>NC_079490.1:153161725-153773982 GCF_020520425.1 Spinacia oleracea | reverse complement strand
AATTAGATGAATGCCTTAATTAATTGGAATAATAGAATATACATTAATGTTAAGACTGTAGCACAGTTGGCATATAGTGGTTGAGGTTATTAAATAAGGTAACATATGTTGTCTGTTTTTTGTTAGGTTAATTGGGAGATGAGGAGGGGAGTCAGCTAGCAGCTACAGGGGAGGGTGAGGGTGAGGGAACTCGATCAGGGAAGTATTAACTACTCCGTATTAAGTACAAAGTATTAAGAATACTGAGTTGCTCTTCGGTTTTAAGACAAACTAGAGATTTATACACAACTAAAAAATGAACAACCTTGCAACAAGAAATCTGCAAGTGTATTTGCAGAACAATGCAGAACATTTAGGGGTGATGTCACAGAGTCAAAAAACATAAAATGACTGAATTACACTGGATCTAAAGCAGAAGTCCAAGTTACGGTGACTGAATCAAATTATTTTCAATATGCTTGCCAATAGGGTGAAGAATATGTAGATGTGTTAGTTAGTGGTTCAAAGACTTGGTTGCTCAAGAGTTGATATACATAACATAATAAGAGAGGTTACACAACAATGCATGTTAAAATTGGTTTATAAAACCAAAATAAATTTTAAATAAAAGCATATTAGTCTGGGTTCTAAAAATAGGTTTACATGTTAAAGGAAGCTATAGCTTGTGTGGTTTCTGACTGTAGTAGGCAATTGGATGGTGTTGTGATAGTGTTTGCGTGCTAGTCTTAGTGGGATTCTTGTCAGCTAGTATTTCAGATGGTTGGGTGGTGTTGTTGGTTTGCTGCCTACAGATTACTGAGTTTTCTTTTTTGGCTTGTTTTTCTGGTCAACTTGCCTTAGTTAACATGTTGTTGTTGCTGTAGTTTAAGTTTGTTTGGTTTGTTTGCTTAGGTTTGTCGTGATTTAACTTTTCTGTTCACTATATTTTGAATGAAAACAACATGGCTTAAACAAATTGAACTACAAATTGCTGCATTTTATGCAACAAATCATAGTGTTCCAATGCATTATGGTTCATGTTGCTGATAATTTATCTCAGTCACCGTCAAGTTGCCTAAGTTTCCTTTTTTAATTTTTTTAAACTTTTTTAAGAAAATGAAAGATAAAAGTAATAAGGAATGGACATGTGCCCTTCGTGGTTTTAGTTTTTATATATTATGTATAGATTTCTTATCATTTTGTTATGGATTGCTTATTGATTTTCTTTTTCTTTATTTTCTTTACTTTGTGGTTTTGTTATTGATTATCTTTATGGACTTCCTTTATTTTCTTTTTCTTTATTTAACATAAGTGATACATTGTCATTTTCTTTTTCTTTGTCATATCAATTTGTTATGGATTGATTAAATACTTTGTGGTTTTACCTTTCTTTTGAATGATATTTTTTTTTTTTGTTATGGATTGATTATCGTTTTCTTTTTCTTTATTTAACATGAGTGAGTGCTAAGATATTTATTAGTGACTTCTTAGATTTATGTAGTGATAGGAGTTAAGAAACTCAACTAATATGTGAACAATTTTTCAGTAGGACGAAGAGAACAATGATAGTTCGTGAATGGATATATAATAGGGTAAATGGGAAATTTTTTAGTTCCACTTATGAACAAAAGGTCGACGAGTTTATTGAATTTTCTTGTAAGAAAGAAAATGTTATGATTGACGGGCTATTGAAATTCCCTTGTGCAAAATGTCAAAATTTTCCGTATTTGGATCCCGATGTTGTAAAGTTCCATCTTTACCAAAATGGGTTCCTACCTAACTACCACAAATAGACTTTCCATGGGGAAGATGATTTTGATAATGCAATTCCAACTAGTGGGTTCACCTCAGTCGGAGAGACATCTAATCCATATAAGAGCATGGTTTTAGATGCCTTTCGACACGATCACCACTTGGAATGGGCATTTGAAGAATCAATTGATGTTGAAGAACCAATTTCCGAGTACAAGAAGTTCTTTGACATGCTCAAAGCTGCTGAGAAGCCTTTATATGATGGCTGCAAGTTGTCTTTGTTATCTGTTGCTGCAAGGATAACCAACCTCAAATGTGAGTACAACATGCCGCATAAAGCCATAGATGGTGTTGCGACATTGATGAAGGATATTTGTCCTGAAGTTAACAACATGACATGAGACACTTTCTCCAGAACTCGAAATTACTTGATGGACTTGAGCTGCCTCACCATAAGATAGATGTATGTCCTAATGGATGTATGCTGTTTTGGAAGGAGCATAAAGATCTTAATGAATGTTGTATTTGTAATGCTAATCGATACAAGACTTCGAGATCAATAGGCAAAAAAAGTCCGAGAAAAGTGTTGATTTACTTGCCCATTGCTCCTAGGTTGCAAAGGTTATATGCAAAAAAGTCCATAGCTAAATAAATGAGATGGTATGCAGAAAATCCTCGAGTGGAAGGGTGATGTCTCATCCTAGTGATGGCGAAGCATGGAAAAACTTTGATGAATCTTTTCCTGCTTTTGCTGAAGAGCCACGAAATGTTCGACTTGGCCTTTGTACAGACGAGTTTTCTCCTTTTGGAAAGTCAGGGCAACAATATTCGTGTTGGCCCGTTATGTTAACTCCTTATAATCTGCCTCCAGGGTTATGCATGAAAAAATCGTTCACGTTCTTAAGTTTGATTATTCCAGGTCCAAAGAGTCTTAAAGGGAATCTTGATGTCATTTTACAACTTCTTATTGACGAGTTGAAGATGTTATGGGAGTTAGGGGTTCCAACTTATGATGTCTCTAAAAAGCAAAACTTTCAGATGAGGTCTATGTTACATTGGACTAGCTATTAGCGACTTTCCTGCTTATGGAATGCTATCAGGTTAGAGTACCGTTGGTAAATTAGCATGCCCCTATTGCATGGAGCATACAAAGGCTTTTACTCTCACAAATGGTAAGAAGAAAACTTGGTTCGATTGCCATCGCCAATTTCTAGAAGAAGACCATCCTTTCAGGCAAAATAAAAGTGGTTTTAGAAAAAATAAAGCAGAACATTCTTCTGCCCCACCAAAATTGATGGGTGACCAAGTATGGGAGCGTGTTTCAAAGTTGACAAGAACAGGTGAGTGCACACATTTTGATGCGTTAAAGCTTCTTAAAGGCTCTCCAGTTCCTCATAATTGGACAAAACAAAGTATCTTCTGGCAACTACCATATTGGAGCAAGCTTTTGATTCGCCACAATCTTGATGTTGTGCACATTGAGAATAATGTGTTTGATAATGTGTTCAATACTGTAATGAATGTCAAAGAAAGACAAAAGACAACCTGAAAGAAAGGAAAGATTTGAAGAAGTTTTGTAAGCGAAGAAAGTTGGAAGTTCCGGATGATGCCATTGATGAGACTAATATGCCAAGTGCTGCATATGTCTTGTCTAAAGAGAAGAGAAAGGTTTTTTGTGATTGGTTGCAAGGGTTGAAATTCCAGAAGGATATGCATCTAATTTGAGTAGATGTATAGACCAAAAGGACTACAAACATTTTGGCATGAAAAGCCATGATTGTCATGTTCTTATGCAAAGATTAATTTCGGTCGCTTTTAAAGACTTGCTGCCCCTCAATGTGTGGAATGCTCTCACTGAGTTGAGTCAATTTTTTAGGGATATTTGTTCATCTTCTTTGAAAATAGAAGACATGAATCAATTAGAAAAAAATATTCCTGAAATTCTTTGTAAGTTGGAGAGAATATTCCCACCGAGCTTCTTTAACTCTATGGAGCATCTTCCTATCCATTTGGATTATGAAGCCAAAGTTGGTGGGCCGGTTCAATGTAGGTGGATGTATCCTTTTGAAAGGTAAAATTATGTTGTCCTTTTTTTAATGAATCTCATTAATAAAACATGAACATAAGGTAACAAATTTCATTCTTTTAGGTTTTTATACCATCTCAAGAAAAAGGTGGGAAACAAAGCTCGAGTTGAAGCATCTATTTGTAATGCCTACTTAACAGAGGAAATCTCAACCTTTAATTTGCTCCCATTATTTTGAGGAACATTTTAATACAAGAGTGGGTAACTTAGGGTTGAATCTTAGAGGTAATGAAGAGTCGGTTGACCAACATCTACCTGAAATTTTCTCTTGTACAACCGGCTATAGTGCATCTGAAGGGAAATTAGATTATGTCGATGACTAAGACTATGATATTTCCCATCCTTTATATCCTTGGTAATTGTGAGCTGCTCTCTGACTTTGAACGATATGGCCTTGTTGTTTTGTATAATTCAAATCCTTTTGATATATTATTACTTTATATACCTAAAACAAAATATTTAACAGTTTGTTTGAAGAACATGTGGTGAGAACTTATGGTTGCTTAGAGGTGGAAGATGTTTGGACTAATTATGATCACAACTTTTAAAATTGGTTTAAAGAACATGTAAGTTTCCTAAATCATATAACCTTACTATAAAAGACAAACGTTTATAAATTAATAATTGAAAAGTGTTTGGATTGTTTTAAGTTTTGGATATGGGCATTAATGACGACGTCATTCATTCTTTAGCACTTGGTCCGTCAACAAGAGTTCGAAAATTTAATAGGTATTACATTAATGGTTACCATTTTCACACATTCACCTATGGTAAGGATAAATCAACCGCGAAATATGGTGTTTGTGTGAAAAGTGAGGATGGATATGACTATTTTGAGATTCTTCAAGAGGTCATTGAATTGGTTTACATTGGCGCTAAAAGGAGTTATAAAACATTTTTGTTCAAATGTGAGTGGGTTGATCCTATACAAGGTACTAGGATGCATGAAAAGTATAAACTTGTACAGGTCAACCACATGAGAAAATACCCAATGTATGATCCGTTTGTGTTGGCTTACCAAGTGGAGCAAGTACATTTTGCACCAAGTCCTACTACGAAAAAAAGAGAGAAATCCATGGTTATACATCTTCAATGTTAAAGCTAGAGGAACCGTTAAAGCCCCATTAGATGAATTGGCTTTTCACGAGGTAGTCATTCAAAATCCTCCGTTACTTTCAGAAGTTGACTTAAGTGAAGGTGATGAGGATGAACGAGACGAAGAAGAGGAAGAAGAAGAAGAAGAAGGAGGAGGAGGAGGAGGTGGTGGAGGAGGAGGAGGAGGAGGAGAAGAAGAAGAAGATTTTACTGATGGTGAGGATGATGATGAGGAAAACGATGATGAATGTTAATCAATGAAGATCTAGAAAATTAAACTAATTTTTTATGGTGTAATGTGTTATTGTATTTTTTAAAACCAAAATTTGTGCCGATTGAAATATTTTTTGTTGTTGCGGTTGTGTTGAAGTGTTGACGATAGTCTTTTTTACAAGAGTTTACCTTGCTTGAGTCTTGAAACTTTATGCTTATTATTGATGTTGTTATACTGATCTGCTGCTATTTGTTTCTTTCACTTCTTGCCATGCTGATTTTTGAGCTTATGCATTCAGTGTGTATAACCTTCATATCTGGGCAACGAGTAGGAGCTGTTATAGTTCTGTTAACAGCTTCTCCTACCTCTTTTGGTCCTCCAATTTTATATTCATACATTTTATTTGATCATGGGAAGCTTTTAGTTTTGAAAGTTTGATCAGATATTTGAATATCATAGCCAATAATGATTTTGTCTGAAGCTCTAAATAATTGATATAGCAATATCAATGATAAATAAAAATTAACCCTGGTAACATTAGAAATAGTGGAAATAGCAATATCAATGATAAAAAAGAGAGGAAACAATAGCTTCTGTATTCAAGTTGGTTTTTGAAGGTAGGATTATATATTCTATTGTCAGTTTGCGTATTGTATTAATTGTATGCTTAATGTTAGTCTACGATACTCAGACTTACAAAAGTCTTATGACTCGGGTATGTTTTCCCTAGGTTTTTTGCTATGTTTGAAGAATCATAATCATAAGCAAGTGCGACTTATTCTATGAGAGACCCGAAGATAGGAGGGCGAAAAAGTCATGTACAAATTATGCGATGGAACAAAAGAAAGAGCTTGCTGAAACTAAGGAGAATCTTGTTGAAACCCAAGAGAACCTTGCTGGAACTAATGAGATCCTTGTTGAAACCCAACAAAGACTTGCTGAAACTCTAAAGCATTTGGAGGCTCTTCATGAGCAAGTGCGACTTATTGTGCAAGCCAACAATCTCTCGACCACTCCTACTTCTACATCCTTACCTTGAGTCCCACTAATTTCGTAGGTGACTAGTTGCAAACATTGGATTGAAGGATTTTTTGTACATTCATAGGTAGTACATTTTGTAATCAATGGTACCAAATATTAAACTAAGTTAATTGGAGGGGCTACTTTTTCTTAGTGGTACAAGCTCCTCCCTTGTTAGATACTTTCTAAGCACAGTTAGAGGATATTTCTAGGGCTTTTGGTGTATTTGGAAAATGTTGTTACATTTAACTTTATCAATTATCGTTTTGTAAGGTGCTTCTGTTTTGGTTTAATGTTTAAACAGGTACATTAAGAGCTTATGATTCTTTAAAATGTATTATTAGAACGAAATATTTAATATTAAAATTTTGAATTTCAGCGACAAAACACAATGAATCCGGAGCTGAAATTTTAAAAATCAGAGACGGAAGTGGAATTCCGTAGATAAAATTAGAGACAGAAAAGTAAACTCCGACGCTAAAATTTTGAAAATCAGATTATAAAATCAGAAACGGGAGTGGAATTCCTTAGCTAACATTAGGGACAGAAAAACAAGTTCCGTTGCACAATCTAGAAACAGAATTGAAATTCTGTTCCTGAATCTAGCAATGGAATGTTATACACCGTAGCAGCATTATGCAACGGAAAGACATTTTCCGTTTCTAGAATCATCAACGGAAATTATTTTCCGTTTCTAGAATCATCAACGGAAATTATTTTCCGTTTCTAAATATTAGCAATGGATTTTTTGGAACGGATATTTTTTGTCGCTAGCTCAGCTACGGTTGGCCCAATATCCGTAGATATATCCATTTAGCAACAAGGTTTTTGCCAACGGACGTATTCCGTCGCTGAATCTTTTGCTACCCTCATGTAGAAACGGAATTGTTGATTCTAGAGACGGATTTTTTTGTTGCTATATCGCTTTTTTTGTAGTGAAGTATATAGGGCTCCAAATGTCGCCCCTCTGTAGAAAGTCCAAAACACTTTCCGATCATTATTGACAAAACTGCCGAAAATCCTGCTAACATATAATTAAATAATCGCATGAATTTGCAACTAATTACACACACGAAATTAACTCACCCCTTTAATTCATTGCAAATTTATAAAATTTAATCCATGTTAATTTAATTGATCATGCAATTAATTAGAGGCTTGTGATACTACTGTAAGGTTATGAACAATATATTCATGCGGAAAAACCATAAAGCCATGAATCCAAATTAATTTCCACATAATCAATTAGCATAATTTAGTATACATACTATGTGACGCGTTCCTTCCCTAGCTGCTCCCGAACTGAACAGGAACAAGTATATGGCTCCAAATGTCGCCCCTCCGTAGATAGTCCACAGCACGGTTGGATCTGCCTTAGGGTCAACCAACTAAGATATAATCTAAGGTTTTTTGTGCACTCGGGAACTCACAATAATTGAAAGACAAATTATTAAATTCGGTTGAATTCAATATGTGTTGTATGTTCTATATTTTGTGATCATGGATCACATATATATAGGGGAGGAATAGAGTAGCCTTATCCTACTAGGATTAGATTAATTAAACCCCTTAGGATTCTAGTTAATATTAACCTCTTAGTATTTTAGAAATAATCAAACACTATTAGTATTAGATTTATCCAAAAATTCTTGTTTAATTAGGATTAGGAAAACGAATAGCTTGAGGCCCAAGATACTTGCGGGGCAAGTAGGCTTGGCGCCCAAGCCTTTCGTATTGCACACGCCAAGGCAGCGGGCTGGACTGCACCACGCGTGGCTTGAAGCCCACGCTGTTGCTGCTCCTTGCTTTCCGCGCGCGCAGGCCTGCTGGGCGTTGGGCCTGGCGCTTGCGCTAGGCTTCGTGCCTTGCTGGCTTGCTCGTTGAGCGATCGCTCGTCGTGCTTCCGTTTCGTTTTCTGATTCCAGAATTTATTTCCAATTCGAACATTATTCTCGTTTCCAATAACATTTCGGATTCCGACAATATTTTCCGATTCTGACAATATTTCTGATTCCGATAATATTTCCGTTTCTGGCAATATTTCCGATTCGGGCAATATTTCTATTTTCGTTAATGTTTTGCGAAACGAACCATATTTCCATTTGTGGAAATATCTTTGACTTCGATAATATTTATATTTCCATTATGAACCATATTTCCGTTTCCGGCGATATCTTCATTTTCAACAAATATTCTTTCTTTGTCTTTTGATGATTTCAACTCCCACTGGAACCAAGATCCATCACTTTCCGAATTTTCACAAATATAGTATTTACTAAATATTATATTCACCTAAATACTTGATCCATTCACGCACTATTTGTGTGACGCGTAGCAGTCAAGAGTAAGTTGTGGATTAATATTATTAATTCCACTTGAACTGAAGCGACCTCTAGCTAGGCATTCAGATCACTTGATCTCACTGAATTATTAACTTGTTAATTAATACTGAACTGCATTTATTAGACTTAGCATTAAATGCAAACTTAGACCAAGAGCATTATTTTCTTCATTAGGATCAATACCTGACATCTCAGCCGCCGAGAAAACAAAGACATAATCATGCTCCCTTAACCAACCTATAAGGTTGACCCTCATGCCAACCTCCATTTCTGTGCCGATTACAATTGTTCTTCCTTTTCGGCCCACTTCTAACTCTATTTCCTGGGTTAGACCATCTGTTGACAGTCTCGGTGCTGTTGTTGGTCTTTCATCAAAATGTTCCAAGTTAAGGTCGACTCGCCCTCTTCTCGCGTTGGCCTCTCTTGCTAGGTTTATCTCAGGCGCTATCCAGCCTGGTGCTTTTAATTCTTTTAAATAGCAAGATCTCGCTGCCTCTTGACTTACCCTTATTTTTGCCGGCCTTTCCAGATTCGACATGTATATCATTGTTAGGTGGTATGTTGATACTATTGCTTGTGCATCGTGTATGAAAGGACGACCAATGATCACATTGTATGCTGTCGACACCTTGATGATTAAGAAATCCACCATGAGGTTATGTGCCTCAGGCTTATATCTAATTCTTACCGGCAGCTTGATGCTACCCTCTGGATACACGGTGGATCCTGAAAATCCGATCACTAGGTAATTCACTCTTGTCAACTCCTCCTCTGGTATGTGTAACTATTTGAATGCTTCCCAGAATATAATGTTTGTTGAGATACCTCTGTCTATCGGCACTCGATTCACGCTGGAGTTTGCAATGTCCAATGTTAAGACCAACGGGTCATCGTGCGGGAAGATGATACCCCTGCAATCTGCCTCTAAGAAAGTCATTAGTAGCATGCTTGGTGGCTTTGGCCATACTATCGTGATGTGGTAATTAACCATATGTCGGTGTTCTTCTAAACTTCTACTGACACCGCTCACCGTCCCTCCATGGACCAGGCCACCAGAGATAACGAACACAACCGGGTATTTGCCATTATCCTTTTGCTCTTCTCTAGCACTAGTTTCAGGTGGTCTTTTCTCTATCCTGAGTGCATGATATGGTTGCTCAATCTTAGGATGTTGCTGCTGATGATGTTGTTGTGGTGGCCGGTAAGAGTTTCCACCACTGTTTCCAGCCTGATTATAGTTATTGTTTCCTTGTCGTGCTTTCCATAGTGAGAAGTACCCTTTTCTCACCATGTCTTCAATATTATCCTTGAGGTCCATGCAGTCCTCTGCATGATGACCATGTTCACTGTAGAAGTCACAAAACTTTTTAACATTTCTTTCCCTACTCATCATTGGTCGCGGCATTTTCCAACCATCCATTTTGTTATTGATGTTGTAGATTATTGTTCTTGGTATATTCAATGGAGTGTAATTATCGAAAAATCCGTGGAGTACTCTTCTTTCATGTTGGAGTTTTCTACCCTAGGGGTTGTTGTTGCCTCTGCTATCTTTTTTGAAATTGCCTCCTCCCTGATTATTGCTCTGATTGTAACTATTGTTACCTCCTTTATTGTTATTTTGATTGCTTCCCTTTGGTGCCTGTTGATTTTTATATTCTGAACTATAACCTGAGTTATTGCCGACTGGGGTGGTGACGTTTAAGATTCTCATCATTGCATCTCCCCTTATATATTCGTTTGCTTTTTGTAGAACATCTCCCAGGTTTGTGTATGACTTTCGGTTGAGATATTTTTTGAACTCGCATTCATGCATTCCTCTCATCAATGGCAGGACTGCCACTTCTTGTTGCAAGTTCGGGATGGTGATCGATTCATTGTTAAAGCGGGCGAGGTAAACCCTCAGAGATTCTCTATCTTTTTGGAGAAATGACATCAGTTTTCCTGACATCTTCTTCCTTTTCTGCTTGCTCACGTAGCGTGCCAAGAACTAAGCTTGCAGCTGTCTGAAACTGTATATGGAGTTGGAATCTATTCCCTTGTACCAACTGACCGCCACGCCAAAAAGTGTGGATGGGAACACCTTACACCACATGGCGTCAGAATTCGTGTACAAGATCATGTGTTGCTCGAAGGTTGTGCAATGATCCTTTGGATCTGTTGCACAATCATATTTGCCGGTAGGCATTTTGATTTTTTCCATCCTTTCTTCTAAAATTTCCTTGCACAAAGGAGAGTCTTTTGGCTGGATTGTTGGCCGTCTGGATACCTGACCGGGGCTTTACACTCGCTTACTGGGGACAAGTGTGGTTCGACTTCAAGATCTTCCGTTTCATTTGGGTTGGGATTTTAAGGGTTTACACTAGTGGAAAAAATACCTGTTGAGGGGGGAATTTTGGGCTTATTGAGGCGAACATTGCCCGCTTCGACAGACGGGGCTTCAACAGCTCACTGAGCTGTTGAGGCGGGCTTTGTTCGCCTCAACAGGCACTCTGTTGAGGCGGGCTTTCAAAAGTGAGCCTCAACAGCCCTAAACCAAAGGGAAAAAAAAGGACCTGTTGTGGGGGGCATTTCAAAAGCCCGCCTCAACACACACCTCTGTTGAGGCTCACTTCTTAAAAGCCCCCTACAACAAACCTGTACTCTTGGCACCATAATTCATATGTTGTTGAGGCGTACATTAAAAGCCCCCTTCAACAACATTAATTTTTTTTTCCAAATTCTTTTAAAATATAAAATAGGTAGCAATACCTAAATCTAGATATATACTCTATTGAGTATTGAAACCTGTACACCAATCAATACCAGAATAGCAAAGGTATGAATCTGCTTATTTTTAATAAATAAATCATTACATTAACTTCATTTATAGTAACCCAAGCATATAGTACGTACGTTTGCAATTTTTAAACACCTAGCTAGTCTAACAAATTACAACTAATATTAACAAATAAAGACAAAAGGCTAGAGAGCTAGTCTAACAAATTTCTCTAATCCGGCCACTTAGCTCCCTTTAGATCATGCATTACAAACCTTAATTAAGGCAGTGTTGAATTTCTTCCAATCGACTCGATCCCCGCAAGATGGAAGGAAAATACATGAGTACCAAAGTTTACACTCACGATATTATCTTTACATTCCACTGAAGCATAAAAACATATAGTTGCAGACTATAGAGATAATTAAGTTGTTGAAAACCATGCAGCTAAACATGTACTTCTAATTGCTCTGTGAGCATTCAAGTGTCCACGAAAGCTGATGCCTGTCAAACCATGATTAATTAGTTGGTGGAACAGCTCTAATTTAGACAGATCTAATGCATATTAATCATGTAATAAGAATCAAATGAGTCGTTAGGTTCTGTAGTTCAAATTTGATAGCGGAAATGTCATTTTAGCTCTAAACATGACCTATAACGACATATTGAGCCTTAAATGTGCATAAATAGATTCGAATGAGTTTTAGAAAGTTAAAACTATGCATATTAGACATGTAATAAGAATCAAATGAGTCCTTAGGTTCTTTAGTTCAAAGTTGGGAGTGGAAATGTCTTTTTAGCTCTAAATATGACCTATACCGACCCAATGAGCCTTAAATGTCATACATAGATTGGAATGAGTTTTAGAAAGTTAAATATATGCATACTAATCAGTTAATAAGAATTAAATGAATCCTTAGGTTCTTTAGTTCAAAGTTGGGAGCGGAAATGTCAGTTTAGCTCTAAATATGACCTATAACGACTCAATGAGCCTTAAAATGTGCATACGTAGATTGGAATGAGTTTTATAAAGTTAAAAATATGCATAATAATCATGTAATAAGAATCAAATAAGTCCTTAGGTTCTTTAGTTCAAAGTTGAGAGCGGAAATGTCATTTTAGCTCTAAACATGACCTATAACGACCCAATGAGCCTTAAATGTGCATAAATAGATTCGAATGAGTTTTAGAAAGTTAAAAATATGCATATTAATAATGTAATAAGAATCAAATGAGTCCTTAGGTTCTTTAGTTCAAGGTTGGGAGCGGAAATGTCATTTTAGCTCTAAATATGACATATTACGACTCAATGAGCCTTAGAATGTGCATATGTAGATTGTAATGGGTTTTATAAAGTTAAAAATATGCATATTAATCTTGTAATAAGAATCAAATAAGTCCTTAGGTTCTTTAGTTTAAATTTGAGAGCGAAAATGTCATTTTAGCTCTAAACATGACCTATAACGACCTAATGAGCCTTAAATGTGCATAAACAGATTCGAATGAGTTTTAGAAAGCTAAAAGTATGCATATTAGTCATGTAATAAGAATCAAACGAGTCTGTAGGTTCTTTAGTTCAAAGTTGGGTGCGGAATGTCATTTTAGCTCTGAATATGACCTATAACGACCCAATGAGCCTTAAATGTGCATACGTAGATTAGAATGAGTTTTAGAAAGTTAAATATTAAGCATGTAATAAGAATCAAATGAGTCCTTAGGTTCTTTAGTTCAAAGTTGGGAGCGGAAATGTCATTTTAGCCTAAATATGACCTATAACGACCCAATGAGCCTTTAATGTGCATACGTAGATTCGAATGAGTTTTAGAAAGTTAAAACTATGCATATTAGTCATGTAATAAGAATAAAATGAGTCCTTAGGTTCTTTAGTTCAAAGTTGGGAGCGGAAATGTCATTTTAGCCTAAATATGACCTATAACGATCCTATGAGCCTTAAATGTCATACGTAGATTCGAATGAGTTTTAGAAAGTTAAAACTATGCATATTAGTCATGTAATAAGAATCAAATGAGTCCTTAGGTTCTTTAGTTCAAAGTTGGGAGCGGAAATGTCATTTTAGCCTAAATATGACCTGTAACGATCCTATGAGCCTTAAATGTCATTTTAGATCATATGCTATTAGAGCCGGAAACGTGCCACTCTTGTTTACAGGTGGTGCAGGTCAAGAGAAGGGGCTAATCAATTTAAAGAAAGTGGAAGAAGCTTACAGAAGACATAGGACTAACATATTCAGCATATGCTTACTTTTTGGAAGCATATATAAATATTGTTTCCTGGTGTACTTGTTACTACGTTTTAAAGATGACTTTAGAGAGAGAGTTCAATGAGTGATTCCCAAGAAAGAAAATTAGGAAAGGAAATGAGCGGTTCTGGTTCGTACATTCAGAAAACTTAAAGTGACTAACAGATAATCTATCAACCAAAATTTGATGATGATATATATGAAACCCGAAGTTTCTCATACTTCCTTGGACTGACTGTGCTGTGAAATTGCTAAAGTTAAAGACAATAACGAGCTAAGTAAATAGATTCCTCACTGTAACAACAATTTGTTCTAGCTAGTTCTAATCAGGAAGTGTCCTTACCTTGATGTCTGGATGAGTTAAAATATACTCTCCAAGGAGATGGATCTAGAGTGAAACCATTAACACCGCTTCCAGTACTCAAAACAAGCTGTAAAAACAACAAAAATTGTGATGTTTTAACCACCTCAATAAAGAAATAAATTAGAAAAAAGAAAGAAAACAGGAGGAGGCTGCCATATAATTTGATTTCTTCAATTTTGCAAATTCAAACAGATAAAACAATTCAACACAATGACGGACCAAGCAAGTACGAAGGAAACAGTTAGCACACAAAATGAGAATATTGTTTTCCTTACTTTGCTGTCATAGTTTACCAATCTGCTATAGTTAGCACCACAATACGTGGGCATAGATCACCGACAGTATATCTTAAGATCAGCTGAGGCCAACCTGAACTTATCGAAAAATGGACTATATTAGTGTTAAGTTAAACTGAACTAATTGGAATTCAACTGAGAAAAAGTGAAATTCTAAAGACCGTTACCACTATGGCACTACCTGACAAGCAGAATTGCAGCAGTCATTAATGGTTGTAAACAGCCAAGTAGTATAAGAAGAGGTGGAGAGGAAAGAGAAAGTTATTCAAAAAATTATAGAGAGTTAAAGAGACTTGTCACCTAATCAATCGAATTCCCCTTCTCCTATTTGTTTTGTTCAAAGTTGAGGCACGCAGATCAGTGCACAGAACTGCACAGTTCTGATCTGAGTTAAAGAGCCAATCAATCGAATTCCCCTTCTCCTATTTGTTTTGTTCTTGGTCTCGTTGTTTAGCCTTGTATTTGGGTGTTGCTACTGTGTTTCTTGTGTCTGCAGGAGAGAGTAAAGCTAGGGCTTTACACATTCTCAATCCAGAACAAGGGGAGTTTCTTTCAGATAAAATGGGTTAGAAAAAACATTCTCATCAATCTCTTCACTGCTCTCAGTTCTTCACCTATCCTATATATTGATTTCAGAGTTCAGACATTTGGAATTTCCTGAACACAACTTGTATTAAATGGCCTTTGCATGTCAGACTCAAAAACGGCCTGTAGCATAATATTCATACACATCAATAGATTTATGATAAGGTCAATTATTCACAGCAGCATATTAGTATTCACAGCAGCAGCAAGACCAGCAGATTAGTATTCAAAGCAATAAATTAGCAACATATCAGTAAATCACAACAGCAGCAGCAAGACCAGCATATTAGTATTCAGTAGCAAGACCAGCAGATCAGTATTCACAGCAGCAGCAAGACCAGCAGATTAGTATTCAAAGCAATAAATTAGCAAATCCAGCAGACTTGTAATTATGGAAAAATTAAAGAACTTTACCAAATCCATGAAGATATAAACGCTTCCATCTTTGTGTCTAAACAACCTAAGTAAATAAATACTCGGTTGTAAAAAACATAGCCCATTGCTCACGAACCACATCTATTTCCTCATCTGTATAAGGCACATGTCTTGGAGTGTAAGCCTGAAATAAGTAACATGATAAGTAATGCTACTTGTAAATTAAAAATTCTACTACGTACAAGTACTAGTATTAGTAGTTCAACTAACATATGGTAAAAGAACGAACATTATCTAACCGCTCATCAGAGTTATGGTGTAACGTGACTATTTCATGCATGAACTTCATAATGTAATAGCCACACTCGCGGGCGCCGACTTGTTGAGCACACTGATTTGGAAACAAATCATAAATTACATAGGAATGCATGAAATGCATCGTGAGTTCAACGACACTCACGAATCATGAGCATTGAAGCAGACGGTTGGAAAAATCAAAGCAAAAGCCTCTGTTTGGGGAGGGGAGTACATGGGAATTTGTCTTCTTAGGCCAATACGGTGGGGATTCAAAGACAATGCATGCATTCTAATCATGAAATCCCCTGATAGTTTTGCAAGAAAAAAGGGTAACAATTAAGAAATATAGACCAAAAACAAAAAACAAGGAATCCCCACACTTACCGTCACTGAGGACCAACACAAAATCACTATCCATAACTGTTGGTATTCTGTGTGCTATCGTCACAACTGTGCAGTCCCTGAACTCTTCCCTTATTAGAGTCTGGATAAGATTATCTGTCGCTGTATCAACAGAAGCAGTAGCTTCATCAAGAACAAGTATTCTTGCCTGCTTAAGCAAAGCACGGCCCAATGAAACAAGTTGTCGTTGTCCCACACTCCAATTTTCCCCATTTTCAAGCACTGCATGTAAAGAAAAATAAAATTTGGTGTAAAAAAGGCTAATTATGAATAACAGACCATAGATACTCTCAACGTATATGATTACAGACCTGGTGAATCAAGCTTTTCGCCTCTTTGACGAAGAAGGGCTCCAAGCTGCGATTTATCAAGTGCCTGCACCAGATAAAACATGTATTTAGAATAGCACACAAGTATATACAGTTTCAGATTCCTCGAGATTCTGCTTCATGATATACAACTATGTAGGAAGATACTATAATGGACCTAGTGTGAGGGGGTCGAAAAAGCGTGAAGCTAACACTACTAGAATTTCTATCTTTAACGACAAATATATAACGACGAACTAAAATTTTTGTCGTAAATAGCTTTACTCTACCACTTATAACGACAAACTTATGACTTAGTCGTAATTAGTGAAATAAGGTTATATTATTAATATGACAACCGTCGTTATAACTCAATTAGGTAAAACTAAAAAACAAAATTAACAGTTGTCGTTATTGCTAAGAGTGAAAAGAAAGACGCCGGATTAGAGCCTGACATTGAGTTCCCAAAAAAAAAAAATAGAATGGAAAACCGCTTCTATTTTATTCAGAGCGGCTCTACTCGCTCATCTTCTTCTTCCTAAACCCTAGATCCAAGAGCTTGCTATTTTTCTTTTTCCACAATTCTCTTCCAATTCTTCTCCTAAATCACTCAAATGGCCTGAGAATTTCAGTTGGTTTGTCTACCGAAAGATGAAGAGAAAAGGATTGAAGCTAGTTTGATTGGGTTTGTCTACCGAAAGCTAAAGAGAAAAGGATTTTGGTTCCTTTTCAAGTGGATTTTTGTCGTCTCTCACAAGGTACAGGCGATTACTAGTGCAAGTTTTCTCATATTTCATAATTATTTTCGATTTTGTGCGTTAAATTTCGAATTTATGCTTTATTTTGTCGAATTTATGCTTAAAATTGTCGAATTCATGCTTTAAATTGTCGAATTTATGTTTTATATTTCGAATTTGTGCTTAGATTGTCGAATTTGTGCTATAATTTCGGGTTGATTTTATGCTTTATATTGCTGAAATATAGTTCTGGGAACGGTTGAAGATCTTCCAGTATTTGTTCATCCATGTTCTATTTTTTTCCCCTCAAATTCCAGAAATTTGCTTTTTAGCTTTTTTTTTTCTTTTTTGGCCTGGATAAACTCAAATTGGATAAATTCCCTATATTGTTGCTCACTGCATCAGCTGAGTAGGGAATTACTCTGGTGGGTTTAATTCAAAATCTATGATTGCGGGTTTCAAGAAGCTTTTTGTTTTGGATATCAATGGATGTCCCAAAATTAGTACAGTAGCAATTGAATTGTTTAGGCTATCAAGAGGTGTTCTTATGAAAGAAGACGAACTTTTAACAATTGGCCCTAACTGGCAGTTTTGGTGGTACCAAAGAATTTTTTTGGAGTAATTATCTAGTTATGTATTTTTTAGCTTCGAATTTTCAAGAAGTTTGTATCAGTTCTGTATTTTTTTAACTTCAAAGAAAATGCAAATTTTGAAAATTCTCTATTTTTATTTACTCCTAGTAGCAGAAGTGCAGTTTAATAGAAATAGGAATTAGATGGAGCTAGTTCAAGCCTTGATTACTCAACAAGAGATAATTAAACCAACATAGTTGGAAATTGGCATGTGCTAAAAGTATCAGAAGCTACACTTTTGAAATACTGTTAAAAAAGTCGAAGCGCAATAATACAACTGGCCAGGTATGGAGTATACAAGAGTAGTTCCATTATTCATAGCTGATGGTAGGACCATCTAACTTCTGAACCCGAATTGGAGGGCAACCGGCCAACGTTTATCCTCTGTACCAAGATTTACTGAATAATTAACACAATCTTGTTGAAGTTGTACTTAGCTAGCTAGCCAATTTAATTTTCTTGTGGATTTGAATAGTCAGTTGAATAAGTGTAGCTAGTAAGCCGAATGAAGCCAATCTTGGCACATGCTAGTAGCTATTTCTCTATTGCTGCAAGCCGAAGCACATTTGGTTGTTAACAATTTGGTAAAAACTTATACTATGAAACAAGAAAAGCAACGAGTCAGAAGACAGAATTACTACACAAGCAGTTTTCATTGCAGTAAGAACTACTGAAATTTTAGCTTAAGGTTTCTGCTCAGAGACATGCATGACATGACAGATGGAAGAATAAGGGAAGGAGGAAAATGCATCTATATTTATAACCTCATTACTGTGCAGTTCAAGTGCCTTGTTCAGTAGATTAAAGGAAATGTCAAGCTCATTCATTGACTCATACATAGCACAAAGATTTGTCAAACCATTTGCAAATGTATTCTTCGTGTTACTAATGTAATTTCTTTTTGTTCTGCTAGGCAGTACAACAGGTTTTTAAATCAAAATCTCGAGATCTCCAACAAGCAGAATGAAGTTCTTGCAAATCGCATGGAGGAAGTACATTCTGAGAACAATGAAATGAAGGAACGTGTTAGCTTGGTAGAGTCTAAGGGTTTAGGGTTACTATTCCAACTTCACAATCTGGATGCGACATTGGTCTCGCAACTTAATGTTACTATTCCAACTTCACAATGTGGATCAGAAATGCAAAAATAGGTCAAAGCTGCTTCACATCAGTTTTGGATATTTGGTGCAAATTTTCTTATTTTTTGTTTAAGAACAAGGAATTATTGAGATTTAACTCTTAGTACAAACCAAGTTATTTGATCTTACTAGTTTGGTTGTTTTGACTAACATTGAAATTGTTTATTATAAATCTTTTGTGATTGGTTACGTTTAATGAAAATTTAGTTTATTATTCTATATACTTATTATGATTTTGAATGAATTGCAGGTTATACATACTTTTCATATTAACGAAAAATATATTTATTTTATATAGTTACATTAACGTCGAAATAGTTTGTTGGACGATAATTAAAATTATTTGTGTCAATTTGATTCTCTTTTTACGTCAACTTTGTTGGTCGTTATTTGTTGTTTGTTCGACGTCATTGAATACATAATAGCGACAAACAATCATTTTGTCGTTAATAAATAACGACAAACAATCTTGTCGTTAATAAGTAACGACAAACAATAATTTCGTCGTGTAAAATTAACGACGAACGTTGACGTTAATGCTAATAACGTCGGAAGCTATTACGACAAAACTCACGACGAACTTTGTTCATCGTTAAAGGTTTTAACGACGACTTTTTAGACTTATAACGACGAAAAAGTTTGTCGCTATAAACCCTTTTTCTAGTAGTGTAATGCGTGACCTCGTCCCTCGTGGGTGTGACGCTTATTTTTGTCAAATCAAGTGTAATTGGATTTCCTGTGAGTTTACACCCAAGTGACTAGTAATATAGGAGTCACCATTCAGTTTTTAACGACAATGAGAAAAACTGACAAAACCCGGTTATCGTGACATAAAGGGAGTGCAATTATGTTTGACCACGACGGCCGTAGGTTCCCTTGTGATCCCTGGTGTGGGGATCTCTCAACATACACCCGCAAGGTAGAGATTGAGGGTTCGGGGGACTGTAACTACTGAGAGGAGTACTCGCTCGTCGATAACTCCAGAGGCAGGATATTCTTACTAGCTCAGCATAAATAATTGAAGGGACATGCATTGCCTATTAAACTAATCTGAGTTGATTTTAACAACATGCAACATATAATACTAGATCGATCGCGATTATCTGATTTAGATTGTTTTAAGGGACCTAGCATGATAGTTCAATTTCCCAAAATATTATCTTTATTAGGCGCGATGGAACAATCAGGTTTAATAGTTTAACAATTTATAAAAGGGCGAGGAAAGCAATTAAATCATGGAAAAGGGACACATTACGACGCACCCTTGAGAGGTGCGTCACGGTTCTTAGAAAACTAACCACTTTGACTTTGCTATTTCTCCTTTTATTTAACGAATCTCAAACTACGGGACAGGATACGTTCTGTTCGATTTTTGGATCGATTGCGACAGAACGCGTGATCAATTTCGCAGCGTGAGGCTTAGGCTTAGGGGTTAGAGTCAATACTTAGAATATGAATTGTGTGTTTCACGTCGAACTTGGGGCCTTATTTATAGAAAAGAGTTCGTGGAAAGATAGAATTGTAGAACTCTAATCCACGAGGAATTAGTAAAGAACACGTCCCAGGTAATTTCAGCGCCCAGGGCTGGGCGCCGAAGATTTCGGCGCCCAGAGCCAGACGTTGAAAATAGGGTCTGGGCCGTTTCTTTGTCGGATTCGGACTCTTAGAATCCGGAGTGTATGAGACTTAATCGAGTCTTTTGGTGCGTATTAATTTTATGATGGAATGCATCTGGGCCCATTACGAACTCTAGGCTGGTTAGGATTTTAATTAATACGTAACTCTTATTTTCGAATCGTATTAGGAACAGGATTCTCTCGCAATTTCTATCTCATTTAGGATTTATGTTGGAGTGCAACACCTAATTCTGACATGTTTCTATCTTTTATGACTTGCCACTTTTAACAACTACCCATTACGGCAGTTACTATTTTTAGCAGGTTTCCATAAATAGCAGGTTTCTATAAATAACAGGTTTCGGGTGAAATAAAAAGGGGAATTGAGATTCGTTATTTTATAGGAGATGCGTTGTCAAGTGGAGATTTATGTTCTCATCATCGAACCTTCCCTTTCGGGAATAGGGACAAAAGTAGGTGTCTACAGTTAGCCCCCACTTTGACTGAGTCTTGGAGTAAGACGATGGTCAAAGCATTAGACGGAGTGCGTCACACAAGTCATGGTGACCTGTTTTTGCGAGGGTCTCACGAGCCCCGAGTGATAACATTTGACTTAAGGGTCATCACTTGAAGTGTCGACATATCCCTCACGTGTCATTGGGATTTGTCAACGGATAGTATAGAAACTCCCTCACTTTGTCATTGGAAGTATCTAAAGAGGCGTAGAAACTCCCTCACTTTGTCATTGGGAGTAGCTACAGATGTTTTCGAAATCAAAGCCATAAAGTGTAATTGGGCCTGGCCAAGCCCAACCACGAGGTAAAAATGTTTTTAAAGATTCTCATTTTCAGGGTTAGCTAAACGAGAAACCCCCCCCCCCTTTTTTTTATGGGACGTAAAACGAAGGAAAATCCAGCACATCGTTCTTTTTTGGAAAAACGGAAAACCAGAAAAAGTTATCGCTCGTGCCCCCAAGCACTCGTGCTTGACGGTCATTTCTTGTCAAAGAGGTTCCTTGGGGATACGCATTCTGTAATGTCCTCGATCGTGTTTGGATTGTGCTCGTAAGTGCGAGCGACCTTTGTAGTGGTGTGCTACTCTTAACAAAGCCGTGAGGTGCGACTTTAAGAAATCGGTAATTTTCGAGTCGAACAGATACGGCAGGGCCCTATAGAAGTCAGGGGCCTTTTTGGGTCTGGGATCGTTTTCGGCGCCCATGCCTGGGCGTTAAAGATTTCGGCTCCTAGCGCTGGGCGCTAAAAATGATTTCTGGCGAGGTTTCTTGATGACACAGTTGGCCTCTTGTTCGTTCGTTCGTCTACTTCACTTGGAAATTCTTCGTATTCTCTTCTTTTTTGTTTTTTTTTCTTTATTTTTTTGGAACGTAGAATTTTATTAGAGATTATAATGAGTTGAGTGATCGTGATGATTTCTCGAAAAGCCGTAGCCAATTGGTGGACTACGGTGTTTGTCGCTTTGGGGCGATTATTTAAAGGAACTGTCGCTCTTTAAGGTGTACAGTTATTGCAATAGCTGGGTGAGTCTATATGGCCCGAGGAACATACCTTGAGGCGTATATTTTGATCGCTCGTATATATTTTTCTTTTGAACGCGTTTGTGAATGTTCGATGTATGTGCGAACGGGCGTTCATAGAATGGCCGTTGTGTGCGGTCCATTAATCAGTTTGCTTGAATCATTTTTTAAGCAATGACTGATTTTGAATAATTTTCTTAGAGGCTTGATAGGGTTCAGGCCCGTTCATGAAGTGGGCTCAAGCATCGTGCCCTTTCGATCGTTCAAACATTTGCTTCGAGATCTTTTATTTTGCTATGGTCGTTTCGTAGCTTGGAGCCCCCAAGTATGCATGTTGGGATGCTTCCTTTTGGCGTACGATTTTGTAAGTTCTTTCGAGAGAGATGCCTTGGGGTTCCGCTCGTGTTGGTGCGAGCTATCCCTTCCGTGGTAGGTAATATTTTGCTACCTTTAATCCTTAATGTAGGAGTCATGTGGCTTGAATTTTGAATTTGGGCGATAAGTAGTTTTTGCCTCTTTTACACATGCTCTTGGTCGTGCCTGCATTAGTGCAATATGCCTTACTCCTTTTTTTTAGACTTGTACCGTGGGATGGTTGAACTTATGGTGCGACGTAGGCTTGTGTGGCCTAACAGCATGTATTAGGACATTCCTCCAGGTGTTGGGATATCATTATTATTTTTTGCATTGGAGTACTTCATTACGCCTCGTTCAGGTGCTCGGACTAGTGTAGCACCTTCTGCGTGGGTGTGCACGTCTTATTACTTCGTTCGATGCGAGGATTCATAGATGTTTCTTTCTTATTTTTATATCTGGGCAAAATTTGGCAAGCAGAGAGATTCAACGCCCAGGCTGGGGCGTTAAAGATATCGGCGCCCAGCTCTGGGCGTTGAAAATGCTTTCTGGGCAGAATTTGACAGTTTTTATCCTTGATTTTTTTTTTCGCTTTTTCTTTGGAACGACGTAGACTATGTAACGGGCGCATTATAGGGCGAGCGTTATGTGCAGTAGTTTGATCGGAGTTTGGGTGACTCGCGATTATCAGTTACCCTTGTTAGTGGGGTGACTTTATATATTCTAAGTAGTGCTTAGAATTTGGGAGGGGTTGTAGTCATTCTAAGGTTCGTTTTACACGATTAAACCTTAGGATTGTGCCCCTATGACATATGTATAGCATTAGCGTCGAGAATTTGCGATAAAATCGTCATTTCGAGCATTTTTAGAGTGTTTTTCTCAAGCCCCCAATTGTAGCTACGGGATTGGATTGATGCTATAATGCTTGGCATACGTTTTTATGCATTCATGGTGACATGGATCATGAATAGTTTGAACGAGACTCGTTTAGTGCGAGGTACGTTCGAATAGTGATTTGCTACTTCTCTTGTAAATGTCGTATTGTGCGACATTGCCATGGTCAAGGTAGTCACATGTTGAAGTATGCTTTGACAAAAAGCTAGGTGCCTTTCTTTACCCATAATTATATGTAGAATTCTTTTTTGACTCACTTGCAACATCGAGATAAACGCATACTTAGATTAAACCAACGACACTTTATTATGTTCGAAGAAGTCTTTGAAAATTATTTGAAATCCGAGTCCTACTGTGTACAATCCGAGGTGTCCTAAGTAAGTCGACTTATAGAAGGGTTCGTACAGGATTACATGAATGAATCAAAATACTGTTACGATTTTTGGAATGCTGTCTAAGGATTTGCTGGAAGCCAGGGTGCAGGCGTCAAGATATACTTGTGCCCGTTTGGCATATGCTTTAGGCTTTTAGGGCCATCTTTTCCAGAATTGCGGGAATATAAACCGTTTTCAAATTGACTTAGATTTACTTGGTGTATGTCTGCACAAAAGGTCAAGGTAGACTTAGTTCTTTCCCTAGCTCTTTCATTTCATTTTTTAGCCCCCAATTGCTGTTATGTCTTCCCATTAATGATGCTTTCAGATTTCGATTTTAGATGCCCGTGTCATATGTCTGAGTAGGGTGAGCCTTGGTTAAGTGCCAAGTCCTATTGACGATGTCTGATTTTTTTCAAAGGGGATTAGCAAGCATTTGAATTACCATGAACGGGTGCCCTGAGTTCGAAGGAACGATGGGGCGATGCCGTAGAACAATCCTCTTTATTGCAAGCTTACTGCCTTTACTACTTGTTGGCAATTATGACTGTGTCTAGTGGTGAAAGAAGGTCTTTAAGTGAGCCATTTTGCTTTAGGGAGGGTCAAGTCGAGTACTTTAGAGGTCATGGACGCTTGCGCTAGCCCCCATTCAATTGAGGCAAAGCGATCGTTTGAGTCTTGGCTAAGTGCCTAGGAGTGTGAGTGCTCCTTCTGGCAAGGGTACGTGCCCTTATTATTTTTCGATGTGTGCTCGTTTTGGCATCTTGATGACTTGGATTCTTCCTTTGACTTAAATTTTTCTTTCGACTTGGGTTGCAAGTAATTAAATTTCAATAAGGGACTCTATTTCTTATTCTTGTTATTCTATAGGCTCTAACATCTTTGCAAATTGGTTGGACCGAATCATGGATTGCCTACGTATCCGCCTTAGATAGATTTAATTTGGAATCAGGTCTTGCGTAGTTCTTAGCCTAGAAAATTGTTTCTTAGAATGCCGATTTTAAACAAGTACGTTCTGAGGTGGAAACATATTATTTGAAACGGTGGAATAAAGTGAAGTTTATTATTATTTTAATCTGCTGCCTTGTCGTAAGCCAAAAATTTGTTTTATATTTTTTTGAGTACATGTATTTTTCCGTGCATGTGCGGATAAAATGACGAGCACTTCTGGACAAAATTTGGCGAGTAGAGAGATTCAGCGCCCATGCTGGGGCGTTAATGATTTCAGCGCCCAGCAGTGGGCGCTGAAAAGGATTTCTGGGCGGATCATTTTTTTTTTGGTGCGCTAAATGCTTCTTTTTCTTTTTAGACGAACTTTTAAAGGCGCTTTGCAAAGTTTTATTTTATTTATTTATTATTATTTCATTTTTTTACGTTAAGCGTAGAACGTACTTTTCGTTTGTTTTTTTTATTCGTGACTCAAGACGGCTTGAAAGATGGGTCGAATGAGCTAGGATAATTTGTATAGGTATTGGTCAAGCATGAGGATTACATCTGCTAGGACTCACAATTTGCAGCCTCAAACTAGTGTCATGAGTTTACATCAACTTAGGCCAATGAGTAGTATGGGGACTGCTCAAGGATTGATGAATCTTATTTGTATAGGGTATTTTAGGCGCTTTTAGGTTGCATTTCTAGGCATTCGTCTCATTTTAGTTGCATTTAGAGTCACATTTGCATAAGTTGTCGTTATTGTACTCTATTACGCCCCGTTTGTGTTTTCTTTAATATTTCAGGTGATTTTATGATCATTTGGATGCTTTCGGACTGTTCATAGTTGATTTGGATGATGAACGGATGGGATGTTGACTTGAGGATCACTACTTGTCTCTAGAAATAATCTTGAGTCAACAATTAAGCTAAACGTTATTTTTCTAAGCATCAAATCGGACAAGCGTTCACTCTTTTGATGATATCTCAAGTTCTACATATCGAAATGAGACGATTTTGATTGGGCTAGAAAGTAGACTTAAAGAGCTTTCCAACGATAGGTCACACGTCCCTAGGGGCATTATAGAACGAGAGTTATGACATAAACAAAGGTGACACAAATGTGAGATGCGCCCACAGCCCACAACGCTGCACCCTCATCTCACAACGATGCGCCCACATCCCCCTAGCTGCGAGGTACCTGAGCGCGCTGCGCCCACATCACTCCCTCGCTAGCATTGCCAAGCGCCTGACCTGCTCACAGCGATGTGCTGCGCCCACAGCGCACAATTTCTTCTTCGATGCGCCCACAGCCCAAGTGCCCACAGCAACATCGCTGCGGCCACATCTCACTCACGCTTCACTAAGCGGTTGCTGGCCTGCTCACAGCGCAAGGCTGCGCCCACAGTGCGCCCAAGTCGACGAATACCACATTGCGTACGTCTCTCTCGCCGTCGGGTTTTTCATCGCCACGTCATCACGCCATCGACCAATCATTGACGACTTCTACTTTATTTTCTTATTTTCTTATATTTACTTTTTATTTTAGAAAATAGAAAACTATAAATACTTGAAGGGAATTATTTTTCCCTCATGCTTTTTATTTTCCTTTACGTTTTCAATTCCCTTAGAAATCCTCTTTCACGTTCTTTTTCTCTTCTCCTTCATGAACCCTAGATTTTCTTCAAACTCCATTAATGTAACTCTTTGAGGTATTATCGAATTTTCTCTTTATTTTATTTATTGCTTTTAATTATGTTTTCATTCTTAGATTTGGTTTTCATTGTTCGTTTCATGATTGAGTAGTTCGCTTTCTAGGGTTTGGGAATCCATGTTTATATTATGAATCCTTATTATTATTGTTGATAGTTTGATTATTCATTGATATTTCTAGTTGATTAGGTTTATATTGTTAATCTTTGCAATCTGATCAATTGTTTGATTGAATCATGCTAATAGGATTTAGAATCGAAAGATCGAATTTTAGAGGCTTACCTACAACTAGCAATTCTGATTATGTTAGCGACCGTACTTCATATGTTGAATTGAGAGCGTTAAGACCCGATCGTAGGATTAACTCGTGCTCTAGATACTCTGAATACTTGAATTGTTGATGATGTTTTGATTGATTTTGAAATATAAACATGGTGAACCATTGCCCTAGATCTTTTAATTTGTTTTCCTTTTTATTTTAGTTTAAACCTTCAATCCTAAATTTCGTGACATCGTTAGTTTCACCGTACTTTGAAAGCTAGATTTAAATAGCCATCTCTCTGTGGATTCGACCCTACTTACCCTACTACATTGTTAGGAGGATTCGTTAGGATTTTATTTTTGACAGGTGTACGACAACCTATCAAATTTTGGCGCCGTTGCCGGGGAGACGGTTTTATTTTTCTTTTTAGCTTTTATTTTTGGTGAGGCTACATTGTATATATTTTTTTTCGTTTGTGTATAAAATTTCCCTTTTTTTTTTAATATAAAATGGCTGCTATTTGTTTTCCTCAATTTGAGAATGAAGTGTTTTGGAGATATTATTATAGGCTTGGAGATTTTCTTGGTCCAAATCATATTTTTGAACAATGGGAACTATGTATGGTGATTTATGAGGGATTGAATGAAGATACAAGATTGGTGTTGGATTCCATGAGTAGTTATATATTTGTGGAGAAGACTCCAGAAGAGTGTTGGGATTTGATTGAGCAATTAGCTAGGGATACATATGAGTGGGAGATGACAATGTTTGTTGAACCTACTCTGCAAAATTTCTCTTTTCCTATTCCTCAAACTCACACCCCTCCCCCGTATTATTGTTCTTATTGTCATTGTCATGACCATGATACTTCTCTTTGTCCCTATAACGAGTCATATGTTAGTACTGTCAACCCTTTCCTTCGATTTGATATGCAAAATTTCCAACTCGAACCATCTTATTGTGACATGAAAATCCTTTATAATGATGATAATGATGATGGTGGATTTGTTGAGAATGTTAGTTCATTAGAGGAAGGTTATCATTTGACTTTTGGTACTGATGAGGAAAAGTTGGACATAACAGAGACTTTGGAGGATGAAGAATCGCTAAAGGTTGTAGAATTGTTGGTTGAGAAACCATTGGTTGCGAAACTTTTGGTTGAAGATTTTAGTGACAAGTTTATTCACGAGGGTGGAATTATGGGTAAAACCATTAATGTTGAGCCTAGATCTCCTCCCACCTATGTCCCGTTCTCGTGGAGGCATGATCTTTTTCCTACATCCCCCATGTTAAGTCTTTCGCACTTTATCAATAGGTCTCCATTACATGATACATTTGACCTTGCCGACCTTGATGCTCATTCTAAAACGTTGACATTGCCCGAGGAGCAATTAGAGGGAAGTTGTAAATATTCTCCTTTTTCTTTTTCTTTTGATTTTTCTTCTTTTTCTTATTCTTTTTCTTTTAATTTTGGTTTTTCTGCTTATTTATCTAATACCCTATTTAAGAAGATGAATGTGATTTTACTCAAGCCATATGTAGTGCTCAATGATATGTTTGCAGGGGCATTTGATAAACTACTCAAGGCGTTGGATTCTTCTGATTAACAATTTGAGTAGGGTCGTGCGGGACCTTAAAAATCAGCGCTTACCGGGAGGCAACCTAGTTTACTTTTTTAATTCCTTTTTTTATGACTAACCACCTAATGTGTGCTTAAGTGATGAAATATCTCTCTAGGTACAAGCATTGTTAGGTTTCTTGGCTTGTTTCATTACCACATCGTGTCAGTGGCGTCAAAAGCCTTTGGTGCTAAGCTCCTTGTTTGTGAGTTGTCTTTCTCCCCTATTCTCATGTTGTTTTTTGCATCCTCTTTGTTCACATTGAGGACAATGTGTTGTTTAGCTTGGGGGAGGACATTTGTCATCATCAGTTTGCGCATGTTAGTTGCACTTTAGTCTAGTTTTATTGTTTAATAGGTGTTGTGCGCTTTGTACCACTCACTAGGGGTGGGAGTTTACGTACAACGTAAAAAATATATTGCTTTCTTAATATTAATGTTTCATTCTAGTTGCATTTCATTTTCATTCGTGCGCCTTTGTGTCCTGCATTCGACTTTCAAACCGTGTTCGACCATAACTTTTGTTGGTTGACACTTTAGATTTTCACCCTTGGGTGTTCATTTGTCATGCGCCATTTTGCTTAATGTTGGCAAGGTAGTTAATTGGGGAGATCGAATTTCCACTTTTACAAGACTAGAATCATTAGTGCGGCTTCTCTCTTAGTGTGTATTGCTTTACCCCAATGGTAGCCTTATGGCATGCCGATTTGGGTATTTTCATGGTTTGTCATGTTGCATTCATGGAAAATCTTTTAGTCCGTACTTAGGAATACTTCAAGGGGCGAGTGGCTCGAGAGGACTATGATAGTCGTGACCCAGTGTGATCATAAGCCTTGAGGCCATTAATTTTTTGCCAATGGTATTGACACCTTAGGTTCACTTTGGGGGTTGTGCGACCTATGGGGGAATGATTTTCAGAATGTGAATGTTTCCATTTTGCAAGTACTATAATATATTCTTTTTATTGGTGAGAGAGAGTATTGAGGCCGTAGATTCTTAGCAAGGGATGACAATTACATATGGGTGCTTATTGATTTAAATGTTAGGAGGGGAGACTCAATATGGTTTAACCTTTTAACTTGCAGAACGACACCAAGTATTACGACCGATTCTATGGATAAGACAACTAAGACTTAGGATTTAGATTGTACTTTGGCATAGCCTAGTCTAGACTCGGATTCATTATTTTTCCTTGAAGACTCTATTTGAACATTATTTTTTGAATACTTTGCCCACGTGACATTCAAGGTCATTAATTAGCATGCTCGGTTTTGGTGCCGAACATTGTCGTCATAGAAGGCCTAATGACAACACAAAGTGTTGTTTATTTTATAAGTCGTTCTTAGAATTGAGTGCCTTTTCGTACGCCCTTGCAGCAATTTTCATGAATTTTCTTTTACTGCTACGTATTGTTTTGTTATGCGCGGGCACCGAGGCTGTTGTGCCTTACCAAAAGGCCAGGCAGCAACTTCAGCGCCCAGCAGTGGGCGTGAGAATATTTGGCGCCCAGCCAGGGGCGCTGAAAATGCGTCCCTGACTGGTACTCGTTTTCTGTTCGCCTATATTCTTTTGTTTATGCGACTTTGATTTTGCGTGTTTGCCTAATAACGTCCTTTACGCGTTGTGCGGCGTTTGTGGGATTCGTTACGGGCCTCCCCGAGCGTCGCTTATTTTTGCGGTGATCGTTCGGGTTTGCGGAACACGTATTTTGGTATAACTCTTTGGCCAATTGGTTTATAAATGTTTGGGAAATTTTTAAGGTCGTTGGTTTTCTAGCATTATTTTTCACACACAATCACATATTTCGCTACACATCACTAACATTACACCATGAGGCAATAATAATATGTCATGTAGTTTATGATAGGCTTCTATGGGTAGTATTTGCGCCTGGCTTGGTACCGCTTCTATCGCAGATCCAACACATGCCCCGGTCGAGGTAGTGCCTTCAACAGACGAATTTCGCCCAAGAGGCCAATCACGATGTAAGCCAAGGGGGCATGCACCAATGAGAGGGACCTAATGGGCGAGCGATTGGGTTTGGGACGGGTGTACTACTAGAGAAAGTGCCGAGTGGACAACATTCGAAGCGTATGCACCCCCCGGTTGGCGATGGGTATCCTTAGTCCTAACTCCCTGAGGGAGCCAAGATTCGTTATGCGGTTCTGCCCGTTCACATTAATATGCTGATTTTCAGGTCGTCCCAACTTGATGGGGAAATAAACGCGGGGTAGGATCGTTTCACCCTTCGGCTATTTTGATTACCTACAAGCACGAGTATTTCCTTCACTATCCCCAGTGGAATAGCCACTGTGATGGGGTCAAAAAAGCGCGAAGCTAATGCGTGACCTCGTCCCTCGTGGATGTGACGCTTCTTTTTGTCAAATCAAGTGTAATTGGATTTCCTATGAGTTTACACCCAATTGACTAGTAATATAGGAGTCGCCATTCAGTTTTTAACGACAATGAGAAAAACTGACAAAACCCGGTTATCGTAACATAAAGGGAGTGCAATTATGTTTGATCACGACGGCCGTAGGTTCCCTTGTGATCCCTGGTGTGGGGATCTCTCAACATACACCCGCAAGGTAGAGATTGAGGGTTCGGGGGACTGTAACTACCGAGAGGAGTACTCGCTCGTCGATAACTCCAGAGGCAGGATATCCTTACTAGCTCAGCATAAATAATTGAAGGGACATGCGTTGCCTATTAAACTAATCTGAGTTGATTTTAACAACATGCAACATATAATACTAGATCGATCACGATTATCTGATTTAGATTGTTTTAAGGGACCTAGCATGATAGTTCAATTTCCCAAAATATTATCTTTATTAGGCGCGATGGAACAATCAGGTTTAATAGTTTAACAATTTATAAAAGGGCGAGGAAAGCAATTAAATCATGGAAAAGGGACACATTACGACGCACCCTTGAAAGGTGCGTCACGGTTCTCAGAAAACTAACCACTTTGACTTTGCTATTTCTCCTTTTATTTAACGAATCTCAAACTACGGGACAGGATACGTTCTGTTTGATTTTTGGATCGATTGCGACAGAACGCGTGATCAATTTCGCAGCGTGAGGCTTAGGCTTATGGGTTAGAGTCAATACTCAGAATATGAATTGTGTGTTTCACGTCGAACTTGGGGCTATATTTATAGAAAAGAGTTCGTGGAAAGATAGAATTGTAGAACTCTAATCCACGAGGAATTAGGAAAGAACACGTCCCAGGTAATTTAAGCGCCCAGGGCTGGGCGCCGAAGATTTCGGCGCCCAGAACCAGGCGTTGAAAATAGGGTCTGGGCCGTTTCTTTGTCAGATTCGGACTCTTAGAATCCGGAGTGTATGAGACTTAATCGAGTCTTTTAGTGCGTATTAATTTTATGATGGAATGCATCTGGGCCCATTACGAACTCTAGGCTCGTTAGGATTTTAATTAATACGTAACTCTTATTTTCGAATCGTATTAGGAACAGGATTCTCTCGCAATTTCTATCTCATTTAGGATTTATGTTGGAGTGCAACACCTAATTCTGACAGGTTTCTATTATGACTTGCCACTTTTAACAACTACCCATTACGGCAGTTACTATTTTTAGCAGGTTTCCATAAATAGCAGGTTTCTATAAATAGCAGGTTTCGGGTGAAATGAAAAGGGGAATTGAGATTCGTTATTTTATAGGAGATGCGTTGTCAAGTGGAGATTTTATGTTCTCATCATCGAACCTTCCCTTTCGGGAATGGGGACAAAAGTAGGTGTCTACGCCTAGAAATGAAATTAAACAGTGAGCTGAAAAAGGATACACACAATATTCAACCAAAAAGAGAACTCATTGAACCTGGCAATACTAGAACTTGTTGCACTTGTAGTAAAACGCAAACAAAACAGGAATATGTTTTATCTATCTAATCCCCAAAATATGCTTTTGGAAGGAACAATATGCAAGGTTCATGAACAGCCAATGGAAGCAAAGTATTCAATCAATAATTCAGCAATGAAAGTTCCCCTTTTTATCCCCGGTTCAATATTTTTTTCCCGAAGTTCCAAAACTGGCAGTAACTAATGAACAGACTATATCACATCTTGTTAGGACAATAGGATGTTTCTATAGAAGGCCACTAAATGAAATGTGTTGATCATCCATTAAGCTTCTGTTGGAAGCTGAAATCTTAGTAAACGGATGCACTATATTTCTTGAAGGAAATAATGCCCTTGGTCCAAGTATGCATTCAATGTTAAGTCTAATAAATGCGGTTCAGTATTAATTAACAAGTTTATAATTCAGTGAGATCAAGTGAGCTGAATGCCTAGCTAGAGGCCGCTTCAGTTCAAGTGGAATTAATGATATTAATCCACAGCTTACTCTTGACTGAACCCGTAGGGTCACACAAATAGTACGTAAACGGATCAAGTATTTAATGGCATTAAACACTCTATCTATGGATATTCGGAATCGACGGATCTTGGTTTCAGTGGGAGCTAAGATCGTCACAAGCAAGAAATGAATACTCCGGAAACGATGATATTGCCGGAAACGGAAATATGGATCGTATCGGAAATATAAATATTATCCAAGTCGTAGATGTTGCCGGAAACGGAAACATGGTACGTATCGGAAAATATTATCGGAAATGGAAATATTGCCGGAATCGGAAATATTGCCGGAAACGGAAATATTGTCAGAATCGGAAATATTATCGGAATCGGAAAATAATTCCGGAAACGGAAATATTAAATATTTGTTCGAAACGGAAATTAATTCCGGAATCGGAAATATTAAATGTTGTTCGTATCGGAAATGAATTCCGGATTCGGGAATTTAATCGGCAGCGTATCGTACGAATTAGCATCGGACGAGGCCCGCTAGACGAAGGCCCAGCACGAAGCCAGCCCATCGCCCAGCGAGCCCACACGCACCATCGCACGCCAAGCCTCGACCAGGCCCAGCACAAGGCCAGGCCCAGCTATGGCCTGGGGCGCGCGCGCGAGAGCACAGCAGCAGTGGGCCGAGCGCTGTGCGCCTAGCGTGGGCCGCAAGGCTTGCGCGGGTGTACAGTGCTCGTGCAATGCTTGTGCGAGAATCCTTAAGCAACCGGGACTCGAAATATGATTAAATCCTAAAACTATTAGATAATGATTATTTAATAGAGTCCTAGCAGGATTCTAATTAAATTAATTAATATCCTAATAGGATTATGATTCCTTTTCCATACCTCTATAAATAAGTGCCTAAAGTCATAATTTATAGACACGATTGAAGTATTCAAAGGGTAAGTTTTTGAAAGAAAAATCAGCCATACACTTGCAAACACAATAGCCGAAATTCCTAGTAACCTTAAGGGCGATTCTAGTTGGTCTAACTTGAGGCGGATCCGGACGTACTATGGACTATCTACGGAGGAACGACATTTGGAGTCCCAAAGACTTGTTCTTGTTCGGTTCGGGCGCAGCTAGGGAGGGCACGCTACAAAGTGTATGCTCCTAAATTATGCTAAATGATTATGTGTAAATAATATGTTTCCTGGCATTAAGGTTTTTCCGCATGATTTATGTTTTGTCATATGTATCATAACCTAACATTTCTATCTTTTAGCATCTTATATATCTGGAAATGTTTCACATATGTATCAGTTAGCAAATGTCTATATACAGTAACCTTACCAACAATACAAGTTACAAGTTTACAACCCAAATCTATAGGTTTTTGTTTGTTGATCTTCTAGCCTATCATATTGTACAATTACTCTAGTGCCTCAAATGAGTCTCGCGCGTAGTCTGTTCTGATGGGTCAGATGTCTGCAGCCCACTAATTCTTGTAGAAACACACTTTTTTGCTGAGGTCTTATTACTGCGAAATGGCTGTTTCTAATAGATCCTTGACTACGGAGACAACTAACTTAACTACTACTCCGTAAGGGCCAAAGGGGAATTCAGCTAGATGTTTGATTTAGTTTATTGTAATACAAGAACGTCTGTTTGAAAGTGTAAAAAAAGGGGTAAAAAAAACATCGCTTTGGTTGACCAGAATACTATAGCACAAATTACTGATGAAGCTTCGAAAACTTACCAAGTGGACTTGCATCTAAATGCTTTTGTAAACTAACCTATTTTGAACTAGAAAAACCACAAATATCAAACCCTATTTTGTAATTGAACTAGAAAAACCACAAATATCAAACCCTATTTTGTAACTGAACTAGAAAAACCACAAATATCAAACCCTATTTTGTAAATTCATCCAATATTGGAACATTAGCCTAAATTCTCTGCATAATCAACTCATTATGCTCAACTAATTGAAGGGAAACTGAATTTTAAGACCAAGCAAAACAAGAATCAATTATAAACTAACCTTGACAGATTGCGTGAAACAGAGTCGGAGATAGAAAAGACGACGGTCGGGGGCAACTACGTACTATGGAAGAGGAGGCGAGGAAGGTGACGGTGGTGGTGGTGGAGGCGCGCGGTGAGGAGCGGTGCGAACTCGCCGCTGATGCGTTGGAATAGAGATTTGAAAGGATTCTAAAATCTTATCTGTTTGGCGGTCATAGCGATGTACGTGTTTTAAGTGTTTAAAATTTTGTGAAAACCTGTTGAAGCGAACAAAGGGAAGCCCGCCCCTTTAGACTGGTGTCTATTGAGGCGGGCAAATAAAAGCCCCCTTCAACTGGCTATATAGAAGCGAATACCACAAAAGCCCGCCCCAACCTGTTAGTTAAACATTTGACCCGCATTGACTAAGTGGTTATTGAGGCTCGCTTATATATGCCCCCCTCAACAAGGGGGCTGCAACAGGGGTTTTTTCCACTAGTGTTACAGTTAAATACATAACATGATGTTCCTCTACTTGGTTCACCAACACGTTCAGATCCGTCTTGAGATTGATGGCTTAGATCTCCTTCAAGATAGTTTTCTTTTGGGAAGAACACTCTAATGGAGGCACAAAGAGAATTAGGTTTGACTATTGCCTTAGGTTAGAATATGATATATATTAGGTTAAGTTAGAAAAATATAGAGAATAGGTTGTTAAATAACCTTTTAAACAAGTCAAGCCAACCGACCAAGCACAAGTTTCAACCGGCCAGCAAGGCCCACGAGGAGTGCAACCAACGCAGCCAGCTCGCTGATGTAACGCGAGCCATAACGCAGCTGCTGCTGCCTTGTGCGCGCATCCAAGAAGCCAAGGCCATGGGCCAGCGCTGCAAGTATGCACGTTGTGCCCATGGGTCGTGCGCCTCATTTGCTTGGCTCGTGGGTTTTCTTTCGTGTTTGCTATTAAATTATCCTTCGAAAATTTATTTATCATTTAGTATTTGATCATCCAATTTCGTACAATATGATTTATTCGTTTCGCCTAGCTTACGAATATACGCAACATGATATACGATTTTACGATCCAATGTTAAATCGTATAATTATGTTTTCCGAACTAATTTCCCGAAAAGCTATTAAATGAATTTCCGATTCATTTAATCTGATGATCTGTTTCATGCCAATGGTGTGACCTTATAGGTTCAGTCAAGAGTAAGTTGTGAGCCTAATTAGGATTAGAACTCACTGATCGGAAACATTGCTCCAGCCAGCTGTTCCGGTCACTTGATCTTACTGAATTAATTATTTGTAATTAACCTAAACCTTTGGTATTGGACCAATTCACCTTGGGAGAAGGACATGTTTCCTTCAGTCTTCCACTTGTCCTTTAGAAAAGTGTGCATTCAAATTCTTTTGTCTCTTAGTGTTACTTATTGAACATAAGGTAAGATCCAAGACATCCTTATTAGGTCCAGAAGAGTTTCTCGAATTACTGAGTTCAAATGTTAAACTTTTACAGAAGGTTAAGCCTTAATCATTCTGAGCACGACCATAAAATTTCACAGTATTTAACTCTTCGATAGGCCTTGTACAACAACACCGCCATATCCTATCAAAGATAGGAGGACAATCCCTTCTTGTAACTTATGATGAACTTACTTTGATTCATACCTAGCCCAAGTACTACTTCTATAGTCTCCTTTTACTGTGAGCAACAAAGCGAACTAATTCTCAAACAAGCATCCATAACTACTCAGGTTTTGAGGAATAGGTTCCAATCACCATTAATGAGAACGACTTATAACATGGCTTTAATTTCTTAAAGTGTGCTCAGGGTTAATCCGATAAGAATTCCAATAAGTATCTATGCAAATGAATTCTGACATCCAGTCCATGTAGTTAAAGAAATTGAATTATAAATCAACTTGCAATCTAATCTTCATTAGTCATTGTTCGTTCAACCTTTCAATGACATGGATTAGGAATGCTTTTGTGATTCAATATTCAAGTTCACTTATGGGAGTTTCTTTATCAAGGAATCCATCCTTGATATCCCATTTGAATGATTTTGAATCACTTGGACTTCATCATTTAATACTAAATCAAGATTAAATGAAATATGAAATATAATTTCATAAATGATAAATTTTTAAACCAAATGCTTTCCAATTTTTGGGCCTCTAACCCAATATTAAAACATTTAATGTTTTACGGATGTGGACCTTTCACCCAATACTTAAAACATTCACGGTACTCAAACTTGGTTCCATTTCTGCATGAGTGTTATATCTCAATTGTTGCAAAGCTATTCTTAGCATCCTGTCTATCGAAACCCTTTCGATGTAAGATGAAAAAATCTTTGAATATATTTATAGAATGATCTAGTCTTTCATCACTGTTAGAATGATTCTCATATTTAAAATAGAAAACCATCCAGATAGCAGACTTGTGATCAACCTGAGTTCATTGAAGAACTCTCAATATAAACAATTCTGTTTTATTTCTTCTTAGGCAATAATGAATTCATTTCAATAATGTAGAATTGCAAACGATGCTTTCCATTAGAAATACTCCAACCAGTTCACAGAGATGTGGGAGACACATATTTTAAATGAGAACTTGGAAACTAATCATTGATTCAGTTTCCCACGTATCACATAGGGTTTTGAACCTATGTTACCACCTTTTAATCATGACATCTAATTACCCGTGTATGTTTGTGGTTTTCCTAACAACAAGATCTAACTTTTATTTAGGCTATGCATGTTGCATCAAAACTTTAGTTCATCTTCACTTCCTCTTATCAAGTTCTCATCCTACATGTCCAAATGTATTGGATGTTCTTGATATTATTCTAATTATCTTTGATCTAGATCAAGAGAGGTTGCTATAAACCCGTCATGATCCAACATTTACGAGTTATCTTGGCGATCTATATATCACAACGTACATGAATGATCGTAATGAAAAAACCACTCGCATTTTAAAATCTATCCATGTAATTTTAAGCTTATTCAGTTCACAAGATACCAAATTTTGCTAAAAAATCTTGGCATTGCCATGTGATTTAAATCTTTGGCCTCAAACCATATTTGGAAATTTTTAATTCGTCGTAGCTTACCTGTAAGTCGTATGTTCTTGAAGCTCTTCTAAATTCTTCATAGATTTCATTCCTCAAGATATCTATGTATCTATCTTGGTTGAATTCTATTCCTTATACGATTTACCTAGGTATTGAACATCAAACGTTAGTGTCTATAAAGACATTACTCAAGCCCTTTGAGTATTAGGATTCTCTTGAAGCACTTCCAAAGTCTTCTTGAAGCTCTTCCAAAGACTTCTAATTATGGAGCTCTTCCAAAGGCTCTCTTAGGTATCCTACGTTTGTTTGTTGCTTGCCTCAAAGTTCTTTTGAGGTCACTTCGAGGTCATTTTTCTCCCACTTGCCATTTTGGAAATATTATTGTTTCCTAAAAGACATTATATAGAGCAACAACCATATGTTCTCAGATTTGTGGTAGAATAAATACCTTTTTTTTATGAGTCGCTCATAAAGAAACATATATATATATATTCTTGAGTTTGTTTGATGTAAACACTAACTCCCACTGGGTTTGACAACCCTAGATATATATACTAAAAAGATATACTGAAACAAAGTTCAATCCTTATGATATCTTTTCTCTAGCTTTGACAAATTTAGTTTAATGTGATAGTCGTTTGAGAGTATCATTTAGAAACTGTATAGGGAAATAGTCGTCATTATCATCAATCGAATAAAATTTATTTTCTCCAACTAGACATACCATATTATTGTGGAGCTTTGATTGTAATAATGCCATATAAACAATCTTGTTAATCATTCTTGGCTCATGCAAACATGATCTTGATCTAGTCTAGATGTTCCAAATATCTTGCCAAGTTGATTTTATGTCCTTTTGTGAATCACATTGAAGTATTCATGTATTTCACTTTGAGTAAATATAGCCATATTTTCTCAAGTTCTTATGAAATAGATAAGTCATAAAAATCCATATTTCGCCCATGAACTTAATTGTCTAGAACCTTCTAACAATAGTCCATTTCTATGTCATGTTCAACAAGTAAGACCCATGCGTCTTAACTTAGTCAACTTTCAAAAAAAAATAAAAATAAAAATCCATGCCATGGAATCTTAGAATGTTGTCTTGTTGATATGGTCGTATGAAATTACCACAGATATGTGAAACAAATCAAAACATTTGATTTGCACCTCTGAAGTTTAAATGTCAAGAGATTTTCTTGTTTATTAATCAATCATATGACTCAACCCATAAATGACCATTTTCATTCAAATAAACACTTAACGATTGTTTTTTGTTTACATTGCATGTGAGTCTTTCTATGTCCAAACAGAAAATTGTTTATGATGATTAATGGACCAAAATGCCATTAACTTCCAGCCTTTTGAAGGGATTTAAAACAAACAGATGATCCTACAGCTAATGTAGCACAACTTTTCTTCTTTTCCCACTTGTAGGTCAATAACCAGACTTAGCTCCCGGAATTTGAGTTATTTACAATAGTTAGAACATCAAGCAGTAATCTAATACCATATGAGATTATTTTCTAAGTCGTTTCTCTTTAACATAAACTTTTAGGTAGAAATAGAATTTTGAATTCATTTCTTTTATTCCCTTTTTCTATCATTTCTAGCACCTTTTTCTTATATTCCAAAGATTTTACTCTTTGCTTGATCTTCTTACTTTGTTATGTTTACAAAGTCCCTTTCCTTTATTCATTTTGAATGACCACATCCAATGAGTCTAGTTCATTATTGAATCAAAATGAACTTGGTTGTTAACCATTGGTAATACATGAGTCTTTAACCCAATACTTCATTATTCCAAAACTACCTAGTATTTTAAATATATGAGGTCCAATTAGTCTACCATTCAAGTTTTAGTTGAAAACAATCGTGAAGATCGCTATAAGAAAAATATACTAGTACAAAAAATGTATGTTGCTCCACCTTAAATGCATCGAACTTAAAAATGCTCGAAGCATTATGTTACAGTTGCTTCGGCACTATTTTTGGGATCGAAGCATTTGAATGATTTTGAAATTCTGTCAAGTATATTACATCGGACCTAATAGCGTTCGAAGTAATTTAACGTAAAATAAGTCTGCCAAAATATTTAAGTTTTCTGCCATAAAAATAACGCTTCGGGAATATTTATAAATGATGTAATAAGATACTTCGATTTTGTGCGAGTCAGCTGTGCAAGGCCCAGTTTAGTCGAGCATAGAAAGGATCGATCCATTTGAACAAATCCAAGGCGGCAATTAACTATACCCACGAGGCCACGACCTGTACCACCCCTTCCCCAAAAATCAACGAGCAACCTCCATTACTCTCTCCACTTCTCAGTCGCCACTGCGCACTACTCCGGTGACAGAGCGACGTGATTCACCATCATGAAACACCATAAATCTGTACAAGAAAGCTCAATCAGGAAAAAGAACCAAAATATACTACCCACCATAGTTGCTGCCTATCAAGTTCTTACTTTCACATCGATTGGTTTTTCACTCGAATTTCATCAGAATTGAAAGGTTATTTGCTCAACCGATTTAAGTTTTTATAATTTATGAAGTAATTAGGCGGAATTGGGGGGGGGGGGGCGGGGGTGTTTGTGTTTCAATGGAGGTGTTGGTGGCGTTGAGAGTATATGTGCGGAAGTGGTCACTGTTTTGCGGGCGTACGATGGGCTTCTCATCTGATCCCAAATCTTCTTCTCCGGAGCTTAGTGAGAAAATTGCATACTAGAGATTATTGAATTCCATACAAATGGTTTATTTTTCTGGGTAATTGCAAAAGACTAATTCTTAACCATAATTGGTTTAGTTTTTTGGGTAATTGCAAAATTTCATACAGGAGATTGTAATCATTCCACTTTGTTGATTGTGTACTGCCTGGAAGTGTGACAAACTGCCAATTGTTTTCAGTTTTTATTTATCTTTCAGTTTTGTTGTTTAGATGACATTCAATTATGAGGAAATTCCATGACTGATTACACTATATAAATAATTAGAATTTTAATTTGGTGTAATTGTTTTAGATTGATTGCTTAAAGAGAATGGGAACTAATAATTTGCTGAATCGCAGATAAAGCAGGGCACTCCTGCTATTCTTGAAGTTGTTTAGAAGTTGAAGTGTGGAAGAAGCTCCTGTTCCGGACCAAGTGAAGAATTTAGAGGTATGTGAAGAACTCTGCATTTTTTGATGTAAATTGAGTTGTAAGTATATATTGAATTATTGATGCGTGAGAAAACAATTGATTTTTACAAAAGAACAGTGGCCTCTAAGTGGAGATGGAAATATTTTTAATCTGCCATTTCATGTGTTATAGACCGTTAATTCACGAAATTAGCTGTTATGATTTATTACTGAAACGATTAAGAGTTAATCCTGTTGATGCAATTGACTTCATGTATAAGATAAGATTATACTCAAGTTTTTAGTGATTTAACACTTCTTTGTTTCTATACTAAATAACAAGATCCGTCCATCCACCATTTGGTTTCCTTTACAAAGCAATATCAGCCATCCTAAGTTCCTATTTCCTCGCCAGTTTCTTAGTCATGTCAAAAGATCAATAAAATCCTGCTGGCTGTTGTTAGTTCTTCCAGAACATGTACTATTCTGCTGCTGTAAATCAGCTACTGTGTAAAGGAAGCATAACTATAGTGTACCTGAAATCCACGAAAATCACTTTGAACGTGTGGGCCGCCCATTCTTCCCTCATTCTCTGTTGTTCTTCAGTTTCATACGGTATTTGGATAGAAGTAAAGGGGGAGGCAGCAGTATCAAAAACCAAACGAGCCTGACCTTCATTCCTATAAACCATCCACCTGGCATTTGCATTACTTGAAATTGGCATGCATAACATCTCAGCTCCTCTCACTCAAGAAAAAGCTTGTGCTGCCACAGATGTTCGTTGCCCTTCCAAGTTAAATTTATTTCATTTCCTTGCAGATAAGGCAGGTTATAGTTGCAAAGAATATCATTACTAATTATTTGAGTTCCTATAGAATAGGTAGATCACAGGAATAAAAATCAAATACACACTGCATAGAATTATTTGCAGCTGATCTACTCTAGAATCAGCTATCAGGTCTTTGTTACCAAATGCAGAAATATATTTCTTTAACTCACTCTTATTCCTATATTCTGCACATTTAAGCTTTCATGGTACAAATACTACAGAAATTAAACATACACTGTTAAAGGCTTACAACCTGTGTAGTGTGTAATTCGCCTGCATTTTACTTATGTAAAGTATTTTGAGCTCTTCCAAACTATCAAAACTGTCCTGAACCTTATGCACTCCATCTTTTTCTTCGAGGCTAGGAAAGAAAGTAAACACTCATACTCATACAAGAACAATCCTCTCTCGCATATAATTCCAAATTTCTTTTTATTTTGCTTTTTCCCTTTTGATAATTGGGAACCAGAGTATGCATACTTTCAGCCTTGGTAGTTTTTTTTCTTGCAGAAGATAAACTTAATAACTTCTCAGTTCTCACTATGCTTGGATGGTTTTGCAGGTTGCTAACATTGCAAAAGATGACATAAAGGCTCAATTTGCATTGTCAATAGATCCATCAATAGAAATTGGATTTCACTACAGAGACAGAGGTATATTTAGGTTTTGATTTTAGAATCTGTTTCTTGGTAGTGTTTAGTTCTTTGCAGCCATTTAATTGTAAAAAGGTTCATGATATGTATATAATTTCTGATATTTAAGGACCTAACTTCCTTTGACCACCCACCTTAATCAACAACAAATCTAGCATTATTATCATGGGTGTCCCCCCCCCCCCTTAGGAATCCTGCTAGGCTGGCATTGGTAACTGTTCTAATTTTTCTCACCATTGACTTCATTAAATTTAAAGTTGAATGCACTTTATTTGCATTTTGAGAACTGTCTTACTCTTTAAATAAAAATCGTCATGCACCATCATCTTGAAATTGTCATAAAATCTAACAAATTCATTGTTTTCTTTAATATGACAAGTGCTTCTTGAAATTGCCATAACATTCGACAAATTCATTGTTTTCTTTTTATACTAAATTATAATCCTAACACAATGCAATATTCGCAGGAGATATTTTAGGCTGAATATGGTAATGCTAAGTGTGGAATAGTTACGAAATATGTACTAAAGTTTAGATTATTACTTTTAAAGCGTTTTTGTTTAAATAGTGTTGTTCATTTAGATTAACCTCTTTTCATAGTCATGATTTAACTATTAAGAGGTCTCAAACGTTGAATTAGAGCTTGTTTGGATGCATAACTCCTTTTTTGTTTTATTTAACCATTGCCTTGCAGAAAACTAGGATAAAGATTAAAGAACATACATTATCGAAAGAAAATGATGTTTTCTTTTTTATTTTTAATTTTATAATTCGTATTTGTATCACACTTGTCCTAAATCAATTAATTGATGTTTCAAACGAAAAATGAACTTCCCGTTTATGGGCAGCATTTACATAATTTAATTTCATGCAACTTTTGTTTATTTTTTAGAATTTTGAATGTTAATTAATGGGTTCTTTTGTCGATTAATTTTCTTCTTGTTTTAGGTGCTGGTGAGTAGTAGTAGACTAGTAGCAACGAATTTAATACTCGGTATTCTTCATTGATTAAGGTAATGTTTTTATTTTCTTTGATTGTCAATTTTTTTTGCATGGGTGTATATTTGCTTGCAATTTTGTTGGATTGTTATCGAGTTTCAGCCTTATAGTTTTGATGTGTTATTGTTGGTGAACATGAATTTCTTGCAATTGTTCGCGAGTCGAAATTAATATAATGGTTACTTTTTAATTTTAATCACTCTCAACACTATATATTAGTAGCCGACCATTTAAATACCTAAATGTAAATTGATGTTTGGTTGATCATTTAATTTATTTTCTTCATTTCATGTCCAAATTTTTTTTTTCATTTGTCCCCCCTTCCCCCCTTGTGAAATATGTTTAGGGCCTTACACGAAAAATACAAGAGCTTGAGTGTTGACTCAATCACATTCATGTGTCCACAATTGATTTCAGCAACTACATTGTTGGCAAGGTATGAGAACATAGATGAAGCATGTGAATAGATGGCAAGGGTAATCAAAAGCTTCCGAGAACAATCAAAAGATCCTAGCCCCGTACCATCAGAAGTAAGATAATCATAACACATACTCTTGATGCTCTAACTAATTATTTTACTGTTCCTTGCACGTGAATTGGTCGTCTACAAAGAACATCAATATGAATTTGTCATGCTTTTTTCACTTATAGGTTGACTATACTGGGGACATAGTTAGGAATGTAGAATGGGTTGAACAGAACACAGGTTTGGATTACTTGAAAAAATATCTCTAAGCAGCACATTTGAGCCAAAACCATTGTTGATTAAAAGAAAACATAGAACCTTTCCAGACTCCAGATGAGATAGCTCTAGAACAAGGAAACATTTCACATTTATCTCACGAAAAAATGCAAATTAAAAAGCTGTCTCCAAACATCTATTTGATTATATCTGAGACTACTTGCATCCTTTCAGAGATCAAGAAAATGAAGAACCATCAACACATAGCAGAACCATGACATAGAACAATAAAGTAAGAACTATAAGCCAGTAAATTATGCTGAACGCAATGAAATTGCTCATATTTACGACGCAATAAAATCACATAGCCAGGTCATGGAGTAATGAATCACATAAGATAGACAACTCATTGTCAATGAAAATCAAGCACCCTACCATTAAGTACATAGAGAAAGCCAATCTTAATTAATTTCCAATTAGAGTTGAGATTTCCTTTCGAAAAGAGCAACAGTAAAACAAATTCGAAAAATTTGTAACTAGAGCAAAAGGCATGTAAACAAATCTATACTATAAAAGTTCTAACAATCAAGGAGGTAACAAGATAAGGGGAATGAATTTACAGTGTATTAGAGATTGGTATTGGAGGATCAAAAGTCGGCAGCCTATTCTTAGACGCCTTTTAACTTCCACTCCAGACCTCAGTCTTTGGCTCCCCATGGACCACCATCATTACCACCTTCTACTAACTCGGGATGAATAACCAATAAAATAGTACAACTCCTTCGAAAGTTGGAAGAGACAGAATCTTTAGTGCCCCAACAACACACAAATAAATTCAAAAACTAACCAAATGAAGAAAATAAAGTGATCACCCCAAAAACCAAACTAACACTGACAAACCTAGTTCCCAAATCCGAAACCCCACAATTGAAGTCAGTAAAATACCCTAAAAGCCCTAATTCAGCAATACTATTTACCAGATCAAAGCCCACAGAAAGTGAAATTTGGGTTTGAAAAAACTTACAATTAGAAATTACAAGAAATAATACTTGCAACCTGTAGGGGTTTTTTTATCCTGTTTCCTACAGGGGGGGGGGGGGTTGGCACGCGGCGGTTCGTTTAGAGAATCGTTGAATTGTTTTTTGCACCTCGAAGGAGTCGCCACCAAACTTTATTTTAGGTCCCGTTTGGGAAGACCGCAAAATGACTCTATTTTTGGATAAGGCCTTGAATCCTTGAAACGGATGGGTGAGATCTGGGCTCGGGAACGAAAATGCTTATTCGGCGAGCTTTAGAAATATTCAAGTACGTTGGCACAACATTATTTCGAAAATAAACCCTAAGATTAGACTATGTGGGTTTGAAATTTAGAGCAAAATAGAATTTCTAATTGTACGGTGGTCACTTTTCTTTAAAGATTGATTTAAGGAACCTAAGGCCGGTTTGTCCAAAAATATCTTCGTTAAGCGTGATGTAACCTTTGTATTTTGTTGTATTTAGCATGTTGGTGATGAAAGCGATAAAGCACATAAAGCAACATCACAATACTAAATAAAGTGCGAAATTAGTAAATACAAGACCCCCTAGAAAAGGACTAGGGAGTAGGTCCACATTGCCTAGAAATGGACTAGGCAAGTAAAGGTGCGGAATTGAAAGTGCGAAATTGAAATTGCGGTATTGAAAGTGCAATATTGAAAGGTGCATAATTGAAAGGTGCATAATTGAAATTTGTACTTGGGCACATGAGATTTTAACGCCAAGCGACTCCTTAAAAATAAGTGCGCCCGACACGAATTCAAAGCCAAAAATCTCAACTTGGGGGAGGTTGCTCAACCCAAATATCCTAGATTTTGCATATCAAACTTGAAATTGAAAACTTGAATATTGAAATGTTTGAACTTGAAATGATTGAAATTTGAACTTGAAATGATCCTATCTTAGAGAGGTAGTTATGAACAACCCTGAACATGGTGGGATCTTGAAATTTGAAAACTTGAACTTGTATATTGAAAAATGGAGTCTTGAATCTCAAAAGACTAAACCTTTAAATGCTAAAAAGGTGTCATCTTTGATTACTCCACACTTGAAGGTGATTCTAGTTCAAAGAGATGAATGTAAGCAACTTTGAACATCCTTGAATCTTGAAAGTTTGTATTTTGTATTTTGAAAAAGTTTGTATTTTTTGAAAAAGCATGTATGATTGTTGCAAGTGGTGTTTTTTATGGAAAAAACACCAACTTGCTAATCATTTGAAATCAAAATAGCATGATTGATTGAAATGGGATTCGGATTTACCTAGTTAGGCTTAGGCACGAGCTCCCAATTGCTTTTGAATTTAGGAATTTTGTATGTGTTTTTGAGGAGTTTTTGAGTTTGTATTGTGAGTAATGTCGAAATTACGACGTTGTATGTGTTGTGCTCCCCCTTTTCGATGGAAATGAGGGGTATTTATAGGAGGGAATGGTGCAAAACGCCAGCACACGCCAGCGCCTGGCGCTAGGCCAGCGCTGTGCGCTGCTGACGTGGCCTGAATGCCGCCAAAAAGGACGGAAAGATGTCGTCCTTGATTTATCTTGTATGGGTGTACCTTCGTACGAATAGTACGATGTTTGGCGTGTAGTGTTTGCTTGGAGGTTAAGACTTGAATTTGCGTCTAAAAACAAGCCTTTCTCGGGTTTTTGAATTCCGGTTTTACGGGGCGGGGCCCGGCATGCTCGGTTTTGTGGGTCGGCGCCCGAATTTGACTTTCCTTATATGATTTTGAGTGGAAAAGGCCTAGTAAGACCAATGGGATGGTCCACTAATTGAGATTGAACTTGGGTTTTGAAATTGGATTTTGGAAGTTGTATTTTGTACCGAGTTCCGGGAGGGGAACGGTCTCGGGGATTGGATTTTGGACTTTGGATTTTGGAGGTGTTCTTAGCAATTGGGATTTCCGCCTGGAGTTACTCCAATCGCCTAACAAGGATAATGGTATCGTCATCATCCCAAAGGGGAGACACAAATTCGTTGTCTACAGAAGCCCCCACTTTGACTGAGCGTTCGGTTAGGAAAGCGCAAGTCAAAGTATTTCGAAAGGGACGGAGAATGGTCAAGATGTTCTTCAATCAAGACCACTCTTTGTACGCCGGTACCTGCATAAAACAGGCGTTAGAAAAAGGATAGAGTCTACCTCGGTGCGGTTGGTGATGACTCCGATTTGTGCTTGTATTTTTTCGCCCTCAGTTCAGGACGGAGCTTGGCATCGAAAATTTGAATTCTTGAATTTTGAACTTTGACACCCGGAGTTAATCCGTTGGGATGTGCTTTGCTGGGGATAAGAGCTTTTTACTGGCCCTTAAAATTTTTGAACTTCGACTGACTTTCCCGGAGCTTGGGTCCGTTGGTAGTTGTTCGCCTGAGTCGTTGTATTTTTTTTGGACTTTTCATTCTTGAAATATTCTTCTGTTTGTACTTGGAGATACAGGTGTATACCCGTATTTTCGATGGATGGTTCGATGCGACGTTTGATGCTTGGTGCGGAAGACCGTAGCAGAAAAGGACGTGTAATCAGCACGGGAGACCGCGCGCGCTGCAGACTTGCGCATGCAGCATGTCAGCGCAGGGCGCTGGGGCGGTGCCTGGCGCGGGGCTGCACTATATAAGTGCCCCTTGCCGTGCCATTTTGAGGCACATTCACTTGAAATTCTTTTGCTCTTTCTCTCAAAGGTTGATTAAGCTCTTCCCTTGGTCTTGTTCTTGCCTTGTCCATGTAAGTTTTTCATGTTTTTTCTTATGAAATAACTCTAGGATTGTATGTAGTTTTGATTTTCTCGTACTTTGAAATGATGCTTGTATGCTTAAGCTTCTTGAATCTTGTAGAAAACTATTTGATAGCCACTTGAACTTGAACTGTTGGAACTTGTACTTTTGAAATTTTTTGAACTCGTATCTGCTTCGGCACGGATAGCCTAGGCGTTGATGTAGAACTTTAATACCTGTTTCGGCGTGGATAGCCTAGGCGTTGGTGTAGAATTTATACCTTGAATTAGAGGTCCACTGGGGATTTTGTTTTGAATTTTTTTTTCTGTTTAGGCTAGTATAGGATAGCCCCCAGTTTAGAATTTGACTCTTTTTATGCTACTTGATTTAGTATGCCTCGTCACACTCGGAGAAAGCTCGCTGAATCATCTGTGGTTCGAGCTGTTGAGGAAGACGCTTCGGATGATGAAGCGGCTGCAATAAAGCGCCAGGTGGGGGTATGGTTCCCCGAGATGCACCTGCTTTTCCGGGTGCTGGTTGGACCCCTTCCGACCTGGTGTTTCGGCCGGATTGGCACTTGTCTCAGCGGCCTCGCGCTGGCATGGTGAGTCTTGTACTGTGTTTTGGGTTTGTACTTTGTACTTGTATAGGTCTTGAGCTAACTCGTTCACCTATAGGCCGACGGAAAGCCGTTTTGTACTTACAGGTCCTTGGTGGAGGTTCAGAGGGCCTTTAAAGCTCTCCGTGCTGATGCAGAGGCTATGGAGATTTGGTCGCAGATGGGCCTGGCCGATTTCTGGCGCACCATGGGAGGTTCCCCGAGGAGAACGGGGATTAAAAATCATTTGTGGGCTTTGTTAGAGCGGCGGTGGGATATCAGCAACACTTTCCACATGGCATGGGGGGAGATTACTATTACCCCTCTTGAATTTGCTATGATTACAGGTCTTCCTTTTTCTGAGAGGAATGTGACCTTTGACTCTGAGCTGACGTGGCGCTCGACCATTTCCAGGGACTTGCTCGGCCCTGTTGTTGATTTGTCAGAGGACGAGTCTCACGCTTCCGTGACGGTGCTTGTGGATGCTATCTGTGGTGAGGGTGTGTCCGCGGAGCAGAGGGTTAGGCTCTTCCTCCTTGTCTTGGTTAGTAGAGTGATTGCCCCGAGTAGGAACAGTCGGGTGCATATAAGCTTCTTATCCGCTCTGAGGGATTTGAGATCTGTCCCGAGTTGTAACTGGGGTGGTTTGGCATATAGCCACCTCTTGTACGAAATGGGGCGGGCCTCCCGGACTGCACTGGGGAGTGACCCAAGCATGGATGCTCTGTGGAGCGTGCTGGAGGTATCCGAGACTCCTTGTACTTTGTATTTGTATGCTTGTATCTTGAACTTGACTGATGTTTTGTTTGTTCCTTGAAAGATTTGTATCTATGAGCACTTTTCGACTTTGGCGCCGGAGCGTACTAGAGATGCGGCTTACCCGTATGCTGCCTCTTAGATAGGAGCGGTGCGCGTTGGTGCGTCTTTGGCGGCTTCTCGCAGGGCTTGGAGAGTTCTATCTGCTGAAGATGTAACCTTTTGTACTGTTTTGCATTCTTGTATTTGTATTTGTACTTTTGCCTGAATTGTTTGCCATGTAGGTGGGTATGGCGTCCTTTTGCCAACGCCGTTGTACCTGCCTCGGCTGCTCGTGCCCATTTCCTGTCTGGGCGGCGGGTTTTTCTTCCAGGGGTGTACCGCCATATGTGGTATCTGGGGGAGCGAGTGTCCCTTCAACACCATTCAGGGGATAGGCTTGTCCCCAAGGATCCACCGGAGTCCATGCTAGCTCTGGATGAAGATCTTGCCCGGCTTTATGCGGAGGCTAGGGGCGATGCTGTTTGCCGCTCTTAGAGGGATTTTGTACACATGAAGGGGAGCTATGATGACTTCCTGAGGAGGTTGGCTCCACCAGTACTCTTTGTACTGCCGGTGAGTTTTTGAACCTTGTATTCTTGTATTCTTGTATTGGTTGGATGATTGTATGATTGTATGATTGTATGTAGGAGGAGGTTGATCCTGAGGACATTCCTCATGCTGATAGGATCCTCCGCTATGAGAATTCGGACGGGGAAGAGGTGGTGGAGACCATTCCTTGGGCTTCTCCTCCGCACCGAAAATCATATGATGTTGTACCCGAGCATTACGCCCCTGTAAGTACTGTTGCATTTTTGAAACTGTTTGTAAATTTGTATGGGGAAATTGATCTTGAACTTTGTATGCAGGAGCCTCGGGCGAGAGTGCGTCGCTAGATGCTCTTGCTTGATTCTTGGAAGAGGCAGTGCGCCAAGCTGACCCGGAAGCTTTCTGGTCGGAATAGAGAGGTACCTCACTTGATCTTGAAACTTGTATACTGGAAATTCCAACTGGGAAATATATTGATTCTTGAAATTGTATCTTGTATAGGAGCGCCGTCGAGACCGTAAAGACTCTGTTGACAGGGAGCCTCAGGCGGAGACGTCCTTGGGACAGGAGGGACCAAGCTTGGAGCTGGGACAGGGGTCCGGTGCTTGTGCTCATCAGAGGCATTCTGATGCTGAGCGGGGAGCTTCCCCTTTTGTACATGTTGATCCCACCAAGCATTCATTTGGTGGTGCTAGCGGTTCACGGCCCTTTGTTCCTCCTTCCGGCTATTACTTCGGAGGAAGTGGTCCTCAGCCTTGGGGTGCGGGTTCATGGGCTTGTTATGCGGAGATGGAGAGGATGCGACAGGCTCAGATGTTTGGGTCGTACCCGTATATGCCGATGCCGCCGCCATATCAGTATTTCTCTCCTCAGCAGGGAGTTCATCCCTCCACTGGCACACTTCGTATCTCGGAGGAGGATCCTAGTACCCCTGGGACGGAGCTGGATCGGGAGCTGGAGCGCCTTAGGAGGCGTAACAGGGACAAGGGGCCTGTGGTTGACGTCACCGCTGATGATGACTCAGACTAACCTTGCATGGTAGCGAGTTCCAGCTTGCCTGGGGTGTATTGTGTTTGTATGGATTGAAACTTGAATTTTTTGTATGGTTTGTATGGTTTTGAACTTTGAATTGGTTTGTAAAATTTGAAGATTGGCTTCTGTATGTTTGAATGCTTGAAATTGTATGCGTTGTGTGTGCCTTGAAATTTTCTAGCTATATGCATGCATGACAATTTTGCGAAAAAATTTGAAAAAATTTGCCCATTTTTTCGGGTGTATGTACCCACTATAAGCCCCCACTTTGACTGAGGTTTTTTGGTTAGGAAAAGCGCAAGTCAAAGTATATTCAACTCTTGCTTATGCACATGCAGACTCGACTTAGGACGCCGATCTAGGACTAGAATGCTTGAATTTTAAAAGAAAAATTGATCTGAAATCTGCTCGAAGCGTTGATCCGGACTGCTTGAAATTGCGCGGCTTGCGGCTTTGGAATCTTGAATAATGGAGGTTGTACTCTGCTGTCCGAAACACTAAAGAGTGCGTACTCGGAGTCATAAGAGAGGGCGGTGACCTCGTCCTTTGGTGCAGGCTCCCTGCGCTCGGCGCGGGCTTGGCGCCTGACGCCTATGAGCTGTCGTGCAAGCCAAATCTTGTATAAATAGGGAGCATTTCGGATTATTTCTTGCATCAATCCTTCCCTGCTATCATTGCATATTGCTTCCTCACGAAGAGAAAATATGGCTGTGTCCTTTAAAAGTGCCTTGAACTCGTGGCTTGGTTCGCTAGGCAAGTTGGAGAAAAGGGAGCTTGATGGCATGCATCTTGGGGTGCTCGTCTCTTTCTGGTTTGTAAAATTGGATTTGCACTTCATTCTTGCTGCTCTGGAGGCTTGGGACCCGAATCATCATGTCTTCCGTTATGGAAATAATGAGGTATGTCCCCTCCCTGAGGAATTTAGTGCTATATTGGGGTGGCCCTTGATGTTGGAGCCATGCATGCCTAGTGTTGAAGAACACTTTTTCTTGAGTTTTGAAATGTATTTGGGCTTGAAGCCCCCACTTTTGAGTGCTGTTGTATATGGTAGAGGGGTGGATTTGTCCCTCTTTGTCACCTACTTTGCTGGGGTTGATGTTCCCAAAGTTTTCCGCTTGAGAGCCTTGAGTTTTTGTATATTTGCTCGCTTCCTCTTTTCGAAGCTGGGGTTTGGAAATGGCGATGCCTCCCTAATTGAGATTGTAGAGCAGTTTGCTAATGGTCGGGACCCAATGCCGCTCGTGGTTGGCGAAACATTGATGGGCATTGACATGCTGAAGTCGGACCCCTCTTCATTGCCGTCGGGAAGTCCGGTATTACTCCAAGTAAGGATCTGGAGCCTTCTTTGTATTGTTGAACTTGTACTTGTATTTGAATTTTGAATGTTGAAATTTGAAATGTGCTTCTTGTATACTCCCCAAGGTTTGGCTTATGGAGAGGCTCATGTTGGTGGCAGCACCGGAGAACATGGCGAGCTACAATAGAAAAGGATTCACCGTGCGGCCCATGGTGTATGGCCGGCTTTCATTGGACGAGTGGAGATGTGCACTCTCTGGGATTGAATCTTGTATAAGGTGGGTAGTTCCTTGGTGGGGAATTGCTGCTTTGAGACATGCCCCTAGTTCTACTGCTTTGAGGTTGCCAAGCCTCACAATGCTGGTCTTCTGCTCGCCTGCTCGAGTGATAAGACAATATGGCTTGAAATAGGAGATCCCGGACTGTATTGAAGAGAACCCGAGACCTGCTGCGCTGAATACAAATCGTCTTGAAGTTTGGAGGCGGTATTGGGTCGCCAAACCATTCTTGAGTATCCAGTTCCCGCCTGAGCCAGTTACTCTGTCTGCGGAGTACATTGTATGGATGAGAGGCCTAAGCCAGAGGGACATTTCTTTCTCCGGACCAGCTAGAGTCCGAGGTTCTAGAGCTAGACGTCCTGCATCAACTGACTATGAGGAAGGTGACCGGAGTGTGGCCCATCCGGTGCTTGACCATTCGGAATCCAAAGGAGGTTCGTCGTCTTCCCGTCTTGGAAGGCTTGCAAGTTCCTTCTCCTGCCGCTTGGGCAAGGGGAAGATTGATGATTGATTGCGGGAGGAGTCAGGGGATAGTACTCAAGGTGCCAAGACTCGAGAGCATAGTCGCCCGACCCTAGATCTTTGTAGGCTAAATGTGTTTGGAATGAATTGTGTTCGGAATGTGTTTGGAATGATGTGTTTAGGAAGTGAAAAGGCTTTTGAACTTTGCTTCACTTGATCCTGACTTTGTATTTGAATTAGCTTTGAAGGCCTTAGGGCTCAAATAAAGAGTTATTGTGTTAAATTCCGCTTGAACATGCTTTGCTTTGAATTGGCACATTTGGAATAACAACAATTGAACTTTGAAATTTGATTTAATTTTTAGGATGCCCTTAATTGAGGAAACTTTGAATTTTTTTGTATTAAAGTGGTCGGGCCTCGAAATGAGGTTGCATACGTGTCCCGTTAGGGAATCAGGCCGGACGTAGTTCTGCCTACCTTACAAGACCTGAATTTGGATTCTTGAACTTGAACATGGAACTTAGACATAGAACTTCTTGAGTTGATCGAGGTTGGTCAGAGATCTGAATTCTGTTCCGTCGATGTCTGTTAGTTCAACTGCTCCCCCGGAGAGGATCTTCTTGATGATGTATGGGCCTGCCCAGTTGGGTTTGAATTTTCCCCTTGGGTCCATGATGCTTTAGCGAAGGGCTTTCAGGACAAGCTCGCCTTCCTTGATGTTTCGGGTTCTGACCCTTTTGTTGAAATGTATGGCCACTCGGCGCTGATAGACTTGTACATGGTGAGCCGCTTGAAGCCGTCGCTCATCGAGCATGACTAGCTCGTCATACCTTGCTTGTACCCATGCAGCTTCTGGGATTTTTCTTTCTAGGACTATGCTTTGAGAAGGTATCTCCAGTTCGATAGGTTGTACTGCTTCCATTCCATAGACCAATGAGAACGGAGTTGCACCAGTTGAAGTGCGAATTGAAGTTCGATATCCCCACAATGCGAAATGCAGCTTTTGGGGACAGTCCTTGTAATTGGTAGTCATTTTCATGATGATGGTCTTGACATTCTTGTTGGCTGCTTCGACTACCCCATTGGTTTGTGGGCGATAAGGTGAAGAGCGATGATGTTGAATTTCCCGGAGCATGGTTCCGTTGGGATTGTTGTATTGAAGATTGTATTGTTGAAGCTTGAAGATGTTTTTAGAACTTGAACCTTTGGAGTTTGTAACTTGAATTCTGTACTTTGGAATTGTAGATGCCTTGCTTGGCACAACCTTGCTCGGTTAGAGATTATAGAACTTGAATTATGTACTTTGGAATTGTAGATGCCTTGCTTGGCACAACCTTGCTCGGTCAGAGATTATAGAACTTGAATTTTGAATCTTGTACTTGTCGAATGGGTCTTCACATTCTCCTTGGAAATGGGTTCCCTGATCACTGATGGGCTTGTGAGGAACACTGTATTTGCATATGATGTTTTCTTGAATGAACTGGGACACTTGTTTGGAACCCAATACCTTGAAAAATCTGGAAACTTGGACTCTCGGTTAAACCCGGCCTCTAGCTGCTTAGAGACATCTTCTTGAATTTTGAGGGAAACATCCGGTTTCATGCGACGGAGCTTCTATGGGCTTTGACCCTGGAATAAGGGGAATTGTATGCTGACCGATGCTTGGATATCGATCAACCCCTGGCATATCATGATAGGACCATGCGAAGACGTCTACATACTCTGAAAGTAGCTTGATAAAATCGTCCCGTTCTGATGGAGAAAGAGTTAAACCAATCTGAACTAGTTTTGAATCACTGCTGTTAGAAAGGTTGATTTTTTCTGTTTCCTCAATTATGGGTGTCTTGTTTTCATGATTTTCGATAGCTTTTAGAAATTCAAAGTAAGTTTCTTGTGAAGCAAAGTTGTGTGGATTAGGATTTGAATTTGAATTAGGACTCGAAGAGTAAGTAGAAATTGAAGTGTTATTGAAATTAGCAATCATTACATCGACTGTTTTGACTTGAAGCTCGGCCTTTAGAGGCTCTTGATTGATGCAAGACTCTAGCCCTAGACTCTTGGACTCATTACTAGACTCGGATCCAGACTCATCCTCTGACTCGGACTCGCTCATCATAGATCCTTCGCCCACAGTAATCTTGAACATTTTGCCATTTCTTGAGTGGGACTTCCTCCAGCCTTATGCATTGAAAAGAGTTTCTTGATTGTCTTCGAGAGCCTTTATGCGAGCCTCGGCTTCCTCAACACGTTCATGTTAGGTTATGATACATATGACATTACATAGATCATGCGGAAACAACCATTAACCCAGGACAACATATTATTTACACATAATCATATAGCATAATTTAGATGCATACTCTTTGTTGCGTGCCCTCCCTAGCTGCGCCCGAACCGAACAAGAACAAGTCTTTAGGACTCCAAGTGTCGTCCCTCCGTAGATAGTCCACAGTACGTCCGTATCCGCCTTAAGATTGACCAACTAGAATCGCCCTTAAGGTACTAGAAAATTTCGGCACTTTTATGAGCAAGATGTGTGTTTTAATTTTCTCTCAAAAAACTCACTTTTGAATACTTTGAAACTTATTATAAATTGTGAGCCCTAGCCTCATATTTATAGGGGTATGGAAAGGGAATCGAAATCCTATTCAGATACAAATTAATTAAAGCTAGAATCCTACAAGAACTCTAATTTAATTAATTTATCAAATAGAATTAGGAATTTAATCATTAACCGAACTCTGCATGTTTTAGGAAACGTGCACGAACACAAACACTTGCACACACACGCACGGCTGCCACGATGGGCCCCATGCGTGCGCGCGAGCAGCAACCCACGCAGCGCCCGCGCGCGCTGTGCGCGCTGCGCAGCCTGCTGGGCCTGGCCTTGCGCTGGGCCTGGCGTGGCTGTTTGTGCGGCGCGCTTGGCTTGCTGGGCGATGGCCTGGCTTCGTGCTGGGCCTCGTCCGGCAGGCCTCGTCCGATGCTTATTCGTACGATGCGCTTCCGATTAAATTTTCCGATTCCGGAATTCATTTCCGATACGAACAATATTTAATATTTCCGATTCCGGAATTAATTTCCGTTTCGAACAAATATTTAATATTTCCGTTTCCGGAATTATTTTCCGATTCCGGTAATATTTGCGATTCTGACAATATTTCCGTTTCCGGCAATATTTCCGATTCTGGCAATATTTCCATTTCCGATAATATTTTCCGATACGTACCATGTTTCCGTTTCCGGCAACATCTACGACTTGGATAATATTTATATTTCCGATACGATCCATATTTCCGTTTCCGGCAATATCATCGTTTCCGGAGTATTCATTTCTTGCCTGTGACGATCTTAGCTCCCACTGAAACCAAGATCCGTCGGTTCCGAATATTCATAGATGGAGTATTTAATGCCATTAAATACTTGATCCGTTTACGTATTATTTGTGTGACCCTACGGGTTCAGTCAAGAGTAAGCTGTGGATTAATATCATTAATTCCACTTGAACTGAAGCGGCCTCTAGCTAGGCATTCAGCTCACTTGATCTCACTGAATTATTAACTTGTTAATTAATACTGAACCGCATTTATCAGACTTAACATAGAATGCATACTTGGACCAAGGGCATTATTTCCTTCAGTTCATAGAGCTCTGCTACAGCTGCTGCTAGTGAAGTCATCTTGAGTAGGATCTTGAGAAGAGGAATTTGAGCACCTAGTTTGGACATGATTTTGAACTTTAGAACTTGAACTTCCCGACACATGATATGATATGCATGCAATGAATGAGACCCAAACTTGACTCTAAGTGTGTGAGGGGGTCGAAAAAGCGCGAGGCTAATGCGTGACCTTGTCCCTCGTGGGTGTGACGATTCTTTTTATTCAATCAAGTGTAATTGAATTTCCTGTGAGTATACACCCAATTGACTAGTAATATAGGAGTCGTCATTCAGTTTTTAACGACAATGAGAAAAACTGACAAAACCCGGTTATTGTGACATAAAGGGAGTGCAATTATGTTTGACCACGACGGCCGTAGGTTCCCTTGTGATCCCTGGTGTGGGGATCTCTCAATATACACCCGCAAGGTAGAGATTGAGGGTTCGGGGGACTGTAACTACCGAGAGGAGTAATTCGCTCGTCGATAACTCCAGAGGCAGGATATCCTTACTAGCTCAGCATAAATAATTGAAGGGACATGCGTTAACTATTAAACTAATCTGAGTTGATTTTAGCAATATGCAACATATAATACTAATTCGATCTTGATTATCTGATTTAAATAACATTAAGGGACCTAGCATGATAATCCGATTTCCCAAAAATATTATATTTGTTAGGCGTGATAGAACAATCATATTAGGTTAGTTTAACAGTTCATAAAAAGGGCGAGGAAAGCGGTTAAATCATCGAAAAGGGACACATTACGACGCACCCTTGAGAGGTGCGTCACGGTTCTCAGAAAACTAACCACTTTGACTTTGCTATTTCTCCTTTTTATTTAACCAACCTCGATTATGGGACCGGATACGTTCTGTTCGATTTATGGATTGATTGCGACAGAACGCGTGAACAGTTTCGCAGCGAGAGGCTTAGGCTAAGGGGTTTAGAGTCAATACTCAGAATATATTATGTGTTGTTGTCTGTTGTTTCACGTCGAAACTAGGGGCCTATTTATAGGGAAGAGTTCGTAGAAAGATACAATTGCAGAGTTCTAATCCACAAAGAATTAGGAAAAAACACGTCCCGGGTAATTTCGGCGCCCAGCTCTGGGCGTCAAAGATTTCGGCGCCCAGGGCTGGGCGTTGAAAATAGAGATCCATGCAATTTCAGCGCCCAAGGCTGGGCGTCAAAGATTTCGGCGCCCAGCTCTGGGCGTTGAAAGTGATGTCTGGGCCTAATTCTCTGTCAGATTCGGATTCCTAAAATCCGTAGAGTTTGAGATTAATTCGAGTCTTTTAGCGCGTATTAATTTTATGACGGAATGCGTCTGGGCCCGTTACGAACTCTAGGTTCGTTAGGATTTTAATTAATACGTAACTCTTATTTCCGAATCCTATTGGGGATAGGATTCTCGCGGTTTTCTATCTCATTTAGGATTTATGTTGGAGTGCAACACCTAATTCAAACAGGTTTCTATCTTTTATGATTTTGCCACTTTTAGAAGCTACCTTTTACGGCAATTACTATTTTTAGCAGATTTCCATAAATAACAGGTTTCGGGTAAAATGAAATGGGGAATCGAGATTCGTTTATTTTATAGGAGATGCGTTCTCAAGTGGAGTTTTTATGTTTTCATCATCGAACCTTTCCCTTGCGGGAACGGGGACAAAAGTAGGTGTCTACAGTTAGCCCCCACTTTGACTGAGTCTTGGAGTAAGACGATGGTCAAAGTATTAGACGGAGTGCGTCACACAAGCCATGGTGTATGTGACCTGTTTTGCGAGGGTCTCACGAGCCTCCGAGTGATAACATTTGACTTAAGGGTCATCACTTGAACTGTCGACATATCCCTCACGTGTCATTGGGATTTGTCAACTGATAGTATAGAAACTTCCTCACTTTGTCATTGGAAGGATCTAAAGATGCGTAGAAACTCCCTCACTTTGTCATTGGGAGTAGCTACAGAGTTTTTCGAAATTAAAGCTATAAAGTGTGATTGGGCCTGGCCAAGCCCAATCACGAGGTAAAACGTTTTTAAAGATTCTCATTTTCAGGGCTAGTTAAACGAGAAAACCCCCTTGTGTTTATAGGACGTAAAACGAAGGAAAATCCAGCACATCGTTCTTTTTTGGAAAAACGGAAAACCAATCCTTTAATTTTTGGAAAAAGGGAAAACCAATCTTTTAATTTTTGGAAAAAGGGAAAACCGATCCTTTAATTTTCGGAAAAAGGAAAAACCGATCCTTTAATTTTCGGAAAAAGGGAAAACCGATCCTTTAATTTTTGGATAAAGGGAAAACCGATCCTTTGATTTTCGGAAAAAGGGAAAACCGATCCTTTGATTTTCGGAAAAAGGGAAAACCGATCCTTTGATTTTCAGAAAAAGGGAAAACCGATCCTTTGTTTTTCGGAAAAAGGGAAAACCGATCCTTTGATTTTCGGAAAAAGGGAAAACCGATCCTTTGATTTTCGGAAAAAGGGAAAACCGATCCTTTGATTTTCGGAAAAAGGGTAAACCGATCCTTTGATTTTCGGAAAAAGGGAAAACCGATAAAAGTTATCGCTGCAGCGACTAAGGACCTGCGCTGTTAGTGACGCAGACCCCGCCCGCTGAAGGTGGGCGAGCCTGTCCGCTGAGGGTGGACCCCCCGTCCGATAGAAGTGGACGAATCTGTTTTGATGTTTTTGAAAATAAGGACCTACGCGGTTTGTGACGTAGACCCCGCCGGCTGAAGATGGTGAACCTGTCCGCTGAGGGTGGATGCCCCGTCCGATAGAAGTGGACGAATCTGTTCTAAAATTTTATTTTGTTTTTTTTTATGAAAATAAGGACCTACGTGGTTTGCGCCGTAGACCCCGCCGGCTGGAGATGGCGAGCCTATTTTAAATTTGAAGACTTTATTTTTCGAAAACTGAGGACCTGCGCGGCTTAGAGACGCAGACCCCGCCCGCTGAGGGTGGGCGAGCCCATTTTGAATTTCTTATTTTGTCTATGTAGAAGGGCTTTTGTGATTACAACCTGTTGGTGGGTCGTAATATTTTTAGATGTGTCCTATAAGTGGGTCCACACTGTGTATATTTTTGTTTAACAATATATTTTTTGAGATATCCAAACATGATATGGTGTATGGCGCAGTCTGGAAATGTGATTTTGATCGCGCGCTCCTCGTTGAAGTCTATTTTTTTCGCGAGCCCCCAAGCACTAGGGCTCATTGGTTGTTTTTCGCATCTTGTAACCATGTTTGGGGTCATGCTCGTATGTGCGAGCGACCTTCTATAGTAGTGTGCTACTCTTAACAAAGCCGTGAGGTGCGACTTTCAGTGAAGAAATCGGCAATTTTCAAGCCGAAATATGGCTGGGCCCAATAGAAGTTAAGGCCTTTTGAGCCTGGATTCATTTTCGGCGCCCAGGCCTGGGCGTTGAAATAATTCACGCCCAGGTGGGGCGTTGAAAGTGTTGTTTGGGCTGGTCTTTTAATGACACAGTCGGCCTCTTGTTCATTCGTTTATTTCACTTGAAAGTTCTATGTATTCTCTTTTCTTTTGTTTTTTTCTTTGTTTTTAGAACGTGATGATTTTCTTTGAGACGCCGTAGCCGATTGGTGGACTACGGTGCTTGTCGCTTTGGGGCGATTATTTTAAGGAACTGTTGCTCTTAAGGCGTACAGTTATTGCGATAGTTGGGTGAGTCTATATGGCCCGAGGAACATACCTTGAGGTGTAAGACTTTGATCGCTCTTATATTTTTTTGAACGTGTTCGTGAATGATGATATGTATATGCGAACGAGCGTTCATAGAATGGCCGTTGTGTGCGGTCCATTAATCAGATTGCTTGAATTGTTTCATTTTTTTTTTTGAGCAACGACTGATTTTGAATAGTTTGCTTAGAAGCTTGATAGGGTTTAGGCCCATTTATGAAGTGGGCTCAAACATAGTGCCCTTTCGATTGTTCAAACATTTGCTTCGAGATTTTTTTTATTTTGCTATGGTTGTTTCATAGCTTGGAGCCCCCAAGTATGCATGTTGGGATGCTTTCCTTTTGGCGTACGATTTTTGTAGGTTCTTTCGAGAAAGATGCCTTGGGGTTCCGCTCGTGTAGGTGTGAGCTATCCCTTCCGTGGTAGGTAATATTTTGCTACCTTTAATCCTTAATGTAGAAGTCGTGTGGCTTGCATTTTGAATTTGGGCGATAAGTAGTCTTTGCCTCTTTTACACGTGCCCTTGGTCGTGCCTACATTAGTAAAATATGCCTTACTCTTCTTTTAGACTTGTACCGTGGGACGGTTGAACTTATGGTGCGACGTAGGCTTGTGTGGCCTAACGGCGTGTCTTAGAACATTTCTCCAGGTGTTGGGATATTATTATTTTTTTGCATTGGAGTATTTCATCATGCCTCGTTTAGGTGTCCGAACAAGTGTGGCATTTTCTGCATGGGTTTGCACGGCTTATTACTTCGTTCGATGCGAGGATTCATAGGTGTTTCTTTCTTATTTTTATATCTGGGCAAAACTTTGACAGTATTTTTTTCTTTCGCCTTTGATTTGGAACGGTGTAGACTGTGTAACGGGCGCTTTATAGGGCGAGCGTTATGTGCAGTGGTTTGATCGGAGTTTTGGTGACTCGCGATTTTCAGTTACCCTTGTTAGTGGGGCGACTTTATATACTCTAAGTAATGCTTAGAATTTGGGAGGGGTTGCAGCCATTCTAAGGTTCGTTTTACATGCTTAAAGCTTAGGATTGTGCCCCTATGATGTATGTATAGCATTAGCGTCGAGAATTTGCGATAAAATCGTCATTTCGAGTATTTTTAGAGTGTTTTTCTCAAGCCCCCAATTGTAGCTACGGGATTGGCTTGGTGCTATAATGCTTTGCATACGTCTTTATGCATTCATGGTGACATGGATCATGAATAGTTTGAACCAGACTCGTTTAGTGCGAGGTACGTTCGGGTAGTAATTTGCTACTTTTCTTGTAAATGTCGTATTGTGCGACATTGCCATGGTCAAGGTAGTCACATGTCGAAGTGTGCCTTGACCAAAAGTTAGGTGCCTTTCTTTTACCCATAATCATGTTTAGAAATCTTGTGACTCACTTGCAACATCGGGATAAACGCATACTTAGATTAAACCAACGACACTTTATTATGTTCGAAGAAGTCTTTAAAAATCATTTGAAAATTATTTAAAATCCGAGTCCTACTGTGTACAGTCTGAGGTGCCCTAAGTAAGTTGACTCATAGAAGGGTTCGTACAGGATTACATGAATCAAAATACTGTTACGATTTTTGGAGTGCTGTCTAAGGATTTGCTGGAAGCCAGGGTGCAGGCGTCAAGACATACTTGTGCCCGTTTGGCATATGCTTTAGGCTTTTAGGGCCATCTTTTCCAGAATTGCGGGAATATAAACCGTTGTCAAATTGACTTAGATTTACTTGGTGTATGTCTGTACAAAAGGTCAAGGTATATTTAGTTCTTTCCCTAGCTCTTTCATTTCAATTTTTAGCCCCTAATTGCTATTATGTCTTCCCATTAAGGATGTTTTTTAGATTTCGATTTTAGATGCCCGTGTCATATGTCTGAGAGGGTGAGCCTTGGTTAAGTGCCAAGTCCTATTGACAATGTCTGATTTTTTTCAAAGGAGATTAGCAAGCATTCGAATTACCATGAACGGGTGCCCTGAGTTCGAAGGAATGATGGGGCGATGTCGTAGAACAATCTTTTTCATTGCAAGCTTACTGCCTTTACTACTTGTTGGCGATCATGACTGTGTCTAGTGGTGAAAGAAGGTCTTTAAGCGAACGACTATGTCTAGTGGTGAAAGAAAGTCTTTAAGTGAGTTAGTTCGTTTTAGAGAGGGTCAAGTCGAGTACTTTAGAGGTCATGGGCGCTTGCGCTAGCCCCCATTCAATTGAGGCAAAGCGATCTTTTGAGTCTTGGCTAAGTGCCTAGGAGTGTGAGTGCTCCTTCTGGCAAGGGTACGTGCCCTTATTATTTTTCGATGTGTGTTCATTAATTTTGGCATCTTGATGACTCGGATTCTTCTTTTGACTTAAGTCTTTCTTTCGACTTGGGTTGCAAGTAATTAAATTTCAATAAGGGACTCTATTTCTTATTCTTGTTATTTCTATAGGCTTTAATATTGGTTGCAAATTGGTTGGACCGAATCGTGGATTGCCTACGTATCCGCCTTAAATAGATTTAATTTGGAATCAGGTCTTGCGTAGTTCTTATCCTAGAAAATGGTTTCATAGAATGCCGATTTTAAACAAGTATGTTCTGAGGTGGAAACATATTATTTGAAACGGTAGAATAAGTGAAGTTTATTATTATTTTAATCTGCTGCTTTATTATTATTTTAATCTGCTGCTTTGTCGTAAGCCAGAAATTTGTTTTATATATATTTTTTTTGAGTACATGTATTTTTTAGTGGTACGTATATCTGAATACGTGTTGTACCCCTCCAAGTGTTCGTTATTTTTCCGTGCATGTGCGGATAAAATGACGAGCACTTCTGGACAAAATTTGGCAAGCAGAGAGATTCGGCGCCCAGGCAGGGCGCTAAAAGATTTTGGCGCCCAGCTCTGGGCGCTGAAAATGACTTCTGGGCGGATCTTTTTTGGTGCGCTAAATGCTTCTTTTCCTTTTTAGACTAACTTTAGAGGCGCTTTGCGAAGTTTCTTTTTTCTTATTCACATTTTTTATATTATTTTTTTGTTTTTATGTTGGGCGTAGAATGTACTTTTTCATTTGTCTCCTTTTTTATTCGTGACTCAAGACTGTTTGAAAGATGGGTTGTATGAGATAGGATAATTTGTATAGGTATTGGTCAAGCATGAGGATTACATCTACTAGGACTCACAATTTGCAGCCTCGTGCTAGTGTCACGAGTTTACATCAATCAAGGCCAATGAGTAGCATAGGGACGGCTCAAGGGAATATCAACAGGATGCATTCAAACAAGTTATATGGTCATCATGCTAACGGTGGTGTAATAATGGGTTTGGGCTTTGGCAATAACGGGTATGACGCACGTGTCAATGGCCGTGCGTGGTTTGCGGTTGACAACAAGTTCAAGAACGAGAGTCGAGGTAATGGTTTCTTGGGTTATGGCAATGAGAACATGGATGGGTTAAATGAGCTGAACAGGGGCCCCAGAGCGAAGGCGTCTAAGAGCATAAGGATTGGAAAGGGTAGACATCGTAGAATTTTATGATTTGGATTGGTTGACTCAATTCTTTTCCTTCGTTTACTTAGGTAAATGTTGCACTACGGGATAAGTATTCCCTGGCTTGCTCTTTTCGCTCTCCCTTTTCTCTTTCTATTTTTTCTTTCTTTTTTCCTTGGGATTCCTCCCTAATATAAATTCTTCAATTTTTAATTTGGGCTAGAAGGTAGAGGGTTGTGGTCTTTGAGTCACGAGGCGAGACTGAGTGAGCCTCGTTTGGTAGGCCTATAGTGGCCCTTTAAATTGTCTTACTTTGCAAGCGTATTTAGTCGTTTCTTAAAATATGCAAATAGCGTAGATTCAAAATGTTGTTTTTACGAAAGAATTACATCGAAAGTAATTTTTTGCTTCTTTGAGATTCCAGTTTCTGGGATTTAATTGGAAGTTGTGATTCAGACTCAAACTTCCATTAATCTTTATGATTATAACCCGTGTATGAATACAAGGAGGTGGCCTAGACTTAAAATAATGACGTGGCGTAAGCCTATAATACTTGACCAAGCAACTCTCAGACTTAGGCTAATTGGACCATAACTTTCGTTGGTTGACACTTTAGATTTTAACCCTTGGGTGTTTATTTGTCATGCGCCATTTTGTTTAATGTTGGCAAGGTAGTTAATTGGGGAGATCGAATTTTTATTTTTGCAAGACTAGAATCATTAGTGCGGCTTCCCTCTTAGTGTGTATTGCTTTACCCCAATGGTAGCCTTATGGTATGCCGATTTGGGTATTTTCATGGTTCGTCATGTTGCATTCATGGAAAATCTTTTAGTCCGTACTTAGGAGTATTTCAAGGAGCGAGTGACTCGAGAGGACTATGATAGTCGTGACCCAATGTGATTATAAGCCTTGAGGCCATTAATTTTTTCTTTGCCAATGGTGTTGACACCTTAGGTTCACTTTGGGGGTTGTGCGACTATGTGGGAATGATTTTCAGAATGTGACTGTTTCCATTTTGCAAATACTATAATATATTCTTTTTATTGGTGAGAGAGAGTATTGAGGCCGTGGATTCTTAGCAAGGGATGACAATTACATATGGGTGCTTATTGATTTAAATGTTAGGAGGGGAAACTCAATATGATTTAACCTTTTAACTTGCAGAACGACACCAAGCACTGGGACCGATTCTATGGATAAGATAACTAAGACTTAGGATTTAGATTTTACTTTGGCATAGCCTAGTCTAGACTTGGATTTATTTTTTATTCGAACATTATTTTTCTTTAAGGACTCTATTCGAACATTATTTTTTTGAATACTTTGCCCATGTGACATTCAAGGTCGTTTAATTAGCATGCTCGGTTTTGGGTGCCGAGCATTGTCGTCGTAGGAGGCCTAACGACGACACAAAGAGTTATTAATTTTTTTACGAGTCGCTTTTAGAATCGAGTGCTTTTTCATACACCCTCGTAGCAATTGTTTTTACGAAAAGTTGTTTTTTTTTTGCTACGTATCTTCTTCATGCGTGGGCACCGAGGCCAGGCAGCAACTTCAGCGCCCAGCAGTGGGCGTGAGAGATATTGGCGCCCAGCCAGGGGCGCTGAAAATGCGTCCCTGACTGGTACTCGTTTTCTGCCTTCTGCTTATACGACTTCTACTTGCGTGCTTGCCTAATAACGTCCTTTACGCGTAACAGCGTTTGTGGGATTCGTTACAGGCCATCCCGAGCGTCGCTTATTTTTGTGGCGATCATTCGGGTTTGCGGAACACGTATTTTGGTGTAACTCTTTGGCCAATTTGTTTATGAATGTTTGGGCAGTTTTTAAGGTCGTTGGTTTTCTAGAATTATTTGGCTAGCATTATTCGTACGCACAATCATAACATAGTCACATAGTTCGCTACACATAACTACATTACAAACATGGATTTGAAAATTAAATATGTCACGTAGTTTATGATAGGCTTCTATGGGTAGTATTTGCGCCTGTCTTGGTACCGCTTCTATCGTAGATCCAACATATGCCCCGGTCGAGGTAGTGTCTTCAACAGACGAATTTCGCCCAAGAGGCCAACCCGCAAGTGCAAGCCAAGGGGGCATGCAGGCGAGAGGGACCTAATGAGCGAGCGATTGGGTTCGGGATAGGTGTACTACCTGCACAAGTACCGAGATGGAAACATGCGCGGCGTATGCACCCCCCTATTGGCGAAAAAAGGTATCCTTAGTCCCAACTCCCGAGGGAGCCGAGATTCGTTATGATGTTCTGCCCGTTCACATTAATATGCTGATTTTCAGGTCGTCCCAACTTGATGGGGAAATAAACGCAGGGTAGGATCGTTTCACCCTTCGGCTATTTTGATTACCTACAAGCACGAGTATTTCCTTCACTATCCCCAGTGGATTCGCCACTGTGAGGGGGTCGAAAAAGCGCAAGGCTAATGCGTGACCTTGTCCCTCGTGGGTGTGACGATTCTTTTTATTCAATCAAGTGTAATTGGATTTCCTGTGAGTATACACCCAATTGACTAGTAATATAGGAGTCGCCATTCAGTTTTTAACGACAATGAGAAAAACTGACAAAACTCGGTTATCGTGACATAAAGGGAGTGCAATTATGTTTGACCACGACGGCCGTAGGTTCCCTTGTGATCCCTGGTGTGGGGATCTCTCAATATACACCCACAAGGTAGAGATTGAGGGTTCGGGGGACTGTAACTACCGAGAGGAGTAATTCGCTCGTCGATAACTCTAGAGGCAGGATATCCTTACTAGCTCAGCATAAATAATTGAAGGGACATGCGTTAAATATTAAACTAATCTGAGTTGATTTTAGCAATATGCAACATATAATACTAATTGGATCGTGATTATCTGATTTAAATAACATTAAGGGACCTAGCATGATAATCCGATTTCCCAAATATATTATATTTGTTAGGCGTGATAGAACAATCATATTAGGTTAGTTTAACAGTTCATAAAAAGGGCGAGGAAAGCGGTTAAATCATCGAAAAGGGACACATTACGACGCACCCTTAAGAGGTGCGTCACGGTTCTCAGAAAACTAACCACTTTGACTTTGCTATTTCTCCTTTTTATTTAACGAACCTCGATTATGGGACAGGATACGTTCTGTTCGATTTATGGATCGATTGCGACAGAACGTGTGAACAGTTTCGCAGCGAGAGGCTTAGGCTAAGGGGTTTAGAGTCAATACTCAGAATATATTATGTGTTGTTGTCTGTTGTTTCACGTCGAAACTAGGGGCCTATTTATAGGGAAGAGTTCGTGGAAAGATAGAATTGCAGAGTTCTAATCCACAAAGAATTAGGAAAAAACACGTCCCAGGTAATTTCGGCGCCCAGCTCTGGGCGTCAAAGATTTCGGCGCCCAGGGCTGGGCGTTGAAAATAGAGATCCATGCAATTTCAGCGCCCAGGGCTGGGCGTCAAAGATTTCGGCGCCCAGCTCTGGGCGTTGAAAGTGATGTCTGGGTCGAATTCTCTGTCAGATTCGGATTCCTAAAATCCGTAGAGTTTGAGATTAATTCAAGTCTTTTAGCGCGTATTAATTTTGTGACGGAATGCGTCTGGGCCCGTTACGAACTCTAGGTTCGTTAGGATTTTAATTAATACGTAACTCTTATTTCCGAATCCTATTAGGGATAGGATTCTCGCGGTTTTCTATCTCATTTAGGATTTATGTTGGAGTGCAACACCTAATTCTGACAGGTTTCTATCTTTTATGATTTTGCCACTTTTAGAAGCTACCATTTACGGCAATTACTTTTTTTAGCAGGTTTCCATAAATAGAAGGTTTCGGGTGAAATAAAATGGGGAATCGAGATTCGATTATTTTATAGGAGATGCGTTGTCAAGTGGAGTTTTTATGTTTTCATCATCGAACCTTTCCCTTGCGGGAACGGGGACAAAAGTAGGTGTCTACAATGTGCCATTCCGAGGACTCGGGATTTTGGATTTTGTACTTGTATTCGGGATTTGCAACCCGTTGGAAATGTTTGAGAGGATCCTTCATTCTTTTGTGAAAGTTGACTCTTTGTACTAGAATTTAGGAAATCGAAAAGGATTAATATTTCGACCTATTGGAAATTGGACTTATTTGAAGGGGATTTCAACCTGCTCTAGGATTTGGAAATTGGACTTGTACTAGGAAATTGAATTTTCAAGGGAATTTTGACCCATTGGACTTGGAATATTTGAAGGGAATTTCAACCCGCTTGAAAGAGAACTGGTTTTGTATTATTGAAAAGGGAATTTCAACCCTTCAATATTTTAGGGGAGTTTCAACCCATTGGACTTGGAATATTTGAAGGGAATTTCAACCCGATTGAAAGGGATTGATTTTGTATTATTTAAAGGGAATTTCAACCCGTCAATATTTTAGGGGAGTTTCAACCCATTGGATTTGGAGTATTTGAAGGGAATTTCAACCCAATTGAACAATAGGACTTGTATTATTTTAGGGGATTTTCAACCCGTCAATATTTTAGGGGAATCTCAACCCATTTGAATTGGAATATTTGAAGGGAATTTCAACCCATTGGAATTTGTATTATTTCAGGGGGATTTTCAACCCGTAGATGGAATCTTGAACTTGTATTATTTCTGGGGATTTTCAACCCGATTGAACAATTGGACTTGTATTATTTCTGGGGATTTTCAACCCGTTTAAAGAATTGGACTTGTATTATTTCTGGGGATTTTCAACCCGATTGAACAATTGGACTTGTATTATTTCTAAGGATTTTCAACCCATTGGAAGTATTTTGACTTTTGTATTGGGAAGGCGAGGATTTTTTGTAACTTGAAGATGAGCTTGAAGTTTGAATTTGACTTGAAGTTTGAATTTTGAAATGGGAGGAGATGCACTTTCGTATATAGAATATGAGGCTTTGTGTTTGGAAAAAATCCGGCATTGTGCCGCCGTTGAATTTGGGAACTTGAAAGTCAGACATTATGCCGCCGTGGACTTGGAATTTTGAGGTTCGAAAGGTTGAACATAGAACTTGAGGTTTGAGTTGAAAATTTGGCATTGTGCCGGCAATGAGTTTGGATATTTGAACTTGAGGTTTTGAGATTGGAGTTAGCAACTTGAGTTTGAGGTTTGAAGACTTGAACGTTTGAAATAGGGAATCCGGCATGACGCCGTTGGATTTGATCTTGAAGTTTGGCTAAAGAATCCAGCATTATGAAGCCGTTGGATTTGGGTTTTGAATTGAAACTTTGAAACTCGAAACTTGAACTAGAAAATCCGGCATTATGACGCCGTTGGATTTGGACTTGACAATTGAGGTTTTGGACTAGGAAATTGGGTTTTGAACTGGAAGCTTGAAATTTGGAATTGAAGACCCGGCATTATGACGCCGTTGTGTTGAATTTTGAACTTGAAATATGGAATTCTAAGTGGAAAATTCGACATTATGACGCCGTTGGATTGAATTTGGAATTCGTAGCTTGGACTTGAAAATCTGGCATTATGACGCCGTTGGATTGATTTTGAATTTGTAGCTTGTAATTTGGACTTGAAAATCCGGCATTATGACGTCGTTGGATTGATTATGAATTTGTAGCTTGGAATTTGGACTCGAAAATCCGGCATTATGACGCCGTTGTATTGAACTTGAATTTGGCATTTGTGCGTGAGGCGTGTTTAAGGGTTTTGAATCAAATGGAGTGACACTCCTAAAGACCCTAATCGGCGATTTAGATGCGTGAGGTTTGAATGATGCTCCTAGGGGTTTGGTTTCCTAGTTGGAGGCTAATTGGTTTTGGCAAGCTAGAACTCGAGGTTAGCCATTCACGCGTGCAAAGACGCCCACACAATGCACAAGTAGCACGTTGTCACACTAATCATGAATATGAATGCGACATGCAAAGTTCTCAACCTAATTTCGGTCTAAGTTTTTGTATGATGCAAGTGGTCGGCTTTGGGTGTCAAAAAGGTACTTGGCTAAGAGACGGATCCGACGACAAGCTTTCACGTTTCGCCTAAGGGAAGTGTGTGTCGGCAGACGACCTCCATACTTGACATCGGGAATGTCAAACAAATGCCAAGTTTCGGTAGGCGCGGAAATGGTCACACACTTTAGTCGGGAACCGTATGGAGAGTCACCATTTCGTTGCCCCCGGGGCTAGCCGAATGTAGAACACATCCGTTTGGGCAAAGGTAGAAATTCATTTTGCACAATATGGTTTTCGAAAAATGCATGAAATGCCTAGAAATTGAAATTGAAATCGTACTTGAATTTGTATTTGTAAAGCCCGTTTTTCGGCACTAGTTCACGAGGTTTGGGAGCGTCCTTCTAGATGCAAAACCAGACTAACTCCCAGCACGAAAAGTTGAGCAAAAGTGGGCGACAAGCCACTGTGAGCCACTGTCCTGGATGCAGGCAGTGGCGTTGGGCGCAAGGGCTGCGCCTGGCGCCAATGCTGGCATCCAGTACTTCGGCAGATCAGTGGCTGGTTGCTCAAAATCTGCTCTCATTTTCGAAATTGAAATTGGAAAAGAAGTCCCCAGTTGAGTCGCCAGAATTGTAGGGGTTTTTTTTTTATCTCGTTTCCTACAAAGGGGGGGGGGGGGGGGGTTGGCACGCGGCGGTTCGTTTAGAGAACCGTTGAATTGTTTTTTGCACCTCGAAGGAGTCGCCACCAAACTTTATTTTAGGTCCCGTTTGGGAAGACCGCAAAATGACTCTATTTTTGGATAAGGCCTTGAATCCTTGAAACGGATGGGTGAGATCCGGGCTCGGAAAGGAAAATGCTTATTCGGCGAGCTTTAGAAACATTCAAGTACGTTGGCACAACATTATTTCGAAAATAAACCCTAAGATTAGACTATGTGGGTTTGAAATTTAGAGCAAAATAGAATTTCTAATTGTACGGTGGTCACTTTGCTTTAAAGATTGATTTAAGGAACCTAAGGCCGGTTTGTCCAAAAATATCTTCGTTAAGCGTGATGTAACCTTTGTATTTTGTTGTATTTAGCATGTTGGTGATGAAAGAGATAAAGCACATAAAGCAACATCACAATACTAAATAAAGTGCGGAATTAGTAAATACAAGACCCCCTAGAAAAGGACTAGGGAGTAGGTCCACATTGCCTAGAAATGGACTAGGCAAGTAAAGGTGCGGAATTGAAAGTGCGAGATTGAAATTGCGGTATTGAAAGTGCGGTATTGAAAGTGCGATATTGAAAGTGCGATATTGAAAGTGTGATATTGAAATTGCGATATTGGAAGGTGCATAATTGAAATTTGTACTTGGGCACATGAGATTTGAACGCCAAGCGGCTCCTTAAAAATAAGTGCGCCCGACACGAATTCAAAGCCAAAAATCTCAACTTGGGGGAGGTTGCTCAACCCAAATATCCTAGATTTTGCATATCAAACTTGAAATTGAAAACTTGAATATTGAAATGTTTGAACTTGAAATGATTGAAATTTGAACTTGAAATGATCCTAGCTTAGAGAGGTAGTTATGAACAACCCTAAACATGGTGGGATCTTGAAATTTGAAAACTTGAACTTGTATAATGAAAAAACGGAGTCTTGAATCTCAAAAGACTAAACCTTTAAATGCTAAAAAGGTGTCATCTTTGATTACTCCACACTTGAAGGTGATTCTAGTTCAAAGAGATGAATGTAAGCAACTTTGAACATCCTTGAATCTTGAAAGTTTGTATTTTGTATTTTGAAAAAGTTTGTATTTTTTGAAAAAGCATGTATGATTGTTGCAAGTGGTATTTTTTATAGCAAAAAACACCAACTTGCTAATCATTTGAAATCAAAATAGCATGATTGATTGAAATGGGATTCGGATTTACCTAGTTAGGCTTAGGCACGAGCTCCCAATTGCTTTTGAATTTAGGAATTTTGTATGTGTTTTTGAGGAGTTTTTGAGTTTGTATTGTGAGGAGTAATGTCGAAATTACGACGTTGTATGTGTTGTTCTCCCCCTTTTTCGATGGAAATGAGGGGTATTTATAGGAGGGAATGGTGCAAAACGCCAGCACACGCCAGCGCCTGGCGCCAGGCCAGCGCTGTGCGCTGCTGACGTGGCCTGAATGCCGCCAAAAAGGACGGAAAGATGCTGTCCTTGATTTGTCTTGTATGGGTGTACCTTCGTACGAATAGTACGATGTTTGGCGTGTAGTGTTTTCTTGGAGGTTAAGACTTGAATTTGCGTCTAAAAACAAGTCCTTCTCGGGTTTTTGATTCCGGTTTTACGGGGCGGGGCCCGGCATGCTCGGTTTTGTGGGTCGGCGCCCGAATTTGACTTGCCTTATATGATTTTGAGTGGAAAAGGCCTAGTAAGACCAGTGGGATGGTCCACTAATTGGATTGAACTTGGATTTTGAAATTGGATTTTGGAAGTTGTATTTTGTACCGAGTTCCGGGAGGGGAACGGTCTCGGGGATTGGATTTTGGACTTTGGATTTTGGAGGTGTTCTTAGCAATTGGGATTTCCGCCTGGAGTTACTCCAATCGCCTAACAAGGATAATGGTATCGTCATCATCCCAAAGGGAAGACACAAATTAGGTGTCTACACAACCCAATTCAGAAAAACAACAAGTAGAGAGAGAGATAGAGATATTTTGAAGCTTACATGCATTCAACTCTAATAATTTGTAATTAGAACAAAAGGCAGGTACACAAATCTATACTATAAAAGTTCTAACATTCAAGGAGGTAACAAGATAAGGGGAATTAATGTACAGTGTATTAGAGATAGGTATTGGAGGATCAAAACTCGGCAGCCTATTCTCAAACGTGTTTTAATTCCATTCCAGACCTCAGTCTTTGGCTCCCCATGTACAACCATCATTACCACCTTCTACTAACTCGGGATGAATAACCAATAAAATAGTACAACTCCTTCGAAAGTTCGAAGAGACAGAATCTTTTGCCCCTTAACAACACAAAAATGAATTCAAAAACTGCCCCAACGAAGAAAATAAAGTGATCACCCCAAAAACAAAACTAAAACTGACAAAACCCAGTTACCAAACCCCACAATTGAAGTCAGCAAAATATGCTAAAAAACCCTAATTCAACAATAATATTTTCCAGATCAAAGCCCACAGAAAGCGAAATTTGGGTCTGAAAAAACTTATAATTAGCAATTACGTAGAGAGAGAGAGAGAGTTACGTAGAGAGAGAGAGAGAGAGAGAGAGAGAGAGAGAGAGAGAGAGAGAGAGAGAGAGAGAGGGAGGGAGGGGGGAGAGAGAGATATTTTGAAGATGCGTGAAAGTTGGGATTATTTATGTCAATTTTTCCTATGATTGGAAAAATTTACAAAAATAATCCCACCTTTCACTCATCTTCACAAAATAATCCCAACTTTGGATTATTTTAGAATAATCCAAACTTTAGGGGTTACCTTCTCAAAATAATCCAAATTATCAATTTGGCTATGTACAATAGACCCAAAATGGATTAGTAATGACAAGAAAAAAAGACTTCGGATTATTTTGAGAAGGTAACCCCTAAAGTTTGGATTATTCTAAAATAATCCAAAGTTGGGATTATTTTTAGAAGATGCGTGAAAGTTGGGATTATTTATGTCAATTTTTCCTATGATTAATCACTTTTTCTTTGGAGTGAATTTAGTTTACATGCATGCTATGGTCTTTCAGTGCCCCCACTTTATCACACAATAGCTAATTTTTTTCATTGGTTTCTGAAACATGTAGCAATCATTGGGTTCTTCTTGTGATTTATCCCACCATAAATACGGTTCACGTATTTGACTCAATTAAGAAGAAACGTAGCCTAGCAATAAGAGTGGTACTGGATAGGTAAGTTCATATTTTCGTTTTTTCAATATTTATCTCTAAATTGATTAATTTGTTCAATTATCTCACAATATTTGTGAATCATGATCACATAGTGCCTTCAAAACTTACAAGGCATATGGTGGAAAAAATAAAGGTTCAAAATTACAATGGGGTGCTACCGTGGTAAATATCTACAATTTTTATCATTTCTTTTTGGAAATTTAATTTAGGTAATGACTTATTAACTTATAAAATATTAAATTGGTTTTCTCTAGTGTGCTCAACAGGATGGGGGTACTGAGTGTAGGTATTTTACATCAAGGTTCACGCATGACATAGTCCACTCATATAGTGGAAGTGGAAATTTATTCAAGGTATGAACTTTTTCAAATATATTTAAGTTAGTGATCTCTTTTAGATATTAGATATGTTGACATTCTTTTTTTTTCTTTCCAGGATTTTAAGACAAATAAACCTTATACTAATGGACAAATTCGTGAAGTTTTAACTTGTTGGGCTCAATACTTTTGGACTTTGTATTCTCCTGAAATCTAGTACTTTGTTAGAAAAAGCTACTATTATTAGATATTAAGACAGTTACTTATAACTGTAAAGCTTATCTACAATTGTAGTTGTATTTGTTTTGAAATATTTTAATGTTTTGGACAACGCGTGACATACGTCGTTTTAGGATAATTTTATACATTTTGAATGGTTAATGATTTCGAATTTTGTGGTAGTTGAACTTTTTTTTTTATTGTGATTGCTTATTATTAGGACAAAATGGTAAGCGTTTTGGAGATAGATGACGGTAACGTGTGGTAAACTAAATTGTCATTGGTTACGGAGGTGTTATTCCCTCCTTTTGGAATATTTTTTAAAAATTAAAAAATTGCATGTATTGCTACGGGCTTATGATTGAGACCAAAGAAATTACATCAATCAATTGATTTGAACAATCCATAAGCATGAAGCAACTAAAAATTTAATGCTTCGAATAATTGACAGGCGCGAACCAATTGCTAGTAGGTTTTGTTAGTTTTTATGATCAAATGCTTCGATATATTGGTAGGCGCGATGCATTAGTAGTTTTAATTGATTTGCACTTGCTCGAAGCAATTGGATGCCTTCAATTGCTTCGAGTCTATTTGCTTCGCACTCGATACGAATCAATAACCCCCTTTAGGCTCGAAGCAATATCCACTTTTTGTACCATAGCATCTTAGATACGCTCTTAGTCTCCTTTCCTTTGAGAATTGATCTCAAAATTATTTATCAATCGCTTGAGGAAATATCGCAGTTCTATCATCCGAACCAATAAAATTTAAGATATGCACTATAATTAATATTCTACAAAATGAAATAGCAAAGAAAATATTTATCATACTTTAATAACTTGAAATAAGAGCATTCATGCAATCATTTAAGCTATTAAACATTTCATTCATGCAATAAATACATATTCCAAAATGAATGAAATGATCCAAGACCCTAAAAGTCTCTAAGTCTTAAGAATGTTTTGGCTTCTCTTAAGTCTTTTAAGATTCTAGGTAAGCAAAAACCAATGCTAGTAATATCCAAATTACTCTTGGTTAATAAGTTAATGGCATGACTTATTCTTATGCCACAATATGTACCAATATTACTTGAGTTGAAACCACAATCAACGTGCTCCTTTGGGATGCCTTACCATCTAGGAATACTAAAATATCACCTCGCTTTGGAGGAAACCTACTATCTTAGGTTCGAAGATTTTAGTAAGTGCTTGATTTGGAAGCCAATTTCAAACTCAATATTACTTGGACCTAGTTGTTTCTATGTTGGTTTGATTATTTAGTGAACTAAATCCTTAATCATACATACAAAAAACGCATTCATGCACAATATACATTCATCAATATAATAGCATAAATTATTTTGGTGAACTAGTATGGCCCAAAAACTTGGTCTTGAAGCATCCAATCTTCAATCTTAACCTTGTTAGCTTGGCACCGTCTTGAACTTCATTCAAAAGCTAACTTAAAATTTTAAATAAACTAGAAGAACGTGAACTTAATAATCTAATTATTACATCAAAACTTCATGGTACGCAGACCATATTTAAAACTTTACATTCAAAGATACAACGGTACGCATACCGTATTCAACTATCCTAGTTTGGCCATACTAGTCACCTTCAATACCTGCAATACATAATAATAATATCTATGCATTCACCCATTCATGTCCTAAAACGAATGATCCAAGTAAAATATGCAAGTATTTACATGATTAATTAAATCACGTTCATGTAAACACGTCCTAAAAGATTAATCAATTCCAAATTATTAATCCTTAGAGATATTCTAATCAAAAATTAATTTAATGAAAATAAAGTGTCCTACGAAAAATAATTAAAATAAATTATTTTAAATAATTTGATTTAAACGGCTCCCACTTAAACGAATATAATTTGGACCTTTTAATTTTAAATATTTAAACTCGCGGCCCAACCCAAGTCAAATCAAATAAGATAATGAAAAAGTCCACCGTTAGCCTAAAGCCAAAAAATTAGGCCTTGAAATAAAACGAAGCAGAAATTCAAAAATATGATGCATCGTGGGCTAGGCAAGCGCCAAGCCCAAACGATGCATTGTGCATCGAATCAACGCACCAACGCGCAGGCTGCAAGGCCCACAGCGTCGCGCAATACCCTTGAAGCATCGCACAAGGCACGCTCCTGCTCCATCGCTGCGCTTGGCCAGCACGCGTTGGCACGCGAGCCCGCTCGCTGGTGCAGCGTCGTTGGCCTTTGTCTTTTGCGTGCCACAAGCTCCCCCGAAGGCTTCGCCCAGCTCTTTGTGCATGCCACACGCCCATCGCTTGATGCTTGTAGGCACAACGCACAAGGCCAGCGCCCATGGGCTTTCCTTCTTGCGCGTGCCTTGCCCCTTCGTCTCGCACGGACATCAGCCCCTCGCCTTGTGCGAGTGCCTTGCTCGTCCGATTATTGAAAAAAAAATCAATTTTAATGTTCAAAACGAAAATTGCACAAATTATATTTTTCATAATATTAACAATTCAAATCGCTTATATCTCCTTCAAGATGTTTTGCATTTGGGAAGAACACTCTAATGGAGGCACAGAGAGAATTAGGGTTCTCTATTGCCTTAGGTTAGAATATGATATTAGGTTAAGTTAGAAAAATGTGTAGAATAGGTTGTTAAAATAACCTTTTCAACAAGCCAAGCCAACCGGCCAAGCACAAGGCTCAACCGGCCAACGAGGCCAACGAGGAGTGCGAGCAACGCAATCAGCTCGCTACTGGGCCGCGGGCCACAGTGCAACTGCTGCTGCCTTCTTATGCGCGCATCCAAGCAGCCAAGGCCATGGGCCAGCTGCGAGTATGCGCGTTGCGCCTATGGGCCTTTCGCTTATTTGCTTGGCTCGTTGGTTTGCTTTCGTGTTTGCGATTAAATTATCCTTCGAAAATTTATTTATCATTTCGTATTTGACGATCCAATGTCGTAGGATATGATTTATTTCATTCCTCCTAGCTTACAAATATACGCAACACGATATACAATTTTACGATCCAATGTTAAATCGTATAATTATGTTTTCCGAACTAATTTCCCGAAAAGCTATTAAATGAATTTCCGATTAATTTAATCCGATGATCTGTTACATGCCAATGGTGTGACCTTATAGGTTCAGTCAAGAGTAAGTTGTGAGCCTAATTAGGATTAAAACTCACTGATCGGAAGCATTACTCCAGCCAGCTATTCCGATCACTTGATCTCACTGGATTAATTGTTCGTAATTAATCTGAACCTTTGGTATTGGAGAAATTGCACCTTGGGCAAAGGAAATATTTCCTTCAGGGGTGTTTTCTTTTTTGTGTTGTGTTTTCCTGGTTAATGGATGACAAAAGATTTTTAACTGGCACATGAGGTGCTACGAGTCCTGTCTCATGGATGCTACCACTTCTGCCTGAGATTTGAGTAGGTGTTAGCCTAGAAAACTTCGCCGTGACAGTTGATAGCGTTTTTAACTGTTGGCCTATGAATATTTTCGACAGGGGAGACAATTAATTTGTCAATGTTTGCGCGATAGGTGTGCTGAGCTGCTTGCTGACAAGACTGTCATGTCCGGCTTCTTCATCACCATCCTCCACAGTTACTCCCTCTGGAGCCGACTGCGGGATGCCACTTATTACTGGATTTATTACCGGTTTCGTTAATGGCATGAAAGCTGTTGGAATTGTAATTGCTGATTGCGGTTTCATACTTCCTGTTGACTACGTAGTTGTTATTTTATCTTGAATTTTCTTCGAATTCTTACTGTTTTCCTTCGTTGAGAGATTCATATTAGCTGATGAAACGTTAAAAGGGATGAGGTCCCCTCCTTCTAGCGTCAATTGTTCCGGGTGTGGAGTGGGAACAACTGACTGTGGGATTGGGAGCTTCTGTTGAGGTAGCTGACTGGGATCTGCACAACAGAATGGATTAACTAGCCTCAGGGGTGATTCGAGGATACCCCCTCCGATGCTTAAGTAAGATTACTGAATGTAGATAAGAGTTAACTAAGTAGTAAGTAGGGTGTGTGTTTAAGTATTTCGTACCTTGTATCAATAAATGTGGTCTTCCTTATATAGACAAACTGCCTTGTACGGCCGAGTAGCCTCTACCTCGTAGGACAGTGACTTGTCTAATGGTGACCTCTTGGTGATCTTTGATCACGTGGCTAATTGTTTATGCCGGTAGTATGTATGGAAATGCGCCAGTAAGACTCAATCGCCTTTATTAACCGACTTAGCTGCAGGACGATTTTGCTTATGGGGAGTTCTGTCGGTATGCTAGCATGCCGGCAGGACACCCCGTACAATAAGTATGCAGTAATAAATTCAAATATGGCTCATTCTTGGTATAAAATTTTAATTTTAACATAAAAATACAAGGAATAAATAAAAACAAAACAAAAAAATCTAGTTGGACTCTAGGAATTGCGACATAAGTTATCGTTCCCCAACGTTGATTTAACAAGTAAGTGCACCTGATATACTTGAGAGCGCTACACTTTGTAGATGATGCACCTGTCGTGTTTCAATTTACGTTATTAATATTAGTCAAAGACATACTCACGACTCTATTAAATAAAATAATTAACAATTAATCACTTAAACATTCATTTTAATAATACTTTTAAACGACTTGTGATCAAAGAACACTTGACTTATTAATTAATATTCCTTGGTCGGTCATGACTGAATTAACATGAGAGCTTTCGTATAAGACACAAAGTAAACCTTGAGAATATTTGTAATTAATAGTACAAACATGGTGAACCCACTAGACATGCATGTAATTAAAAGGACTAGACATAAGATGTTTGAAAACTTGTCGTTCTAGTTAGTACAATGCATGATTTTTTGGTAAGTAAGTATATTTATCAAACAAAACACACCATACTGACTAGAGAACTAGAAGGGAGACAAATCTTCTAGGAAGGACTACCCCCACCCCTAGCCTCAAACCCAAAAAACAGCACAACAGTGTGCGAACAAAATTCAAACACTACAAACAATTAAACCATTCCCGATAAGACTGAGAAATCTTATAATACTGCTAATTCTACCTCTAAAAAATCTCTGAATCTCCTTGATTGCGTCATTCACACTTACTAACTTAATCTCCCATAAGACGTTGTTTCTGACACGCCAAATTACTTACACAGCAACAATAATTGTTGCACTTGTAACTTGTTTCCAGAACTAAGATCTTTTTTATCTCTTACTTATCCAACAAAGAAGGACAAAGAAATCAACAATGTCAATTTTGATTCCTAACCACTCCTTGATATGTTGAATACATTCCTTATTGTAATCACAATTGAAGGACATATGCTTATGAGATTCCACCTCTTTATCACAAATAGTACAGAACTCGAAACTCTGAGTTGTTGATCTTCAAGTGATGGAGCCTCTGTCTTTGTTTGCATCTTTCCAACATGGCCAACCATAAAATAAACTTATGCTTTAGAACAGATAACCTACACCATACCATTTTACCCCACTACAACTTGTGTCCCTGCCTAATCAAATTCTTATAAATTCTACTAATGTTATACTTGATCCCTAGCCTCCAAGTATATCAGATAAAGCCGAAGTCAGGTCATGCTTAACCTTTCTTATACACTTCCAAGCCCAACTAGAGCTACTAGGAGCTTGTTACTCCTTCCTCTGTTTCCTTTAATTTAAACTGCATTAACCCACTTCACACAAAGGTTATCAGCTTTCCTAGCAACGTTCCACACTTGCTTTTCGAAGGCTGCTTTATTCCATAACATCATGTTCCTTATTCCTAAACCACCAAACTTCTTAGGTTTGCACAAGTTATCCCAAGCCACATAACCAGGTTTTGAAGTATTATGGTTTCCAGGCCAAGGAAATAATCTACATATATCATTAATCTTCTTTATGACAAATTTGGGCATAATAAAAATCTAACTACAACAAACATTTATGCTCATCAACATGGAATTTTTTGTAGTCGTCCAACAAACGAACGGTGTCTAGAATCCAAATTTTTATTCTAGTCACCAATTTCTCAATAAGTTTCTCACTACTGATGTCAGTTTCTTGGCACTTACGGGCACACCCAAGTATTTGAACGGGAGTGATCCCACCTTGCATAAAGAATAATCAATAATTCCAACAATTTCAACTTGGTCCATACCACAACTGTAAACTTCAGACTTACTTTTATTTGCACACAGGCCCGTAGTATTGGAGAACAACTTGATGCCTTGAAGAATCATATTACCAGAAGTAGAATCTCCTTTACATAGTAAAATTAGATCATCGGCAAAGCATTGATGTTTCAGTTTTAAAGTCTGACGTGACGTCTGGAGTGGAATATAATGCATGATTAAAATTGGCTAATTATACATGACAACAATTAAAAGTACAAACATGAATTTACTTGTTAGGAATGCATGTAATTAAAAGTACAAACATGAATTTACTTATTAGGCATGCATGTAATTAAAATTACGTACATACATAATTAAACTTGACTAATCATGCTTGCTATTAAGTTCAACAAACATACCACACTTAATAAGGTATACATGAATCATTTAATTAATCCACATCAATATGTTAACAATACATGTAATAAAATGCATATACACATGTACGTATCTTGAATACGTAATATACGGGGCCACAATTGCAAATCAACTAGCAATTAATAATCTCCTCCTATAATGAATCAATAAACTAATATTAAAACATGCTTGAAAACCTTAAAAAAAAAATTAACTTTTAATTTAATTTGAAAATTATAATCAACAATACGGTTAAATTCCAAATTATAACAAACACAGAGTATCTAAACTGGATTTTATTTATAATTAACAAACGTAAACCTTTTTTTATATAAAAATAATTAAAATAATCAAATAGAAAATAAGGGAAGAAGAGAAAATATACCATCCGGCCACAAGGGGCATTGCGAACGGCGGACGGCGAGGAACGATGTGAGCGACGAAGGCAGGCGCGACGATATTGCAGGCTTGATCGCGGCCGGGGAGGATGATGGGAGATGGGAGAGAGCCGAAGATAGAGGAGATAAAAGAGAGGTTAGGAATTTGAGGTTTATGAATTTGTGAGATTTTTGAATCATGACACTCCTATTTATAGATTTTTGCCTTTTGGTATATAGTTTATGATAAAAATGACGGGAGTGCCATTGATTTGAAATTTAATGACATTGGTTCTAATTCACGTTTAAGCTTGCGTATTTAATTCTTTATCCTTCAAAAATAAAAATAGCTCGCCTACTTTATTTTTAAAATATTTTTCTTCCCAAACTAGAAATAATAAAATATTTCTAACTTAAATAAAATATATTTGAATAAATGTTTAAATGCAACTTCAATTTAAAATTCACTTTTAATATTTTATATATAATAAATATATTTATAATTTAATAAAAATACGAGGTTTAACACCTGATGCTTCTCTGGAAATGGCACACGGGCTTCAGGGCAGTGCCTTGCTCATGGGCCTCCTACCTATGAGCATCATGTACTTGTGCATGTGATGCTCCAAGCATGCACCAATTCCTTTTCCCCAATGGTGCTATAGAGCGCATATGATCATGCATGGTCCGTGTAGGGCCCACGTACAATTATTTTATATATTTATATTCAACTCTATCATCATGGTCTAACTATTTAAATTTTTAGTACACCTTATTTCAGGAACTTATTTCAGATCAGACCAGGACAGTTAAGATCAGAAAAAATAAGTTCATATCAGATCAGAAAAATAAGCTCGATCAAATAGAATCAGATCAGATAATTATTAATATTTTGGATGATTATTATTATTATTATTATTATTATTATTATTATTATTATTAATAATAACGTGTAAACATGTTACATATAATTGGATGGGAGTCTACAAACAAGTTGTACTCCCACCCCTTTCTAAATGCAAAAACTCAATCTATGAAAGATAAATGCACAACTCTTAACATTGTTGGAGTGACTAATAGAGAGAGACTTGATACGCGAAAGTGTGTCCAAAGCCTCCTTATCTAGTTCCCCAAATGTAGAGAACGCAGATGGGATAAACTTTTTTCTTTTATTATTATTATTATTATTATTATTATTATTATTATTATTATTATTATTAATATTATTTATTATTATTATTATTATTATTATTATTAATTTTTGTGTTTTTCTTCTTTTTTTTTACTTTTTTTATTTTTATTGTTGTTGTTGGTGGTGGTGTAATTGTGATATACTACGTGTGAGGGGGTCGAAAAAGCACGAGGCTAATGCGTGACCTCGTCCCTCGTGGGCGTGACGTCGTCAGATCAAGTGTAATTGGATTTCCTGTGAGTTTACACCCAATCGACTAGTAATATAGGAGTCGCCATTCAGTTTTTAACGACAATGAGAAAAACTGACAAAACCCGGTTATCGTGACATAAAGGGAGTGCAATTATGTTCGACCACGACGGCCATAGGTTCCCTTGTGATCCCTGGTGTGGGGATCGCTCAACCACCCGCATGGCAGAGATTGAGAGTTCGGGGGACTGTAACTACCGAGAGGAGTGCTCATAGATAACTCCAGAGGCAGGTTATCCTTACTAGCTCAGCATAAATAATTGAAGGGACATGCGTTTAAACTATTAAACTATTCTGAATTGATTTTAGCAATATGCAACACATAACACTAAATTGATCGTGATTATCTTATTTAGATTGATTTAAGGTACCTAGCATGATAATTCAATTGTCCAGGGTATTATCTTATTAGACGTGATAGATCAATCAAGTTAATAGTTTGACAATTTTATAAAAGGGTGATGAAAGCGATTAAATCATATGAGGGACACATTACAACGCACCCTTGAGAGGTGCGTTACGGTTCTCAGAAAACTAACCAATCCGAAAATAAAACGGCCCCAGGTATTTTCAGCGCCGAGGGCTGGGCGCCGAAGATTTCGGCGCCTAGACCTAGGCGTTGAAAATAGGATTTGGGCCGAGCCTTTTTGTCAGATTTGGACTCTTAAACACGGAGCTTTTGAGACTTATCCGAGTTCCTTAGTGCGTATTAAATTTATGACGGAATGCGTCTGGGCCCGTTACGAACTCTAGGTTCGTTGGGATTTTAATTAATACGTAACTCTTACTTTCGAATTATACCAGGAATAGAATTCCTTTTGCAAATAGGATTTATGTTGGAGTGCAACACCTATTTCTGACAGGTTTCTATCTTTTATGAATTTGCCACTTTTAACAACTACCTTTTACGTTAGTTACTATTCTTAGCAGGTTTCTATAAATAGTAGCTTTGGCTGAAATGAAAGGGTGATTGAGATTCGTTATTTTATAGGAGATGCGTTGCCAAGTGGAGATTTGTGTTCTCATCATCGAACCTTCCCTTTCGGGAATGGGGACAAAAGTAGGTGTCTACAGTTAGCCCCCACTTTGACTGAGTCTCCAGATGAGACGATGGTCAAAGTACTAGACTGAGTGCGTCATACAAGCCATGGTGTATGTGACCTGTTTTGCGAGGGTCTCACGAGCCCCCGAGTGATAACATTTGACTTAAGGGTCATCACTTGAAGTGTTAACATATTCCTCACGTGTCATTGGAATCTGTTAACCGATAGTATAGAAACTCCCTCACTTTGTCATTGGAAGTATCTAAAGATGTTTTCGAAATCAAAGCTATAAAGTGTAAATAGGCCTGGCTAAGCGCAATCACGAGGTAAAACGTTTTAAAAGATTCTCATTTTTAAGGTTAGCTAAACGAGAAAACCTCCTTGTTTTTATAGGACGTAAAACGAAGGAAAATCCAGCACATCGCTTTTTTTTTGGGAAAACGGAAAACCAATCCTTTGATTTTTGGAAAAGGGAAACCAGAAAAAGTTATCGCTGCAGCGACTAAGGACCTGCGCGGTTAGTGACGCACACCCCGCCCGCTGAAGGTGGGCGAGCCTGTCCACTAAGGGTGGACGCCCCGTCCGATAGAAGTGGACGAATCTGTTTTGATGTTTTGAAAATAAGGACCTACGCGGTTTGTGACGTAGACCCCGCCGGCTGGAGATGGCGAGCCTGTTTTGTGTTTTTGAAGATTTCATTTTCGAAAACTGAGGACCTGCGCGGTTAGTGACGCAGACCCCGCCCGTTGAAGGTGGGCGAGCCTGTCCGCTAAGGGTGGACGCCCCGTCCGATAGAAGTGGACAAATCTGTTTTGATGTTTTGAAAATAAGGACCTACGCGGTTTTGTGACGTAGACCCCGCCGGCTGAAGATGGCGAGCCTGTTTTTATTTTGAAGATTTTATTTTCTTTTCATTTTGCCCATATATTTTTAATAAAAGACTTTTATGATTACAACCTGTTGGTGGGTCGCAATATTTTCCAATTATTCGTGTCCTATAAGTGGGTCCACACTGTGCATGTCTCTCGTTAATAAATAACAAGATTTTTGGAATACCGTTGTTTTTCCGCGGGAAAGGAATATTAAGACAACAGATAATTCTCACCAAAGAAAACTCACGCATGCCCCGACAGCGAATATTCGCTGTCTGGGGGAGCACTTTCAGCGCCCAGCTCTGGGCGCGAGAATTTCTAACGCCCAAAGTGGGGCGTTGAAAATGCAAAGGGGAGACTGGTCTTTAAAAGACGCGACCCGTCTCCCTCTTCCCCATTCTTTCGCCATTTTCGTTTCGAGCTCTCTACTCAACTTACTCATTTTTCACTCGTTTCCTTCATTTTTCTTCACGAATTCCACTTCAAGTCACTTCCTAATCCTCCCAATGTAAGTAACTTTCAGTAATTTTAAGCTTTTTGTCAAATTTGAGTATTTTTGTTGAGTGTTCTTAAACTTGAAATTGGTTTGGGGGTTTTTGATTTCGTGCCTCTTTCTTTCAATTAGATAGTTGAAAATGTTCTATATGACATGTTAATTAGTTTGTGCATGTCATTTTTTGCAAGTATGTTGGTTTTTGTTGAATTTGGACATATTTATACTAGCCCCCAAGTGTACCTACGATTCTAGTATTTTCTTGCAATGTAGGTGTTCTTGGTATACTGCTTGCGTTCTTCATAATTCATGAGTGACAAATTATGAAAGAATTTCGATTTTGTTGGAGTTAATTTTGTTTAGGGAGGTATTTGCTCAATTTGAACTTAGTACCATGTGTTTAGGGAACAAAATTGTATGACTCCATTTTATGAGCGAAATGCACTTTCATAGAGATGGTAAGTGCCATCTTGTTAAAGGTGTAATGCCTTATTGTTGTGTCGTTTTACCAGCATGTCTTGCGAGTGATGAATCATATTTATATAGGGTATTCTAGGCTCATTTAGGTTGCATTTCTAGGCATTCGTCTCATTTTAGTTGCATTTAGAGTCATAATTGCATAAGTCGTCGTTATTGTACTCTATTACGCTCCGTTTGTGTTTTCTTTGATATTTCAGGTGATTTTACAATCATTTGGGTGCTTTCGGAGTGTTTGGAGGTGGAACGAATGATCACCGGATGGTTTGAGTCGGAGACGAAGTGTTTGATCGGAGAATTGAGTTTTCCGGGGATGATTAACTCGATGTATCGCTTGTGCATAGCTCTCAAGATCCCTCGTTGGCTCGCAAGATCCCTCGTTGGCTCGCAAGACATTTATCGTAGGCTCGCTACATCTATCGTCGTGCCTCATCGCTTCATAGTTGCTTGCTTCACTAGGCCAGCGAGGGATGGCTCGCTAGCTCCCTCGCTGCCTCGTTGCTCGTCGCCTTGGCCTGCTATGCATCTCACTAGGCCAGCGAGGGATGGCTCGCTAGCTCCCTCGCTGCCTCGTTGCTCGTCGCCTTGGCCTGCTATGCATCTCACTAGGCCAGCGAGGGATGGCTCGCTAGCTCCCTCGCTGCCTCGTTGCTCGTCGCCTTGGCCTGCTATGCATCTCACTAGGCCAGCGAGGGATGGCTCGCTAGCTCCCTCGCTGCCTCGTTGCTCGTCGTCTTGTCTTGCTGCACTTCACTAGGCCAGCGAGGGATGGCTCGCTAGCTCCCTCGCTGCCTATAGCTTCGTCGCTTAGCTTGCTACACACACGCGCAGGGCAGCGAGGGATGGCTCGCTAGCTCCCTCGCTGCTCTACCTTCTTGCTAGTCGCTCATCATGATGCCAGCGAGGGATGGTGCGCGAGATCCCTCGCTGCCCATGCCTCGCCATCTATCTTCCCGTGTGCGCGGCTCGTGCTCGGGTTTGGCTGCCACATCATCGCTCCATCGACCAATCATCGACGACTTTTATTTTTTATTTTCACATTTATTTATTTATTTTATTTTAGAAAATAGGAGCATATAAATACTCAAGGGAACTAATTTATTTCTCTTATGTTATTATTTTCCTAGAATTCTTTTAAACGTTCAGTTTTATTTCTCTCTCTACACATTATTGAGCCCTAGTTCATTCCATTCAATTAATCAATCTAGAGGTAATTCAATAATTTCTTTTGCTTTTATTCTTTCTTATTATTTTCGTTTCTTAGATTAATTCGTCCTTTGATTATGAATCTCGTTTTCATTATGTATTTCATGCTTGTTAATTCAATTATGAGCGAGTAGTTATATTCTAGGGCTAAGTTAGGGAAGCCATGTTTATACCATGATTGTTATGCAATAAAGTTTGCTAATCTATAGATTATTGCTTGAGTAATTCCAATTGATTTGTTCTTAATCGTTGATTCATGTTATCGGCCAATTTCATGGATTAATTATCTAGCTAATAGGAATTAGAATCGAAAGATCGTGTTTTTAGAGGCTTTGTACAATTGGCAATTCTGATTATGTTAGCGATCGTACTGCATATGTTGAATTGAAAGTGTTAAGACCCGACCGTAGGATTAGCATGTACTTTAATTACTCGACCTAGTTTATTCGTTGTCGAATTGAATTGTGTTATTGGATTGGTATAAGCATGGTGAACCGAACAGACGCCCTAGACCTTTAATTCAATGATAAATTACGCATTTTTATTATTGTTTTAGCTTTAGTAGTTAATACTCAAACTCAACTTTCGTTATTGAAATAGTTCGTATAATTGGGCAAAAACTAATAGAACTTGTCTCCCTGTGGGATCGACCCGTATTTGCTAAGTATCTGCTAACAACAGACACCGTGCACTTGCGGTATCACTTTTTAATCTATCAAGTTTTTAATCTATCACAGACTCCACCGAGTCACACGATGTCTAAATCCCTGAAATCATATGGGGTTCCTTCCTCGAATAGTGTTCCGACTGGGCTCACAATGCCAACTATTGATGCAGTCAACTTTGAGATCAAGCCCGCTCTAATCTCCATGGTCTCACAAAGTCAATTTGGTGGCCATCCATCTGAGGAACCCACCAACCATTTGCAGAGGTTCAACCAACTGTGTGGTACTATCAAGCATCAAGGGGTCACTCAAGACCAATTGAAAGTCATGTTGTTTGGTTTTAGCCTTCGTGATAAGGCTCAAACATGGTTGAATGATGTCAAGGAGACAGAGTGGAGTGCTATTTCACAGGCCTTTCTAGAAGAATTCTTTCCACCCACCAAGACTGCTGAAATAAGGCATAAGCTGACTACATTCACTCAAGAACCTGGTGAATCACTTCGAGAAGCCTGGGATAGATTTAAGGCTTTGCAGCGGTCGTGTCCGCATCACAACATTGAAAAATGGTTCTTGGTTCAGATTTTCTACCATGGTTTGCAAGATGAAACAAAGAACACGGTTGATTCTGCTGCTGGGGGTGTTTTTCTTGACAAAGAAGTGGATGCAGGTTATGATTTTCTTGCCAATTTAGCTGCCAACCATTACAGCACCACCAGATCCACATCTAAGAAAGGAAAATTGGATGTCGATGCTTATGCTCTATTGTCCTCACAAGTGGCAGCCTTGAACCTGAAGATCGATTCTTTGAAGGCTCCTCAGTCTAGTACTCCCCCAATGAGTATTAATGCTATGTCTAGTGTAGCTCCAGTGACAACTTCTTACTGCGAAGTATGTGGAATCCAAGGTCACTTTGGTCATGAGTGCTCTTATAGTTTACAGGATACTACGCAATTGGAGCAAGTGAATGCTTTTCAACAGAGACAACCCAATGACCCATACTCCAATTCATTTAATCCGGGTTGGAGGAATCATCCAAATTTCTCATATCGGGGCAACAATGTTCAGAATCCTCAACCCCAGCAACAATGGTCGCAACCACAGTTCCATCCACCTCAACCACATGTTGCTAGGCCTCCATTTCAACAAGGAGCCTCACATAATGCTCCCCCGGGGTTTAATAGGCCCCCGCATCAAGGATATCAACAACCCCCTCAGAGCAGTGCTACTCCAGAGCCTAACATGGGTGATCTGTATAAGCTCATTGCAAATATGCAGAAGACCGCAGAGATAGCTCAAAAGAACCATGATGAGAGCATCAAAGAGTTGAAGAATCAGAATAGAATGTTGGAGAATCAAGTTGCTCAACTTGCTGACACTCTATCTCAAAGGCAACCGGGTACACTACCAGGGCAACCTACTCCGCCCCAGAACAGAGAAAGTGCCAATGCTATCACTCTTAGAAGTGGCACTAAATATAATGGACCCCCGATGCCCACTGATGATGCAACTCTTGCTAAGGAGAACACAGATGGACCAGGGAAAGCAATTGATGCAGAGCCTCAAGTCCTGGAAGTTGGTAATGCTGATGATGTTGGTGCAAATAAGGGAAAAGAGAAGAATTCTGATTCTCTCCCTATTGTGCCTAAGTTACCTTTCCCTCACCGGATGCAGAAAACTAAGGTTGATCAACAGCTTGGTAAGTTCTTGGCAATGGTCAAGAATCTTGAGGTAACGGTCCCTTTTACTGATTTAATATCTCAAGTTCCTGTTTATGCAAAATTTTTGAAAGAGATGATCACTAAGAAAAGGGATTATGGTGGTGTGGAGAGAGTTGCTCTAACTGAAGAGTGTAGTGCCATATTGCAAAATAAGTCTCCACCCAAACTTAAGGATCCGGGTAGTTTTTCCATCCCCTGTCATGTAGGTGCATTGTTCATTGATAAAGCATTATGTGATTTAGGTGCAAGTGTGTCTGTCATGCCCCTTTCTGTCTGTAATAGGTTGAATATGGGAAAACTAAAATGCACACAAATCACTTTGCAAATGGCAGATCGTTCTATAAAATATCCTTTAGGTATTTTGGAGGATGTTCCTGTCCGGGTGGGAAAATTCTACATTCCTGTTGATTTTGTGGTGCTAGATATGGAGGAGGATAGTCAAATCCCCATAATTTTGGGTAGGCCATTTTTATGTACTGCAGGTGCTGTTATTGATGTCAAGTCTGGGTCTCTTACTTTGAGTGTTGGTGATGATACTGTTACTTTTAATCTAACCAATGCTGTGAAGTCTCCTATGCTTGAGAATACTTGTTGCAGGATTGATATTGCAGAAGAGATTTCTCTAGACAACATTCCTAGAATGTTGTATGATGATCTATTGCTGGCGACTCTCACCTTGGAAGCCCATAAAGGAGAAGGAGATTTTGAGATTGATTCCTTGATCTCGGATTTAGATGGAATTGAAGTTGAGAAAGTCGATGGTTTTGAGGTATTGGCAACTGTTTGCTCTATTTCCGAGCCACAGGTAACGAAGGTAGAACTAAAACCATTACCATCTCACCTTAAATATGCATTTCTTGATGATAATGAGGATTTTCCTGTGATCGTTAATGCTGCACTCGACGATAGCCAGCTTTCCAAGCTTCTGACCGTGCTACGTATGCACAAAAAGGCAATCGGGTATAGCATTGACGATCTCAAGGGCATTAGTCCTGACTTTTGTATGCATAGAATTAACTTGGAAGCAGATCACCGCCCTCGCATACAGCCACAACGTCGTTTGAATCTTAATATGCAAGATGTGGTGAGAAAAGAGGTAGTGAAACTACTTGATGCGGGCATCATCTATCCCATTTCAGATTCTAAATGGGTGAGCCCGGTGCAAGTCGTTCCTAAGAAGGGGGGGACAACGGTCGTTAAGAATGATAAGGATGAGCTTATCCCCACTCGTGTTGTCACAGGTTGGCGTATGTGTATAGATTATAGAATGTTGAATACGGCCACCTTGAAGGATCACTTTCCCCTCCCCTTTATTGACCAGATGCTAGAAAGATTAGCAAAACACAACTTTTTCTGTTATTTGGATGGATATTCAGGTTTCTTTCAGATTCCCATTCACCCAGACGACCAGGAGAAGACGACGTTCACCTGTCCATATGGAACTTTTGCATACCGCAGAATGCCGTTTGGTTTGTGCAACGCCCCTGCTACATTTCAAAGGTGTATGATGGCCATCTTTTCTGACTTCATCGAGGATATCATGGAGGTATTTATGGATGATTTTAGTGTTTATGGTTCTGACTTTGATGTATGTTTGCATAATCTTTCTAAAGTGCTTAAACGTTGTTCTGACGTGAATTTGGTATTGAACTGGGAAAAGTGCCACTTTATGGTCAATGAAGGAGTGGTACTTGGTCATCTTATTTCTGAGCGTGGCATCCAAGTTGACCGAGCAAAAATTGAGGTGATCGAGAAACTTCCCCCACCCGTGAATGTCAAGGGAGTGAGGAGTTTTCTCGGTCATGCGGGTTTCTATCGCCGTTTCATAAAAGATTTTTCTAAAATTGCGAAACCCCTCACTCAATTACTGCTTAAGGATGCCACATTTGAGTTCACTGATGCTTGTTTGGAGTCTTTTGACAGGATAAAGAAAGCATTGATAACTGCTCCGATCATTCAGCCTCCGGATTGGGATTTGCCGTTCGAAATTATGTGTGATGCGAGTGATTATGCTGTTGGAGCAGTGCTTGGCCAAAGAAAGAACAAGGTGTTGCATGCCATCTATTATGCAAGCAAAACCTTGGATGGAGCTCAGATGAATTATGCTACTACTGAGAAAGAGCTCCTTGCGGTTGTCTATGCACTTGACAAATTCCGGACGTATCTTGTTGGTTCGAAAGTCATTATACACACTGATCATGCCGCTTTGAAGTATTTGTTGGCCAAGAAAGAGGCCAAACCGAGACTTATTCGATGGATTCTTCTTCTCCAGGAGTTTGATTTGGAGATTCGGGATAAGAAGGGTGCTGAGAATGTTGTTGCAGATCATCTCTCTCGGTTGAAATTTCAATCTAGCGCAGACGGGCCTATCAATGATTCTTTTCCTGACGATCATCTATTCTCTGTGTCTACTAAATCCCCATGGTATGCGGACTTTGCGAACTATTGTGTTGGTGGCTCCCATCCTCCGGAATTGACATATCAACAACGTAAGAGATTCTACCATGATGCTAAGCGGTATTTTTGGGATGATCCACATTTGTATCGGAAGTGTGCCGATGGTATGTTTCGTAGGTGTGTAGCGGATTGGGATACCCACGGGGTTCTTAAGCATTGCCACAGTTTACCTTCTAGTGGCCATCTTGGTGCTATTCCGACCGCCCATCGAACTCTTCAAAGTGGTTTCTATTGGCCTTCTATATTCAAGGATGCTCGTTTCTTTTGCAATGCATGTGATGAATGTCAACGGACGGGCAATGTTTCGAAAAGGCAAGAGCTACCACAGACCGGAATTCTTGAAGTTGAGCCATTTGATGTATGGGGCATTGATTTTATGGGACCGTTCCCTTCTTCATGTGGGAATCGGTACATCTTGGTTGCCGTTGATTACGTTACAAAGTGGGTGGAAGCTATTGCATCGCCAACCAACGACTCTAACGTCGTAAAGAAGCTTTTCAAGAAAATCATCTTTCCGCGCTTTGGAGTCCCAAGGGTCGTGATTAGTGATGGGGGTTCCCATTTTCATCAAAGGACTTTTAAGGCTCTTCTGAAGAAGCACGGAGTTACTCAAAAGGTTGGCATGGCTTATCATCCTCAAACGAGTGGCCAAGTCGAAGTTTCTAATCGACAGATCAAGAGAATTCTCGAAAAAGTGGTCAACAAGTCTCGAAAAGATTGGTCGTTGAAGTTGGATGACACATTGTGGGCGTTACGCACGGCCTACAAGACTCCGTTGGGGACAACTCCGTATAGGTTGGTGTATGGCAAAGCTTGCCATTTACCAGTTGAAATGGAATATCTCTCTACTTGGGCCGTCAAGGAGATCAATATGGATTTAGAAGCGGCCGGTGAAGCGAGACTTCTTCAATTGAATGAGCTAGATGAACTACGGTTTGAAGCTTACGAGAATCATAGGCTCTATAAGGAGCAAACGAAGAAGTTTCATGATAAGATGATTCAAAAACGGGAGTTCAACATCGGTGATAAGGTCTTGCTTTATAATTCACGACTACGGCTTTTTCCAGGAAAGCTTAAGTCTAGATGGTCCGGACCTTTTACCATCACCGAAGTCAAGGAACATGGAGCTATTGAGGTTGCTAGTGAAAATGGCACCAAGTTTAAAGTGAACGGTCAACGTTTGAAGCTATACACTGAAGGAGCGTTTATTGGAAAATTGGAGACGATCTATCTCTCCGATCCACCCACCGACGCTTGACTATTGAGGTTTGGAGTCAAGCTAATGACTTAAAACGAGCGCTTATCGGGAGGCAACCCGATTTCTAACTCTTTTTCTTTTCAATTTTTTCAATTAATTCTATTTTTCATCTAATTCTATTTTATTTATTTGGTTATTTCATTGAAAAAAAAAAAAAATAAATAAATAAAATTATATAAACAACAAAAGAACAAAAATATTTTATTTTTGAGTTCACCTGAACTCATTTATTTATTTATTTATTTTCGTATTTTTATTTTCATTTTTTTTTTAGACTAGTTTTTCGTTCTTCGTATTTATTCATTTATTTTTGCGTGTTTTAATTTTACTAACGATTCTAATTTTTGAGTTTAGTGGTGTTTGAATTTTTTTTTTTTTTTTTTTTAGGATGTGTAGGTGCACGATCAAGCTATTCCGAGAATTTTGATGCATCGACAAGCTGTAGCAGCTCCTCGCGTAGCCAGCGATCGAGCACTCGACGCCAGCGAGAGAGCAATCGATACCCACGCCATGCCAGCCGCGCACCTGCTCTTCATCGCTCACTAATATTGCGCAGCTCTCACGCCAGCCTTCATTGCTCCAGCGAGCGCTGCCTCGACCACAGCGAGGGATCTCGCGCAGCTCCAGCGAGCGATGGGTCGAGCACAGCGATCGGTCTCGCGCAATGCCCATGCCAGCCAGCGATTCTCGCGCAACAACTCTCGCAGCCAGCGATCGAGCACTCGACGCCATCGATCGAGCTCCTCGCGCCCCTGCCAGCTCGCAGCACCTGCTCTTCATCGTGCGATCCTCGCGCGCAGCAAATCCCCCAGCGAGCGCTGGCTCGATGCCAGCGAGAGAGCTCGCCCACAGCTCTCCCAATGCACGCCCTCATGCCTAGCAAACCCCAGCGAGGGATGCGTCGACAGCAGCGAGGGATGCCTCGCCTCACCCTTTCCTTTCAGCCCACAAGCAACACACCCTAGCCCTTTCACTCTCATTCCACACGAAAACACCCCGCTCCTCCCTCACTCTCACTCACCAATACTCTCCACCACCATCACCCAACATCCCATCACTCACCATCACCTACCAACTGCCACCACCACAACACCGCCGGCGACCACCCCCGTTGTCGGCGCCGCCCCAAACCAGCCACCCACCCTCAAAATCCTTCACCTTTTCCCCACCTTAACACCATAAACCCTAGACTTCATCAATTTGGGGGTTTTTGCTTCTCATAATTGGAGCTCAAATTGGTTGAATTGTGAACTTCATAAGGGTCAAAGGAGGAGATTTTCATCAATTTCATGCTCTATTCATCACCAAATTGGTAGTAAGATTCGAATTACTCCCTCTATTTTACACTTTGACATTATTCAAGAATTTCTATGCTTATGGTTAAATTGAATTACATGAATTACTTGATTGTCAATTGAAATTGATTGAGGGACAAATTGCTTCATTGTGAATTCTGGTTTCATTGATTTGATTGTTGCTTGGAGTACCGGAGTTTTGATTTACTTGGATTATTAGCATTGTTGATTGCGGTGACACTTATCACAGATTTCATACACCATGACACCACCAAGACGCTCAAATCCTAAGCGTAATGCCGCTAAACCAACTGCACCCAAACCTGCCACATTGAAAAAGCCACCCACCCCAAAACACCCACCATCAAAAGTCACCACACCCATATTACCACCACCCTTACAAGCCCCCACACCCATAATACCATCACCACCACCACATCTAAATCCTGAGCTTCGCCAACAATCTTTGTTAGCCGCCTTGCACAAAAGACCGGTCCGTTCTACACTTTTCTACTCCATAGATGCGGCTACCAAATTGGGACTTCATTCTAGTATTGACGAACTTCTTTCTGGTTCGTCTTGGGAGAAATTTCTTGGTATTACTGAACTTACTTTTGCAGATTGGACTTATGAATTCCTAGCTTCCTTTGAGTTTAAAGGAGAGCCCTCAAAGATGTATTTTAAACTTGGTGGTGTAGCTCGTGAATTGATTGTCGATGAGGTAAATGATATATTTGGATGGGAGAAAGGATGCTTAATTGACTCATACGAATTCAACACCTTCTTGGATGACAAGATAGGCGAGGATGGTACACCTTGTGATCTCTCCCACTTTTGGTTTCGAATAACTGGAAAAAAGGATTGGAATCCCGGCCATAGCAAGTGTGGCTCGATCATCAATCCTTCCCTCAGATTACTCCATCGGGTGATTAAGAGTGTCTTCTACCCTAAAAAGGAGATGAATCAAGTCACCTCATCTGACCTAAGACACTTATTGGCTTTCACTATTGAAAGGACCCCGGACTTTCCTACGATTGATTATGGTTCTTTCTTGGTCTCAGCTTTTCATACTGCTCGCAACAGAGATGTTGGAGATATCCATTGTGGCGGTTTTATCACTAGTATTGCCAAGCATTTTGGGTTGTCAACTGAGGGCAAGAAGCCGGTTTCATCGAAAAACTATTTGCTTGATATTAAGGCATTGGGTCGTTTTGGTTGGCTCAAAGAGACAGGAGATCGTTATATTTGGAACGTGAAACGAGGGGGACACCGCCTGGCCGACTCCCCTTATGCCTATCTCCCGTGTTCTCGAGCGGATCTCACTACCTTGGGATGTTTGACATTCTCACCTGACTTTCGACGATCGGGGAGCCGGACGGCAGACTCCGCGCGTCCACCCCCCGGACCCTCAGTGAGTCCTCCTGCGTCTCCCATTGTTGCTACTCTCGAGGGTCCGACGTCACCTACTCCTATTACTGGCTCTGCATCACTTGAGCACCAGCTGGGAGCCTTTGTTTCGCTTTGCGAAACTTTCCATACTGCTGTCTTTGAGCGTCTCTCTGCTCTTGACGACCAGGTTGCCTCTTTGCGACAGGATGTTTTCACCATTCTTGGACGGCTTCCAGCTCCTGCCCCGACGCTTGCTGAGTGAGTCGTTCCTTTTCTCTTTCCCTTGCATTACTATGTATTGTCGCAGTGGGGTCACTGCATCATTCTAGCTTGGGGGAGGGATATCCTATCCTTTATTGCTTTCTTAGTGTACTTTTTATCGCTTTCATAGGTGTTGTACGCTTTGTACCATCCATTAGGGGTGGGAGTTTACGTGCAACGAAAAAAAATGTACTGCTTTCCTAGTATTATTGATTAGTTTAGTTGTCTTTCTTTACTTGCATTACATTCATATTTCCTTATACCCTGCATAGTGAATTTAACTTTCAAACCATGTTCAGACTCTTTTTGATTCTTTGGAGCTTCTCTTGAACTTAGCTATGATTCTGAAATTCAGTCGGTTGTGCTATACATTGATAACTGCTTGGTATTGTGTGAACCAATTGAATGGTATGCGGTAAGATGTTGGTCTCGTATCAAGAATAGCTAGCCAATTATCTTGTAGGTCACCTTACTATGTGTTTGTGTGATTGATGTGACTTGTTATCGTATGATTTTGGCTTGAGATTCACTAGTAGTTTAGTTGCAACTCACGCATGCCGCGTATGACAGAGGCCATTCTCTTAGGAAGCCTTCAGACGAATTTAGAAACATCAGTTCCTGCCTTTCATACCCATGTTGTAGCCTTGTCCGTTTATTCTTTTAACTCCACAAAATTGAGCCCTATTAGCCCCGTTAGTTACTTATCCCGAGTCTAGCTTGGGGGAGCTTCGGTGTTCGTAATGGTTTCGTCGATGTTGATTGATTGGCACACTAAGCCAATAGTTCGTGGTTCGAGGCTATGTTTGTATTTGTGGTTCGGAAGTGGTGTATATTATTGTTGGCACCCAAGCTTGTAACAGTTAGAATTAGATTTATCTATGTACTTTCGATTTCATTCTTTAGTTTCATTTTCAAAAAAAAAAAAAAAAAAAAAAAAAAAGAAGAAAAAAAAAAAAAAAAAAAAAAAAAAAAAAAAAAAAAAAAAAAAAAAAAAAAAAAATCAAAGAAAAAATCAAAAATACGTTTTTCGTTTTTGTATATAGTTTGAAGGCAGGGAAAGGGGATTCAACAAAGATCATTGACATTATATTATGTTTTTCCCCTTGGTCATATATAACTTGGTTGATTGTTCGGGTTTCATGGTTCGACGGAGTTGGATTTTAGGCATTATCACGCCGACGCATATAGTTCACATTTGCTCCCCAAGTTGGACCTTACTCTCACTTTTTCCCAAATTATATCCTACCCTTCCTTTCCACCTAGCCCCGTTACAAGCTTACTATAAAGACCTCTTGATCGGCATGTTTGTTTTGTGAATAAGCGAAAATTGTTTCTTGCTGTTGTCATCTTACCCCGCGTTGCATCATATATTCATATTCTACAAAGTATGCGGCGAAGACTAGCTTGATTGAGAACGGTTTGTGGCTAAGCTTGGTTGTTTCAATTGTGGATCATGATGCTTTGTGGTTCTATTTGTATCCGAGCTAAATTTCTGTCTTAATAACTTTGTTTGATTGTTTGCCCGAGAGTTGAGTAGGTTTGTTCAGGTTCAATGAAAGTCATGTGCGTCTCATTTCTCTGTTTTCGGTCTAGTGTTGCTTGGGGACAAGCAACAGTTTAGCTTGGGGGAATTTGATGAATCATATTTATATAGGGTATTCTAGGCTCATTTAGGTTGCATTTCTAGGCATTCGTCTCATTTTAGTTGCATTTAGAGTCATAATTGCATAAGTCGTCGTTATTGTACTCTATTACGCTCCGTTTGTGTTTTCTTTGATATTTCAGGTGATTTTACAATCATTTGGGTGCTTTCGGAGTGTTTGGAGGTGGAACGAATGATCACCGGATGGTTTGAGTGGGAGACGAAGTGTTTGATCGGAGAATTGAGTTTTCCGGGGATGATTAACTCGATGTATCGCTTGTGCATAGCTCTCAAGATCCCTCGTTGGCTCGCAAGACATTTATCGTAGGCTCGCTACATCTATCGTCGTGCCTCATCGCTTCATAGTTGCTTGCTTCACTAGGCCAGCGAGGGATGGCTCGCTAGCTCCCTCGCTGCCTCGTTGCTCGTCGCCTTGGCCTGCTATGCATCTCACTAGGCCAGCGAGGGATGGCTCGCTAGCTCCCTCGCTGCCTCGTTGCTCGTCGCCTTGGCCTGCTATGCATCTCACTAGGCCAGCGAGGGATGGCTCGCTAGCTCCCTCGCTGCCTCGTTGCTCGTCGCCTTGGCCTGCTATGCATCTCACTAGGCCAGCGAGGGATGGCTCGCTAGCTCCCTCGCTGCCTCGTTGCTCGTCGTCTTGTCTTGCTGCACTTCACTAGGCCAGCGAGGGATGGCTCGCTAGCTCCCTCGCTGCCTATAGCTTCGTCGCTTAGCTTGCTACACACACGCGCAGGGCAGCGAGGGATGGCTCGCTAGCTCCCTCGCTGCTCTACCTTCTTGCTAGTCGCTCATCATGATGCCAGCGAGGGATGGTGCGCGAGATCCCTCGCTGCCCATGCCTCGCCATCTATCTTCCCGTGTGCGCGGCTCGTGCTCGGGTTTGGCTGCCACATCATCGCTCCATCGACCAATCATCGACGACTTTTATTTTTTATTTTCACATTTATTTATTTATTTTATTTTAGAAAATAGGAGCATATAAATACTCAAGGGAACTAATTTATTTCTCTTATGTTATTATTTTCCTAGAATTCTTTTAAACGTTCAGTTTTATTTCTCTCTCTACACATTATTGAGCCCTAGTTCATTCCATTCAATTAATCAATCTAGAGGTAATTCAATAATTTCTTTTGCTTTTATTCTTTCTTATTATTTTCGTTTCTTAGATTAATTCGTCCTTTGATTATGAATCTCGTTTTCATTATGTATTTCATGCTTGTTAATTCAATTATGAGCGAGTAGTTATATTCTAGGGCTAAGTTAGGGAAGCCATGTTTATACCATGATTGTTATGCAATAAAGTTTGCTAATCTATAGATTATTGCTTGAGTAATTCCAATTGATTTGTTCTTAATCGTTGATTCATGTTATCGGCCAATTTCATGGATTAATTATCTAGCTAATAGGAATTAGAATCGAAAGATCGTGTTTTTAGAGGCTTTGTACAATTGGCAATTCTGATTATGTTAGCGATCGTACTGCATATGTTGAATTGAAAGTGTTAAGACCCGACCGTAGGATTAGCATGTACTTTAATTACTCGACCTAGTTTATTCGTTGTCGAATTGAATTGTGTTATTGGATTGGTATAAGCATGGTGAACCGAACAGACGCCCTAGACCTTTAATTCATTGATAAATTACGCATTTTTATTATTGTTTTAGCTTTAGTAGTTAATACTCAAACTCAACCTTCGTTATTGAAATAGTTCGTATAATTGGGAAAAAACTAATAGAACTTGTCTCCCTGTGGGATCGACCCGTATTTGCTAAGTATCTGCTAACAACAGACACCGTGCACTTGCGGTATCACTTTTTAATCTATCAGCGAGTCATCACCGTCTTCTAGCGACCACGCGGAGCGCGGCATGACACGTCAGTCTATCATTGCGGGACCCCTATGGGTGGGTCCTGTGTATTATGACGGTCGGGACTTACACTACAACCTGGAGCACCACGTGACTACCCGTCTTCACACGAGGAGGGATACTACAGTCCGTGGTTACGGCGCGGCGACGAGCGAGACCGTCTTTGGCTACCTGAGTTCGGACGCCCAGGCTTTGGTGAGGGCGAGCTCGCTGTTCTCGGTAGTTGAGACTTTCTGGGAGATACTGCGACTCAACATCTCCCTATCTTTCTTACGGTCATTTATGAGGTGGTAGTGGGACACTACCAACACCTTCCATTTTCCTTGGGGCGAGATGACAATTACTCCCGAGGACTACACTGCTTTGACGGGCTTCACCTTTACGGGGATTCCCGTTCGTCTGAGGTCTGATGGCCCGCTGCCGACCGTTGCTGAGGGCACTAGGCTCAAGGGCTCGTGGCTGGGTAGGAGATTGCCTTCGTATCAGGCCCGTGGGATACCCTATGCTGATTTAATGTGGGGCCTGGAGCACGGAGTGGAGGAGTCGCCTTTGAGACAGGCCCGGTTGTTTTATCTCCACTTCATCACTTCCACTTTTCTGTCGGGTCCTACTGACACTTTTGACCTGAGCTGGATACACCTGGTGGAGCACGTGTCTTCGCTAGGCGCCTACTGCTGGGGCGATTTGGGCTATGCGACGCTCGTGGGCCAGATGAGTCTGGCGGTGCGAGAAGCGGACCCGCGTAAACGTCATTTCGTCATCGCATTGGCGGGAGTGCCGCGCTTGATTGAGGTATGTGCCTCGCTCTCTCTTTTTTCGCTTTCATGCCTTATTGGGCTTTTCATATACATTTTGTTTTACTGCCCATTTTCTCTCTTTTATAGCTTTGGGCCTTTGAGCATTTACCTTGGCTGGCTCCCCGAAAGGGGCAAAGGCCTTTGGAGTACCATGCTGGTCGTCGTTGGGGATGGAAGAAGAAGCTGACGGCGCGCCCGCCGCCTGATACCGTGTGGGATCTCATTCGGGACGGGAACCCCGAGCATGTAAAGCACCTTTTCCTTATCTCGTTTCTTATTATTATTATTTTTTTTTGTGCGAGATCTGATTGTGTCTGTATTCACAAATAGGTGGTCTGGACCCCATGGATCTCTTTTAGGGGTGCCTACGCTTCGGTCAGGGATAGTTATGCCCTGAGTCAGATGCGGGTTTTATTCATCGGTCGCCGTGACCCCGTCTGGTATCTAGGGGAGCGGGTACGTATGCAGACCATTGGAGTTTTCTCAGTGCCTCATCCTCCACCTGCGACCATGTTGGCCACCCGTTCGATAGGCGAGGCCTGGAGGGTTCATTCGAGGGGGGCGTCCCGGCGACTGAGTTGGTGATAGCGGGAGCTAGCTATCATCAGTTCATCCTGGATTCTCTTCGCCTCCCGGAGCCTGGCGTTGTAAGTCGCTTTTTTTTATTATTTCTTGTTGCATTCCCATGCTCGTACCCATATATTCATGTTATCGTGTTCGTGCAGGAGTGTCCTGATCCTGCGTTAGGGGGGTGGGTGCGTCCCGATGCTCGGATCTCATATATTGGGGAGGGTGGATCCGAGCTTGTGGAGATTATCTTGGAGGGCCGGGTTTTTCATGCTCCGCTCCCTGAGGAAGTACAGGCGGTATGCACCTTTCATTTATGCATCTTTCTTATCTTTTTGTTTTCTTTTGTTACTGACATTCCCATTTCAGGTCCCGGCCCGTACGGCCAATGCGATGGTGGGGGTGATCAACCGGTTGAAGTCCGCGTTTGTTCGGGCCCGATGCGCACTTTCTTGCAGGAGCCCCCGCTCTACTCAGGTAACGTGCCTGCTTTTTGAGGTTTTTTTTTTGAGATGTACATTTCCTTTGGTTTTCTGTCACTTACTTTTCTTTTGTTTCTACAGACGGAGACAGGGCGAGCCGGGGCCAATGACGCGGGACCGTCGGGGTTCGGCAGACGTGGCCCTGAGGAGAGAGAACGGTAACGGCACTCGCCCCTACGACATCGCCGTTCTGGCGTGGGGACGAGTACCGCCGGGGAACGACCTGAGCGGGAGCGTGGGCGGCGTTCCATGTCAGTGGCTCGTGAGTCTAGCCCCGAGTTGCAGCCGCAGCCTCAGCATTGGGGAGGTTTAGCCTGGGGGTCCTCGCACCATAGGGGGTGGACGGGATGGACCGGTGAGGCTTGGAAGGGTGAAGCCGAGGACGAGTCTTAGGCTTGCTTCCACTTTTGTATTTTATTCATCGGTTTTTTCATGAAATGCCCCTGAGGTTTGCAAAAACGCACCAAATACCCTCGCGTCTTTTGAATCACATAATATACCCCTATTTTTTCATACTGTTCATGAGATGCACTTGGAGTTAACGGACGTTAGTCCTCCGTTAGCTGCAGTTTACCATTTTGCCCTTAATATATATTTTTCGACCTAAAATCAAAAAAAAAAAAAAAATCTCAAACTTCTCTCCAAACTCTTCCTTCGATTCCCTAACCTCAAACATATCTCCCTTTCCGATTTCCATGGCGAACCCACTTCAATTCTTCAATTCATTTCACTTTCCTTGGCCTATCTAATCACACCGATTTCCCTTCGAATTCGATTCAACAATTTCCCAATTCATCTCTCAAGTCGATTAAATCCCTCAAGTTGCACAATTTTTCAATTGTTACTGATTCCGATTTGGGGGTTATTTCCCAGTTCATCACAAATTTGGAGGAGTTGGATGTAAGTAATCCAAAGGATGATTACTGCGTTACCGGTGTTTCTGGTGGTGGTGGTGCTGCTTTAGGGATCACTGATGAAGGCGTTGATTTGATTGCTTCGAAGCTCCCTCATCTCAGAAAAGTTAATTTGTCTAGTAATTACTTCATTTCTGATAAATCTCTTATTAATCTTTCTGAGAAATGCTTAAATTTGGAGGAGATTATAGTAAACAATTGCAATTTCGTGACTCAAACTGGGTTTGCTTTTGCTTTACAAAATTGCCAGAATTTGAATTCTATATCTGTTCTAGGGATGGATTTGGTTTTTTCTCCTGAGATTGATTGCAAGTCTGCAAGGGTGCAACTATTGAGATTGATTGCAAAGTTTGCAAGGGTGCAACCTGAGATTCATTTTGTCCTGCTGCACGCTTGGTGTGGCGGAAGCTGAATTGGAGTGACAAAGATATAAGGTTGGGGGGTACATTTAGAGATTGGTTGATATCTAATCTTGATAACAGGAACCCAAGCTTCAATAACGAGTGGTCTGATGTTTTTGTTGTAACATGCTGGTGGCTCTGGTGGATTGGTGGTCAATATACAGCTCTAGAATTTTGGCCTTAAAATCAATATGCAGTTCTAGAATTTTTATAAGGTGATGGTGAGCCGATATGTCACTGGCTATGTTACTTTTGCTCTTCATTTCTGGGGATACTTTGACAGAGGAATATGCTCAGTACCAATTAAGTAATGCTGCATCAAATTATGAAAATATTTACTCTTCTAGCAGCAGCAGTGAGTTCGATTTTCCAACTTGGAATACACAATCTCCTGCTACTCTTTATCCTAGCACAGCAGGCCGAATTACTAGTGAATTCATTTTGTTTGTAGCTTTGCTTAGAATTCAAAATGTTAGAATTCAAAATGTTACTGGTAGAAGCTACTTTGCAGACCACTTGTATTAAACATGGTTGTTACGCAACTTTCTTTCTTTTGATAGTATAAAACTTACTGGACTAGCCATTTGAATCAAATTCTGCCGTTTAAAAGCAGTTTGGGTATTTCGTGCAAATTAGTTTACAAGTAGGTGTATATTGTGTAATACGTTTATAAATAGGTGCATTTGATGAATTATAAACATGACTTAACGGAGGACTAACGGAAGGTCGGCTTAGGGGTATTTGGTGCAAACTTAGGCAAAAATAGGGGTATATTATGTGATTCAAAAGACGCGAGGGTATTTGGTGCGTTTTTGCAAACCTCAGGGGCATTTCATGAAAAAACCGTTTATTCATTCTTGTATTTCGCCGTGACCCCGTCTGGTATCTAGGGGAGCGGGTACGTATGCAGACCATTGGAGTTTTCTCAGTGCCTCATCCTCCACCTGCGACCATGTTGGCCACCCGTTCGATAGGCGAGGCCTGGAGGGTTCATTCGAGGGGGGCGTCCCGGCGACTGAGTTGGTGATAGCGGGAGCTAGCTATCATCAGTTCATCCTGGATTCTCTTCGTCTCCCGGAGCATGGCGTTGTAATTCGCTTTTTTTTATTATTTCTTGTTGCATTCCCATGCTCGTACCCATATATTCATGTTATCGTGTTCGTGCAGGAGTGTCCTGATCCTGCGTTAGGGGGGTGGGTGCGTCCCGATGCTCGGATCTCATATATTGGGGAGGGTGGATCCGAGCTTGTGGAGATTATCTCGGAGGGCCGGGTTTTCCATGCTCCGCTCCCTGAGGAAGTACAGGCGGTAGGCACCTTTCATTTATGCATCTTTCTTATCTTTTTGTTTTCTTTTGTTACTGACATTCCCATTTTAGGTCCCGGCCCGTACGGCCAATGCGATGGTGGGGGTGATCAACCGGTTGAAGTCCGCGTTTGTTCGGGCCCGATGCGCACTTTCTTGCAGGAGCCCCCGCTCTACTCGGGTAACGTGCCTGCTTTTTGAGGTTTTTTTTTTTTTGAGATGTACATTTCCTTTGGTTTTCTGTCACTTACTTTTCTTTTGTTTCTACAGACGGAGACAGGGCGAGCCGGGGCCGATGACGCGGGACCGTCGGGGTTCAGCGGACGTGGCCCTGAGGAGAGAGAACGGGAACGGCACTCGCCCCTACGACATCGCCGTTCTGGCGTGGGGACGAGTACCGCCGGGGAACGACCTGAGCGGGAGCGTGGGCGGCGTTCCATGTCAGTGGCTCGTGAGTCTAGCCCCGAGTTGCAGCCGCAGCCTCAGCATTGGGGAGGTTTAGCCTGGGTGTCCTCGCACCATAGGCGGTGGACGGGATGGACCGGTGAGGCTTGGAGGGGTGAAGCCGAGGACGAGTCTTAGGCTTGCTTCCACTTTTGTATTTTATTCATTTTTGTATTTCGCGTGTACATATGATTTATTATACTTTTTTTGCGAATCTTTGGTGCAAGAATGTTTGAGCCTTCATTGGGCTTGCTAGGTTGCCTTTATCACATGAGGTCTCAACACGTAGCATTATTGACGGTATTAAACTTTCAAACCAACGACAATTTTTTTGAAAAAGAAAGGATTCCATATTGTATTTAAAAAAAAGAGTGAGTTCTTACAAGAGTGCACATGTACTAGACTAGCCGACTACTTGGGGGGTATTACATATGTATATTTTCTCATGTCTACATTTGGGATCTTCGTCCTTGTCAACTCGTGCCATACTCCTTTGTTGGGTTTGTACCTTCGTGGACTCCTGTGGCTACCCCTTTTTTGTTTTATTTGGACTTTTAGCCTTACTCGTGCATGGGTCGGGGTATAGTGCCCTTGTAGTGTCTTTCCTTCTCGATGTGTTCCATGACTTTATTATTCTTTTTTTTTTTATCGGACCGAATCCTTGATAAGGATTGCCTACGTATCTTTGTCAGAATCAGGTCGTGCGTAGTTCTAACTATATATTTTTTGAAAATCGGTGTTTATTACACGTCTGCTACCCCCCTAAGTGTTCGTGATTCTTTTGATGATTCGAGAAAGAAGTACGAACACTTGCAGAAGCGGGAGGACTGGTGGCAAAAGAGAATGACGCCCAGGTACGGGCGTTGGAAAAGATCGGCGCCCAGGTCTGGGCGTGAAAAATAACGACGCCCAGCCCTGGGCGTTGAAACTGAGTTCTTGCGAGCTTTTCCGTTTTTTTATTTTTATTGAGTCCTATGCCGTTTTGTTAGAGTAATGTGCAGAATGCTTGCTTATGAGTTTAACGTTTATTAAATACCTTAACTCCGGACTTGAACTTTATTAAATATAATACTTTTTCAATTGGTCTAAATTCGTGAGGTTAGCGGATTCTGCTCCATCTATGTCAGCCAGTTAGACTGCCCCACCTGGTAGGATGGTTTTTACAAAGTATGGTCCGGTCCAATTAGGCCGGAATTTTCCTCGGGGGTCGTGGTAGATACACGGACCTCTTTTAACACGAAATCACCTTCTTTGATATTTCGAGGTTTGACTCTTTTATTGAATTGCCTCGCGATACGCTTTTGATACATTTGCACGTGATGTAAAGCTCTTAACCTCCGTTCGTCTAAAAGAACGAGCTCGTCGTACCTAGCTTGAACCCAATCGGCCTCGGGTAACTTACTTTCTAGGACGATCCGGAGGGAGGGAATTTCCAACTCGATTGGTTTGACTACTTCCATTCCGTATACCAAGGAGTAAGGTGTTACCCCAATGGAGGTGCGGTATGCACCTTTCATTTATGCATCTTTCTTATCTTTTTATTTTCTTTTGTTACTGACATTCCCATTTCAGGTCCCGGCCCGTACGGCCAATGCGATGGTGGGGGTGATCAACCGGTTTAAGTCCGCGTTTGTTCGGGCCCGATCCGCACTTTCTTGCAAGAGCCCCCGCTCTACTCAGGTAACGTGCCTGCTTTTTGAGGTTTTTTTTTTTTTGTTGAGATGTACATTTCCTTTGGTTTTCTGTCACTTACTTTTCTTTTGTTTCTACAGAGGGAGAAAGGGCGAGCCGGGGCCGATGACGCGGGACTGTCGGGGTTCGGCGGACGTGGCCCTGAGGAGAGAGAACGGGAACAGAACTCGCCCCTACGACATCGCCGTTCTGGCGTGGGGACGAGTACTGCCGGGGAACGACCTGAGCGGGAGCGTGGGCGGCGTTCCATGTCAGTGGATCGTGAGTCTAGCCCCGAGTTGCAGCCGCAGCCTCAGCATTGGGGAGGTTTAGCCTGGGGGTCCTCGCACCATAGGGGGTGGACGGGATGGACCGGTGAGGCTGAGAGGGGTAAAGCCGAGGACGAGTCTTAGGCTTGCTTCCACTTTTGTATTTTATTAATTCTTGTATTTCGCCGTGACCCCGTCTGGTATCTAGGGGAGCGGGTACGTATGCAGACCATTGGAGTTTTCTCAGTGCCTCATCCTCCACCTGCGACCATGTTGGCCACCCGTTCGATAGGCGAGGCCTGGAGGGTTCATTCGAGGGGGGCGTCCCGGCGACTGAGTTGGTGATAGCGGGAGCTAGCTATCATCAGTTCATCCTGGATTCTCTTCGTCTCCCGGAGCCTTGCGTTGTAATTCGCTTTTTTTTATTATTTCTTGTTGCATTCCCATGCTCGTACCCATATATTCATGTTATCGTGTTCGTGCAGGAGTGTCCTGATCCTGCGTTAGGGGGGTGGGTGCGTCCCGATGCTCGGATCTCATATATTGGGGAGGGTGGATCCGAGCTTGTGGAGATTATCTCGGAGGGCCGGGTTTTTCATGCTCCGCTCCCTGAGGAAGTACAGGCGGTATGCACCTTTCATTTATGCATCTTTCTTATCTTTTTGTTTTCTTTTGTTACTGACATTCCCATTTTAGGTCCCGGCCCGTACGGCCAATGCGATGGTGGGGGTGATCAACCGGTTGAAGTCCGCGTTTGTTCGGGCCCGATGCGCACTTTCTTGCAGGAGCCCCCGCTCTACTCAGGTAACGTGCCTGCTTTTTGAGGTTTTTTTTTTTTTTTTGAGATGTACATTTCCTTTGGTTTTCTGTCACTTACTTTTCTTTTCTTTCTACAGACGGAGACAGGGCGAGCCGGGGCCGATGACGCGGGACCGTCGGGGTTCGGCGGACGTGGCCCTGAGGAGAGAGAACGGGAACGACACTCGCCCCTACGACATCGCCGTTCTGGCGTGGGGACGAGTACCGCCGGGGAACGACCTGAGCGGGAGCGTGGGCGGCGTTCCATGTCAGTGGCTCGTGAGTCTAGCCCCGAGTTGCAGCCGCAGCCTCAGCATTGGGGAGGTTTAGCCTGGGGGTCCTCGCACCATAGGGGGTGGACGGGATGGACCGGTGAGGCTTGGAGGGGTGAAGCCGAGGACGAGTCTTAGGCTTGCTTCCACTTTTGTATTTTATTCATTCTTGTATTTCGCCGTGACCCCGTCTGGTAGCTAGGGGAGCGGGTACGTATGCAGACCATTGGAGTTTTCTCAGTGCCTCATCCTCCACCTGCGACCATGTTGGCCACCCGTTCGATAGGCGAGGCCTGGAGGGTTCATTCGAGGGGGGCGTCCCGGCGACTGAGTTGGTGATAGCGGGAGCTAGCTATCATCAGTTCATCTTGGATTCTCTTCGTCTCCCGGAGCCTGGCGTTGTAAGTCGCTTTTTTTTTATTATTTCTTTTTGCATTCCCATGCTCGTACCCATATATTCATGTTATCGTGTTCGTGCAGGAGTGTCCTGATCCTGTGTTAGGAGGGTGGGTGCTTCCCGATGCTCGGATCTCATATATTGGGGAGGGTGGATCCGAGCTTGTGGAGATTATCTCGGAGGGCCGGGTTTTCCATGCTCCGCTCCCTGAGGAAGTACAGGCGGTAGGCACCTTTCATTTATGCATCTTTCTTATCTTTTTGTTTTCTTTTGTTACTGACATTCCCATTTTAGGTCCCGGCCCGTACGGCCAATGCGATGGTGGGGGTGATCAACCGGTTGAAGTCCGCGTTTGTTCGGGCCCGATGTGCACTTTCTTGCAGGAGCCCCCGCTCTACTCAGGTAACGTGCCTGCTTTTTGAGGTTTTTTTTTTTTTTGAGATGTACATTTCCTTTGGTTTTCTGTCACTTACTTTTCTTTTGTTTCTACAGACGGAGACAGGGCGAGCCGGGGCCGATGACGCGGGACTGTCGGGGTTCGGCGGACGTGGCCCTGAGGAGAGAGAACGGGAACGGCACTCGCCCCTACGACATCGTCGTTCTGGCATGGGGACGAGTACCGCCGGGGAACGACCTGAGCGGGAGCGTGGGCGGCGTTCCATGTCAGTGGCTCGTGAGTCTAGCCCCGAGTTGCAGCCGCAGCCTCAGCATTGGGGAGGTTTAGCCTGGGTGTCCTCGCACCATAGGGGGTGGACGGGATGGACCGGTGAGGCTTGGAGGGGTGAAGCCGAGGACGAGTCTTAGGCTTGCTTCCACTTTTGTATTTTATTCATTTTTGTATTTCGCGTGTACATATGATTTATTATATTTTTTTGCGAATCTTTGGTGCAAGAATGTTTGAGCCTTCATTGGGCTTGCTAGGTTGCCTTTATCACATGAGGTCTCAACATGTAGCATTATTGACGGTACTAAACTTTCAAACCAACGACAATTTTTTTGAAAAAGAAAGGATTCCATATTGTATTTAAAAAAAGAGTGAGTTCTTACAAGAGTGCACATGTACTAGACTAGCCGACTACTTGGGGGGTATTACATATGTATATTTTCTCATGTCTACATTTGGGATCTTCGTCCTTGTCAACTCGTGCCATACTCCTTTGTTGGGTTTGTACCTTCGTGGACTCCTGTGGCTACCCCTTTTTTGTTTTATTTGGACTTTTAGCCTTACTCGTGCATGGGTCGGGGTATAGTGCCCTTGTAGTGTCTTTCCTTCTCGATGTGTTCCATGACTTTATTATTCTTTTTTTTTTATCGGACCGAATCCTTGATAAGGATTGCCTATGTATCTTTGTCAGAATCAGGTCGTGCGTAGTTCTAACTATATATTTTTTGAAAATCGGTGTTTATTACACGTCTGCGACCCCCCTAAGTGTTCGTGATTCTTTTGATGATTCGAGAAAGAAGTACGAACAATTGCAGAAGCGGGAGGACTGGTGGCAAAAGAGAATGACGCCCAGGTACGGGCGTTGGAAAAGATCGGCGCCCAGGTCTGGGCGTGAAAAATAACGACGCCCAGCCCTGGGCGTTGAAACTGAGTTCTTGCGAGTTTTTCCGTTTTTTTATTTTTATTGAGTCCTATGCCGTTTTGTTAGAGTAATGTGCAGAATGCTTGCTTATGAGTTTAACGTTTATTAAATATCTTAACTCCGGACTTGAACTTTATTAAATATAATACTTTTTCAATTGGTCTAAATTCGTGAGGTTAGCGAATTCCGCTCCATCTATGTCAGCCAGTTGGACTGCCCCACCTGGTAGGATGGTTTTTACAAAGTATGGTCCGGTCCAATTAGGCCGGAATTTTCCTCGGGGGTCGTGGTAGATGCACGGACCTCTTTTAACACGAAATCACCTTCTTTGATATTTCGAGGTTTGACTCTTTTATTGAATTGCCTCGCGATACGCTTTTGATACACTTGCACGTGATGTAAAGCTCTCAACCTCCGTTCGTCTAAAAGAACGAGCTCGTCGTACCTAGCTTGAACCCAATCGGCCTCGGGTAACTTACTTTCTAGGACGATCCGGAGGGAGGGAATTTCCAACTCGATTGGTTTGACTACTTCCATTCCGTATACCAAGGAGTAAGGTGTTACCCCAATGGAGGTGCGGATTGAGGTTCGATAACCCCATAATGCAAAGTGTAATTTGTTGGGCCAGTCTCTATAATTTTCGGCCATTTTTTCAATTATGACTTTAATGTTTTTATTGGCCGCCTCTACCGCGCCGTCCATTTTTTGGCCTGTAGGGAGAGGATTTATGATGTTTGACATGATATTTTTCGAGTAGGTCTTGGACTTCGGCCCTAAAGTGGGAACCTTGGTCGCTTATGATTCCATGTGGAACCCCGTATCGACAGAATATTTTCTTTTCGAGGAAGCGAGCTACATGCTTGGCCGTTAATTTTGCGTAGGAGACTGCCTCTACCCATTTAGTGAAGTAATTAATCGCGACTAAAACGTACTTGTGTCCCCCTACACCTGTGGGTGTTACTTGGCCAATTATGTCGATACCCCAGGTAGAAAAGGGCCATGGGGAGGTGAATGTGTATAGTTCTGAGGGAGGTAAGTGGTTAAGGTTCCTGAAAATTTGGCATTTTGGGCAGGTTTTCACAAAGTGATGGCAATCGGTTTCCATGGTGGTCCAATAGTATCCTAAGCAGGATATTTTTCGGGATAGCATTTTGCCGTTCATATGAGGTCCACATACACCGTTATGGTACTCTTCCATTAGTCTTTGGGCTTGGTTTTGGTGAACACAAAGTAACTTGGTTTTATTCGGCGTGTATTTGTACAATTCTCCCAAGATTATGCTATATTGTGACGCGAGGAGGCGTAGGGCCTTTTGTGCTCGCGGGGAGGTGTTTGGGGGGAATTCCCCACTCATTTTATAACGAAGGATGTCCGTATACCATGGTTCTTCTTCGATATTTTCAGGTTCGGAGTCTATGGCACAGCAATAAGCCGGCTCTTTTCTTCGTTCGACCCGAAGGGTCATTCCGTCCCACCCACTCGGGATGTTTAGCATCGAAGCTAATTTTGCTAGTGCATCCGCGAATTGGTTGTCGTCTCTTGGTAAGTATGTATACTCGATTTTTTCAAATTGCTCAACTATTTGGTCTAAGTGAGCCTGATATTTTGAGAGACTAGTGCTTCGGACTTTCCATCTTTTGGATATGTGGTTGATTATTAGGGAAGAATCCCCGAAGACTTGTAAATGTTTGACTCCGAGGCTAACCGCGGCCTCTAGCCCGACTATGCAGGCTTCGTACTCGGCGGCGTTGTTTGTGGCCTCGAAATCAAGTTTGACGGAAATTGGTATATGGGCCCCTTCGGGACTGACTAGGAGAACTCCGACACCGCATCCCTTTTGATTGGATGCTCCGTGGAAGTATAGTGTCCAATAGTCGTCTCGTACCATCAGAAGTTCCTCGTCAGGGAGGAGGTAAGCTTCCGTGGTTTCCTCGTTCGTAGCATGTTCGGCCAGAAATTCGGCTACCGGTCTTCCTTTGATTGTTTTTTCTGGCATGAATTTTAGATCGAATTCTGAGAGCATGACCAGCCATCTGGATAAGCGACCGTTTAGTGCGGGCTTTTCGAACATGTATTCTAAGGGGTCTAGTTGTGACACTATATGGACAGTGTGGGCTAATAGGTAATGTCTGAGTTTTTTGGACGCCCAAACGAGGGCGAGGCAAGTTTTCTCAAGTTTTTTATATCTCGTCTCGTACTGTATGAACTTCTTGCTCAAGTAGTAGATGGCTCGCTCGGATCCATGTACACACTGTGAGAGCATAGCTCCCGCTGCAGTATCCGTGACGGTGAGGTATAGACGTAAAGGAATTCCGGGCAAAGGAGGGGAAAGGATAGGTGGTTTGCTTAGGTATTCTTTGATTTTATCGAAGGCAGTTTGGCATTGTTCATCCCATTCAGCTTTTTCTTCTTTTCTTAATTTTTTAAATATTGGCTCGCAAGTCATGGTAAGCTTAGAAATGAACATACTAATGTATTGCAGCTTTCCTAGGAAACCCCTTATCTGCTTTTCAGTTTTTGGTGGGGGCATTTCGGTAATGGCTTTAATCTTGGATGGGTCAATCTCGATTCCCCGTGTACTAACCACATATCCTAGTAATTTTCCAGAGGTTACCCCGAACACACATTTTTGTGGGTTTAGTCTCATGTTATATTTTAGGATTCGGGTGAAGAATTTCCTAAGTGCCGGGAGGTGGCCGCGCCGGTCTTTAGATTTGACGATCATGTCGTCTACATAGACCTCGATTTCTTTGTGTATCATGTCATGAAGTAACGTGGTGGTTGTTCTTTGATAGGTGGCCCCCGCGTTTTTCAAACCAAAAGGCATTACCGTGTAGCAATATGTACCCCAAGGGGTAATGAAGGTTGTTTTTTCCATATCTTCTTCTGCCATAAGTATTTGGTTATATCCTGCGTAGCCATCCATAAAGGAGAGAAGCGCGTGTTCCGCTGTGTTGTCTACCAATATGTCAATGTGAGGTAGGGGGAAGTCATCCTTGGGACTGGCTTTGTTGAGATCTCGAAAATCTACACACATTCGCACTCGTCCATCTTTTTTAGCTATGGGGACAATATTGGCCATCCATTCTGGGTAGTTAGAGACCTCTATGAAGCCCGCGTCTAATTGTTTAGTGACTTCTTCTTTTATTTTCAAGGCTATTTCCGGCTTAAGCCGTCTTAGCTTTTGTTTTACTGGCGTCATTTTGGGATCCAGCGGAATCCTATGCTCAGCGATTCCTCGATCTATTCCGGGCATGTCTTTGTAGGACCAAGCAAAGACACCCTCGAATTCCCGTAAAGTGGAGATTAGATCGGTTTTTTCGGTGGGAGTTAAGGTGAGGCCAATCTTAATGAATTTAGGATTTTCTTCTGTTCCAATATTTACCGATTCTGTGTCCTCAATTATAGGGGTTTTGAGTTCTTGTTCATTTACAGCTTTTATTAATTCGGTATATTCTTCTTCTGGCTCTTTTTCGTGCTCATTAGTGGCGAGACATTCTGCATTACTACTCGGATTTTTAAGCGGCATATACTCAAAAGTTTTGTTCATCTTATTAAAGTCGTGAAGCATTACATCAAAAAGATCTCCCGGAGTGGATATTTCCGGGTCTAAACTAGTTTTGGGAGGGATTACAATTTTATTAGGTTCAGACTCGGATTCAGACTCGGATTCTTCACACATTGGGCCTTCTCCAGCATATATCTTGAACTTCATTCCACGAGCATTAGTCCATTTGAAGGTCTTGCGCCACCCTTGTTGGGTTTAGTCGACCTTTAGGGGTGATGGAGCGATCAGTTTAGTGGGATCAAATAATTCATCTTGAAGGGCCAATGCCATGATTTCTGTTTTGTTCCTGGTTCTTTTCTTTTCTAACCCAAACAACAGCCCGAAAGCATGTGCGTTGGGGGAGGCTTTTGGCATGGTGTAGTACGTTCTTTGAGGTGAGTGGCCTTTTAGAACGTAGAGGGTCGTGTCCCAGAGCATGCATCTCTTGGGTTTGTGCGACCTCTAGGAGTGGATGTTCAGGATATGCCACTTCCATTGCGATCCTTGATGGCTATCACGGGTAGGTATTTAGGGACCCTGTATTAACATTATGGAGTAGGAGACACATTAGTTTATTTTATGAGTTGGCCTTTTAGACACTTTATGACTACCCTTAAGTCGGACTAGTACATTTGGACTATTGTGTGTGCACTCTGAACTCTTTTATATTTTCGAAAATCTTTGCCCGTGTGACATTCAAAGTTATTTTAATTAGCATGCTCGGTTTTGGTGCCGAACATTGTCGTTACGGGAAGCCTAACAACGACACAAAGAGTTATTTATTTTATAAGTCGTTCTTAGAATCGAGTGCCTTTTTTCATACGTCCTCGTAGCAAATTTGTTGCGAATTTTTTTTATTGCTACGTATATTTTACGCGCGGGCACCGAGGCTGTTGTGCCTGACCAAAAGGCCAGGCAGCAACTTCAGCGCCCAGCTCTGGGCGCTGAAAATAATCGGCGCTCAGCCAGGGGCGTTGAAAATGCGTCCCTGACTGGTACTCGTATTCTGTTCGTCTATCCTTTTTTCATACGACTTAATTTTGCGTGCTTTCCTAATAACGAGAGGAGTGCTCATCGATAACTCCAGAGGCAGGTTATCCTTACTAGCTCAACATAAATAATTGAAGGGACATGCGTTTAAACTATTAAACTATTCTGAATTGATTTTAGCAATATGCAACACATAACACTAAATCGATCGTGATTATCTTATTTAGATTGATTTAAGGTACCTAGCATGATAATTCAATTGTCCAGGGTATTATCTTATTAGGCGTGATAGATCAATCAAGTTAATAGTTTGACAATTTTATAAAAGGGTGATGAAAACGATTAAATCATATGAGGGACACATTACAACGCACCCTTGAGAGGTACGTTACGGTTCTCAGAAAACTAACCACTTGGCTTTGCTATTTCTTCTTTTATTTAACGAATCTCGGGTTTCCAAGCAATGTTCCTGTATTTAGGCTTAATTCATCAGCTACAAGGGACAGGATGCGTTCTGTTCGACTTTTGGGTCGATTGCGACAGAACGCCGGATCAATTTCGCAGCGTGAGGCTAGGCTTAAGGCTAGAGTCAATACTCATGTTATGGAATTGTGTGTCCCCTTCACGTCGGTTTTGAGGCTGTATTTATAGGAAAAGAGTGTGTGGAAAGATAGATTTTAAGATACGAATCCAAAAAGAATCCGTAAATAAAACGGCCCCAGGTATTTTCAGCGCCCAGGGCTGGGCGCCGAAGATTTCGGCGCCCAGACCCAGGCGTTGAAAATAGGATCTGGGCCGAGCCTTTTTGTCAGAGTTGGACTCTTAAACACGGAGCTTTTGAGAATTATCCGAGTTCCTTAGTGCGTATTAACTGTATGACGGAATACGTCTGGGCCCGTTACGAACTCTAGGTTCGTTAGGATTTTAATTAATACGTAACTCTTACTTTCAAATTATACCAGGAATAGAATTACTTTTGCAAATAGGATTTATGTTGGAGTGCAACACCTATTTCTGACAGGTTTCTATCTTTTATGACTTTGCCACTTTTAACAACTACCTTTTACGGCAGTTACTATTCTTAGCAGGTTTCTATAAATAGTAGCTTTGGCTGAAATGAAAGGGTGATTGAGATTCGTTATTTTATAGGAGATGCGTTGCCAAGTGGAGATTTGTGTTCTCATCATCGAACCTTCCCTTTCGGGAATGGGGACAAAAGTAGGTGTCTACACTACGTATTCGTTAAGGCATAATTAAAAACACAACAAAATAAAGAACTTTCAAATTCATATAACCAATTTTTCCAGATTAGAACTAATCTTCCCCCACATCATGTTTAGATCAAAACTGATTTGTGCATATCATGTTCAAATTAGAAACAATCTCTCCAGATCATGTTCAGATCATACCCAATTTGTCAAGATAATGTCTAAATAAAAAACGATCTGAACATAGCATGTTCAGAATCACTCATTTGTCTAAATAATAGCCAAAGCAACCCGATTTGTCTAGATTAGAACTGATTTGTCCAGATCATGTCCAGATCAGTTCTAGTTTGTTCAGATCAGTACCAATCTGTCCCATATCATGTCCTGATCATAATCGATTTGTCCAGATCATGTTTATGTTATATCCAAGTCGAAACCAATGTGTCCAGATCAGAACCGATTTGTCCAGGTCATGTAAAAATCCAAACCGATAAGTCCAGATCATAATCGATCATATCTATCCAGCTCATGTCTAGAATAGAACTGATATGTCCAGATCATGTCCAGATCATAACCGATGTGTCTACATGACTTGATCAGAATCGATGTAACACCCTAATAATTCCTTGCTTTTATAAAACCATTTCCAAACTTAAAATAAAGGAATTACTAAAGTATTACCGCCACCGTGATAACGCTAAGGCTAGTACCAAAATTACGCAGCAGAAATAACTAACTTTCAAAATATAATTAAATAGTAGTTAACGATCTTACTACAAGTTAGAACCATAACGGCCCAAACCAAAGTACTTTTAAAACACATCCATTAACTAAACTTGAATCATTAAAGTCTAGACTAAATAAAATAAATAGAGTTATCCAAGTGAATTAAGCAAAATAGTTATTTTCTTGGAGCTTTCTCTCTCATGGGGGGATGCGCATGATAAGGTGATCTGCTATCATACGCACTCTCACCATGCCGAGGAAGAAGAAGCCACAACGATCTGAATTGCGAGAAATGATTGAGGGATCTTCGTCTACACCATTAGAGAACGTTTCAAGGTCGAAATCTCAGCAGAAACAGAATGAGAAGGAACCCAGTTCTGAATCCATTGGAACAGTAGATCTCGACTGGAGTGAAGTTGTTCCACCTCATCCAAGCAACGGACCGCCATTGCCGGAGCTAATGGAAGTGATTAGAGCCTACCATAACTCTGTTAGGCAACCTTTTCCTCAAAAATTGACTCCTTCGAGTTTGCAGACACGTAGCTTGGAGAAGGGGGTTTCTCGATTGGAGCAGGATACTGAAAATATCAGCTCGAGGATGAGGATGAATGCAATTATGACCAAGGTTAATGATGCCTTAGGAATTTCTGGTGACTATGGGATTTCATGGGGGAATGATATGATTCCCAACCCTTATACAGAGCATGTGGAAACAGAGCATGAAGGAGAGGAAAAGAAGGATGAACCTGTGGTCCAGCAGCAGCCAGGCCACAAATCATGGGCTAATATTGTTAATGGAACCTCTTTGAATGCTAAGGGGGCCTCATTGAGTTTCATCTCTCCCACTATTGTGGATGGTAAGCCTACTGCTCTTCTTGATAAAACTGATATTGATGCTATGGCTGCTATCTGGAATTGTTCGATTGTGATGTATATTGTGGGGGAAATGCCTTCTATTGGAGCTGTTATTAGGTTTATTGCCAAAGAATGGGTGAATGTTGCTGCTCCAACAGTATTCCTTCATGATGAAGGTTACTTTGTCATAAGGTTTACTAGTAAAAGAGACAGAGATAGTGTGTTGATGGCTGGACCTTATTCATTTTTCAATAGGCCAATGATTGTCAAACCATGGTCTGCCAAGTTCAATTTCCAGGAAGAAATCCTTAGGGTTATACCTGTGTGGGTTAGGTTGCCAAATTTGCCTTTGAATTATTGGGGGGTAGACTCTTTGAGTAGGATTGGTAGCTTGTTGGGCATACCATTGTTTGCTGATGATTGTACATCTGCTCAAAAGAGAGTTTCATTTGCTAGTCTGCTGGTGGAGATTGATGTTACTTAACCCCTTCCAAAGCAAGTCCTTTTGCAAGATCCTTCTGGTAGCACTTTTTCTCAACCTGTTCTGTATGATTGGCTCCCACCTTATTGTGGCACATGTAAGGTGGTGGGTCATGTGTGTGGGGAGGGTAGAAAGCAGTCTGCTAGGTTCAAACCTGCTATGCCTGTGAAGGTGAAGAAGGTGTGGCAGCCTGTTAAAAAGGTAGTGGCACAAGCAGCAACAACTGACATTACTGCTGAAAATAAGAATGTTAGCCACACTCCAGTGGCAGATGGCCAAGTTACACACACTCCTGTTACTCATGATGATGGATGGAGAATAGTTACTAGGAGGAAAAGGGATCCTAAACCAGCTAGCCATGTGCTTGGTTTGGCACAAGTTCAAGCTGTTACTAGGGGGTTTTCTTTTGATGGAGGAGGTGAAGGTGAGGAGGAGGATTGTGTTGATAAAGGGTAATGAACATCTGTAGCTGGAGTGTGAGGGGTATGAATGACCCCAGTAAGGTTGGAGATATTAAGAACTTTGTTAATGTCAATAAAATTAGTGTAGTTGCTCTCATTGAGACTAGAGTTAAGTTGAAGAATAGTAGCAAAATCCAGAATAAGTTTGGGGCTCAGTGGCATTGGGTCTCTAATTATGATCATTCTGATAGGGGGAGAATATGGATTGGTTAGAAGCATAGGGTGGTAACACTCACAGTGGTGTACAAGTCTGAACAGATTATTCATGGGATAGTGTCAGCTAAATCAGCTGATTTCACTTCTGGTTTTACAGCAGTGTATGGTCTTCATTCCATTGAAACTAGAAGATCATTGTGGAGAGAATTAAGTAGCTTAAGTGCCCTTAATAATCTAGCTTGGTTGGTGATGGGGGATTTTAATTCTATTCTCTATTCTGGGGATAGGGTGAATGGCAATTCAGTCACTAATGCAGAAACTATTGATTTTGAAACCTGTTTGAGTCAGACTGATCTCACAGAACTCAAAAGCTGTGGACATTTTTATTCTTGGTATAAGGGGCATGAGGTGCATAGAATTAGTTCAAGAATTGATAAAGCTTTTGGCAATTCCTGTTGGCATGGTACTTACTCTGATGTGGTGGTTGATTACATGAATCTTGGATTATCAGATCACACTCCTCTGGTTATGAATTATAAGATGAATATGAAGAAGGGAGGTAGACCATTCAAGTTCTTTAATTACATGGCAGATCATCCCCAGTTTTTGCAAGCTGTGCAGAAAGGTTGGGAGAAGAATCAAACAACTTCAGTAATGCAGAATGTATGGAGCAAACTTAAAGCAGTTAAAGTAGAACTTAAAGCTCTACACAAAAAGGAATTTTCTCAGTTAGAAACTAATATTGAGAAATGCATAAGGGACTTGGAAATGGCTCAATCTATCAGCATTGCTAATCCTGATGATAGTGTTGCTCAGGAAAAGGAGAAAGAGTGTGTGGCAAAGCTTAAATTGTTTCTGAAAGTTCAAGAAAGTGCATATAGGCAGAAGTCTAGAATTCAGTGGCTTCAGCTTGGGGACTCTAACTCCAAATTCTTCTTCAGTGCCATGAAGGAGAGGTATGCCATTAATAGCATTGATGTTTTATATGATGATCATGGTACAAAGCTGACAACTGAGACTGACATTCAGGCTGAAATTAAAAACTTTTATGGAAAATTGATTGGTTCTGCTGCAACTTCTCTAACTGGTATTGATGTTCCTATTGTTAGACATGGGATTCAATTGAGTGCTGCTGATGCAGACTCTCTCATTATTCCAATTTCTGACTTGGAAATTGATACTGCTATTAAGGGAATCAATGTGAATAAAGCTCCTGGTTTGGATGGCTTTAACAGTCTCTTTTTTCATAAAACCTGGAATATTGTGAAAGCTGACATTTACAATGCAATCAGGGATTTTTTTGATACTGGTGTTCTGCTGAAGCCAATTAATCTTAACAGCAAGAATGCAAGGTGTAATTGGGAAGGTGGTTCATTGTGCCCAGGCAGGATTCATTCCTGGAAGAAATATTGCAGATAACATTCTCCTTGCATCAGAGCTAATCAAGTGTTACTCCAGGAAGAACATTTCCCCCAGGTGTATGATTAAAGTTGATTTGAAGAAAGCCTATGATTCTATAGAATGGCCCTTCCTGGAAAGTATGTTAGTTAAGTTGGGATTTCCTGCTCTTTTTGTTAAATGGATAATGCAGTGCCTTGGTTCTGTCTCTTATTCTATCCTAGTGAATGGATTTCCTACCAAACCAATTCCAGCAAAGAAAGGTTTGAGGCAAGGGGACCCCATGTCCCCTTATCTGTTTGCTATAGGTATGGAATACCTGTCCAGATGCTTAGCTGTGGTTGAAAAGAGTAAAGAGTTCAAACATCACCCCATATGTAAAAAGTTAAACATCACCCATATGATGTTTGCAGATGATCTGCTGATGTTTGCTAGGGCTTATATTCCTTCTGTGTCTGCTATTTTTCAAGCTTTTACTAAATTCTCAAAAGCTTCTGGTTTGGAAGCTAATTTGCATAAGAGTGATGTGTGCGTTGCTGGTGTATCTGATACTGCTGCTAGTCAAATTGTTGATGCTTTGGGCATAGCTAAAGGCTCATTTCCTTTTAAGTATTTGGGGGTCCCACTTACTACCAGGAAACTTAGTTATACTGATTGCAAGCCTTTGATTGAAAAAACAGTTGCTAGGATCAAAAGTTGGGCTACTAAGTTTCTGCCTTATGCTGGAAGACTGCAACTAGTAAGATCAGTGCTGTTTGGGATTCAACTCTATTGGTGCCAGATCTTTGTCATGCCTAAAAAGGTAATGAAGGAAATCCAGAGGATTTGCAGACTGTTTTTGTGATCTGGTACTGGTGAAGGGTCAGCAAAAGCTCCTGTTGCTTGGGAAAATTTATGTTTGCCCAAGTCCTGTGGAGGGTGGAATTTGAAGGACTTAACTATTTAGAACAAGGCAGCTGTGTTGAAGCACTACTGGGCTTTGTCAATGAAGCAAGACAGATTATGGATCAAGTGGATGCATACATACTATGTGAAACATCATAACTTCTGGACTATGCAAGTTCCTAATGGGCTTACTTGGTCTATGAGGAAATTTTGGGCAAATAGAGAAGTGTTTGTGGATTTTGGGGATATTGATCAGTTCATCACTCATGGAAAATACAGCATTCAAAAGATGTATCTTCACTTGAGGCAAAATGCAACTACAGTTAGTTGGAAGAGAATTATATGTAACAGTAAAGCTAGTCCAAAAGCCACATTTATTGTTTGGCTAGCCCTTCAGAATAGATTAGCTACTAAAGAGAGATTGCTAAAATGGAATATGCAGATTGATGGTGGCTGTGTTAGTTGTCAGACACAGGTTGAAACACTGGAACACTTATTTTATGAGTGTATTTTCTCAAAAAGGGTGTGGAGTTCTGTGTTGAGCAAAATTGGAGTAGACATAACAATTCAGACCTGGCAAGGAGAGATTGATTGGGAAGCAAAGAAGAGCAGAGGTACAAAGCCAAGGGACAAAATCTGCAATATGGCATTTGTGGAAACAATTTACAATATCTGGCTGCAAAGAAACTCTAAAGTTTTTAAAAGCAGTATTGATTATGTTGATGTAATTAGCTCGAGGATTGTTTTCCTTATTGCTTGTAGATGTGATGATCAGATGAGGAAGTGTTTGGTTTGATTTTGTTTTAGTTGTTAGTCTTCAGTCTCATGTGTGAGATCTAAGACTTGGTGTGTGTGGTGTATGGGTGTAACCTATTACTTGGTGAATAATAAAATCTCTTATTTGCCAAAAAAATAAATAAATAGAGTTTAAAAACATTGCAAGTAAAATAAACGTTCTCATTGCTAGATAATTTCATTGAAAGTCACCTCTAAAACTTGTTATTGAAAATCTACTCCCCGACAATGCAAGTGCAAATGATGGATCATCATTGGGTCATTATGGAAAAGGCCATGACCAAAACACAAAGCACGTAATCAGCAAAAGCCGAGTACAACAAGCTATTACGAATCCTAAACTAACATGCTGAAAGAAATAATTCCCTTGGTCCAAGTTTTCATTTACTGCATTTAATGCTAAGTCTAATAAATGCGGTTCAGTATTAATTAAGCAAGTTAGTTATTCAGTGAGATCAAGTGATCTGAATGCCTAGCTAGAGGCCAGTTCAGTTCAAGTGGAATTAATGTAATTAATGCAACAACTTACTCTTGACTTAACCCGTAGGGTCACACAAATAGTACGTGAACGGATCAAGTATTTGGTTGAATATTGTATTCAATGAATACTCTAATTATGGATATTCGGAAATGACGGATGTTGGTTTCAGTGGGAGCTAAACAAACTGTCAAAAGACAAAGAAAGGAGTATTACCGGAAATAAAGATATTGCCGGAAACGGAAATATGGTTCATCACGGAAATATAAATATTACCAAAGTCGAAGATATTGCCAAAAACTGAAATATGGTTTGTATCGGAAATAAAAATATTACCGAAGTAGAAGATATTGCCGGAAACGGAAATATGGTTCGTATCGGAAATACTATCGGAAATGGAAATATTGCCGGAATCGGAAATATTGCCGGAAACGGAAATATTACCGGAATCGGAAATATTGTCGAAATCGGAAATATTGTCGAAATCGAAAACATTATTGGAATCGGAAGTATTATTGGAAAACGTAAATATTGTTAGAATCGGAAATAAATTCCGGAATCGGAAAAACGAATCGGAAGCACGAAACGAGGGACGGACCGTTGCATGAAGCAACGGCCCATCGCTCAATGAGCCAAAGCGCAGCGCCAGACAACAAGGCGCAGCGCCCGGCGCATAGCTGCGGGCCTTGCGCGTTGCTTGGCCCATGGCGCCAAGCTTGGTTGAGCCACAAGGCAGCTGGTCGGTTGGCTTTCCTTGCAAGCTGCCGGCCAGCCCTAGCTTTTTAGGAATATTGGTTTTTGGCATATTTCCTAGACTTTCCTAAAATCGTGCTAGGGTTTTGGCTCCTAGGATTTTTCCTAGGATAAATACATGGCCTATGGTCATGAATAAACACATCAATTGAAATACAATTCAATGCACTTTGCCTATCACCTAATTAAAAGTGAGATCCTGAAATCATAAACCTTATATTATATCCTAGTTGGTACGATCTAAGGCAGATCCGAACTTGATGTGGACTTTCTACGGAGGGACGACGTTTGGCGTTCTAACTTGTTCTTGTTCGGTTCGGGAACAACTAGGGAAGGCACGCATCACAAAGTGTGTTCACTAAATTATGCTAAATGATTATTTGCATTTAATTTGGATTCTAGCGTTTATGGTTTTTCCGCATCACATTGGATTGTTCATAACCTAACACATGCTTCATTCAAACAATAATAATAATTGAAACCACATGCAAAAGCCAATTAATAAACATTTAATCATGAAGATAAGGCTCGGATCAAGACACAACTCTTGACTCATAGATTATTAGAATAAGCATATATCGAACTGGACCAAAAAGAAAAGTCCATTCGGATGGGTGTTGAGAGCCCACCAAACACCAAAAGATCAAAAGTAACCATGTCGAACCATACCGACGGAATTCCAGCGCATAAAAATAATGAAACAACGTCTTGTATCATTCGTAGGAGTACAAATCCTTGGCTTGATACACCCCCCATAGTTCATACTCAAGGTATCTACGTTACAAGAGTTTTGAAGCTTATTCAGATTGCACTTTACGTTTATTAATATTTTCTTTGAAAGCCGACTGAAGACACAACGTAACCAAATAAGGCATTTAATAAACCAACAATCAAACAATGCGTCTTTTAGAATCATTAGGACTTGTGATCAGTACATTCAAGACTCAATCGAAATTACTCCAGGGTTCCCTCTCAACAAAATGTTGAGTCCACGACATGGTTGTTAACATGAGGGTTGTGCACTAGGCACGAAAGTTTCCTAATTCAATTCACCTTGACTATTTAATGTATACCCTACATATGCGGTAGCTTACGAGAGCAGACCCTTCATATGTGGTCAATAAAATAGTGCAACAAGGCACGAATAGACTTGGCTCATAAAATGCTAGACTTTAAGTACAATAGCATAAATCATTCCTTGCATGCGAATACACCATACTTGCATAAAACATAGTTGGACAACATGCTTGCTATCTAAATTCAACAAACATAATCAAACATAACATTATTTTTTACTTATTTAAATATGAATCCTATAAACCAAGTAAATATGAATCGAAACATATAAACATAACATGTATTCACATGAATTAAGTTGGTCGCCCTAAACTTGTACGTACCTTGAATATCTAAGTAAAGGGGCCACTTTTGGGATTCAATCCACTAAGTTAGAAGTCTCCTCCTATCATTAAATAAATGAAACTTAATTATTATCCATGTTCATTAAATTTCCAGCAACTTTATTTAGTTTTAAATCACTTGAATTAATTAGAAATTAATCGTTAATAATAAAAATAATTATTCTAATTATTAGTTTAAAACCCTACCATGAAATTCAATTAATTTCATGCATAAAATCATTAAAAATCGACACTTTTAAACTTAAAACAAATTGACATCTAGTTATGCCAATCAATTAACCATATGAGTTTAAATAAAACCCTAACCCTAATTCAACATTAAAAATCATTAAACTCATAAAAAATAAAGCTTTAATTATAATTTAAATCTAAAAATTAATATTACTTCAAATAAAATCATCCTCAACATTCTAATAATCAAAATCCTCAACTTTGGTGTTCATAACCAATCCCAAATACAATTGAAAACAATAATCCAATAATAAAATCCATAATTTAAAACATAATTTAAATAAAATAGATTAGGAAGAAGTGAGAGCATACCGGTTGGCCTAAAGCACGACAACGATCAAGGTGGTGGTCGAGTGACTGGGCGCAAGAGAACAAGAGGAACAGAGGGAGTGGTGCACAATGTGGCAGCACAAGGCACACGTGTTGCTGCTGCTGTGGGCGGGCTCGCGCGGGTGTGCAGGCGGAGCAGCAACGAAGGCAGCAACGAGGCAGAGAGGGAGGATGAAGACAGGGGCAGCAGGGACTGGCGAGGCTGGCTCGGTGCAAGGAAGAGAGACAGAAAGATAGTGCCGTGAGGGAGAGAGAGAAAAGAGAGGAGAGAGTTTGAGGGTGAAATTTAATGAAGTAGGGATTTAATGAATTGTAAAAGGTATTTGTAGGTTTCATATCCAAGGTGGGCTAGGATGAGGAAACATTAGAGTTGGGCTTTGAATAGAAAGATCGGGCTTGAAATAAAAAGGGTTGTTTGAATTATATATTTGTCTGGGTTCACAATAGGAATTGTACTGGACTTAGAATAATTTAAATCGTTTTTTATTTTCAAAACCCAATTAAATTCCCAACTAAAATAAATTCATTTTCTCTATAATTAAAATAATAATTTTTTTTAATTAATAAAATACATTTAAATAAATATTTAAATGCGAATTTAATTTATAAAAATAATAGATTTATTTATAAATATAATTAAATATATTTATAATTACTTAAAAATACGAGGTATTACAACTGATGTGTCCAGATTATGTCCTGATCATAATTGATCTATCCATATCTTGTCCAGTTTTGAATTACCGATCTGTTCATATAATGTTCTGATCATAATGAATCTGTTTAGATCATGTCCAGATTCAAATCGATTTGTCCAGATCATGTCCAAATTCGAGCCGATCTGTCTAGATGATGTTCTTATCTGAACTGATATGTATAGATCGTGTACTGGCTAGAACCGATCTATCAAGATCATGTATGAATCACCAATTTTTCCAGGTTATGTTCATGCCGTAATTGATTTGCCAAAATCATGTCTAGACCTGTTTGGAACATGTCCAGATCAGAAACATTCTTTCAAGATCATGTACGTTCATATTAGAAGCCATATGTCAAGATCAAGACCGTTCTGTCCAGATCAGAACCACGTATACAGATTTGTTTAGAACAAAATCGGTACACTTATCCTGATCATGTGCGTCCAGATCAGAATCAATATATCCAAATTAAAACCGATATGTCCAAATCATGTAAAGATCAGAATCGATATGTCCAGAAATAACCGATCTTCTCAGATCATGTCCACATGAGAATATTAATACAATATTTCATGTTAATATTAATATCATAAATTTCTATCGGGAAACCTAAGCCCTTTCTCTCGTAAACTTGAAATAGGAGCACGTAACTTGGCATACCACAACCCATATCGTCCAATACTCCAATCCAAATAACCACGTCTGCATTTATTCTAAGACGACGATATATAAGTGAACACTCTAATAAACATAATATATAGAGGAAGGCTCATGTGAGAACACCCCTTCTATGTGAGAACACAATCTTATATGAGAATAATTCTTGACCTTTGGATCGTTTCTAATCTAACCGCTGAAAATCAAGGGATTACTAATGGCATTTTTGTAAATTCTTTGAATATATACCCATCTGATTTTTTTCCTTCTCACGCTGATTTCTTTCTCTCTCTAAATTCTCCTTTCTCCTTGTTTTCTCTCTTCTCTCTCTTCACCATGCCGCCATTGTAGGACCTCAATCAAGGTCGATTTGATCTTCAAATTTGCTTCAGAATTCAATCATATTCTCGAATACATTCATCTAATTGCTTATTTAAAGGTATTTTATCAATTTCGCAATTTTGTTTTTCATATTTAAGTTATTATTTGCTGATTTTCGACCTAATTTTACATCTGATCCGTAATTATTCTTTTTATCAAAATTATTGAATTGTTGATTATCTAATTGCCAATTGCGTGATTATTTAGCTGCCTTTTTAAATTTTGTTGATTACGTGATTATTAAATTGTCGATTTGCACTTTAAAATTTTGTTGATTACGTGATTATTGAGCTGTGTTTTTAAATTTGTTTTTGATTACTGAATTCTAATTTTGTTATTGATCTATTTTGCTTTTGATTTTTTGATTTAGTTTTGATTTCCTGTGTTGTTTTCGATTTATTTTTTTGATTTCCTAATTTGTTTTTGATTTATTTTTTTGATTTTTGGATTTGTTGTTGTTTAATTTTTTTTAATTATCGAATTGTTCTGCTCAGTTCGTATTTTAATTTCTGTGTTCAAATTCTTATTTACTGATTTAGCAATGTCATCGGAACTTCATCCTAGTCCGACCTCATCATTGACGAAATCCAGTGAGTTTTCTTATTAATGTGTCTTATATTTAATGTTCTGAATAATCGTTATAAATGTTCTGAATAATAGTGATTTATGTTCTGTACAGTTGTTTCTAGTGTTCTGTATATTTGCTCTCATTTTTCTGAGAAATTGTTCTTCATGTTCTGAATGATTGCATTACATGTTCTGAATAATCGTTCCAATGTTCTGAGTAATAGTATTTTTGTTCTGAATACTTGATTCTAGTTTTTTGTATAGTTGTTCTTATTTTCAATTGTTTTTTATATTCTGAATTATTGCTTTACATGTTCTGAAAGTTTAACATAATGTTCTATCGGATTAGATTATGAATCCTCATGCACCCATACTAGTTGTTACAACGAGATTAGAATATGAATCCTCATGCAGCCATACTAGTTGCATAAATATCTTATATGTCTGTAATCGTTCGTAAAAAAAAGAATCTTCTGATGCATATTTTTGGTTTATAAAGCATTTTCCATATTTTTCGAACATATGGTTAAAGTTTTAAAACATATGATTTGAGTTATAGAACATTTGCTATGGATTTCAGAACATATGGGTTAAGGTTTAGAACATTTTCTATGGCTTTTAGAACATTTGCTATGGTTTTTTAGAACATTTGCCATTGCTTTTAGAACATATGACTTTTTGTTACTGTTGAAATGGTTTATGAACAATTTGCTGGAGGTGAATTTCAATGGGAACATGATTGATATTAATCAAGATTAACAATGGCTTATCAATTGTCTAAATGCTTTACTTGATACAAATCAGCAACTTTGACCCCAATGCAGAAAAGCAGGAAGAAGAGAAGTCACGTGTCAGCCATCAAATCGTATCTGGTAGCACAGGTAGCAACCCGAAGGTCTGGTTTTGCTAGAAAAAAAAATCAAGCAGACCCATAAGGTTGGCCTAGTTATTTTATCTCTCGTAGAATTGCATATCTTTATGCTCCTATTTGACATTATCATAGATTTCCAACAGAAGAATCGTATAATAAGCTTTTTGGGGGATGGAAGGAAGACGAGGTAAGACCTTATTGTTGTGTTTTGTCAACTGGGACCAGTGATGATGACTTCCTGCCTAGTTGATTCTTATTGTTGTTGATGTTGGCCTTCTGCTGCTGTAAGTTTGTTGGTCAAGTGATGCCTATTAGCTCAATCGGTAGAGCTTTGTGCGCTTGCACAATGATGTAGGTTCGAATCCTACATAGGCAATTCTTTGTATTCCGTTTATGGTATTAACTCGTATTTGATGATTCTTTACTTTTGAATCACTTCTATTTACTTTTGAATCAGTTCTATTTAATTTAGAACATAAGTATCAGTTTTTGGAACATTAGCTTTTGTTTTTAGAACATGAAGTCACAAACATTTAGAACATAAGCAACACGTATTTTAAAATATTGAATTTCATTATATATATTTCAACTTTTAAAATAAAAGAGGTTAAATAAATTACACATTGAATTTATTTATTATTATTATTATTATTATCATTGAAATGTGAATTATCATTTCTCTTAAATTCTTGAACATATGAAAAAGTATTTAGAACACGAGACTTAACTTTTTAGAACACGGACGAAAAGGCTTTAAATGTATTTAACTTATATAGAACAACCTATGTAGGATTTGAACCTACATCCATGTGTAATGGCACATTGCTCTACCATTTGAGCTAATAGATTTTAAAAAATATTCAAACAAGTTATTCATTGTTGACAAAAAATTATGTAAAGAAACAAAAATGGAAGCCCAGAACACACATGTAAACCTTTAGAACATAAGCAATGTTAATTCATAACATAAGCAACATTAGTTTAGAACATATGCAATGTTAATTTAGAACATATGCAATGCTAGTTTAGAACATAAGACAAGGTGTATGTCATCCAACTCAATATCTATTTCTTCTTTGCTATACATGACCAAAGTAATTATATTGGTGTCTAAGCTTGTTACAAGTTCAACAGAAAACTTTGACTTATGGGCACCAATATGCAAATCAAGGAAGGCACCAAAGCCTATCTTCCTAATGGAAGCTCTGTGTTGTCTGGGAATTTTAGGAATAAGTGCCATGAACCAATTTGCTGGTATTCTTTGGATCAAAAGTCTTTCCTCCTTCTTCACCGACCTTGAATTGTTATCCACTTCTACGCAGTCTTGTGACCCCGAACGCACCTCAACAATAGACTTGTGCTTCTTGACATCTCTAACAACAATTTTTGTACTCTCTTTCCTCTTTGCAACATGTTTCCTTAGTTTGTTATGTTTCTTATTCACTTCCTCTTGTTCTTTGTTCACATTAACATCGGTTTCTTCATTGAGGTTAGCTTCAGTTTCTCTATTGTTGTGAGTTTCGATTACCCTGCATCACATGAAACAAATTTAGTTCTGTTATAAACAATGTATATATGTTCTAACAATTGAATTATATGTTCTAACAAGTGAAGCTATATGTTCTGTACATTATTCCTATATGTTCTAACAGTTAAGCTACATATTCTAAGCAGTTAATCTGTATGTTCTAAGATATGATGTTTAGAGATATTAGAGAGATATAGTTTTATATTTGAGAGATTTTATTTTGGATTAAACTTGGCAAAACAACTTAAGGCATGGAACTACAAACCAAAATAACAATATAGGAACAACTTAACAACAACACATGAAACATTGAAAATGACAATCTCCTTCTAATTAAGGGCAAAAACCTCTACAGATTGAACACATTGAGGCAGGTGGGCAACTAACGGACTGTGTTTGACACTTCCCATTCTGAATTTTTATGCGTAGATCAGTAGATGTCAATTACTTATAATTTGTTGGAATTGTCTGCCTACTGCAGAGATGGGAAGAGGAATCTGAAAGACAGCGAATTTTGAACAAAAAGCACATCAGGGGTAATATGGCTCACTCAAATAGAGAATTCTGAATTCAGAAAAAGATATCAAGGAAGGAGCTCAAAGGCACCAGTTATATGGATTATGACTTGTTTCTGAATTCTTAATGTTGAAATATAATATAAGCACATAGATGAGAGTTGGCCAGCTCAATTTCACTTAGAAAGTTGGTTTCATATCATGGTTAGCAAGCTTGGGAAGGTTGAAAAACCAAGGAGAAACTACTCAATGTTGGAGACACTTCAAGCATCTATTATGAGACTGCACTCATGAATCATCAATCATCAACCAGAAAATTAGGCAACTTGCCCTCTGGGTTCTACATTTTCCACCAAAATAATCAAACTGCCATCGCACATATTATCCCGACAAAGGTTCACAAATTCTATGATACAGTTATCTTTATCTCTGGAGCAACTGTCAAATTCAAAACACAGTGATCAAATTCACACCTAAACACACTTTGATACACCAGGAAAAACGACTCAAGCTCTAATACAAATTTAGTCAATAGGAATCAGTAATAATAAAAGTATGATAAGAATCTCGGGAAGTGAACAATAAGTAAGTGAAGATGAACATATCACATATTCACATTGATTCTTAAACCTGTCAAAACAACGTAAGGCATGGAACTACAAACCAAACCAACAACACTTGAACAATGTAATAGCAACATAGGAACAGACCATTAGGGAAACTCAAACACCTAAACTAATAGATGGAAATAGATAATATCAACTAGTAAAACCGTCAAACGTCAGATAAGACAACATATAATTAATTTCACTAGCTAGCTTTCAAATTCAGAACATGTGCACTTGTAATTAGAACATATGCAATTATGATGTTCTACAAAGTGATCTATGATGTTCTACACAGTGATTTATGATGTTCTACGCAGTGATTTACGATGTTCTACAAAGTGATATGTGATGTTCTACATAGTGATGTATGATGTTCTACATTCTTAAGCTTCATGTTCTAAAGTATTGAGAGTATAAAATATTACTCTAAATTATTCATGATGTCGTTCAGAACATTCAAAAAATATCAAAACAATATCTTAAAATGACGAAAATATCTTAAAATTCTCAATTCTCAAAACAATTCAAAAAATCACAAATTAAATTCTAATTAAAAATACTAAAAATTCATAAAATTCAGAACATTTATAATTGCATCAAACATCAAATATAAGGAATATAAAAATTTCAAAATCGCTAGAAACATCCAAATATTTGCAAACCAAATAATTACAAAAATAAATTATGAGAAATTCCGAAAATAATTACAAAATTTCGAAATTAATAAATAAATTTCGCTACAATTAAACCACCGAATTCTTACTTTTCATTATCGTCTGGATTTTTTGCTAGTTTGTCGTGTTTGTTTTTGCTGAAAATCAATATTTAACAAAAAATTATCTTCAATTAATGTATAAAAACAACGAATTTGAAATTAGGTTACAAATTCTCTTACCTTCGTCGTTCGTATTGTTTTTCTACTCCAATCATCTTCAATTGAAATGTTAGGTTAAAATTAGGAAAAATTGTATAAGGCGAGAAGAAATGTAGAACAATTGAACTCGAATTTACCTTAAATCAATAATTGGAGTTGCGACGACGGAGCGATTTGCCGTTTTGGAGGCTGCGATGGCGGTTTTCTTCAAAGGAGAGAGGAAATTGAGGGGATAACAGGGAGTTCAAAATCGCGTGAGAGGGAAAGAGTGAAGAGGAGGGTCTGGAGAGAGAAAGTTACGTGGGTTTAATGAAAAAGTGATTGGTTTTAATTGGAAGTTTGATGGGTTTTCTTATTTGATCCTAGCCATTATATTGAATCTAATCCTACGGATTAGATTCATTCTCATATATAGTAGTATAAGATTTCTAATTTATTTTTGAATTAAAAAAATTGAGTGCCACGTAGATAATTATTTAGGTGCCACGTAGATATTTAAATTAATTAATTAATTACTAATATATACAATTCCATCCAAAATCAAACGCTCTAATAATTAAAAAAATAAATCTAAAATAAAATCCATCCAAAATCAAACACTAATCTAAAAAATTAAATCCAAAATCAAACATTAATCCAATATTAGAGCGCCACGTAGGAAATCTAATGGTTTCAGCCAATGAAAAATAAGACTTCAAAATTATTTTTGAATTAAAAAGTCGAATGACACGTAGATAAATAATTAGGTGCCACGTAAATATTTTTATTAAATAATTATTAATATTTCTTATATACAATTTCATCCAAAATCAAACACTGTAATAATTAAAAAAAATAAATGTAAAATGGAATTCAATCCAAAATAAAAAAAATCAATTTAATCTAATATATAAAATATAGAAGTTGATATATGTAGGAGTTTCATTTTAACGTAACAATTTAATAGAAACCGTGCATCGCACGGGCTAAAGTCTAGTTACTAATATATACAACCCCATCCCAAATAAATCTAAAATGAAATTCAATCCAAAATCAAAAACTAATCTAATCTAATATACTTCTAAATTCAATCCAAAATCAAAATCTAATACAAAATATAGCAGTTTGTATATATAAGAGTTTTATTTTAACTTAACAATTTGATAAAATCAGTGCATCGCACGGGCTAAAATCTAGTACGTAGTATTTGGGAAACAAAATCCAACCAGTAACTAAGTTAATGCCAATCAATCCATGCACTCTAAGAAGACAAAATATATATCCCTGCGTTCTTTGTTTTTTTCCCGTGTTCGTTTAAGGTGTCTTAAAATGATATATTTTTTTTTTTTTTTTAATCTCCTCTCTGTAATCTTAACCTTGTAATTCTATTGGCTTATCAATAAAAGAACTTGTAATCTCATTGGTTTGTTTAAGTTTTGAAGGATTAATGAGTTGACATTTTTGTTCCTTAAATTCTATTGGCTCATAACCCTTATAACTATTTCATTTTCTTGTAAAAATGCAATAAAAAAAACAACAATTTCCCATTAAAGTACAACGATGGTAGTTAATTTTATAATATTCATTTCTCCTTAATAACCGCGTAAAATGGTTAATATTTAGAAACGGATGGAGTATATAGTATTCAACACTTACATCCACCTCATCTGTAATTTAGTGAGTAATTAATAATGTAATTACTATCCTTAATTTGTCAAGCTGGTAAGCTTCCTTCCAATTCATCCAGATTTCAATGACATTAATGAGGCGAAAATGTGGCTAAAGGTCTCCTATTCAACGGACAGAATCCCTAGTCAGATTACCGCTCCCCCGTGCACCGTTATACGTACGCTTTCATATACCTTCACATGACATTCAGATTCCTTAACATTAATTTTTATTATTTATTTCCTTCTATTCCCTTTTTTATGATTATTTTCCTTCTATTCCTTTGACTATTATATCCCCCAGCTTTCCTTTATTTCTGTTCCCCTTTTCTTGATCTTAGTACTAATTAATCCATTCTTCCCCTATCTTTCACTTGACCCCATTTTTTATCACCTTCTCTAGGAGTTTTACATCTTACTCTACCTTAAGGGTACGGCGCTCGCCTCCCGCATCATCCTCTCCTTCTTTGTTCATTGTTTGTTCTCTTATTAGTTTTATTTTTATTTTTAAAAAGAAGATGTACGTACGTAGTTGATTATTTTGTAAGCGACGTTGTTATGTCGTGCATGTTATGACCCGTTTCTTGTTGCTGTTTTTCAGTGATTTTGAGATTAGGTTGAATATATTTGAAGTAGAAGAAGCAAGTTATTACAATGATGCCGGGAAATGGTGGGAGTGGGCAAATCTCCGTTCCTCCGGGGTTTCGCTTTCATCCAACTGATGAAGAGCTACTATACTATTATTTGAAGAAGAAGGTTTCTTATGAAGCTATTGATCTTGATGTTATTAGAGAGGTTGACCTTAACAAGCTTGAGCCATGGGATCTCAAAGGTTAGATAGACCTCTTCTCATTTATAATTAAGTACCTTTAAATTTATTTTTCCTTTTTGCATGCATATAAGTACAACTTAAACCTTGCTTATATTGGTTATATATGTCTTACCTTAATTTTATTGTTGTTGAAATATATATCAATCCCTTTCTTCATTATTTGTCCTTTGTTCGTCTTCGTCGACTACATGATGCAACTATATATGCAAGGCTAGCGCGCTAGGGTTACCATATGATCCCATAGATACTCTGGATCATATACTACCAATCTTTTCACATCGTCTTCGGTTCGATTCATACTTTCATAGGGAGTCACAAAAGGTGATCGGGTTTGGTGGGATCTCGAGGGTGTCCTTATTCTAGTATTTGTGAAAAGTCATATTCATTTTTTCATCCGGATGAGAGTGTTTCTTAAGTACTCTCATCCGGATGAAAAAAGAGAGATCTGTATATGTAGTCTTATATATGTTGAACTCTGGTTAATATGATCATCTTATTGTAACCAAAGTCTGGTAATTTTTTCTTTAGGAAAGTGACTTTAGAACTCTAACATATATAGTGATGGCAAACGGATGATTTAGATTAGATTGGATCAAATTCGTTTTAGGAATATTAAGTGGTAAGTCTTTGAATATTGCAGGTCGTGTTCATATTATGTAGTATTGGCAAGAGTTTGGGTTTGGGTAGGTTGATTCGAAACTAGTACAAGTTAAAGTGTATGATAGGAAATCAGGATGCTTGTATAAAGCTAGTTATGCTAAAACGTAACCATGCATAAAATGTTGTGATACAGATAGATGCAAGATAGGGTCAGGACCTCAGAACGAATGGTACTTCTTCAGCCATAAGGACAAAAAGTATCCAACAGGTACTCGAACAAACCGTGCAACTGCAGCCGGATTTTGGAAAGCAACTGGTAGAGACAAGGCAATCTACCTTGGCAATAATGCCAGGCGAATTGGCATGAGGAAAACCTTAGTCTTTTACACTGGACGTGCTCCTCATGGTCACAAAACGGATTGGATCATGCATGAATATCGACTTAACGATGATGATCCTCAACTCCAGGTAATTTTTACTATCCATAACATATTATTGCTTTAATTTAGATCCAGATTACTAACTACGGAGTACTTTTATTATCAATAATGGGGTTCACGTTAAACTTTTAACCCTTAAAGTGAGGACTAATCATGATATATTATAGGTTTCACCAAAGTAAATAAATTTTGTTTAGTTTTATTTTTTCAAATTACACGCACATCGGTACTTGTATGTACTATATCTACTATAGATATATTTTGTTTCGAGTTTTGAGTTTCGACGTCCATGCTGGACATTGCTACATCTACCCACTGGGTAGATAACCCACTACTAATAGAACATTAAAAAACAATGAATAAAGCTGATGTGGATTCCACTACCACACTCTCTATTAGTGGTGGATAGTTTACCAGGTGGGTAGATAAAGTTTTTTCCGTCCATGCTAAGTTATTACGGAATACGCTGTAGAACATAAATCACGCACCTATTTATCTAGAAAGTCGCCTTATAATTAAGGGCAGATCCAAGATTCAAACTTTGGACTTTAACGTCCCAAAGAAAGGTGATCTTTGAAACTTTTACATATATGCATCTTGCACGTGAGCAGGGAATGTGACGGGGTGCAATAGATTAGAGCTAGCTAGGTGGACTCAGGTGCATGCATAATAGATTAATAGATGTTTTTGTTGTTAATAAAATTAATTTGGTGTGTTTTATTGGTTTAGCAAGAAGATGGGTGGGTGGTGTGCCGAGTATTCAAGAAGAAGAATCATACAAGAGGTTTACAATCTGAAGTATTACACGAAGACGATTACGAGAATACTAGCGCACCAAACAATCACCACTCCTCTAACCAGATGATGAAGCTTAGTACAAACCCTAATACTTCTCCAACCCTATACCCACAAAGGCAACATGGTTACAACATCCAACCATTAATGCTCCCTAACAACTACTATAACACCGATTACACTTTCGATGGCGCCATGCATCTTCCACAATTGGCTAGTCCACCCGACCCGATATCAGTCCCCGGTGGTAGTACTCTCTTCACTACCATGGACAATATATTGAGACTAAGTACACCCGCCGCCGGAGGACTGTTGAATACTCAACAATTGTTGTCTAATAATGGCGGCGAATGGGGGTTCTTGGATAAGCTTCTTGCAAATTACCAAAGCTTAGATCAACATCAACATCAACGTCAGCATGAACAACAACAACCATTACAAAACAAGATCGTAGCTGGCACGCCGAATCATCATCATCATCATGATCATTCTTTAGGAATGACCTCAACTAATGCTCTTCAACTACATCACCAGCATAAGTTTTGTTGATGTTTTGTTTTTTTTCTAATTAAGATCGTGTAACCTTGAAACTAAGGGCCAAGGGTTTATAGACTTTTATTTGCTATCACTTTCTAGTTTGTATTTATTCATTTTCTTCATTCTACGGTCTGATAAACTTAATTATTTAGGAATTTATAGTTTTATATAAAAATATGGCAAATTTATCAAAAATTACCTGATATAAAATTTAGTTTTTGTGAAAAACTACCTTATAATACTACCTATTATCAAATTTTGAGCATTGATTCTAGATTCCATGATTGACTTTACTAGGTGCATTGCATGTGGTATCTAATCGCAAAAAAGGTAAATAAATGATACGTAAGATATGGTAAAGTCAATCCCGAAAGTTTGAGTAAACATTCATAATTAATTCGGGAAAATGTAGTATAGGTAGTTAATTTTAACATGTTTTTTATAAGGTAATTTTTCAAAAGAACTCAATTTATATGTTAAATTTTGACAAATTTGCCTATAAATATTGCAATGCCTTGTGATTTCCTCTAATCTATTTTGATAAACATAACTAACTTCGCCAATAAACTATCACTAGTTTTATTGTACTTAATTAACTAATCTTATATTTCTTCTGTTCTTATTTACATGACACAATTGAGTTTTTGATACTATTCACACAGGCTTATTTGACTTCCTTTTGTGATTTATACATAAGAAAAAATATAGTCGTGTGGGGTCTTATTAAATTGATCTCAATAATTTTTTTTAATATTAACTTTTATAATTTTTCTTATACATAATGGAAGATTATAGGAAATATTCATCTTATATAATATTATTTTAATATATTTTTCTAACTGAATTCTGTTATCAGTTAGTTAGAAGCAAATATGCTGACTTGTATTTATACCCTCATGTATTAGCTGACATTTCAAGCGATTCATTTGATTAATTCTCAATCAAGTTTCTCTTTGCTTCTTCCAAATACTTTCAGTTTCTTCATGGTATCAGAGCAATAATCTCTAGTAAGAGATTGAGGTTTTCTCAAATTTGAGAATTAATTCTTGTTCGTGATTTTCTGAACTGAGAGTATCTGAAATTGAAGGATTGCTGAATTTTTGTTGCGAAATTTCTTGCTGTTGGGAAATTTCTTGCACAAAATCGATTGAAACTGATTCTTATAAGAATTGATTACTGAAAAATGGCGATTGAAAGCAATGACAGTGACAGCTCTCAAACAAATTCTGGAGGTAACAACAACAATTTTGATCCTTATTTCATAGCTAATTCAGATAATCCTACTTCTACTTTAGTTGCAATTCCATTTTCTGGTGTGAATTTTGTTCACTGGAGTAGAAATGTGAAGAGAGCTTTGATAGCTAAGAATAAAGAAGGTTTCATAAATGGTGAATTGAACAAACCTGCTGTTAATCACAAGGATTACACGAAATGGAAACGAGCTGATTTCATGGTTGTGAGCTGGATTCTAAGTTCTATGAATCATGATCTGGCTGATGATTTTGGCTACATTGATAATGCTGCTGATTTGTGGCATGAATTAACTGAAAGATTTGGACAATCTAATGGTCCATTAATCTATCAGTTAAAGAAGGAAATAGAGAATTTGACTCAAGAAAACATGACTATAGTGTCATATTACAGTAAGCTGAAGAAGCTGTGGGATGAAATGCAGACTCTAAGAGCCTTTCCTACTTGTACTTGTGGTGTAATGCTGACCTGTAGTTGTCAGTTTTTGAAGAAAGTGGCTGAGTTCGAAGAAGAAGACAAAATGATAAAGTTCTTGCTTGGCTTAAATGGAGGTTTTGACAGTACCACCACTAATGTGTTGGCTATGGATCCTATGCGTAACCTGAATAGAGTATTTTCAATTACTCAGCAAATAGGAAAACAAAAGGAAGTGAGTAATACTGCTGCTAAATACAGTGCTATAAGCAGTAGTGCCATGGCTGCACAATCTCACAAGGGTAGTCAGGTTCAGAAATATACTGGAAATTATGGAAAGAAAGACTGGAAAGATTTAAAGAAGGAGAAACTGAACAGGATTTGCACTCATTGTAAGGGAAAAGGACATACTATAGACCAATGTTTCAAGATAATTGGTTATCCAGATTGGTATAACTCTATCAAGGCATCCAAAGCCAGTAGTTCAAATGGTGCCAGATTTGCTGCTCATGTAAATTCTGCAAATGATATCTGGGATGATCCTCTTGATAATGCTGCTGGTGATGCTGGTGTGATGAATAGTGCAATGCTCAATGCTATTTGTCAGGAAGTTATGAAGGTGATGAAAGGACAACAGACACAGAATGGTGACAACAATGCAGCTAGTTGTTCCTATGCAAACTATGCAGGTACAATTTCTCATTCTTTTAATTGTGGTACAACTAAATGCAGTCCTGATCATGTGTGGATAGTTGATTCTGGTGCTTGTGACCATATGACCTAAGATGAGAGTGTATTGACCAACATAAGAGTTCTTATTCATCCTATCAAAGTTGGTTTGCCTGATGGAACTCAGATGACAGTTGAGAAATTGGGTGATACTATACTGAGTGATGATCTGACCTTGCATGATGTGTTGTTAGTCAAAGGTTTTAAACATAACCTATTGTCTATTGGGAGACTGATTGAACACACTGGTACTATTGTAACATTTACAAGAACTGGATATATTTTCCAGGACCCTTCTAATTCCAAGATAATTGGTGCTGGAAAAAGGACAAATGGACTCTACTATTTTGTCAAGACTACAGTTGATGTCAGTCAAGGTATATCTTCTCAGTTGCCAAGTTGCAACACTGTTGATAGCTTGGTTGATGTACATATGACTAGATTGCCTAATCAAACTGCTACCAGTATTTCTCAATCTAATGGTGATTCTAGAAATCATCTGGATTTGTTACATGCTAGGTTGGGACATCCCTCTTTGTCAAAAATGAAATTTGTAAATGCTGAATTTTGCAAAGGTGTTACTGAATATAACTGTGATGCATGTTATAGTTCTAAACATCATAAACTTCCTTTTCCTGTGAGTGATAGCAGAGATGCTGCATGTTTTGATTTGATACATATTGATCTTAGGGGTTCATATAGAATAAGAAACTTGGATGGAGCCTCATACTTCTTGACCATAGTTGATTATCATAGCAGAATCACTTGGACATACTTGATTCACAACAAGTTACAGGTTCAGAAAGTTGTATATGAGTTTCTTGCAATGGTTGAAACTCAATTCAGTCAAAAGATTAAGAAAATAAGAACTGACAATGGGACTGAGATAGTCAAAGAATCTTGCAGAAGTATGTTTGTTAGTAAAGGAATTTTGCTTGAAAAGAGTGTCCCTTATGTTCCACAACAGAATGGTAGAGTTGAGAGAAAACATAGAAGTTTGCTGGAAATTGCCAGAGCATTGAGGTTTCATGCAAATCTTCCTAAAAAGTTCTAGGGTGAATGCATTCTGACTGCCACTCACTTGATCAACAAGATTCCCTCTAAGGTTTTGAATGGTAAAACACCATTTGAGATTACGTTTAACACTCAGCCTGCTTATGATAATCTCAGAGTTTTTGGATCTCTTTGTTTTTCTCACAACTCTCATGTTCACATAGACAAGTTTGATTCCAGGACTAAAAGATGCTTATTCATTGGTTATCCTGTTGGTTATAAAGCTTTTAAGTTATATGATCTTGACACTCACAAAGTGTTTGTTTCTAGGGATGTGATCTTTTTTGAGACAATTTTCCCATTCAAATTGTCTTCTGACACAATTACATCTGTTGTTCCCAATCCTCCATTGGTTGATTTCAGTACTGAATCTTACCAATTTCCTATTTCACTTCCTGTTTCTTCCACTCATTCTCACAATTCTTCTCCTGTTTTTTCTCCTACTCATCACAATGAATCCTCTACTCAAAATTCTCCTATAACTCTCATTCAATCCACACCTTCTAATTCTGCAGAATCTGTTTCTGATTCTGTTACTTCTGATTCTCCTACTTCTCATCATGTTCTTATACCAAATGAAATTGTTATTCCTGTCCAAAGACAATCTAGTAGGCCTATCAAACCTTCTGTGGTTCTAAAGAACTTTGTTGGGGGTTATATTCCTCATAGGGACATTCCAGAATCACATTCTAGTGAGTCTCTCTCTTTTTCTGTTGCACCTTCTTTGCCTCATACTTAAGAACTTTCTTTTCATACTGATGACAATTGGTTGTTGAGATTGGCTTTGGATAACCTTGATACTTGGGATTCTCTTGCCTTTTCTGTATTTCCTTCTCCTAATGATCCCAAAACCTATAATCAAGCTAAAGATGATGTTAATTGGATACAAGCCATGGAAAAGGAAATTATTGCACTTGAAAGCAATGATACTTGGGATTTAACTTTTTTACCTAAGGACAAGAAGGCAATAGGCTCCAAGTGGGTGTATAGAACCAAACTGAATCCAGATTACTCCATTGATAAGCACAAAGCAAGATTGGTTGCTATTGGTTATCAACAAGTTGAAGGCAAAGATTTCACTCAAACTTTTTCTCCTGTTGCCAAGTTAGCCACTGTGATAATAGTTATAGCCTTAGCTGCTGTAAAAGGGTGGCAATTGTGTCAACTTGATGTAAACAATGCTTTTTTGCATGGTTTCCTAGAAGAAGAAGTGTATATGAAGCCTCCTGCTGACTATACAAAGGCTAAACCTGGTGAGGTTTGCAGACTTAAAAGGTCAATTTATGGCTTAAAACAAACCTCAAGACAATGGAATAAGGAACTTAGTAAGTTTCTGAAAGTGTTAAAATTTCAGCAATCAACACATGATTACTCTTTATTTACCAGAAGTCTTGATGGTGAATTTTTGGTGCTTTTAGTATATGTTGATGATATTATGTTAACTGGAACATCTTTGACTCAAATGGAGGAAGTCAAATCTGCATTGGATCAAGCCTTTACAATCAAGGATTTGGGTCAGTTGGCTTATTTTTTAGGCATTGAGGTTCACAGAACTGATAAGGGTATTTTTCTCTCACAAAAGAAATACATCAATGACATACTTGCTGATGCTGGTATGTTAGATTGTGAACCTGGTCCTGCTCCTCTATCTTGTGGACTGAAACTATCCACTGAATTTGGTGATGTCCTAGATGAACCAGACATTTACAGAAGACTTGTTGGGATATTATTGTACTTAAGCGTCACAAGACCTGATCTATCTTATTGTGTTCAACATTTGAGTCAGTTTGTGCATTCTCCTAGGGTACCACATTTGCGTGCTGCTCTACATGTTCTCAAGTATCTTAAAGGAACTTTGGATCATGGACTGTAGTATTCTTTTAGTTGTGATCTACAGCTTTCTGCTTACAGTGATGCTGACTGGAGTTCTTGTCAGTACAACAGTAGATCTCTTAGTGCATATGCTGTATTTCTTGGTTCTAATCTTGTTTCTCGGAAGACTAAAAAGCAAAAGAGTGTCAGCAAATCCTCTGCTGAAGCAGAATACAGGAGCATGTCAGCCACTGCAAGTGAATTGGTTTGGATGCAAGGTCTTCTGGAGGATCTCCGGGTTAATGTTCCACTACCAATCACTCTTCATTGTGATAATACTTCAGCTGAGCACCTTGCACACAATCCAGTTTATCATGACAAGACCAAACATCTCAAGAGAGAAATGCATTACATAAGGGAGCAAGTGGCAGCTGGTTTCATCAAAACTTCCCATGTGTCTAGCTCTCAGCAACTGGCAGACTTTCTTACCAAACCCCTTGCTTCCTCTCATCATCATGTGTTATCTGCCAAGCTTGGCCTTTTATCCAAAGTCCAGCTTGAAGGGGGAGTATAGGGAATATTCATTTTATATAATATTATTTTAATATATTTTTCTAACTGAATTCTATTATCAGTTAGTTAGAAGCAAATATGCTCACTTGTATTTATACCCTCATGTATTAGCTGACATTTCAAGCAATTCATTCGATTAATTCTCAATCAAGTTTCTCTTTGCTTCTTCCAAATACTTTCAGTTTCTTCAAAGATATTAATATTTCAAATCATGCGTTTGCAAACGTGCCTAAATAATTGTGTCATTTAAAAAAGAACAGAGAAGATATATAATTGTTGGCTCCCTAAATTATTTATCATTTGAAGATGGTATACATACTCCCTGCGTTTTTTGTTGGTTATACTTTGTTATTCAGGATATCCAATTAACAAGCGTGGACATCGCCCAATGTCTTCCAAACTTAATTGTTTTTCTTGTAGTGGTAATCCATGTAGCAAATGCGAGCCATCACATGTGCCGTCTCATAAATAATCTCGCGAAGGATAACATACAAGTCATAACACATTAGTGGATCCAGTGGGGTATCCAGGATTTTGAAACAGGGTAGACACTTTTAAAAGAAATTAAAACTATAATTTTTTTAAAAAAAAGATATAATGAAAATGACAATTTGCGGAGTACTAATTACAATTTTTACATAAAATTTACCAATTTCACCGTTCACTCTTATTTTATAAATTGCAAGATTTTAAAGATTATACAAGATAAATGTATACGGAGTACTCCGTGTTATATAAGAAAATAACAACAAAACTTTAAAAATATACGAAGTAGAAATTAAAAATCATATGAGAATATGACGTGTCATCCCCGAAAAAAGAAAAAAAAAACTGGAATTTTAAATACTTGGCGAACTAAAAATAAGGTTTATATATTTAATCTGCAACATATAAACATAAAGGCAAGATGTTAGAGTGGTTAGCAAGAAAATCTAGCAATGATATTGCCCCCTTGGGTCATGGGTTTGACTCCTACATTGAATAAATTTGTGTTTTTTTTCTTTTTTGAAACTCAGCCTATTAAAATGATTTTTCAATTAAAAAACCGGGTAGACATTTATCTACCCAATTTATACTATGCATCTGCCCCTAAGTGGATCAATGAGTAGCATGCTAATTAATTACTCCGTAACCCACAACAAACTTTGATCTACTTTCATGCAGAAGCTAGCCGCATCTTTGATTGATTGCGTGTTACTACGCATAAAATACATCTCGTTTATCCTTTGTTAAAGTTGTTCCGGTGTTGAAATAATGGGCTTCGGATTGAAGGGCCTTTTGTTGATGTGGAAGATCTAGCTTGAATGGTTGTGTAGTGTCCGAATATAACTGCACAATAAACAAAGTAACTGGTCTCAGGGGTGTTCCGAGGAAGGCCCCTCCAATGCCTAAGTAAGCACTTAGTTCGGATTCTAGAGAGAGCTTTCTAGAAAGTAGTGTTATAAGGCAATAAATTGGACGTACCTTGAGTGTTGAGTCTTGGCTGCTTATTTATAGTGTTTGTGTAGTAAATGCCCTTAGGTCATTTATTACTTGATGGGCCATGGGTCATGGTTGGCTGGTTAGCCTTTGATGGGTGAATGGCTTGTTATGTTGTTATTATAGCCTATTGGGATTTTGGGTTGTAGGCCCAATTGGAGTCAATTGGGCACCCAAACAAAAGTTAAGTTTGTTGAGCAAACTATACGATACCTAGCTTCAATTATTTCATTAAAGGGAAGTCTTTAGGGGATGTTAATGTTGTAAATATGGGTTTTCAAAACAAATTACTAGAACAAGAATAAGAACGAGTTTAGAAAATTGTTGTGCCATGGTAACCAAAAAACTGCCTTGAAAACGAGATTCGGTGCAACCGGGATGCACAATTGTATTCACCGATTCATCTCCTAAAATTTACACAGCTCTTAACACACAATGACACTCTTGGGTGTGAGATGAAGTCACTAGAATTCACGCCCAAAAAGAGAAGGAAGAAAAAGGAGAGAAAGAGATAATCAAGAAGTGCACATATTTCTCATATTGGTTTTCCAAATGGACGAGAATATATGATATTCCAATTAAGAAGTGAAGGAAGCTATAAGGGTTTTGGGGAAAACCAATCACCAAAAGAAGTCCAAAGATCTAAAGAGATCAATGATTGATTAATAGATTTAATTCATGAAATGAAGAGTTATTTTATATCCTTAAACAATCCTTAAACAAGGATAATATATAACCATCCATTCACTTATCAAAATCAGAAAAGAAGAAGAAGGGAAATCATCAAATTGTAACAACCAAAGATGAGCAAAAGCCATACGCAAAACAATGTCATCAAGAGAGAGTAATGAGATATTTAACTCAAGAAGATGAAATGCATGTAACCCCCTAATCATGGATAAGGGAATCACCTTGATTAAATGAATCAATGAACCATAAATCTCATTAGTAAACCAATTAAATTGGTTATTACATGAAGCATCTCAATGGGAAAAAGAATCACAAGGAAACTGACGTGGCCGTCGCCCGACCAGATCGGGCGAGCCTACCATGTCCGGCGCGCATACAACAACAGAAGAACAAATATTATCTTCCTGGTCATGCGAACCCTACCCGATTGGGCGACTTAATCTTTCCAGTTTATCTTAACACCGGTCGGGCCACTCCGCCTGGTACTATCGGGCGCAGCCCTTTTCCAAGCTTTAGTTCCAACAGTAAATATTAAAGTAAATTTCTAGGTACAACCAGTTGTATCTTGTAATTAATGCACATTCCATGGTTTTCTTCTTTCTTTCTCCTTTAATTTGCTCATGTAGAGCTTACAAATGAACAAACCAACAAAATATAAGCCTTGGTTGTACATTGGACATTAAAATGATTATTAGAAACTAGGCAAAATTGTTCAAAAGTACCTTGTTATATATTATTACCTAGCTTATTTAGTTTATTTTGTCAACTAGTACCTTAATTTAACAACATTATTAAAAATGACACCTTAACTCAACTTTCCGGCCAGAAAATCATTTTTCCGAATGTTAATTTCGTTTTTTCACCAAAATTTTGTTGTAAAGGGGCACGCGTGTAAATTTCTCTATTCTATACATTAAGAGAAATTCAAATTTAACTTATTCATCTTCCCCACGCGTTTCGAATAAAAGAAAAAAAAATTATTTTATTATAATTCTTTTTGGTCTATTAGTCAAATAAAATGGAATCATTCTTCGAAAAAGAACCAATCAAAGAATTTCTTTCTATCCGTTTTCAAATCATTCTGGTTAGTCTGGTATTTTGTAGGGGTAAAGAATACAGAGCTAGAATACGAAATAGATTTATTCCTTTTCAATTGTTTATGTATGGATGATGAGATTACATCGAAACAGAGCCAATTTCAATAGACTTATTGGTGGTTCCCATTGACGTGCATCCAGTAGGATTGAACCTACAAATTCGCCAATCATGAGTTGTGCGCTTTAACCATTCAACCATGGATGCTTAGCGGAGATCCTCGTACATGGTGAATAACTAAATTCCAATTGAAATGAAATCTTTAGGATAAATCAAAGCAATTTGGGAGGAATCAATGAAAGGACATCAATTCAACTCCTGGTTTTTCGAATTTAGAGAGATATTGAGAGACATTAAGAATTCTCACTATTTCTTAGATTCTTGGACCCAATTCAATTTAGTGGGATCTTTCATTCACATTTTTTTTTTCTACCAAGAACTTTTTGCCCCATAGCCCCATTGTGGCGAAAAAGACTGACTAATTCAACATAATTCCCGCATTAAGGTATACAACTTTCCATCAACTTTCAGGAAATGTTCGGAATAAGGAACTTACAATAGTTCAAAGTCGCATTCTCCAAAATTTGAGAATGAAGGAAAGATCTATTAAGAAAAATATTTGTCCTAGAAAAAATCGTAACAGTTACATACAATTACAAACTACATGAAAGTTGTCCCTTTTTCATGGTAATTTACCCATCACAAAGATGCACAGAAGAACAAAATGAACTTCATATATCCCTTTTCTACTAAATCCATGAAAAAGATTGGACGTTATTCTGGTTCGCCTGCATTTTTCTGAAACTATTCCTCAAGCAAGGCAGCCGATAAGTCATCAAAAATTGTGTGTGAATAATGGAATAGTAAACATTCGTCATTTCAAAGTTTTCCACGGTGATATAATATCTTTTCAAGAAAATTACACGAGAACCCGCAATGAAGAAACAAGGAGATTTTTCTATATCAAAATATCAGTTGAAAAAATCATATGCAAATTAAGGGTTCGGCGTGTAAGAATGCGGAGAAGAAGCAAAAAATAATAGTTCCGCCGAGTAAGAATGTGGAGAAGAAGCAAAACATAATGGTTCCGCCAACTCAAAACTAAGAAGAAATGGCGCCTACTACTAAAAGACAAAGACCAGTTTTTGCAAAAGTTACATTCTTCTATGCAAAAAGAAGACTTAAAAAGAACAAAGAAGTTTGGATCTGATGCTGAGCACAACAGAATGAAGAGGAATTTTGATCACTCGGTGAAGAAGAGAAGGAAGAGAAGGAAAAGAAGAATCAAAATGATAGAACTACCTACTCATTATTCGGAGGTCAATCATAGAACACTAAAAGTTGTGGTATCTTATGGACCTAACATAGATCACATCCCTCACCGCATAGGATTGAAAGATCCATACATATCCGGAGAGGAAAAGGGCGTTGTAATACCTCGTATTTTTGAAGTAATTGTAAATATGTTTTATTATATTTATAAAGTATTTTGGGATTTTACGAATTTAAATCGCATTTAAATAAGTTATTTAAATTGTTTAATTAATTAAAAGTATTTATTATTTTAATTAATTATGAAGTGAATTTAATTTTCAAGTTGATAATTTATTTGGGTTTTGAAATTAAAACGATTTGAATTATTCCAAAGCTTAAACCAGTTTTCGTAAGGAACTCAAGTGAATAATTCAAGAGCATATTCAATCTTAACCCAAAGCCCAATTAAGGTAACCCAACAAAGTTTCCCTAAAAACCTAATCTCCAAGGGTTCAAGCATATAAATACCCTTGAATGTTTCACAAACCACACATTCTTGAAAGCCTCAAAATTCTCTCTCATCTCTCTTTATCTTTTCCCCAATTTTCTCTCTTTTTCTCTCCTCTCTTCTTTTCTCTCTTTCTCCTTGCGTGTGCCCAGCCGAGCAGCGCCCATCACCCTTGTTGCTGCCTCGTCGCTGCGTGCCTCGGTGCCCGCGTGTCGTGCTGCTGCTGCGTGTCCCAGCGTCCAATTCCTCTCGCGCGCCCCTGCTCCTCGTGAACAAAAATTAATATTTGAGCATCAATATATTCAATTTTTTTGGCAAATAAAGTTATTTTATTACCAAAAGGAGGGGGGCTAGCAAAAAACTAGCACAGTGTTAGGCACAAGCCACCAGAACACCAAAACAACAAGCACAAAGCTAAACACTAGCAAAGCTAGACACCTCTAGAACAAAATCAACACAGCAGCTTCTGACTATCAGTGGCCCTACAAGCCACCCTAAACTGAATATCTTGCACTAAATCAGCAGGACTTCGACAATTTTGGTTAAACACCATCTCATTTCTCTGAAGCCAGATACTATAAATGCTTTCAGAAAAGAACATCACCAGCAATTTGTATATATCACCTGTTCTTTTAGTAGCTTTCAAAATCCAAGCAAGTTCCTGATAAAATTGAGCAGGATTTCTGTGAAACTGCAACTTCTGAAGGACCTTTCCCCACATAGCAGAAGAGTAAGAAAACCCAAAGAATAAGTGACCAGTAGATTCAGGCATGGTTGAACAAAGAGGACAGCTGTTAGCAGTGACAATCTTCCAAGCTAGAAGCCTATCTCTGGTGGGAAGTCTGTTCCACAGTGTAAGCGAAGTGATAAACACACTTTTAGGGGAAGCTCTATTATTACAGACCACTCTTTTCCAGGGGACTTTATCATGAACACCAAGGAGATGTTTATACATCAGTTTAATAGAAAATTTCCCTTTCTGCACAACAGAATCCCAACCACCTACATCATCAATCATTGTGTGAGAGTCCAAAATCTTCCTCAATGACCAAGAAATTATAGCTTGCCATTGAGTGGATAGAGGCCTATTTTTTATATAATAGGTGTGAACCCATCTGCTCCACAATCTGTCTTTTTTATGAGTTAGAGCCCAAAGCAGCTTAGCTACAGCAGCTTTATTCCATAGCCCCATTTCCTTCATATTCCACCCACCAGCACTTCTAGGAAGACAAAGAGAATGCCATGCCACCAGAGATCTTTTGGAAGGATCAGTAAGACCAGTCCAAAGGAAAATCCTACAGTAGTTCTGGATTTCCTTTAACACTTTCTTAGGCAAAATAAAAATTTGACACCAGAAAGCTTGCAAACTAAGCAAGATTGCCTGAACCAGCTGAAGTCTACCGGCATAAGAGAGGTGCCTAGCTGTCCAAGACTTAGCTCTAGCCACCACCTTGTCAATCAAAGTTCTACATTGGTTATAAACCAGTTTTTTAGTAGAAAGTGGCACACCAAGGTACCTAAAGGGGAATTGTCCCTCTGGAATATGAACTACATCAAGAATAGTTGTTTTAGTAGCAGCAGGAACCCCTCCAATATAGATGTTACTTTTGTCCAAGTTAGCTTCCAGACCTGAAGCTCTTGAAAAATTGTTGAAAGCAGCAAAAAACATCTCAACTGACAGAGTATCAGCTCTTGAAAACATAAGAAGGTCATCAGCAAACATCAAGTGTGTGAGGGCCAACTTTTCACACTTAGGGTGAAAATTGAAATCTGGCAAAGTCTGCAGTTGCTGTAAGTGTCTTGTAAGGTATTCCATACCAATAGCAAAGAGAAATGGAGACATTGGATCTCCCTGTCTCAATCCCTTCTTTGCTCTGAAAGGTTGTGATGGCTTCCCATTGATCAAAATGATATAGGAAACAGTAGAGATACAGGTGAAAACCCACCTCACAAAGCACACAGGAAACCCAAGTTCCTCCATAACACTTTTCAGAAAAGACCACTCAATGGAATCATAAGCTTTCTTCAAATCCACTTTTATGAGACACCTTGGAGAAATGTGAGTTCTGGTATATGCTTTGATCAACTCAGTTGCAAGGAGAATATTATCAGAGATTTGCCTGCCAGGTATAAAGCCAGATTGAGCTTCATTCACAACATCACCAATGACTCTCTGCATCCTGGTTGTGAGAATCTTTGCCACTAGCTTATATATAACAGTACAACAAGCTATAGGCCTAAAGTCCTTAACCTTAGAGGGGTTAGGAACCTTAGGGACAAGAGTAATGGAAGTACAGTTGTACTGAGGCAGCATAATGTTAGTTCTGAATACTTCAAGTACAGCTTTATACACATCAACCTTAATAACATGCCAAGTTCTTTTAAAGAAAACAGCATTGAAACCATCAAGGCCAGGAGCTTTGTCATCACCAATCCCCTTAAGAGCTTGGTCAATTTCTAAAGTGGTGACCTCTCTGGATAGCCATTGTTTAGCAGTAATACTGAGAGTGCTACCACTTCTCAAAGTAGGAGTGTGAACGGCAGACAAAGACTGAGCAGCTGACCCAAGCAAAGTTTTATAAAAACCAACAATTTCACCCTGAATGGCACCAGCTTCAATTAATTTGTTTCCACAATCATCAAACAGAACTGTAATCCTGTTCTGCCTATTCCTTTCCTTGACAGAAGAGAAGAAGAAATGGTGGTTAGAGTCCCCCACCTGGAGCCATTGAATTCTTGATTTTTGCCTCAAAGCAATTTCATCCACCTTAAGCCATTTCCTCAAATTATCAGTGCAAGTTTTCTCTTGTTCAAACAACTCAGGAGAAGAGTTAGATTGAAGTGAGGTTTGAACAATCTCTAGCTGAGATCTAGACATATCAATTCTCTCTTTTATGCCAGCAAACTCTTCAGAATGCAGTGTTTTCAACTTGTGTTTCACAAGGTTCAATTTAGACCACAACCTAAACATAGCAGAACCTGTTTTCCCACTAGTACCCCAACTATTCTCAATCAAAGAAGCAAACTTACTATGATCTGCAAGGTAATTCAGAAATCTAAAAGGTTTGCCTCCCTCAACTTTGTCAGGCAAACAGTTCACCAAGAGTGGAGAGTGGTCAGAAATGGAAGAGTTGAGGTATTGAATAGGAACACCACTAAACTTATGGATCCAACCAGCATTACCAAGCCCCCAATCAATTCTACTAGCTGTTTTCCCATCACCAGAACCTTTATGCCATGAGAAATAGTGACCCACACTTTGTAGAGGACAAAGACCAGCAGTCACAATAAACTCATTAAAATCTTTGGTTTCAGCAACAGAAACCTGAGAGCCATTAATCCTATCAGCATCAGACAAAAGAGAATTAAAGTCACCAGATAAGAGCCAAGGGTGGGAACCAACACTAGGGAGAAGAAGCAAAAGGGAGTGCCAAAGGTCCTTCCTAGTTTCAATGGTATGCAAACCATAGACTACTGTAAAGAATAAAGAAACATCTCCAGTTCTATCCCTAATCACACAATGCAAAAACTGCTCATGAGTATGCAAAATTGACAGATCAACCTCTGAATGTTGCCAACCCAACCAGATCCTACCTCTAGGGTTCAAGCTATAGTTATTCCCCCAACTCCAGTGTCTACCAAGTTTAGAAGACATCCTAGGGAATTTAGCTATTTTTACTCTAGTTTCTAATAAAGCAATGATATTAACATTGTTAACTTGCAACAGTTGCTTTACCTCAGAAGCTTTAACAGGATCATTAAAGCCTCTCACATTCCAAGTGCATAAGTTAACCTTCTTCATGGGGTTCATGTGGGGTATTCTGCACAATCACACAATCACACCATCACTATCCATCTCTCCAGAAATCTCCTTGAATCCCAAATCACCAGAAAGCACAGTGAAAGGATTACTAGGACTCAAATTCCTCATCCTGCTAGGTCCCCTAGTTCTCCTTGTTACAATGTTCCAATCTTGGCCACTAGATTGGACTACAGGTGGATCATGATGAGGAGTAAGGACTCCCCCTGTCTGTTGCTGTGGAGCTGATACATGTTGCTGAGTTGGCTTAGCTACCCAAACCTTCTTTACAGCAGGTTTGGGAGCTACTTTGGAGGGCTTGTTACAATCATGGCCTGCTGTATTGCACTTTTTACAATAGAGGGGCTTCCAATCATACACTACAGCTTGCTTGAACATAACACCCCTAACATCTTCAATCCAAACATGGTCTGGTAACACAGTAGTAATATCCATCTCAATCAAAACCTTGGCAAATGAAACTCTCTCCTGTTTTGTTGTACACTCATCAGCACACAGGGGAACCCCCAACAAACTACTGATTCTACTGAGAGAATCACTCCCCCAGCAATGCAAAGGCAAATTAGGGAATTTAACCCACAAGGGAATCACTTTGAGGACCTCCTCATAGAAGTTGAAATCTGCTGCCCATGGCTTAATGATCATTGGCTTACCATAAAAGGTGTAAGGTGAAGGAAATAATGCCCTTGGTCCAAGTATGCATTCTATGTTAAGTCTAATAAATGCGGTTCAGTATTAATTAACAAGTTAATAATTCAGTGAGATCAAGTGAGCTGAATGCCTAGCTAGAGGCCGCTTCAGTTCAAGTGGAATTAATGATATTAATCCACAGCTTACTCTTGACTGAACCCGTAGGGTCACACAAATAGTACGTAAACGGATCAAGTATTTAATGGCATTAAATACTCTATCTATGGATATTCGGAATCGACGGATCTTGGTTTCAGTGGGAGCTGAGATCGTCACAGGCAAGAAATGAATACTCCGGAAACGATGATATTGCCGGAAACGGAAATATGGATCGTATCGAAAATATAAATATTATCCAAGTCGTAGATGTTGCCGGAAACGGAAACATGGTACGTATCGGAAAATATTATCGGAAATGGAAATATTACCAGAATCGGAAATATTACCGGAAACGGAAATATTGTCAGAATCGGAAATATTACCGGAATCGGAAAATAATTCCGGAAACGGAAATATTAAATATTTGTTCGAAACGGAAATTAATTCCGGAATCGGAAATATTAAAAATTGTTCGTATCGGAAATGAATTCCGGAATCGGAAATTTAATCGGAAGCGTATCGTACGAATAAGCATCGGACGAGGCCTGCCGGACGAGGGCCCAGCACGAAGCCAGGCCATCGCCCAGCAAGCCAAGCGCGCCACACAAACAGCCACGCCAGGCCCAGCGCAAGGCCAGGCCCAGCAGGCCGTGGCAGCGCGCACAGCGCGCGCAGCGCGCGCGGATGCTTGCGTGGGCTTGTGGCTCGCGCAGGCCTCGCTGCGTGGGCTGCTGCTCGCACGCACGCATGGGCGGCCCATCGAGGCTGCCGTGTGTGTGTGCGTAAGTGTTTGTGTTCGTGCACGTTTCCTAAAACGTGCAGAGTTCGGTTAATGATTAAATTCCTAATTCTATTTGATAAATTAATTAAATTAGAGTTCTTGTAGGATTCTAGGTTTAATTAATTTGTATCTGAATAGGATTCCAATTCCCTTTCCATAACCCTATAAATATGTGGCCTGGGTTCACAATTTATAACGAGTTTCAAAGTATTCAAAGTGAGTTTTTGAGAGAAAAATTCAGCCACACATCTTGCTCAAAAGTGCCGAAAATTCTAGTACCTTAAGGGCAATTCTAGTTGGTCAATCTTAAGGCGGATCCGGACGTGCTGTGGACTATCTACGGAGGGACGACACTTGGAGTCCTAAAGACTTGTTCTTGCTCGGTTCGGGCGCAGCTAGGGAGGGCACGCAACAAAGAGTATGCATCTAAATTATGCTATATGATTATGTGTAAATAATATGTAATCCTGGGTTAATGGTTGTTTCCGCATGATTTATGTAATATCATATGTATCATAACCTAACAGTGGTATCACGAGCCCCTTATTATTTTCATAATCTAAATTGCATAAACATGGTTAAATATTACAAATTTGCAAGAATTAAAAGGGGTGATTAATTTTCGTAATTGTTAATTAATTGCAAATTGCGTTTATTTAATTATACGTACGCAGTTTTTCGGCAGTTTCTTCGTTACTCATCCAAATCGAGTGATTTTTGTGTCAATTCCGCATGTAAAAGGCATTCTAAAATTTTGACAAAAATAGTTATTTTCTGCCGAACCCAGAATTCTCAAATTCGAAGCCTAACTATGACTTTTCGAAGGTTTTAGTTTTTCGAATGCAAAAATTTCGTAAATTTAAGATGTTAAATTAAATATTTGCGATTCTTGTTGATAAATCTTGAATTTTTGATTGACCTACTGCATATGTTTAACAAGTTTGAATGCCTAGTCTTGTTAATTATGCAATCTAATTTGTAATTATGATTAATTTGTTGAAAATTAGAATAATTTAGAATTAATTTGATTTTCATAATTAATTATAATTTAATTAGAAACCTATGATTAAAAACCACCATAAAAATTGTAAATTTATGATAAATTTTAAATTTTTATGACCTAGACTTGAATCCATAACAATCGGAAATCAATTGGATAATAAATTTTCGATTTTTCGCCCTAAAATTATGAAATTAATAATATTTATTAATTTGTCATTAATTTTATAAATTTTAAATTTTTTATGCGATTCGTTCATATAACTTGCACGCACAAAGCAATGGACGCTTCGTGTTACCCTTAAGGGGTGTTGTATAATGCGGGCATGCGACGACGAGCAAGGGAGCTCGTCGCCCGTGCGACACGAATGCAATGAGCAAGGGCGTAGTGCACGAGCACAAGGCAGCAGCCCTGCCTTGTGTCGTGGGCCACGAGCAATGGGCGAATGGGCATGGGCGAAGGGCGAGCCAAGGCAGTCGCGTGTGGGCAGCAAGCGAGCTGCGCCACAACGCGCACTGCCTCGCGCATGAGCGCGCAGCCTCGCGCGCAGCGAGCGCAAGCTCGCGTGCCACGAGCGCTGCGCCCAGCGTTGCTCGCGCGCACAGCGAGCGATGTCGGGCGCCCAGCGAGCGATGTCGCGCGCCCAGCGAGCGATGTCGCGCGCACAGCGAGCGATGTCGCGCGCGCACTGCGAGCGATGGCTCGCGTGCGACGAGCGCTGGCGCGCGCGCAGCAAGCACCACAGCGTGCGATGGCTTGCGATGGAGATGCAGCAGCTATGCGACGAGCGCATGGGCTGCGCGCACATGGCCAGCGATGGCTGTGTGCGTGCGGCCCATGGGCGTGCAATGCGTAGGGTGTTTGCGTTACGATTAGATCGTTTTGAATGTTTAATTTGAAAATTTCAGTTCACGTAATTTTAATTAATTTTAAAATTAATAATTTAAATTATTTTCTTGGATTTTAATTTTGAATATTGTAATTATAATAAATTTTATTTATTCTAATTATTTTACTAAAATTAAAATCATGAATTAATTTAAACACGACTGAAATTAAATTAAACTTTTGGATTCAATTATAAATTTATATGAGCTTTAAATTTTAATTAAATTTGTATGTTTCCGGTTAGACTAGAAATACATTTTTATGTTTAAAATTAGTAAAGCATATGAATTTATTGGTTTAAGTGGGAGCGTATTTTAGTCATAAACTCTTGATTAGGTCTACAAATCCTTAAGGTTAAAACAACTTGATTAGAATTAATAAGGACTGAATAATTGGTAGATTATTGGTGCCCTTGATTAATTGCTGCAAATATTTACGCGATGCATAATGTGTTTTACTAACCAGCTAAGTGGGCCATTCATGATAATGAATGGGTGAATGGTATATATTGTATATGTACTGTTTTGCAGGTTATGAAGTGACTAGTATGGCCCAAATAGGATAGAAAATATGGTCTGCGTACCATTAATTTGAATGTAATTGGTCTAAAGTACCAAAGTTATTTTTCAATTCAAATATGGTCTGCGAACCATCAAATAGTTGTAATTAGTTATAGCTTATCCTATTTGAAGAAAATGGTGCCTCCCACGGAGATTTTCAAGACGGACTTTGAAGTCAAAGCTTCAAGATGAAGTCGGGCCATACTAGATCACAAATATCTTATGCATGTTTTAAGTTATTTATTGCTTTTAAATATGTCTTAAAATGCATGAGATCAAAAGCTTGATTATGTTGCATGATTAAGGATTTTAGTTCACTTAAAATCTAACCAACATAGTAAGAGCCTTAAGTTCCAAACTTAAAAATTGAGTTAAAAGGTGCCATGCCAAAATATACACTTGCTTGGATATCCTTTACATCAATCTAGTAATAGTTTTCGCTCAGCGAGGTGTTACTTATTGGTCCTAAAGGGGCAAGGTACACAAATAATTGTGAGTACATGTTAGTTTTGGTGAAACTCAACGATATAAGTAAGGAGTCCTTTTATGTCGTGGCAAAATCGATAGGTTTACCTAATAAGTTCTTAGACGTACCTATCAACCAAGAATAGTTTCTAGACTATTAGCAAAAGGCTTTTGCTTACCTAAGATGTTCTAGGATTAAGTCGACAAACTGTGCTTAGTTCTTCAATGATTTTAGGATCTTGGAATCATTTTATTCACACCTGCCGGAACACATAATTTGAATAAAATGCTTAATAAACATTGAATTATGCATGTATGCTAGAATTTAAGTTTATTAAGAGAAACTGTGAATGGTTATTTATTTGTTTATACTTTTCAATTGTAGTTTTTAATATGGCAAACAACAATTCATTCAACATTCGATCAATTCTCGAAAAGGAGAAGTTGAACGGGAAAAACTTCCTTGACTGGCAAAGGAACTTGCAAATAGTTCTTATGCAGGAAGAAAAGGAGTATGTCCTAGATGAGGCGATGCCCGAAGCTGCAGGCGACGGGGTCACTCAGGCAGCCCTCAATCGTTGGATTGATGCCAACAAGGATGTGAAATGTCTAATGCTCGCCACCGTGAGTGCGGATCTGCAGAAAACGTTCATCAACTCAGATGCTTTCACAATCATCAGTGAGTTGAAGAACATGTTCCAAGATCTGGCTCGAGTCGAAAGATTCGAGACTCATAGGCAAATTCTTGAGACCAAACTTAAGAAAGGCGAGCCCGTAAGTCCACATGTTCTCAAAATGATTGGACTCATTGAGAATATGAGTCGGCTGGATCAGCAATTTTCTCAGGAAATGGCTATAGACACCATCCTCCATTCTCTTCATAGCGGGTATGATCAGTTCAAACTGAACTACAGTATGAATAGTCTGGACAAAACGCTCACTGAGCTTCACGGTATGCTGAAGACCGCTGAAAAGACGCTCAAAAGTGATAAGCAGGATGTGCTTATGGTGCGTGGGGGCAAGTTCAAGAAATCTGGAAAGAAGAGGAATGCTAAGAAAGGTGGCAACAAGGCCAGCCCAACTAAGCAAACTGGCGCCAAATCTGCAAAGAGGAAGGTCAGTCAACCCACTTCTGAATCCGAATGCTTCTACTGCAAGAAGAAGGGGCATTGGAAGAGAGATTGCTTGAAGCTAAAGGAAGATCAGAAGAACGGAACAGTCGTTCCATCTTCAGGTATTTTCGTTATAGACTGTATACTTGCTAATTCAACTTCTTGGGTATTAGATACAGGTTGTGGCTCACACTTATGTTCCAATCCACAGGGACTAAGAAGAAGTAGAAAGTTAAGCAAGGGTGAAGTCGACCTACGAGTGGGAAATGGAGCACGGATTGCTGCATTAGCTGTAGGAACTTACTATTTATCGTTGCCCTCCGGGCTAGTTTTGGAACTGGAAGAATGTTTCCATGTTCCAAGTCTTACTAAAAACATCATTTCAGTTTCTTGCTTAGATGCTAAGGGATTTTCCTTTTTAATAAAAGACAATAGTTGTTCGTTTTATTTTAAAGAGATGTTTTATGGATCTGCTAGATTAGTCAATGGACTTTATTTATTAGATCACGACAAACAAGTATATAACATAAATACCAAAAAGGCCAAAAAGAATGATTCAGATCTCACCTATCTGTGGCATTGTCGATTAGGCCATATAAACTTGAAACGCTTAGAAAGACTTCAAAAGGAAGGAATTCTAGAACCATTTGACTTAGAGGATTATGGTAAATGCGAATCATGTTTACTTGGCAAAATGACAAAGCAACCTTTCTCTAAAGTTGGAGAAAGAGCAAATGAACTATTGGGTTTAATCCATACAGATGTATGTGGACCAATGAGTACAAATGCTAGAGGTGGTTTCAGCTACTTTATCACTTTCACTGATGACTTCAGTAGGTATGGTTATGTCTACCTAATGAAGCATAAGTCTGAATCCTTTGACAAATTCAAGGAATTTCAGAGTGAAGTAGAGAATCAATTAGGCAAGAAGATTAAGGCACTGCGGTCTGATAGAGGCGGTGAATATCTGAGCTATGAATTTGATGACCATCTGAAAGAATGTGGAATTCTATCAGAGTTGACTCCTCCTGGAACACCACAATGGAACGGTGTGTCGGAACGGAGGAACAGAACCTTGCTAGACATGGTCAGGTCAATGATGGGTCAAGCCGAACTTCCATTAGAATTTTGGGGACATGCACTAAATACAGCTGCACTCACTATAAATAGAGCTCCGTCTAAAGCTGTCGAAAAGACTCCATACGAATTATGGTTTGGAAAGCCTCCAAATGTGTCTTTTCTTAAGATTTGGGGATGTGAAGTATACGTCAAACGATTAATTTCAGACAAACTTCATCCAAAATCTGACAAATGTATCCTTGTGGGCTATCCAAAGGAAACAAAGGGGTATTACTTCTACAATACATCTGAGAACAAAGTGTTTGTTGCTCGAGATGGTGTCTTTTTGGAGAAGGATCACATTTCCAAAATGACAAGTGGGAGAAAAGTAGACCTCGAAGAAATTCGAGTCGAACAACAAACTCTAGAGAATGCTCAAGATGACATTCAGGATGAAACTCAGAGATCTTTAGAAGAATCTGGTGAGAATCATGGTCAATCTAGAAATGTTACCCCGCGTAGATCGCAAAGATATAGATCTCAACCGGAAAGGTACTTAGGTATTTTGACGAACGAGAGCTATGACGTTCTATTACTTGAAAGTGATGAACCTGCGACTTACAAACAAGCTATGACGAGCCCTAGCTCCAAGCAATGGCAAGAAGCCATGCAATCTGAATTAGACTCCATGTCTGAAAACCAAGTATGGGATTTGGTCGATTTGCCAGATGACTACCAAGCCATTGGAAGCAAATGGGTTTTCAAACTGAAAAAGGACAAGGATGGGAAACTTGAAGTTTTCAAAGCTAGATTGGTTGCAAAAGGTTACAGGCAAGTCCACGGTGTGGATTACGATGAAACCTTTTCACCAGTTGCAATGCTAAAGTCTATTCGGATAATGTTAGCAATCGCTGCATATTACGATTACGAAATATGGCAGATGGATGTCAAAACTGCTTTCTTAAACGGCGTTTTAACGGAAACTGTGTTTATGACACAGCTAAACACAGCCTGAAGGTTTTGAGGATCCAAAGAATGCTAAAAAGGTATGCAAGCTAAAGAAGTCAATCTACGGATTGAAGCAGGCATCCAGGAGCTGAAATATACGTTTTGATGAAGCAGTCAGTGACTTTGGTTTCATCAAGAACGCAGACGAATCTTGTGTATACAAGAAGGTCAGTGGGAGCAAAATTGCTTTCCTATTATTATATGTCGACGACATATTGCTTATCGGAAATGACATTCCTATGTTGAACTCTGTCAAGATTTGGCTTGGGAAATGTTTTTCGATGAAGGATCTAGGAGAAGCACAGTACATATTGGGCATCAAGATTTACAGAGATAGATCTAAAAGGATGATTGGACTTAGTCAAAGCACTTATATCAATAAGGTGCTTGATAGGTTCAAGATGGCGGACTCCAAGCGAGGCTACCTACCCATGTCTCATGGAATGACTCTAAGCAAGACTCAGTGCCCAAAAACACTTGATGAGCGTAGACGAATGAATGGGATTCCATATGCATCATTGATTGGTTCAATAATGTATGCTATGATATGTACACGCCCGGATGTTGCGTACGCACTCAGTGCTACGAGCAGATACCAGTCAGACCCAGGAGAGGCGCATTGGACTGCTGCCAAGAATATTCTGAAGTACCTGAAAAGGCACAAAGATGACTTCCTGGTCTATGGTGGAGATGATGAATTAATTGTTAAAGGCTATACGGACGCAAGTTTCCAAACCGACAAAGATGATTTCAGATCACAGTCTGGGTTTGTCTTCTGCCTCAACGGAGGAGCAGTAAGCTGGAAAAGTGCTAAGCAAAGCACCATTGCGGATTCTACAACTGAAGCGGAGTACATTGCTGCACATGAAGCAGCAAAGGAAGCTATATGGCTAAGGAAGTTCATAGGTGAACTTGGTGTAGTCCCCTCCATTAAAGGACCAATAGCCCTGTATTGTGACAATAACGGAGCTATTGCACAGGCAAAAGAGCCTAGACACCACCAGAGAGTCAAGCATGTACTTCGTAGATTTCACCTTCTACGAGAATTCGTTGAAAGAAAAGAAGTCGAGATAAGCAAAATTGGAACTGATGACAACATATCAGATCCATTAACTAAACCTCTGCCGCAGGCGAAGCACAACTCGCACACTGCAGCTATGGGAATCAAGCATATTGGAGAATGGCTTTGATGTCTCTATTTAATGTTTTAAAGTTTTAGAGTTTAAATCTTTGTAAAACATTATTGGTTAATCATTCACAATAAATGAAAAGAATTCATTTTTCCATTTAATTTGTGGTTTATTAAATGATGAGTCCCTTCAATTTGACGATATATTCAAGATAGACTGTCAGGACCAGTCCTGTGACTAAGAAATGTCTATCAAGTGAACTTGAATGTCAAAGGATGAAAATGGTCCCTAGTCGGAGTTTTCTATAAAATTGGACGCATAGAAAACGTTAGACGATTAGAATGCAAGATGACTAGTAGTTCTGTTTCTTGAACTATGTGGACATGGCAATGTTATAATCATTTGCATAGATACTTACTTTGGGAAGACTAGTATCGGACAAGACCTATGAAACTTTACTGTAAGAGATGAAAATCTGTCATAAGTAAATTTCATTAAATTATTAGACACTAAATCCTCAATACCTGAGTGATTTGAGATTACTTGTTTGAGAACTGGTTGCTTTGACGTTGACCAACCGTCGCACCGTAAAAGGAGGCTATAAAAGCAACGCTCAGGTAATCACCTATCAAACGAAGTCTAATCTCAAGATCGCAAGATTGGGATTGTCCTCCCATAAATCGGGATGAGATGCTTAAAAGTTGTACAAGGCCACTCGGAGAGCTAGAAACTGTGAAATGCATGGCCGTGCTCGGATGAATCATAGGCTATGATTATCTGTTTATTTGATCAGTTGAACTCTGAAACCGAGGAACACCTCTGGACATAATAAGGATGACAACTCTTACCTTATGTTCAAGAGCAAGCATCGAGCGACAAAGGAATTAGGAAATGCACACTTGTCCCTAAGGACAAGTGGGAGACTGAAGGAAATAATGCCCTTGGTCCAAGTATGCATTCTATGTTAAGTCTAATAAATGCGGTTCAGTATTAATTAACAAGTTAATAATTCAGTGAGATCAAGTGAGCTGAATGCCTAGCTAGAGGCCGCTTCAGTTCAAGTGGAATTAATGATATTAATCCATAGCTTACTCTTGACTGAACCCGTAGGGTCACACAAATAGTACGTAAACGGATCAAGTATTTAATGGCATTAAATACTCTATCTATGGATATTTGGAATCGACGGATCTTGGTTTCAGTGGGAGCTGAGATCGTCACAGGCAAGAAATGAATACTCCGGAAACGATGATATTGCCGGAAACGGAAATATGGATCGTATCGGAAATATAAATATTATCCAAGTCGTAGATGTTGCCGGAAACGGAAACATGGTACGTATCGGAAAATATTATCGGAAATGGAAATATTACCAGAATCGGAAATATTACCGGAAACGGAAATATTGTCAGAATCGGAAATATTACCGGAATCGGAAAATAATTCCGGAAACGGAAATATTAAATATTTGTTCGAAACGGAAATTAATTCCGGAATCGGAAATATTAAAAATTGTTCGTATCGGAAATGAATTCCGGAATCGGAAATTTAATCGGAAGCGTATCGTACGAATAAGCATCGGACGAGGCCTGCCGGACGAGGGCCCAGCACGAAGCCAGGCCATCGCCCAGCAAGCCAAGCGCGCCACACAAACAGCCACGCCAGGCCCAGCGCAAGGCCAGGCCCAGCAGGCCGTGGCAGCGCGCACAGCGCGCGCAGCGCGCGCGGATGCTTGCGTGGGCTTGTGGCTCGCGCAGGCCTCACTGCGTGGGCTGCTGCTCGCACGCACGCATGGGCGGCCCATCGAGGCTGCCGTGTGTGTGTGCGTAAGTGTTTGTGTTCGTGCACGTTTCCTAAAACGTGCAGAGTTCGGTTAATGATTAAATTCCTAATTCTATTTGATAAATTAATTAAATTAGAGTTCTTGTAGGATTCTAGGTTTAATTAATTTGTATCTGAATAGGATTCCAATTCCCTTTCCATAACCCTATAAATATGTGGCCTGGGTTCACAATTTATAACGAGTTTCAAAGTATTCAAAGTGAGTTTTTGAGAGAAAAATTCAGCCACACATCTTGCTCAAAAGTGCCGAAAATTCTAGTACCTTAAGGGCGATTCTAGTTGGTCAATCTTAAGGCGGATCCGGACGTGCTGTGGACTATCTACGGAGGGACGACACTTGGAGTCCTAAAGACTTGTTCTTGCTCGGTTCGGGCGCAGCTAGGGAGGGCACGCAACAAAGAGTATGCATCTAAATTATGCTATATGATTATGTGTAAATAATATGTAATCCTGGGTTAATGGTTGTTTCCGCATGATTTATGTAATATCATATGTATCATAACCTAACATAAGGACCCCCTGCAACAATGCGGTTCTTGTCCTCAATACAATCAAATCTAATGATAAAGTACCCTTCATCATGGAAAAACACTTGAGGAGTAGCAACCTCACTCCACACAGCAGCCATAAATCTCCTTACAGAGGCCAATGTTGGTGATTCTCCAACAACATACATAACTAGTGAAGCCTGCCATTTATCCACCATAGTGGCAAGCTCTGATTGCTGCAGTTGCGCTACTTTTTTCCCATCTTTAACCAAATGTGTCACAAATTCCAGGGGAGCTCCTTTGGAGGCAAGCTTAGCCACAGCAAATAGATTCACCCATGGTTCCTTAACAGTTCCCCCCTCCTTAGGTACCTGAGTCAAAACACTAGGAGAAGCTTGATGCTTCAATGGTTGACCAATAACACCCACATAACCAGGGTTTCGAAAAACAGAGTCCGTACGACTTTGTGGAATCAAACTCCCCTCCCCAGTGAGCCCCAACGACTGATTCAAAGCAATAATGGTGTGATGAAGAGCTTTAGGAATCATACCAGCCGATGAGTGCACTAGATTGGAGTAAATAAGTTCTTCGTTCTCAAAGTTCGTCGCACTATTTGCAGCAGCTGGGTTCGATTTTTGGCCCCCTTCTGGAATCAAAAGAGTCTCATTTCTAGGTTTAGAGTGAGTGGAATCGTCCTCCGAAGCCATTGGTGAAGTTACAATCAAGCTAGCCTTCTTCTTCTTCGCCATTAGTGAAGGTGGCGCACGTTAGTAAGCACCCTTAACGTACACCCTCTCAGCTTGGGAGAGAAGAAAACTTTACTCTAAAATATTCAATTACGTAACTACATACTGTTTCTTAGTATTTATTAAAGATTTTCTCTAAAATTTCATCTTTGAGACAAGTCTTTAAACTATGAAAAATAATGGCTAATCAACATTGAATATACGGATCATGCATAGTGGGCCTGTCATGGCTTATGAAGCCCATCAATGTAAAATCCATGCTTAAAGTTTTCTACGGAGTTTAAACTTGTTGCTTGTTGCCCGGCCTAATCCGTTACCATTTGGAGCTGCTGCGTTTTTAACAAAAAGCCCAAGAAGGGAAACTGCTACATAAATAAATGGTTCTACATAAATAAATTGGATAGGCCAAGTCAACTCAAGTGCTACATAAATAAATTCAAACTAGTTTGTGCCGGGTATAACTATAGTTTGTAGAATATGAAGTAAATTTTGATTATTCCCTTTTAAGTTTTTCGTTGTGTTTACATTAATTTCTAATGTTTTGTTTTCTATTTTCAATTTGTCATAATATATAGTTAATTTGTTGAATACTTACAGTTAAACTATTGTTTCCTTATGGGTTTCATTATGTTGATGATTTGACTTTCCGTATGATGTTGATTTTGCTATGTTTTAGAAAAAACTAAATTTATATTATTTTCTAACATAGCCGGTAAACAAGAGTAAATTGAGGTTTGGAGGCCTTTTATTCTGCTCAACTCCTTTAATAATATTGATTTACTTTATTTTTCATAACAAAAATATCTTGTTTTAATTTTGTCAATGACAAGCTACTAATGATAATAATAAAATTGTGTTGGACTAAACTAGTTTATGTATTACATTTAATTAGGGTATTCCATCCGACAATGCAGAGCTACTAAGCTTTAAGACCTTAGTTGAATCCGTTACTTGTTGGTTTTTTAACAGCGGATGATTATTTCTGAACTGGAATACTCTGTTCATTCCTAAAAAAGTTGGTAGGATCAACCAAAGTCTTGACCTTGACTAATCTATCAAAGTTCCCCATGAAATACTGCCTCCCATAAACTTCCCCTTGTTGGTAAGTCCAATTATGACTAACACCAATATCAATATCCCTATAATTAAGGTAAGCACCCCTTGGATTTTTAGAAACATAGGGTGTCATAAAAGTATGAAGCTCCCTAATTAGTCCCAAATGCTTGTCATTAGCCGCTGTCCCTGGTTCTTTCCAACTGTCAGAGTACTGAATCTTGTAAAAACTTCCTTTCCTATGAGGCATTGGCGTATCTGTTGCCGGAATTTCGTTCATCCTTCCACCATAAGAGTTGAATACCATCCCAACTTGTTCCAATGTAATCAACTTCTGCCACATTAGATTCAATCCTGCCGTTGTGATCGGTGTTGTTACGTAATCCGACTTTCTCTTGTTATAATTAGCTGTGAATGTCCTGTTTAACAGGACTTCAGGTTTAGTTGTGTTGTCGAAATTCGCCCAATACAAAGCTGAATTTATCCAGCTCATTTCTAAACAATCTTCCTTCTTAAGACCAAGTTCAGGAAATTTAGTGCTTAGCAGAGAGAATAAATCTTTGGAATTACCTAAATAAAGGGCAATAAAAGTGGCTCTGCCTGTTTTTTTATTCTTAATGATAGGGTCATTTACTGGCTGTATTAATAACCTGATAAACAAATTATAGTCAATATCTTGCATAAGTGTCTGCCACTTATAAACCAATTCAGTAGCATTATCAGAAAGATAACGCTCAATGTTAAAAACAGTTACGGTTTCCGGTACCGGGACAAGATTAAAGGTGAAGGAAACAACAACGGCGAAACTAGCACCACCACCACCTCGTATAGCCCAAAACAAGTCATCCCCCATGGTTTTCCGGTTTAGAATCTTACCCTGTGCATCAACAACTGTTGCGTCGATAATATGGTCTACAGATAACCCATACTTTCTGATCATGTTACCATAACCACCACCGCTAATATGACCTCCTACACCTACTGTAGGACACACCCCAGCCGGAAATCCAAAGGTGTTAGTTTTTTCATGTATCCTATAATATAATTCCCCTAAAGTTGAACCTGCCTCAACATAGGCGGTTCCTGCTTTAGGGTCTACATCAATGCGCCTTAAGTTTTGCATGTCGAGGATGATGAATGGATGTTCCGAGGTGTAGGATAACCCATCGTAGTCGTGGCCGCCGCTACGGATTTTAACTTGGTGGCCGAGGTTGCGAGCGCAAATGACCGCCGCCGATACTTGCGACGGGTTCAAAGGGGTGATAATAAGTTGTGGTTTTGGTGTTGTTGGTAATGTGAATCTAAGGTTTCGAATGTAAGCTAGTAACACAGAATTGAAGTTCGGGGTTTGTGCAGAATACAGAATTGTGGAGATGTTTGCTGGTGAGATTGTTTGATTTTGTAGGCATTTGGAGAAGGCATCATATGTTTGATCCAAACATAATGTTTTTGAAAAAGTAGAGAACAGGATTAGAACAAACCAGGGAAATAGAAAGTATTTGATATTTGTGCCCATTTTTTGTTTTCAACTTTTCTGTACAAAAAAAGTATGTTACATCTTATGAGTATATATATTGTTACAAAAAAAAACTAAAAAAAATAAAAATGAATGGGTATGGTTTATTTTTCCTATTATTTCTCAATTTCTTTTAATATTATTAATAACAATCCTTAATTTACTCCTTATCATTAAAGATGATATAAACATAAATTTGTAATTGTCAAGTTTAGCTACCTATTTCTGTATGTAATTCCTCTTTAAGATTGACTTTTTACGTTATGAATTGATTTTAGCATGTTTTGAAAAATCTTCAAACTTTAATGCATGGTTTTGTAAAGATATCAACCATTTGGTCTGGTCTAACGACTTTACAAACTTAGATTTGACTTATCTTGTTTCAATGTGTCGTCTTAATCATAAAATATACACATATAATTATAAAAATATCTTTATTATGTACGGGAACAACTGTTGTATGTCGATTATACTCTTACTAACCTATTAAATTCCAACAAAAATATAAAATCCTTTCATTTATCTAAGACTTTTGTTTCATTAAAATTATAAAATTCATATAAAATGTTATGTATGTACTGGTATTGCGTAAATAAACACTAGTAAGCATATAAACATACCTGTTTAATTAGGGACGAAAGGGCACAATATAATAGATCTGAATTCGTTAGGTTTGAGCAGTTGAATAGTCAAATGATAAGAAACGAGAAAAAGTGGAGAAAAATATGATACTGGAGTTTGAAAATGAAAGGACAAATTAGATGACAAAGAGCTAGATGGGATAATTCTTAGAGAAGAGTATCATTATTCAATGTTGAAAGAATTACAATGAAAGATGGTGAATTGTATATATATCAACCCTTAGTATATCTGGAATAATCTTAATCGATCGTTTTGGTTAGTTGATTGACATCTTATCTAATAGCGGAATAGTCTTAATCGATCGATTTGGTCAGTTGATTGATATTTGGTTTTATTCAAAGGATCAAGGGACTCATATATGCTAACTGCCTAAGTATTCATTACATATATTTGATATTTATCAATGAATTAATTTGATTATCCAAAAATATATTTTAATGTTTTCAACACAAAATAACATTGACAGACTTAAATGACATCATATCCAAGTGACGTAAGTCTTTGGACTTAGGTGTTCGGAAGTCGGAACGCGTTGAGAGCCAATTTTCATAAATCAAGTGAGTATTTTCTCATATTATAAGATTTTTTCAACTTTTTTATAGGGATATTTTCTCATATTATAAGAATTTTTCAATTTTTTTTATAGGGATATTTTCTCATATAAGATGATCTTCTCTGATATTGTACTGTACTGTGATATTCATATATCTACCTTGATCATTGCCTCTTTAATTTGTTGGGTTGATCCTTTCTTCTCTTTATTGATTATCTACTATTTCTTTTGATTATTGTCTATCTTCATTGACCCTATCTTTGCTCCTAAACGCAACATATGCATACTCGATTGCTCTCTAACACAATCTGACTACGGAGTACTTCATAACATGTACATTTATTGAAATTGAAACACAAAAACTGAAGACAATGGGGCCGAAAATAATCTTATTTGTAGAGATATTTAACTATATTAGGCCCAACAAGACCCAAAGGTGTTGAAAACATAAACAGAAAATAGCATTAAAGTATATTTTGTGTTTTACAATATCACAAATTCTTATTTACATGGGGTGTACGATAAATATTGTACACCGAAGTTAAAGTTGATGTAAAATGCTTATAAGTTACCCTTATATATGTAAAAGTTATCTACTTTTTAGTAATAAAAATTTTAATAAAATTAATCATTTAACACTTAAAAATGTTTATTTATTAAAAAAATAAAAGTTAGAGAAAACTGAGTTAAAGTTAGAAAAAACTGGGTAAAAGTTATGTTGGTGCACAATAAATTTATTTTACACCTTGTGCATGCAAGACCTGTCGTTACAATATAGAGAAAACATATCTTCTAAAAAAATTTAGTTGATTAAAAAATAGTTTATGGGGCAATACTATACAAATTTCAATCAAAGAATCGACTAATTATAGAAATAATAATAAAAAAGGCCTGAAGTCTATATCGAAGATAGATAAACCTAATGCATCGATAGAAAAAGTCTCTTGAATAGAGAGAACGAATACAATGTGAATAATATAATCAATAAACGAAAAGGTTATATGTACCCTCAGGGTACCAAATAATATTGTACCCTGACACATGATTGGCCCAAATTTTTGGTGAGTAGCGCCAATGTGGAAGAAAATGAGGAGGGGAAATTTGGGGGAATTGCGCCTTTTTCACTCTTCTTCCCCTTGGCGCCAATTGCCGTTCCATAAAAAAAATTTTAAAAAAATTAAAAAAATTGAAATTAATTATTTTCTGACACAATTATTGAAGGAAATAATGCCCTTGGTCCAAGTATGCATTCAATGTTAAGTCTAATAAATGCGGTTCAGTATTAATTAACAAGTTAATAATTCAGTGAGATCAAGTGAGCTGAATGCCTAGCTAGAGGCCGCTTCAGTTCAAGTGGAATTAATAATATTAATCCACAGCTTACTCTTGACTGAACCCGTAGGGTCACACAAATAGTACGTAAACGGATCAAGTATTTAATGGCATTAAATACTCCATCTATGGATATTCGGAATCGACGGATCTTGGTTTCAGTGGGAGCTGAGATCGTCACAGGCAAGAAATGAATACTCCGGAAACGATGATATTGCCGGAAACGGAAATATGGATCGTATCGGAAATATAAATATTATCCAAGTCGTAGATGTTGCCGGAAACGGAAACATGGTACGTATCGGAAAATATTATCGGAAATGGAAATATTGCCGGAATCGGAAATATTGCCGGAAATGGAAATATTGTCAGAATCGGAAATATTATCGGAATCGGAAAATAATTCCGGAAACGGAAATATTAAATATTTGTTCGAAACGGAAATTGATTCCGGAATCGGAAATATTAAATATTGTTCGTATCGGAAATGAATTCCGGAATCGGGAATTTAATCGGAAGCGTATCGTACGAATTAGCATCGGACGAGGCCCGCTAGACGAAGGCCCAGCACGAAGCCAGGCCATCGCCCAGCGAGCCAACACGCACCATCGCGTGCCAAGCCTCGACCAGGCCCAGCGCAAGGCCAGGCCCAGCCAAGGCCTGGGGCGCGCGCGCGAGAGCACAACAGCAGTGGGCCGAGCGTTGTGCGCCTAGCGTGGGCCGCAAGGCTTGCGCGGGTGTACGGTGCTCGTGCAATGCTTGTGCGGGAATCCTAAAGCAATCGGGATTCGAAATATGATTAAATCCTAAAACTATTAGATAATGATTATTTAATTAGAGTCCTAGTAGGGTTATAATTAAATAAATTAGTATCCTAATAGGATTCCAAATCCTTTTCCATAACTCTATAAATAGGTGCCTAGGGTCACATATTTACATAGATTATTCAAGTATTCAAAGTGAGTTTTTGAGAGCAAAATTCAGTCATACATTTGCCTATAAAGTGCCGAAATAATAGTACCTTAAGGGCGATTCTAGTTGGTCAATCTTAAGGCGGATCCGGACGTGCTGTGGACTATCTACGGAGGGACGACACTTGGAGTCCTAAAGACTTGTTCTTGTTCGGTTCGGGCGCAGCTAGGGAAGGCACGCAACAAAGAGTATGCATCTAAACTAGGCTAAATGATTATGTGTAAATAATATGTTTTCCTGGCTTTATGGTTTTTCCGCATGATTTATGAATTGTCATATGTATCATAACCTAACAGTGGTATCACGAGCCTCTTATTATTTTCATAATCTAAATTTCATGAACATGGTTAAATATTACAAATTTGCAAGAATTAAAAGGGGTGATTAATTTTCGTAATTGTTAATTAATTGCAAATTGCGTTTATTTAATTATACGTACGCAGTTTTTCGGCAGTTTCTTCGTTACTCATCCAAATCGAGTGATTTTTGTGTCAATTCCGCATGTAAAAGGCATTCTAAAATTTTGACAAAAATAGTTATTTTCGGCCGAACCCAGAATTCTCAAATTCGAAGCCTAACTATGACTTTTCGAAGGTTTTAGTTTTTCGAATGCAAAATTTCGTAAATTTAAGATGTTAAATTAAATATTTGCGATTCTTGTTGATAAATCTTGAATTTTTGATTGACCTACTGTATATGTTTAATAAGTTTGAATGCCTAGCCTTGTTAATTATGCAATCTAATTTGTAATTATGATTAATTTGTTGAAAATTAGAATAATTTAGAATTAATTTGATTTTCATAATTAATTATAATTTAATTAGATACCTATGATGAAAAACCACCATAAAAATTGTAAATTTATGATAAATTTTAAATTTTTATGACCTAGGCTTGAATCCATGTTAATCGGAAATCAATTGAATAATAAATTTTCGATTTTTCGCCCTAAAATTATGAAATTAATATTATTTATTAATTTGTCATTAATTTTAAATATAAATTTTTTAAATTTTATGCGATTCGCTCATATAACTTGCACGCACAAAGCAATGGACGCTACGTGTTACCCTTAAGGGGTGTTGTATAGTGCGGGCATGAGACGACGAGCAAGGGAGCTCGTCGCCCATGCGGCACGAATGCAATGAGCAAGGCCATGGTGCACGAGCACAAGGCAGCAGTCCTGCCTTGTGTCGTGGGTTGTGAGCAATGGACGAATGGGCGAGGGCGAAATGTGTTCTTCACCCAAGGTGCATTAGTCTAATACCAAAGTTCAGATTAATTACGAACAATTAATTCAGTGAGATCATGTGATCGGAACAGCTAGCTGGAGCAATGCTTCCGATCAGTGAGTTCTAATCTATATTAGGCTCACATCTTAATCTTGACTGAACCTATAAGGTAACACCAATGACATGTAACAGATCACCGGATTAAATGAATCGAAAACTCATTTAATTGCTTTTCGGGAATTTGTTCGGGAAAACATAATTATGCGATATGACGTTGGATGGGAATCGTATATCGTATCGCGAATATTCGTAAGCTAGACGAAACAAATAATCGTATCGTACGACGGTGATTCGTCAAGTACGATACGATAAATAATAGCCGTAAGGTGTTGGTCGCGAATACGAGCCGCAACGAAGCTGTCGGCCCATCGAGCCAAGCGCGCATGCGCGCAATGCCCGACGAGCCAGCAGCTCGCGCGCATCGAGGAGCCAGCCCACAAGGCTGCTGTGTGCGTGCACTGAGTGCAGCGAGGCAGTAGGCAAAGCTGCGAGGCCCAAGGCCCACGGCTGCGATGCCCGCGTGCGCTGTGGGCTTCGGGTGTGCGTGTGTAACAAAATCGCAAAAACGGGCCTCGAAGTATGAGTTTTTGGGCGTTTTTGTTAATTAACGAATTAAATTAACAATTTCGGAAAGTATTTCAAATAATTGCACGACCTTAACTACTCGGAATTGATTGAAATTTTTCCCTACTGTTCTTAGGTATATTTTAAATTTATGACAAAATTTTCGGCCATAAATGTTAATTATAAACCCTAATTTTATTTTCCCTAAATTTGTAATTTTTAGATCGCAAATTGATTTTTAAAATAATTTAGATCTGGAAATTTGGTTAATTGGGAAAGGGAATATAATTTCATATAAAGTGGCAGTTTTCTAAATTATTGGATTAAAATTTTGATTAGATTCGTTAATTTTAATCGTCACTTAAACCAAATTGGTAAAAATCTGAAATTTAAATGTTTAGAACGATTTAAAATTTTGGATTCGATTCTAAAAAATATTTGAATTTTTGTTGACATTGTTCGTTCGTTATAATCTAATTTAAACTTTTAAATTAAATTACAATAATACAGAACGATACGCATATCGTATTTCAAAAATTTACAAGAATACAAAACGATACGCAGATCGTATTTTCTGTCCTATTTTGGGCCATACTAGTCACTTGCCTGTAACAAAATATCATATATATTCCATACACGCATATAATATCAAAATATTTGAGACACAAATTATTTACTTATTAACTATTAATAAGCAAATAACATTTCCAAAATAATTATAAAAACTTAAACAATTTAAGTTTAATATTACTTAGGAAACTTTAATATTTTTATTCAATTACTATTTAAATATGGCTAGAATAATCTCATGAATCAAGAATTTGCATTTAAAGAAACATATTAATTTATGCTCAACTTAGAAAATCATATTCCAAAAAAGAATATTTCCAAAATTACAAAAACTGATTTTAAGGAAACTTATTCAATTTATAAAGGTTGATTTAGGGAACTTTTCCAATTTTAGAACATACGGAGTATTAAGGAGGAAAATCTGATTTTCCATTTAAAAGGAAACTGTCACTCTGATTTCAATTCCCCCCCCCCCCCTTTTTTCTTTTTTTTTAATTGTTTAAAGCAGCAGCAAACCACGACTTCACCAAGTATGCTGGCCAGCAACCACCAGGGCCACCGGCCAGCATCCACTAACGCCGGTCATCTTCCACAGGCATAACCCAGTCACGCCCGCCGATCCGACCACCAGAATAATCCGGCAGCCCGACCGACCAGCGAGCCAGGCTAACCAGCGAGTCCATCGTAACTGCCGCGAACCAGGCACAACAGCAGCGTCAATATGCCGCCTAGCTGTCGCCCGTCGCCATTCCTTCTGCTGCCGGAAGGCCGCCCTAATTCTCCCTCCACCGTGGCTCCACCGTCGCAGGTGGTGCCACCCAGCCATGGTGGGCAATTTCATTTAAATTTGTGCAACAATTACTCAATTTTAAACTATTTTTTAAACAACGTTTGTTTAAAGATTAAGGAATTTAATTAGGTTTAAATTCTTAAGTAGGGGAAAGTAGCCGAGTATGTGTGGCGTAGTCCTCACATGCATAGGTGATGAAAAACATTGGAAGCGAGTGCTACATCAGTAGACTCGTGGTAAGCGGGCTTGACCGTAGTTCGGCGGGATAGACCCGTTAAAGCGGCTTGGCCGTAAAGCGAGTGCTACAAAAGTAGACTCGTAGAGGCGGGATAGACCCGTAATTAGGGACATGTCCTAGTTAAAGTCTTGCAAGCGTATGCTTATCAGGAGGGTGACGACCCCCACCGTATAGAGACATCTGGTCGTGCTGACCCCTCTCTATTCGTGTTCACTTTTCCCAGTTGCAAACTAATATGTTAAATAATTATCTCTTTTCGCATTGAGTTATGAAATTATATCGAACATGTATTGTGAGTTGGAATGGTGTTTGTGAGTTTGTTATGTAGCAAAGTAATACGACTTTGAAAACTTTGTGAAAGTGAGTTTCGTATTAAACTTTGAATAAATATATATTATGAGGAAATGACCGATAGAGTTATGATTGGAAATAAGTCCTAGTATGGTAATAACTAGATGAGTAATAAGTTGCGAGCTTTTTTAGGTTGTCCATATTTAGGGGAAGTGCTGCCGAAATTTCTAATAGTTAATTAAGTTTAATTAAGACTTAAACTGTGATTAAATCTTTGAAGTTGTTTGAAGAGTTAAAGTTTGTTTAGCAGGGTTTAAAGTTGTAATTTCATTAAGACTAAGTGTGTTTAGAAAGCAGCTCGTTAAGGGCGGGCTGTTATCATCATTAGGATGACACCCAACTCAACAAGGACATATATTTTATCTTAATCAAGGGTTAATATAAAAGGATTCTTTTAATGTAGTAAATGAGAAATCTCTAAACTATTTTAAGCATAACAAAAGCCGAAGGGTCACTATGACCAACTGTCTCTATTTGGTGGGGGTCGTCACCCTCCTGATAAACATACGCTTGCAAGACTTAACTAGGACATGTCCCTAATTACGAGTCTACTTTTGTAGCACTCGCTTTACGGCCAAGCCGCTTTAACGGGTCTATCCCGCCGAACTACGGGTCAAGCCCGCTTACCACGAGTCTACTGATGTAGCACTCGCTTCCATTGTTTTTCATCACCGATGCACGTGAGCACTATGCAACACATACACGGCTACTTTCCCCTCCTTAAGCATTATATTATCAATTATCTTAATTCATTGCCCAAAACTTATTCGCATTCCCTTATTCAAGTGTTAGCTTCATTCTTATATAGTTCAACTCAATTCCTTTCTCCGAAAAATTCTAACCCCAATTAATTATCATCCTCAAGACTCGTTGACTCTTTAACCTTACAACACTTAGACTATAGTGAACTGATAGGACATGAGCGCCTTTCTTGATTTACTCCTTTGATTAAACTTTCTTAAACCACTAACCCATAATTCGACTTCTAATGTGATATCCTTAAACATAAATTAACTTGAGACTCTAATATAATATTACTTTGGCACGTAGTTTGACTTAATTATAACTTGATAAAACGTTATAACTTCTTTGTGTGATAGCTGCCGCCTTAGCTGCGGGTTGTTGTTGTCGTCATCATTTCTGGAGAGAGGTTTATGGAGGCTTAAGTTGAATCCTAATGGAGCTTGATTGTATTCAATGGATCTAAATTATGTTTTATATATTAAGGTTGTATTTATTTAGTATATGAATTGTTGTAAGTTTAATTGTGAGGTGAAAGGTTTATTATTTATTCAAGGATTATTCATTTGAGATATTTAAGGTTATTTTGTGGGTCCATAATCCACAGGTCCAAAATCGTGTTTAATTAAGATTAAGGTTAATTATTCCGCTGCGTGTTAAGCGTTAATTGTGATCTTTAAGGGTTAAGTGTTCTTTATTAACAGCTCGATTGAGCGGGCTGTTACGCAAATAATGGCATAAATATTGAATAAATCAACAAAACTAAAACTGAATTTTAGGTTTGTTAAAAAAATTAGATTTCAATTAGAATTTTTATTAAAATTAAATCTAACAAGAATTCAAAATTTTTATTCAAAAAATTCAGAAAAATAAAAATTATTATCCAAAAAATTCGAACTTAATTACCAGGTTGATCTATTGAATTTTCTTAACAAATAAAATCAAGAATTTTAATTGTTATCCTTAAATTTATGATTAATCGAATTAAACATAAAAATTAACCAAATTCAATAATTAATATACAAAAATTCCGAAAAAATAGTTAAACAATTACCAAAAAATATAATTTCGGCTATTGTATAAAAATTAGGGGATAATAGGTAGATTTATTTAACAAATAAAAAATCAAATATTTAATTGTTAACAAATTATTTTCATGATTAATCTTATTAATTATTAAATAATTTAAAATCTGACGAATTTAATTTTAAGAAATCCGAAATTTTTTTGTGTGAAATTAACTGTTAATTTCGGCCCTAAGATAAAAATTTCTGAATTTTATAAATTTATTTTAAGCATAAATTAAATAAATCACGATTTATTAATTTCAATGAATTAATATCATATATTAATTTTGCAAATTCAAGCCATAAATAAATCTTCCCTTAAATGAATCATAATAATAATGTTGAATACAATCATGATCATAAAATATTATGCAAGAGGCTAAAACTGATACCACTGTAAGATAATATAGATGCATAAAGCGGAATTTCAGGAAACAATTTCCTAACATCTATCACAGGATCACATGCATAACAATAGTATAGATCATATTAAGACGAAAGAATAATCACCTTTGTAGCGTGTTCTCCCGTTCGTATGCAAGCTTCGAAGATCTGAGAGCCCCACTTGTTGCTCCTCTACTTAGTCTGTAACACCCCGACAATTCTCTCTTTTCTAAAAAACCTTTTAATATAAAACGTAGAGAATTATCAAGGCATTATCTCCCGTGTGAAAACGTAACGGCTTATTCAGAATTTTGCAATGGAAAACATAAAACTAACTTTTAGGTTTATAAATAATAGATTACATATTAAGTCCCAAAAAAACCAATTAACGGAAATAAGGAAACACGAACAGTACGACAAATTTCAAGTCCAAATTAACAAACCAAATCGTTTAACAAAACAAATCTAAATACAAGCTCTCTAATCACGATCTCAATGATGCATCATCTTCAAACCTGTAGATGGGCAATGCTTATTGATCCTTAGAGACTGCTCACCAAAGATGGGTCATCACAGGATCAATAAGGCATAGCCATGATCAACACACACAAACAAAGCACGTAATCAGCAAAGCTGATTATTACATACTAAAACAATAACAATCCTAACATGATACTATTAAACATAAGTAAGGGCAGGCAAAACATGATAAGTTGACGACCACACTTGGCTAGACTAGGCTAGACTGGACTAGACTTTTATAACAATAATGTTATTTAATTGAAATAGGCAATGGACCGAGTTTTCTACCTAGAAGCTTCACTAAGGAAGACGAGGTACGGGCGCGACTCCGTAACCTCAGTGACCTGCGATATCGAGGAACGTTTGAATAAAAATAGGACACGGTGATCAATCCGGTCCGAGATAAAGGCCATGGACTACCACCATGAACCCCAACTCATGTTTGTCCGTCACTTTAGATGTGCACAGTCTAAAGCTATTGCTACTCAGTTTCACTTTACATGATTTACAAATTGACACCCTGTTATGACTCAACAATCACATAAGGCATACAATCCACATTTATTCACAATTGTTTTTATCTTGGAATTAAGTAAGTGATCACAAAGGTATCAAACAAGACTCATTCCAATTAAACCCAACCTTTCCTTTAATACATCAACCCCTCTATATGGGTATAAGGTTTCAACTTACTAAGCAAGGTCCACGGCCCTCATAAAGTAGTGAAAAGCTAAAAAGGGAACGATGATCAATCGATTCAAACCAACATATATAGAATAATCTAGTGTTCCCAACTAACATGTTATAATTCTCATAATGCAATATAGGTTCAATATGTCCATGCAACAGTATTAAACATGCAATTTCAACCTGATCAAGTTCATCAACACTATCAACATAACCAAGTTCATCAACAATCTCAACATAACCAAGTTCATCAACAATTTCAACATGGTTTCAACAAATAGCACGCATTCCAAGCACACAGGTATGTATGTACCTTGTTTAAACAAACTGATAGGCCACTTTAACACTTTCAAAAGTCGCCTAAAGAGAATTCTCCGCCTAAAACAACCAAAAAGTTATCCCAATCAATTTCTAATCATTGGCAACCATAATAAAGCATTCTAAATGCATCCTAAACATATTTAGAACTTTCCCCAATATCAAAACTTAAACATTTGATTTCCTAGCATCATAATTATTGAACTAGTGATTGAAATTCGTTGGAAACTTTTTGCAAACATCGTACTTTAAATTTTCAGCAATATAAATTCATTTAAAAGCTTCACCAAGGTCAATCTACGCTCCTAGTATCTCAAAACAACAAATTTAATAATCCATACTCAACCTACCATGATTTTAAATCATAAAAACCTTGAATTTCATACTTTAAACAATCAAAAACCAATATTTCAATGTAATTAGATAATCTGAAAATTAATAACTTTATTATAAAATTCGTATAATCTTAAATTTATAATTTAATCACAAAACCATAACTTTAATTCACGAAAACATAATTCGAATTAATAAAACATGATTAAGCCCTAACTTATTTTTAATTAACCAAAACTGAAAATAATTCGTTTATAATTAGCAACACCAAATCTGAAAATCAAATTCAAGCCATAAAAATTATAAATTTAATATCAAGAACGTAATTTAAATTAAAACTATAATTAATTAAAATAATTAGTTACTTAGGGTTTAAGAAAATAACCAATTCAAGAGGGAGAGGGGAGTGCTGGCCGGCGGACAGGGTGGTGCGGCTAGGCGAGGTGGCTGCGACTGGAGGTTGTTGTCGGCACAAACAAAACACGAATGAGCCCATGAACGAAACAGAAAAAAAAAAAAAAGAGAACGAAATACAAAGAAGAAGGAAGACGTTGGTTGGTGTGGGCAAGGAACGCGGCGGCGCAGCGATGCAGGCTGGGCGGCAACGTCACTACTACATTTTAAGGCCTATTGTAACATCGAAATTCGTTTCTAAAAGGCCTAACTCCGTTACAATAGGCCTATTGTAACGCCATTCCACTCGTTACATCCGCGGCCGCTACAATAGACCTATTGTAACAGGGTAAGATGTATTGTAACGGCTTTAGAAGCCTATTGTAACGCTTGCTATTATCAAGGACAGAGTGTTACACTAGGTTTAACCCTCGTTACAATAGAAAGGTAACGACACTTCCAAAACTATTGGAATGCATGTACTGGCATTTCTGAATATTATGATATTATCAATTACAATACTTGTTTTACAATATTTGTATATTTTGATTTTTTTTTTTTTTTATAAACGTAGGAATACGTAGTAATTAAGGAACAAATATTGATATTGAAATTCTATTATTTCAAAAATAATTCATACATTACATCCTCTTGCATTAGCAAGTTTCTAAACTTAACAAATACAAAACATACAAATAAATAACTAATCAAATGTTTATTCATCTAACAAAATAAAGTAAATAAAGATGTCATTCACTTGGCTTAATTTTTTCAACCGAAGTCCCTGCAAATTAAAAATGAAAGGCATGTCAAATTATTTAATAAGTACATACCTATGTCATATCTTTATTAATGAAAAGACATGCATTAGAACAAAACAAATAAAGCTTTCTAATTTTTATTTTGAAAATGAAATGCTGAAAGAAAAGGTCAAGCAAGAAAGTGTATCTGTATGTAGAAGCCACTTCAACAAGACAATTAACAAGGAAGTGCAGGCTAACAAAGAGTAACACAAATCAAACTCAACCTTAACCTCAACTAATTCCGAAATTTAGAAAAAGAAAGCAGACCAATAATATTGAGAAAATAACAAAAGCATACCACAATGATTTAAGCAAGTGTAGACAAAAAATGAGAAAATAGCAAGTTCTATTATATTTCTATAAAAACATTAAGTTCCATCATACACATCTTGCGGGTTGCAGTGAGTTTTAGACTACATCAAAATACAGTAGCTATCCTTCACCCTTCTCAAGTGAGTTTCCGATAAATCGATAATACATCACTTAGCTTTTCAATACCGTAATTGTTGAGAATACCTTCACAAAATGATCCACCAGCTCATCACTTATACTACCAACAAGTTAGCAATATTGTCATTAAAAAAAACATCAAAAGCTTCCTTAAGAGCTTGTACAACATCAGAAAGAACTTCAACACCCAAAGTCGTAACATTAGTAGGACAACCCATTGATGAAATCACAAGCACGACAATATGGTGTGTTTCATAAAGTAATCAATCACCTAAACCATAAATTTATCGTGTAACTCTGTCACTTTAAAAGATCCAACAAGATGCAAGAAAACAAATTGACATCACTGCATATCGTCCCTTTAACATCATCTTACCTTATCATTTGAAGCTTCCTCATTCATCACTGCATCATAGAAAAAAACTCGGTCCAGGTATTCCTTCAGGTTGACCTGTCCAACCATTTTAATTTTGCAGTAGGTCAACTTTAGAAGTTTCATACAAATATGCCAGTAGTACAGAGCACCAAACATATCCCGGAATGTAAACACAAAGAAACAATAAACAACACAAGCATGAGTATACCATAACCTAGGAGCCAAGTGATATGTCAACAGGATCGGCTATTAAGCAACTCGCACTCTTCCATTTTGACAAACTATCATAAATTAGTGAGAAAATTAGAAGCAAATAGCATTATAACTTAATAAAGATATTGTTTCCTACATGAAATAAGATAATAACTTGCAATTGGATTTTTATTAACATAACATCCCAAATCATGACATGTTTTTCCTATCAAGATAAATACATTAAAATCAGTACTCTGTGTGTCCAAAATTTCACAAACCTACAACTTTTTTAGCTTTTTAATAAGTCCATTGAACATGTAAATTATATCAATTGTCAAAGGACTTCTACTGCGTCAAAATTTATTTTTAGTTTCCTCTTTATTCAATGGAAAAACAAATCAATAATAGCAATGCTTAACCTAAAAATCAACTTCTCTATGTTCCATCTCCAATTCTCTATAACCCAATAACCAATCCCTATGTAAGTTTTGGTCTATTTGGCTGTAAATTCTACAGCTTGTCACACATTAATATTGAAGGACTACTAGTACAGGAATGGAATGCCATAGAATTACTTGACCGCAATTGAAATGAAATTTAATCAGGCATGTAAAATTCATAATACCATGAAAATTGGAAGTAAAAGAGTTAAATTAGAATCTAACCCTAGAAGAAGGTAGATTGTTGACCTTTACAATTGCAACCTCGTGATGTTTAATCTGCACAAATTGACGAGTTATAGAAACACATTAGAAATAATTAAGAGAATTAACAAAGGTGAGGAGAAAGAGGGAAAGAGAAATACCTCAAAGGGGGGTTTGGGAGGAAGACGATCAAGTAACTGCCATTGTCGAGCACCTTCTAGTGAAAAACGTTCAATTGCGATTGCTTGAATTTGCAATAGAGGAGATCGCCAATTTTTTCTCTTCTCGTTCAATTCTGCAAAGAACCCTAGAAATTCAGAACTTGAACCAAATAGCAGAAACCCCTAAATTTTAAAAGAAAGGAAGATATGAAGTTGGAGATGGATGGGAGAGCCAGACGACGTCGAATAGGGAGATGCAGTTACCAGAGGAGAAGATGGGGAAGCAATGGTGGGTATCGACATTTGCGATATTAGTCTGAGTTAGGGTGAAGAATTTTTTGAGGGAAAAGTTGAAAGAAATTTCAATATCAAAGAATTGGAAAATTGGAATCCCGCCCCCTTTTTAATCTAGCGCCTTATACTTTTTAATTAAAATATCAAACCCGTTACAATATAGCTTCACCTAATGTAATGGTACTTGGTAAAATTTAATACTATGCACATACTGTTACAATAGCCTAAGGTTTATACCAATTGAGGTTGGCATGAGTGGTTAAGGGCCTCTTGCTCCTTAACCAAGGTCTCGGGTTCGAGCCTTGGGAATGGAAAAAATCTCAACTGGGAGGGATGCTGCCCATCGAGGTACCCATGCAAACTCCCACGGGAGATTACCTCGCCGAAGGCGGTGGGAACTCCTCGTAGTAGAACCAAAAAAACAATAGCCTAAGGTTTTAGGCATGGATCTGTGGAACTGTTACAATAGACCCCTTTTATGTAACGCCTTGAGAACGTGTTACAATTTCGTCGTTACAATAAGCCTTTAAATGTAGTAGTGCGTGGCGGTGGTGCGGCGTTGGTGGCTGTCGCGCGTAAACAAAAAGAGAAACAAGTAAGGAGAGGAGGAAAACGGAAGAGGAGGAGCAGGGCAAGACAACCGAAAGAAGAGAGAGGAAGAAGGAGTTACCACGAGGGTCGACGGTGGTCGTCGGTGCAGGTGGTGGTCCAGCAGTGGGAGTGGTGCGGCGGCTGACAAGGGAGAAGAGAGAAGCAGGAGTTCTTTTACGTAAATGCTGAAACAAGAGGAGGGATTTGAGATCTTTGGTTTCACGTGGAAGGGGTTTGGGTTTGTTTTGGGTTTATTTATTTTTTATTTTTTTGAAAGTAGGTTTATTTATTTGGGCTTTACCAATTTGGGCTAGAACTAGGATTGAGCATAAGTGTTTGAATCCAAACCAATTAGGATTGTTTTCCAAATTCAAACGGTTTTCGTAATTCGATTTCTTTTCAACATAACATTCTAAAATTATTTTGATTTCATAAATCGTTGAAATATTTAAAACGTATAAAAATAAATATTCGTTACTTACATATTTATTTCTAAAATTCGTAAATTCTATTTAAATATAATTAACTATACGTTAAAATATATTAGTAATATTTATAATTTTACGGGGGATTACAATCTACCCCTCTTAAAAGAAGTTTCGTCCCGAAACTTGACACGAAAATTCACATATCTTTCCAAACTTTTCAACTTATTCTTATTGCAGAAGTACTTTGTGCCACACTTGTGCACTCTTTTGTCAACTAAAAGTTGTAATACTCAAGAACACATTTTCTTATGCGGAGAATCTATTTACTTGCATCAACATGTATAGGTTGCTAAAAATAAGCATAAAATGCATAAAAATACCATAAAATATGTAAAAAGCGGTAAAAAGCGCGAATTTCTATCGCATTCTACCCCCCTTAAAGAAAACGAGTTACGCCCTCGTAACTCACCTCAGAAAATAACTCTGGATACTTGATCTTCATTTCAGCTTCGGCTTCCCACGTTGCCTCTTCGTACTCGTGGTTCGACCAAAGCACTTTCACTATGCTGACGTCCTTATTGCGTGTGCTACGCACCTTCCTATCTAGGATTTTCATGGCATTTCCTCGTATGTGAGGCTACTATCAATCTGGATTCTCTTAGGCTCTAAGATATGACGCTCATCAGGGATATAGCGCTTTAGTTGGGAAATGTGAAACACGTCGTGCATCTTTTCGAACTCCATTGGCAAGGCTAACTTGTATGCTACTTTCCCTATTCGTTGCAAAATCTCATATGGGCCTACATACTTGGCACTTAGCATGCCCTTTTTCCCAAATCTCATCACACCCTTGGTTGGTGATACCTTCAAGAACACTTTATCACCTATTGCAAACTCATCATTTCTTCTTTTCAAATCAGCGTAACTCTTTTGCCTATCCTAGGCAGCTTGAATTCTAGATTGAATCATTTTTACATTCCTGACAGTCTCCTCAATGAATTATGTTCCCAAAACTATATTTTCACTGAAATCATTCCAACAGGTGGGACTTCTACACTTTCTCCCATATAGTGCCTCAAAAGGTGCCATCTTAATGCTTGCATGGTAACTATTGTTGTATGAAAATTCGATCAAGTCTAGGTGGTCTTCCCAACTACCCTTAAAGTCAATAGCACAAGCCCTCAACATATCTTCCATAGTCTGGTTAGTTCTCTCAGTCTGACCATCGGTTGCAGGGTGGAAAGCAGTGCTCATTTTCAATGTTGTCCCAAGGTTCAACTGGACCTTTTGCCAAAATTTTGAGAGGAATCTTGAATCACGGTCTGAGATAATATCGGTTGGGACCCCATGCAACCTCACTACATGCTTAATGTATGTCTTTGCAAGCTGTTTCTTTTTCCATGTCTCTTTAATCGGAATAAACATGGCTGATTTTGTTAGACGGTCCACAATCACCCAAATGGTATCATTTCCGTTCTTTGATCTAGGCAAGGCAGTAACAAAATCCATAGAAATGGAATCCCACTTCCATCCAGGCACTTCTAAAGGTTGAACTGTACCCATGGGTCTTTTGTGGTCTATTTTGATTTTCTGACAGGTTAGGCATCTAGACACAAACTCAGCAACTTCCCGTTTCATATTAGGCCACCAATAGATTTGCTTCAAGTCTTTGTACAACTTGTCACCCCCAGGGTGCAGAGAATATGGAGTATTATTCCCCTCATCCATAAGACGTCTCTTGAGTTCATCACACTTCTGTGGTATACACCATCTCCCTTGGAACCTCAAACTACCATCCTCATGAATCTTGAAATATACTTCCTTCCCTTGCCCCATCTTTTCTTTGATCTTCTCTAAGTATTCATCCCCAGCTTGACTTTCTTTAATCTCCTCGAATATGGACAACCCCAATGATAATGCACTCAGTTTTGCTTTGGTCTCCCCAGGATTTACTATTTCCAGGCTAAGTCTCTGCATGTCTCGACACAACTCCTCAGGCACTACCAAGACATTCATACTATGGCTAGATTTCCTACTCAATGCATCGGCAACTACATTTGCTTTCCCCTCATGGTACTAAATGTTCAAATCATAGTCCTTGATCAACTCTAACCATCTTCTTTGTCTCATGTTGAGGTCTTTCTGGGTGAAAATGTATTTTAGGCTTTTGTGGTCTGTAAAGATCTTACATGTTGCCCCATAGAGGTAATATCTCCAAATTTTCAAAGCGGAAACAATAGCAGCTAGCTCTAGATCGTGGGTAGGGTAATTAGCCTCATACGGTTTCAATTGACGTGACGCATATGCAATCACCTTCCCATTTTGCTGTAACACACACCCTAAACCATTCTTCGACGCATCACTATATACCTCAAACCCTTCATTCCCATCAGGCAAGGTCAAAACAGGTGCTGAGGTTGAACGCTCTTTGAGAATTTGGAAAGCTTCCTCACATTTTTCGCTCCACTCAAATTTTGATTCTTTCTTCATCAAGTTGGTCATGGGTCTTGCTATCTTTGAGAAATCTCTCACAAATCTCCTATAATAACCAGCTAGGCCTAGGAAACTCCGAATATCAGACAAATTTTTTGGAGTAGGCCACTTACTCACCGCTTGAATCTTGGCAGGATCCACAGAGACTCCTTCCTTTGACACATAATGTCCCAAAAATGCTACCTTTTCCAGACGAAACTCACACTTAGAGAACTTTTCATACAACTGGTTCTTCCTAAGCGTCTCCAAGATAATCCTCAAATGCTCATCATGTTCCTTTTCACTCCTCGAATAGATCAGAATATCATCGATGAATACCACCACAAACTTATCTAGGAATTCATGGAAAATCCTATTCATCAAATCCATAAATATGACGGGTGCATTGGTTAACCCAAAAGGCATTACTGTAAACTCATAATGACCATAACGAGTCCTAAAGGCAGTCTTAGGAATGTCTTTCTCAGCTACTCTCAATTGGTGATATCCCGAACGCAAATCAATCTTTGAGAACACACTTGCCCCATTCAACTGGTCAAACAGGTCATCTATCCTAGGCAAAGGATATTTGTTTTTTTTATTGTTACATTGTTCAATTCCCTATAATCAATAAATAACCGCATACTCCCATCTTTCTTTTTGACAAACAATACTGGAGCTCCCCATGGTGATGCACTAGGCCTAATGTACCCCTTGTCGAACAACTCTTGCAATTGGGTCTTCAACTCACTCATTTCTGGAGGCGCCATCCTATAACTCTATGGTAAACTCAAGGGCTCTAGCAGGTGGCATACCTGAAATCTCATCCGGAAATACATCTATGAATTCATTTACGATTGGAACATCGTCTATCTTCACCGCAACTTCCTTACTTACATCCTGGACACTACAGAAAAATAATTCACACCCCTTATTGACCAACTTCCTCACTTGCATCGCAGAGATCACCCCAAAGTTCTTAGACTTCTCAAAACGCCTATATGATATCGATTTCCCAGTAGAGTTCTTTAGGCTTACTTTCTGAATCTCACAATCTATCCTGGCCTTGTATAAACTTAGCCAATCCATACCCAGAATCACATCTAGGTCCCCCAAACTAAATTCTATCAAATTTAATGGAAAAGTGCAATCTTTTATCTTCAAAGGCAAGTTCTTAAATAATTTCGTACACCTTATGGTTGCACCAGTAGGCATACTAACATGTAAATCAATTGCCTCAAAATCTTCTAACTTCAAACTTTTAACAATAGAGGTCGAAATAAAAGAATAAGTTGCCCCTGAATCAAACAATGTTTTAACAGGTAAGGAGTTGATAGAGAAAGTACCCGAAACTACATCTGCAGAACGTTCAGCTTCATTTCTACTCATTACGAACAGCTTTCCGGTAGCCTTGTTGTTATTGTTGTTCCCATTGGCAGGTTTGTTTTGGTTTCCCTGGTTATTTGGTGCCCCAGTAGGCTCCGAACCTTGGTTTCCCGAATGGTTAAACCCTGGTTTCCCTTGGTTACTACTCCCACTACCATTATGCTCTCTCTTCTGCTTTGTAAAGCACTCATACTCTCTATGCCCCTTCTTACGACAGTAGTTGCAAATTACCAATTCCCCCTTACAGTCCTTCCCAGGGTGGTTGTTGTTGAACATCTTACAGTGATGCACTCTTTCAGGTTGGTTTTTGTTGTTGTAGTTATTCCCCTGGTTATTTCTTCCCTGAAAATTACCATTACCATTGCCATTACCATTTCCATTTCTATTTCTTTTGAAGTTCCCCTGACTGCCCCTAGCATTAAATTCTTTCCTTTTGTCCCCAACAACAATATTCTTTTTGTCTCTCCTGGTCTGCAGGCCATAAATATGAGCAGCTCTCCCATACACAATGTCTAAGGATGTAAAGGTTTCCCCGCCTAATCCCAGTTGGATTTCATCGGTTAACCCCTGCTCAAACCTCTGAGCCTTTAGCTCCTCAGTAGCTACCACCTCAGGTGCAAACCTCGACAAAGCTATAAACTTACTATAGTATTCAGCAATGGTCATATTCCCAATCCTAAGGTTGATAAACTCCTGCGCCTTCTGCTTCCTCATAAAAGGAGGATAAAACTTCCCCCTCAAAGCAACAATAAATGAATCCCAATTGAACCCCTCAGCAGCACTTAGTCTAGCCCCATTTTCCCTCCACCAAAGGTCGGCCTCATCTTTCAGGTAGAGGACAGCTTGGCCTACTTTCAGATGCTCAGGACAGTTTACCGCCCCAATTAGTTTCTCAAACTCCCTGATCCAGTTTTCAAGGAAGGTGGGGTCTGTTTTCCCTTTAAAGTACGGTGGCTTAACTTTCGCAAGCCTTTCAAACATGTCCCCTACAGAATCGGGGCGCTCAGTTCTTTCCTGGGTTAATCTTTCCGCCAAGAGGCGAATAGCAGCAGCTAGGTCGTTATTACAGGTCATCCTAGAGCGCGACCTGAAATTAATATACTCTAATTCAGGTTCAAAACTTTACTTATATTATCCTCTAGCAATGTAATATCACACCAACATCCAAAATTCACACAAAATGAACAATCATTTACGAATGATATTCGCATGCAGAACATTCAACTGAGAAACAAGGAATAACTTCAATCATCACGAATAATAAGGTAGAATAAAAGAAGAAAACATTCCCCTTGCGTGCCCGTAATAAACTTTGATCCTTTAGATAGTCAACAATCTAACTTTTATTCCTCGGAAGAATGTATATAACAATCCTAAATATTAACACACACCTGTTCTCAAAATAAAGTAAAATGGTTCTACGATATAAACATAAACTATGGTTGGGCGAATTGTCCAACATTTTTCTCACACACAACTAAATATGTAAGCAAAGCTAAAGGGAGACATCATCAGACTTTTCCTTTGATTTGCTATAACCTTCTAGGGTGAATAACTCATATTTAAGTTCATCATCATCATCCATATCAAAATAATAAGCTTGTTTTCTTGGCCTTAAGGATCTTCGTGGACCTTGAAGTTGCTGATTATCTTCCTCTGGCTCAGACTCGGGCTCGGGCTCAGGCTCAGGCTCAGGCTCAGGCTCAGGCTCAGGCTCAGGCTCAGGCTCAGGCTCAGGCTCAGGCTCAGGCTCAGGCTCAGGCTCAGGCTCAGGCTCAGGCTCAGGCTCAAACTCAGGCTAAAACTCAAACTCAAACTCAGGCTCAAACTCAGGCTCAGAATCGCTTTCAGGTCTCAAAACAACTTGATAGATATCGACCGTAGTTTGCCCTCTAGCACGATCAAACTCACGAAGGGCTTCATCATCACTATCAGGCTCTCCTGCTCTTAAAACTTGACGCAGAACAAGTTCATAGCTGGTGTAACTATTAATGCCAGACTCGTAATCCATTTCATTTTCATCATCGCTCAGAACAATAGGGTTAGAGTTGCTCCCTATTCTATTTTCTTCCATGCCAGACATGATTAGTGATCTATAACAATTAAACATAGTTTCTATGTTAGTAATTAGTACTCTCACTTACCGTATGATCCCACAATACACAATAAGTAAGAATATATAGCAATCGCAAAGCATAGGAAAGACACAACAGTTAGCAGGTAGAGAAAGTACAATCATGTTGACATAATGCAGACACAATGCTTCTATTCTATATGCCCTTTCCTATGCTACCCATCTCTCAAAATAATCATAATATATCAAACATTGAAGCATAAAAAGAATAAAACAAGAATGATTTATAAGAATTAATTTGATTAAACGAATAATTATTAAACGACAAATAATTAATAAGTAATTTTTTTTATTTATTTATTACGGTACTGTAGCAGCAGCATAATTTTTTTTTTTTTAAATATAATTCCGAAAATATTAATTTAAATTTCAAAAAAAAAACGAAATACACTTAATTCACATAAACGAGAACATATTTCAAAGCACGTAATTCAAGAGTCAATGTTAAAATAAATTCAAACATTTGTAAATAATAACGGAAATATTTCAATTTAGTTACTACTAGTAGCTTAATTCAATGAAATTCTTTTTGAGTAACTAATTAGTTAGTTAGGCGCCTAAAAATTTAAAAGGTAGACACGAAATGTCAGTAAAACCTTTAGCTCAAAAATACCACTTTGTAACATCCCGACAATTCTCTCTTTTCTAAAATAACCTTTTAATATAAAACGTAGAGAATTATCAAGGCATTATCGCCCGTGTGAAAACGTAACGGCTTATTCAGAATTTTGCAGCGGAAAACATAAAACTAACTTTTAGGTTTATAAATAATCGATTACATATTATGTCCCAAAAAAACCAATTAACGGAAATAAGGAAACACGAACAGTACGACAAATTTCTCCTCTTCCGCGGCTGGATTCGCACGAGGTTCGAAGACCTCCGATTCGCCGACGTGCTACTTGTGTCGTCAGTAGTAGTCTCGTTAGAAAGGATCTCGTTTAGGACCCCCGTCCACGAGGACGAGCTGGATGATCCGGAGGCGCGAAGTTTTTGGATCTGTAAAGGGAAAAAGGAAGGGCATTTCATATCCGATAGGATAGTTCAAGCAGAAGACAGCTGGAAGAGCGGAGATACAGGAAGAAGAGAGTCCAAATTAACAAACCAAATCGTTTAACCAAACAAATCTAAATACAAGCTCTCTAATCCCGATACCAATGATGCATCATCTTCAAACCTGTAGATGGGCAACGCTTATTGATCCTTAGAGACTGCTCACCAAAGATGGGTCATCACAGGATCAATAAGGCATAGCCATGATCAACACACACAAACAAAACACGTAATCAGCAAAGATGAGTACTACATACTAAAACAATAACAAACCTAACATCATATTATTAAACATAAGTAAGGGCAGGCAAAACATGATAAGTTGACGACCACACTTGGCTAGACTAGGCTAGACTGGACTAGACTTTTATAACAATAATGTTAATTAATTGAAATAGGCAATGGACCGAGTTTTCTAGCTAGAAGCTTCACTAAGGAAGACGAGGTACGGGCGCGACTCCGTAACCTCAGTGACCTGCGATATCGAGGAATGTTTGAAAAAAATAGGACACGGTGATCAATCCAGTCCGAGATAAAGGCCATGGGCTACCACCATGAACCCCAACTCCTGTTTGTCCGTCACTTTAGACGTGCACAGTCTAAAGCTATTGCTACTCAGTTTCACTTTACATGATTTACAAATTGACACCCTATTATGACTCAACAATCACATAAGGCATACAATCCACATTTATTCACAATTGTTTTTATCTTGGAATTAAGTAAGTGATCACAAAGGTATCAAACAAGACTCATTCCAATTAAATCCAACCTTTCCTTTAATACTGATCAACCCCTCTATATGGGTATAAGGTTTCAACTTACTAAATAAGGTCCACAGCCCTCATAAAGTAGTGAAAAGCTAAAAAGGGAACGACGATCAATCGATTCAAACCAACATATATAGAATAATCTAGTGTTCCCAACTAACATGTTTGCATCAATCATCCATACTAACATGTTATAATTCTCATAATGCAATATAGGTTCAATATGTCCATCCAACAGTATTAAACATGCAATTTCAACCTGATCAAGTTCATCAACACTATCAACATAACCAAGTCCATCAACAATCGCAACATAACCAAGTTCATCAACAATTTCAACATGGTTTCAAAAAATAGCACGCATTCCAAGCACACAGGTATGTACATACCTTGTGTAAACAAACTGATAGGCCACTTTAACACTTTCAAAAGTCGCCTAAAGAGAATTCTCCGCCTAAAACAACCAACAAGTAATCCCAATCAATTTCTAATCATTGGCAACCATAATAAAGCATTCTAAATGCATCCTAAACATATTTGGAACTTTCCCCAATATCAAAACTTAAACATTTGATTTCCTAGCATCATAATTATTGAACTAGTGATTGAAATTCGTTGGAAACTTTTTGCAAACATCGTACTTTAAATTTTCAGCAATATAAATTCATTTAAAAGCTTCACCAAGGTCAATCTACGCTCCTAGTATCTCAAAACAACAAATTTAATAATCCATACTCAACCTACCATGATTTAAAATCATAAAAACCTTGAATTTCATACTTTAAACAATCAAAAACCAATATTTCAATGTAATTAGATAATCTGAAAATTAATAACTTTATTATAAAATTCGTATAATCTTAAATTTATAGTTTAATCACAAAACCATAACTTTAATTCACGAAAACATAATTCGAATTAATAAAACATGATTAAGCCCTAACTTATTTTTAATTAACCAAAACTAAAAATAATTCGTTTATAATTAGCAACACCAAATCTGAAAATCAAATTCAAGCCATAAAAATTATAAATTTAATATCAAGAACGTAATTTAAATTAAAACTATAATTAATTAAAATAATTAGTTACTTAGGGTTTAAGAAAATAACTAATTCAAGAGGGAGAGGGGAGTGCTGGCCGGCGGACAGGGTGGTGCGGCTAGGCGAGGTGGCTGCGAATGGAGGTTGTTGTCGGCATAAACAAAACACGAATGAGCCCATGAACGAAACAGAAAAAAAAGAAAGAGAACGAAATACAAAGAAGAAGGAAGACGTTGGTTGGTGTGGGCAAGGAACGCGGCGGCACAGCGATGCAGGCTGGTGTTAGGTTATTATACATATGACAATTCATAAATCATGCGGAAAAACCATAAAGCCAGGAAAGCATATTATTTACACATAATCATTTAGCATAGTTTAGATGCATACACTTTGTTGCGTGCCTTCCCTAGCTGCGCCCGAACCGAACAAGAACAAGTCTTTAGGACTCCAAGTGTCGTCCCTCCGTAGATAGTCCACAGCACGTCCGGATCCGCCTTAAGCTTGACCAACTAGGATCGCCCTTAAGGTACTTAGAATTTTCGGCTAGTATAGGCAATTGTATGACTGAATTTTTGCTCTCAAAAATCACTTTGAATACTTGAATACTCTCTATATAAAATAATGACCCTAGGCCTTTATTTATAGAGGTATGGAAAGGGAATTGTAATCATATTAGGATACGAATTAATTAAACTAGAATCCTAATAGAATTCTTATTTAATTAATTCATCCTTTTAGGTTTAGGAATTTAATCATATGTCGAAACCTGATAGCTTTAGGATTCGTATAGCACACAAACACACACACGCACGCACAGCAGCCCACGAGGGGCGCCATGTGCGCGCGCAGCCCGCGAGCTCGCAGCCTATTGCCACGAGGCCCACACGCTGCCGCAGCGTTGGCGTGCGCTGGGCCTGCCTTGCGGTGGGCCTGGCGCAGCCTTGGCTGGTGCGTTGTGGCGCGAAGCTGGGCCATCGCCTGGCAGGCCTCGTCCGATGCTAATTCGTACGATACGCTTCCGATTAATTTCCCGATTCCGGAATTCATTTCCGATACGAACAATATTTAATATTTCCGATTCCGGAATTAATTTCCGTTTCGAACAAATATTTAATATTTCCGTTTCCGGAATTATTTTCCGATTCCGATAATATTTCCGATTCTGACAATATTTTCGTTTCCGGCAATATTTCCGATTCCGGCCATATTTCCATTTCCGATAATATTTTCCGATACGTACCATGTTTCCGTTTCCGGCAACATCTACGACTTGGATAATATTTATATTTCCGATACGATCCATATTTCCGTTTCCGGCAATATCATCGTTTCCGGAGCATTCATTTCTTGCCTGTGACGATCTCAGCTCCCACTGAAACCAAGATCCGTCGATTCCGAATATCCATAGATGGAGTATTTAATGCCATTAAATACTTGATCCGTTTACGTACTATTTGTGTGACCCTACGGGTTCAGTCAAGAGTAAGTTGTGGATTAATATCATTAATTCCACTTGAACTGAAGCGGCCTCTAGCTAGGCATTCAACTCACTTGATCTCTATGAATTATTAACTTGTTACTTAATACTGAACCGCACTTATTAGACTTAACATAGAATGCATACTTGGACCAAGGGCATTATTTCCTTCAGCTGGGCGGCAACGTGGCGGTGGTGCGGCGTTGGTGGCTGTCGCACGTAAACAAAAAGAGAAACAAGTAAGGAGAGGAGGAAAACGGAAGAGGAGGAGCAGGGCAAGACAACCGAAAGAAGAGAGAGGAAGAAGGAGTTACCACGAGGGTCGACGGTGGTCGACGGTGCAGGTGGTGGTCCAGCAGTGGGCGTGGTGTGGCGGCTGACAAGGGAGAAGAGAGAAACAGTAGTTCTTTTACGTAAATGCTGAAACAAGAGGAGGGATTTGAGATCTTTGGTTTCACGTGGAAGGGGTTTGGGTTTGTTTTGGGTTTATTTATTTGGGCTTTACCAATTTGGGCTAGAACTAGGATTGAGCATAAGTGTTTGAATCCAAACCAATTAGGATTGTTTTCCAAATTCAAACGGTTTTCGTAATTCGATTTCTTTTCAACATAACATTCTAAAATTATTTTGATTTCATAAATCGTTGAAATATTTAAAACGTATAAAAATAAATATTCGTTAGTTACATATTTATTTCTAAAATTCGTAAATTCTATTTAAATATAATTAACTATACGTTAAAATATATTAGTAATATTTATAATTTTACGGGGGATTACATAGTCCACAAGCACCAATTGAATCCCACGTATGCTAGTACAGAAGAGAACGATCACGATCAATCTCTTGCTTTGTTTGGGAAGAACGGCGTTTCAGAGAAAGAGTTATGGTTTTGTGTTTTCCTTTTTGTGTCAGATATTGAATAAATGTTATTTCTAAATCCCTAACATTATAACTATTATAATGTGAGAGTTTTAGGTTAACACAAAAACAAAGCCCAACCTACTTTCCCTTAATAGACCGGTTGCCATAGGGCCTTCTGGGCCCATTCCAATTAGTGCTTATATGTGTGACCTTATAAGATTAATATATTTTAGTTGTAGGTCCAATCAATATTGTTCTACTAATCACATTTATTCTATAGCAAGCAAATATGATTACTAAAATAATTAACTTATTATATTCATAATTGATTCCTATTTATATTTAATAATTGCCGGAAATGTCTAAGGACATAATTCCTTCAGAAAGAGGTACGGAAAAAATATAATACAAAGGAATCTAGATGAGATTGTGTATTACTTTATTCACATTATATTATACAGGTAAGAAACAAGTCTTCTAGTTGACGGCTTAACACTATTTTATAAAAATTTATATAGATCGAATATATGTTTGATTACTATAAAACCTAGCTTTTAAACTTTTACAACTTTGTAGTAAATATTAAAATCAAATAACTACATAAAACAATGGTATACAATTTCTATATAACACCCAAAGATTTGAGAGTAGGAATACTCTGTTCATTCCTGAAAAAGTTGGTAGGATCAACCAAAGTCTTCACTTTCACTAACCTATCAAAATTCCCCTTGAAATATTGCTTGCCATAAACTTGGCCTTGTTGGTAAGTCCAATTATGACTAACACCAATATCAACATCCCTATAATTAAAGTAAGCACCCCTTGGATTTTTAGAAACATAAGGTGTCATAAAAGTATGAAGCTCCCTCATTAACCCAATATACTTATCTTCGTCCAGTTTCCCTGCATCTTTCCAACTTGTTGAGTACTGAATCTTAAACAAGTTCCCTCTCCTATGAGGAAATGGTGTATCCGTGGCCGGAATCTCATTCATCCTCCCACCATACGAGTTAAACACCATTCCTGGTTTTGACAATGTAATCAACTTCTTCCATAAGAGATTCAACCCTTTCTTTGTGATGGGTGTTTGTACGTAATCCGATTTCCGCTTGGAGTAATTAGCTAAATATGTCCTGTTTAACAGAACTTCAGGCGAAGTTTTGTTGTCGTAATTTGCCCAAAATAGTGCTGATTTTCCCCAAGTCATCTCTAAGCAATCCTGTTTCTTAAGACCAAGTTCAGGAAACTTAGTGTTGAGCAGAGAGAATAATGCTTTAGAATCACCTAAATAAAGTGCTATAAAAGTGACTCTCCCTGTTTTTTTCCCTTTATTCTGAGGATCACTTACAGGCTGTAATAATAACCTGATAAATAAATTATGATCAATATCTTTCATCAAAAACTGCCACTTATAAACCAAATCAGTAGCATTATCAGTAAGAAACCGCTTGATGTTAAAAACGGTTACTGTTTCCGGTACCGGTACAAGGTTCACGGTGTAGGAAACGACGACAGCGAAACTAGCCCCACCACCACCTCTAATAGCCCAAAACAGGTCATCCCCCATGGTACTACGATTCAAGATCCGACCCTGTGCGTCAACAACTGTAGCATCTATTATATGATCTACAGATAATCCATATTTTCTGATCATGTTACCGTATCCGCCACCGCTGACATGGCCTCCTACACCTACAGTAGGGCACACCCCGGCCGGAAACCCGAGAGTGTTTGTTTTTTCTTGTATCCTGTAGTAGAGCTCCCCCAAAGTCGAACCTGCCTCGATATAGGCGGTTGCTGCCTTGGGGTCAACTTCGATGTGTCGTAGATTTTGCATGTCGAGAATGACAAAAGGGTGGTCGGAGATGTAAGATAACCCATCATAGTCGTGGCCGCCACTACGGATTTTAACTTGGTGGCCGAGTTTACGAGCGCATACGACGGAGGCGGATACTTGGGAGGGGGTGAAAGGGGTGATGATGAGTAGTGGTTTTGATGTTGTTGGGTATGTAAATCTAAGGTTTCGAATGTAAGCTTGTAAGACTGAATTGTAGCTTTTGTTTTCTTTAGAATAGAGAATTGTGGAAATGTTTGTTGATGAATTTGATTGGTTTTTTAGACATTGGAGAAAGTTGTTGTATGTAGAATCTACAGATAATACCTGTGAAATTGAAGAAAACAGGATTAGAACACAGCAGGGAAGTAGATAAGAGTTGATAGTTGTGCCCATTTTTTTTTCGTAATTTTAGGTGGAAATCATTTACTTTCTTAGATTCTATTTATATATAGTACTACTCCGTATTAGTCAAAGTAATTTCTCTCTTGAATTACTCCTTTATCTGCCCTCAATATCTGATATACGTTTAAAGTACTTTCTTTATTGATTAAGAAATTGTTGCACAAATAATTTTAATTTTCGTCTTTGTAAACGCAATAATAATTTAACTATTACTGTAATATCTTTAGTAATGAAAAATATATTAAAGATGTACAATCAGAGTTTGAGATTAATCTAACAACTCAATAACTTTTTCTTTTTACATAAAGCTAAAAAGACAAGTAAAATGTGCAACTATATACTTCGTATTTAAATAGTGGTAGTTTCGATCCAACTAGTCGTAGTCGCCCTACCACTTTCAAAACCAATTAAGTTTCTATCAGCATTTGTTAGTGGTTGAGACTTATCTTGGTTACTTACGACCAATTTGAGTTGAAATTTATTCCAACTACTTTTTTTTATATTTTCACATTTCTTTGTTCATGATTACTCTTAATTTATTTATTTGTAGAGGTTGTAAAAAAAGTCACGGCAATATATGATCATGGACTCATGGTCGGGTTGACAGACGCAATCCATGCTACTCTTTCGATTTTTAGGAGCTTGTTTGTAATTTTTTGTATAAGTTATGTAAGGGATCGTTCTAATGACTCTAGTGGTTTGTTTTGTTTCGTTTGTAGTTGTATTATGTAAAGTTTGTCTGTTGGATTACAGAATGATCAACACACACAAGTGCAGCCTCACCATACACAAGCTAGTCTTGCCCACACAGGATTACAGCTCTTGTAACTGAATTACTGACATCAGCTTGGTTGTTAGCAATGCTGCAATATGATTGGTTGATGTACTGCTGCACTGTGATTGGTTGTTAGGATTCTGCTGCCTTCTGATTGGCTATGACAGCAAGGCATTGTTGTCTTATATAAGTAGATTATTTCCTTTCTAAGTTTAATCAATAATTCTGTTGTAATGAGCGTACACTCTAAGCAATACTCTCAATAATATTCTCTCTATCTTAGCAAGCTTTGTTTATGGCTGCTAAGAACTAAATCTCTGCAATCTTCTCTTCTGCTGTGCTTCTGCTGTTTTTAACATTGTCTATTTATACAAATTAAGCATATGTAGCTTAGTTGGTAAATTTTTGAAGGAATGCAAGATCTGAGAACAAATCATGTCTACATCATTTGCCGCCTTACCCCTTTGTGACTCTATTTACACCAGAAGAAAAACCCTTAATTAAATCTAATATTTTTCTTTGTTATTCAATACATTTTCTTGTGAAGTTGTTTTAAAAGTTTACGTATGTACCTTTAAAAATTTATTTTCATAACGACTATTCTTAATCTCCAGATCGATCAATTTAGAGCGTGAAATCATTTTGGGATGGACGGTGGAGTAGTGTGAGAAAGGGAGAGTATTGAATAAAATCACAAGTTGAAGAATAGGGAAGTTGAAAAACGAGTATGGAAAAAGTTTGGGATTGAAAGGCTAACAGCCTAAACTCGTGGCACAGCAAGGACGGAGAAATTAAGCACAATTGCAATAAAGACATTATGTGCTCGATTACGTAGGGGTAAGGCCGTGGGGGACCCCAAGAAAATTTAGTACACAGTCTTGAAGAATCGAAGATACTTTATAGTGGATATTGGATATGAAGCACTACGTATAGTATAGGAGTATCATATTTTTGATAGTGTAGTTACTATTTTTCGTATGACATTTTGAAAGAATGTATCTGTTATGATATCTATATATTCAAAATAAGGTTGTAAATAGGATTGAGATTATTTCATATTACGTTATAAAGTGAAGTTATTATTCAATAATCAATAATAACTTGCACGATTAATGCCCGTAATATAACGTTGCAAGACTTGTAACAATCGCATTAATAACTAATTCATGGGACATCACGATTCACGCACTGTACTAATCAAACTAAATGTCTGCAAGGAACCAAAAACTTTGTAAATGTACTCTCGTGATCTAATTCATAGATTAAGGTTACATAGTTTACCATCCCATATTCACACGGAGGATACTTAGTAGTTTGTTTTCACCTTTTCGTGTTACTTTTTTTTTTTTATGACTTCGGCTGAAAAAAAAAAAAAACAAATAAATAAATCTAATCTGGCTCTAGAGGAAAATCCTCCTAGTGTATCCGCAGTCCACTGTAATTCTAGCAAGGTTGTGCGCTTGTTCAACCTGAGATTTATCCACCTTATAGCTTGTAGATGACATAATTTTTGAAAATCTTCCCTGTATTCCGAAAGTTGTGAAGAACACACTTCAGCTCAATCTCTTCCTTTTCCTGGTTTTGAAGGCTTGTTACCAAGACAAAAGAATCTTAAAATAGAAATTAATAGTTAGTAGTTTGTTTTTACCTTCTCCTGATTTTAAAGAAGTTTATGTGCCATGTAGCATTCTATTTATAAGTATTTTATTTCATGTAAACTTCATATATTTAAAAATTTGGAAATGGAACCTCTATAAGACTTGAACCTGCGACCTTACGTATAAACAATAAAGTATTACCGTTGAGCTATAATACGTTACATGCTATCATTATTAAAGAAATACTAACAAATATAATAAAAAGGGATTTGACCAATAACATTTTCAAATAAGTATAATATATAAATGTTACTAATGCACTAATCCGGGACATCGTTCGGGCCTAAAAACTACTACCTCCGTTTCAGAAAGTTCTTTACGCTTTGGAAAATGTGTCCAAAATAAAAAAACTTTGACCGTAAATTCTCACCATTATATACATCAAAACGTTACATGTAAGATCTTGTTAGATTGGTATCGAGATGTATTTTCAGAATATCAAATTTTTATAATTTTTTCACAAACGAAATTGGATATATTATTAGTTAAATATTGCATTGGAGTCCGTGCAAATAGTAACTGTAAAGATCTTTTTGAAACGGAGGTAGTAGTTCTTAATTATAACCTTAATTATTTCCTTTCCAAATCTCTTCAATTTTGAAAAGATTGGTTTTTGATGAAGGGTCCCTCCTAATCTCTCCGTTGACTGCTCCTTAACTTTCTTCCCTCCCTTTCCACCGTATCCAAACATATTGTAAATTCAGATAAGCTTATATTAGTGAAAATTATGATAAAGGGGAACATAACCTACTCTAAGTTCAAATAAAATGACGTGAATATATTGCAACCTAACTCCGAGTCTAAATAATAATAAAACTTAAATCAAGGACCAATTTTGGCAAAAAGGAACATTTTTTTTTTTGAGGGATGGCAAAAAGGAACATAAATATCAAACATTTAAGGAGTTTTCACCCCAAATAAGTATTCTGCCTAATTAAATCAATTAAAATGAATTTGTGTAGGATAATATGAAGTGGGGAGAAGTAAGGATTGGACTTCAATTTCCGTTGTTTGGATATGATTTAAGACAAAGACAAATGCGACGACTGTAATGTCTAACTTTCTACCCTGTTGTTTTATAGAGACATATGTCGGTAGAGGATAAAAATTCAATGGCAGCCCTTAAAGTTCATTCCAAAGCATTATAGGGGGGTCCATATCCTAGCTAACAAGCCTATTACAACTAGGGCTGTCAAATCTCAACCCGAACCGTTGAACCCGCTGAGTTAATCCGATTCGTTAAGAACTTGAACCGTTAATAACTCGTTAATTGGAATCCGAAAATTAACCGAACCGATAACATTCAATCCGAACCCGAACCGTCTCGAAAATATTAAACCGATTAAGACCCGATACTTGATAACAAACCGTCATGCGTCAACCTGAAACCGTTTCTACTCGAACCGAATGGACCCGAAAACCGTTAATGACCCGATTTATTTCAACCCGAACCGTTTCAACTCGGGGAAAACCCGTTCACAACCCGAACTGTTTCAACCCGAACCGTTTACAACCCGAACCGTTTCAACCCGGACCGTTTACAACCCGAACTGCTTCAACCCGAATCGTTTACAACCCGAACCGTTTACAACCCGTAACCTGTTTACACCCCGTTTAATTCAAACCGTTCATAACCCGCCTCAAAAATAAGTTTTTACTTGAAACGTTTTCCGTCAAACCAAACAGAGCTGAAACGCTAAGATATCAAATGAAAGTAATTGTACTTCTTAAACCTTTATAAACCAAAGATATAATTCAATGTGCGTTGTTCAACCGAGTATTCGAACTGTTGTTTATCAACCGACTAAGTAACTAAACATGTTATCATTTAACATATTGTTCTTTATTAGATGTATTTCCAATATAGCTATATTACTCTATAGTTATAGTCTTGTAGAATTGAATGTGCACTCTTTTATTGACTCGTATTGAACTGACTAATCGTCTAATCGATCATTAAACTAAATTGATCTAATTCAATACCTTATAAGCTTATAAGCTTAATTGTAACCTACGAACTAATCGAAAAACTATTCTATTTTAATTGAATCGACTTAATTCATTAACAATTGAACTTGTTTTTCTCATTTCGTTAATGAACATGTTAGTCTCGTTGTTGTTTAAACCAATATGAATATATGACAAACTTGTATTTACAAACTTTACAAATTCATTACGTATTAATTCATCATTATCGATTATTAATTACTACGTTATTAGTATTTAGTTCATCAATACATGTTTCGTAATACTCTGACATGGTGGGGGAGGGAATAGATGATTTTGATTCCATTTGGATCATTTGATTGGTAAATATTACATAACATAATAAAAAATATTGACTGAATTTTCTTAATTAAGTTTATGAAATTAATTGGATAGTGAACACCAGGTACCTGACTACACCTGATATGTGCAAATTCCTGCATTAACAGTTTTTACAATGGGAAGGAAAACTAATATTCTTTCTGCCAATTGGTTATAAATTTCCACTAAGGTTGTGTGAATGATGAAAATATTATGTGTGAACTTTTTTTACTTGGGTGAGTTGGACCAACTTCATTTCTGTGTTGAAATGACAGTTTAATGCCAGCCTTGTGTGTGAACTGAAATGACTTACTTAGCCATATCATTAAGTGGGCTGGCACTAAATAAAGGAAGAGCTTTGCTAGTTCTATTGCATATTAGACTGCATATTTTGTTTCTTGTGCAAATATGGAGTTGGCAGCACATTGGAATAATTGTCACCAAATTTATCCTTGTGTTTTTATCCTCACAGTTTCATGGTGTTAAGTTGCTAAAATGGTTGTGTTTTATCCTCACAGTTTCACTTACCTAATTCCTTTTTTTTATTATTTTATATGTGACATTTTAGCTAGTATGTCAATTGTTAACTTGTGATTAATCTTAATATTTTTACTTGCAGGTGCAAGGTGAGCTAAGTGGAGAAGAAATATAGCCATTTATCAAATGATATATTTAGTGACTCCATGACAGCATTCCTTTAGCTTGTGTATGCTAGCTTTGGATGGTTTCAACAATGTTAATTTTTTTGTTTTGAGAATATTATATCTTGTTACGACCACTTGTAGATTTATGCAGTAATTTGTATTATATCCTATGGGAAACAATATTATTGTATTACTGATTTTGTATCAATGAAATTCTAGTTGCATTTATTACATGATTCATTTAAATGTGTATGTGGTGTTGCATTAGGTAATTGAAGCTTCACTAGCAGAGGAAGTACAAGCGCATATCAGATATGTATGGGCAAATACATATCAGAACAAAAGACAAAATAGGAAAAAGGACAAAAAGAAATTAGATGGTACTTTTTCAAACAAAAATGATACTTTTTTTTATAGAATGGTACTATTTTTTACATAATGGTACTTTTTTAAACATGAATGGTACTTCCTTTTTGTCTTTTAGCTATTTGTCTTTTAGTTGATATGTGTGTTTCCACACATATCTGATATGCGAAAAAACAACCTCTCACTAGCAACCGTTTCTAATGTACCTTTTGCAATAAAGTAAAGGCATTGCAATACCTATTGGTTACCGTTGTAAAAGAGACTGTTGCATTAGGTGAAAGGCTAATGCAATGGTACTAGTAAATAATAAGAAGCCGTTGCAATAAGGCCAAAAGCCGTTGCATTAGACCTGATGCAACGCCAGCGGATGCAACGGTAGCCAGCCGTTGCATTAGGTCTAATGAAACGGTTTTTCAGCCCTATTGCAACGGATTTGAGCGTTGCATTAGCTCCGAAATGTAGTAGGATAGAGGTGATGACTGGCGAGCAGCGACCGGCAGAAGTTGGTGGTGGCTACGACCGGCCAGAGAGAGAATTAAAGAGAGAGAGGGAGGAATTGAAGAGAGAGAGGGAGGTCCGATTTTCGCGGCCACCAGAAACAACGTTGCCACCGGCGATTAGAATTGCAGCGAGAAGCGACTGGCGGCAAGCGGAGATCAGAGAGCGGCGGCGAGCCGGACGGTGGTGGTGGCTACGAGTGGTGGCCGAATGTTGGTGATGTTCGAAAAGGGAAGAGAGAGAGGAATTGAAGAGAGTGGAAATAATGAAAAAAAAATCTGAAAAAAAAAATATTTTTGTTTTTAATCCCAACCTTTAAAATCTTTAAAGGTCCAGATTTGTTAAAATCGATTCATTTTGGGCGGTCAGATTAGAAACAATCAAACGATCTAAAAAGTGTTCTTACCGTAAGAAGTGTTCTTACGGGGGCCTCTCTCTCTCTCTCTCTCTCTCTCTCTCTCTCTCTCTCTCTCTCTCTCTCTCTCTCTCTCTCTCTCTCTCTCTCTCTCTCTCTCTCTCTCTCTCTCTCTCTCTCTCTCTCTCTCTCTCTCTCTCTCTCTCTCTCTCTCTCTCTCTCTCTCTCTCTCTCTCTCTCTATATATATATATATATATATATATATATAGGAAATGATATAAAAGGAATCACCGATTAACATAAAACACCATTTGATACACCTAACCCGAGGGTTTACTCTTTGGGTGTAGTGAACATATACAATTTATCAATAAAAATTGTAGCTAAGCCAACTATGTTTTAAAAGTTGACGTACAGAAGCTGAAAATAAGAGAATTTTCTATTAAAGAAAACGAAGTATGTACTCATATTTGTACTATTTTACATGTTTATTATATTTGAGACACTATTAATTTCCACCACCACAAACCCAAATAATAAAAATATTCTTAGAACTTTTTTTATTAATGCATTTTTCGACTGGAATTAACAATATTTATTGGCAAAGTACATACCAAGTGGTATACTACCCTCCTTCCTTGATTTGGTTGTTTAAACTAATAAAACAATTAATTTTAATTTGGAAAATCTTGACAAGGTAACTCTTTCAAACTAGAAAGTAACAAGACTAACTACCAATATAATGAATGCATTATTGAGAAAATGATCTGTCCACAATTCCACATGCAAATGTCCTCTTTGAAATTTTCTTTTTGATCCCTTTTCAGTTTTCACCTACCTTGGAGACAATATCTTGTTTGCAACGTGAAGAATTTTTCCTCCTCACAACACCAACGGGTCCAAATCCTCCGCCCCACTCGTGTGTTCCATTTCATGGACCACTTAATTTTATTGGTCCACATCATTAAATTATAACAATTTTTTATTATTATTTTAATTAAGAAATTGTAATTTAATGAGGTGGACCAATAGAATCAAGTGGTACATAGAATGCGACACAAGAGTGGGACGGAGGATTCGAACCCAACACCAACCATATCCCTTATCCAAATCATTAGTTATGACTATTCAAACCTTTGTTTTCACATCTATTGAAAAAACACATACCTTTGCTAATTAACAATGGAGATGGAACATACAAAAATTGGAGAATGAAGCAATCAATATACTTATATTATCCATTCCGAATAGCACATATAAGTTGCACCTTTCCATATTTTCCCCTTGAATGACTCAATGAGCAAAAAAAAAGTACAATTTGGTACACATATCGCAAACAGTTTAACTATTATAAAAGTTTATATAAATGCTTTGGTTTCATATTTGATTGTAGTAGTTGATTCCGGTTTTATATTTGAGTTTTGCGAATAATTTGGAATGGCGGCCCAAGTAAAGTCTTGCAAAGAATTGGGATAAATAGATTAAAAAAGAAGGGCATTTGTCTAAACAAAAATGAAGACAAATAACAACTACTTTCCATTCCCATGTTTTCTTCTAATCCTTTTCTCTTCATTCTCATTAGCAGTATCTAGAGATTCTACATACAACAACTTCCTGGAATGCTTGAAAACCCAAACATCTTCTTCATCAAGAAACATCTCCACAATTCTCTACTCGAAAGAAAACACAAACTACAATTCAATCCTACAAGCCTACATTCGAAACCTTAGATTCATATACCCAACAACACCAAAAACCCCAACTCATCATGACCCCTTTCAACCCATCCCAAGTCTCATCTTCCATCATACGCGCTCGTAAGCTCGGCCACCAAGTTAAAATCCGTAGTGGTGGGCATGACTTCGATGGGCTATCCTATGTCTCCGACCACCCTTTTATCATTCTCGACATGTTTAACTTTCGACGTATCAAAGTTGACCCTAAGGCAGCTGCAACCGCCTATGTAGAGGCTGGCGCAACTTTACTACAGGATACAAGATAAAAGTAACACCCTAGGATTTCCTGCCGGGGTGTGCCCTACTGTAGGAATAGGAGGTCATTTAAGTGGTGGCGGATACGGCAACATGATAAGTGTTTATGCCAAAATTCGTATGGGGGCGACTTTCGGCTAGGGTCGACACTAACTAAGCAAAGAATCAACGACACAAATAAAGAGGCACGACACAGAGGAGTGTTGACGCGGAAAACCCAGGAATAAGGTAAAAAACCGCGGATAGCTATGAGGCTATCAATCCACTAAGTATTCTATATGATTGTTTATGCTTTTTCTTCTGAGAATCGATAACTAAAAGCTCAAGTACAATAATGAATGATGAAACAGTTTATAACTTAAGAGTTTCGGTGCTTGAGTCAACGTGGCTTGCTTATCATTATCTTCGTCCTTTTATAGGGTATTCTCAACGGTCTAATCGGTTGAGAGAATCCCACAAAGATAGGAGTATCTTCATCACACGTCTCTTCAGCCTTCAACTGCTTCCGCGCTTCTCGCGTGAGTCTTGGACTTGTTCTTGCTAGCTTGACGGCGCTGCCTATCATGGGCTTTAGGTCAACTTATCAGCCCGTTTCTCGAGGACGCGTCTCAGTTGCTTGTACTTTGTCGCCTGTCCTTCGTCGGCTGTACCTCGTTGTATGATGCTACGTCGGACGTATCTCCCTGGAGCTGTGTTTACCTGCGACACGATATGACCTGGCTGACACGACATGACCAAACGTTAGAACGGTTATGTCGTTAGTCCAAAAAGTGGGATAACAGTTTGCCCCCAATTGTGAATTTGCGGAGTCACACAAAGCAAAAGAAACAATTCAAATTAAAAAACCGTCTTCAACTGCCTAGTTCGTGGGATAAAACCGTTCAAAATTCTAGGGTAATAAATACCAATTCACGACATGCAATAAAGTTCTTCACACCAAGTTTTTCGAAAAATTTCTAGATCCGAAAGCAGGAGAGAGAAGAGGGAGAAAGCGAAGTCGATTTTCGCACTGAGTTTGTTCGATTTTCAGGTAAAATTCGCTTTCTTTTTCGATTTCCTTGTAGATTTTTGTAAGTGAGATGGGTAGATCTAAGTCGGTTGTAGCGAGAGGAAAGGGGGAGTCGGGTTCCACTCGGGTTAAGTCCCTTAACCCGATATATTCTACTGTGGTGGATCCGGCGGCTTTTGTTGAACTTGCTGGTTTGCCGCCGTCGGCGGAAGTGAAGATTCCCGGCTCGGATGAGGAAGCCTTTGACTGTCCAGAGGGGTATGTGGTTATGTATGAGTATCCGTTCACAATTGGCTTCAAATTTCCTTTCACTCCTCTAGTTAGGTCCTTTATCGAGGTTTTCCATTTGAGTCCGGGTCAGTTGATGCCCCAGATATGGCGGGTTTTCACGGTGGTGCATGGAGTTACTGCGAACTGGCGTACGCCGTTTGACCTGTCTGATTTGATGTACTCTTACGACCTAGCGCTGCAGAAGTGTTGTAGGTATACCTTGGTTACGAAGAAGGGGAAGACGAACTTAGGTGTTGGTTTAGGTGTGAACGACAGGGGTTGGCAGAGTCGTTTTGTCTTTGTAGGCAAAGATTCTCTGGGAGATAAAGGGCGGTTTCTGGTCGAGGGATGGACGATGGAAGGTAAATGTGTCGTTTTATCTTTGTTTCTCGTCGTTTTACTGAACGTCGCCTTACTTGGTTTTGTTTTGCAGTTGTCAAGGGGTCGTCGTTGACTGAGTTGAACGCTGATTCTGAGGATAAGTATCGGAAGTTCTTGGGTTATTCTGTCGAGGATAGGTCTTTCAGTCGCGACGGAGAGTTTTTAGACGAGCAGGAGGTGGACCGGTCAGGCGACGTCGCCGAGGAGGAGGAGATAGACGAGGGATCAGGTCAACTGACTCGTCGTCGGAAAAGGTTGGATTTGCTTGAGGAGGTAGTGGCGAACTCGTCGTCCGCCGAAGGTGAAGTAGGTGATATGGCTGACAACTCAGGTATTTGTCGTTTGTTTATTTCGGGGTTTGTATATATTTTTGTTTTTGTTTTGGATAATGTTTGACCTTTATTTTTTGTATTGGGTGTAGAGCATACTCTTTCGTCTCGGCCTGTGTCGAGGATGTCTCAGAGCGAGATTCAGGAGCGTGCAAGGAAGCGACTTAGGTCGTCCTCGACTTCTGGTGGACGGGGTATGACGGTTGTACCTCGGTTTTCTGCGATAGGTTCATCGGCCGAGACGCCTGTCGTCATAGGAGTCGAAGGCTTTCATCCGATTGCTTCGTCGTCGCCTCCACAGCCGTTCAAGGCGTCGTCTGCTGCTGTCGACGTTAGTAAAGTGTCTACTTCGTCGGCCAAGAAGCGACCTGTCGAGACGGATCCTGTCGAGGATACGGTTATCACTTTGCCCCCAAGCTTCTTGGGTGATGAAGAGGCGTCGGTTATATGGCCTTTCGCTGATCGCTTGATCTTGCCTACGACGTATCGACGATACCACGAGGTGGATCCTCTTCCTGTCGCGTCGGACGCCGCTGAGCTTAGTCTGCGGGTGAGTTTTATTTAGTTTTTTTCTTCTTTTTTGTTTGTGAAAGATGTATGTTGTGTAAATCTGTTTTGGCATTGGTTTTGCGCAGGCGTCGCAGGCTGCCTTGGCTGTACGTAGGCAGTGTTCGTTGCTGTGCGACGAGGTGACGAGTGCAAGGCAGCTGACGGCGACGGCGAAGAAGGCGGCCGCGTCGTGGGAAGCGAAGTGGAAAGCTGCTGAGAAGAAGGTCGTGGATCTTGCTGCGGTGATTAAGGCCAAGGGTGATCAATTGAAAGGTAAGGATGAGCAGTTAGCCGACGTGACTAAAGATCTGGAGAAAGTGAAGGAGGAGTTGACCTCGACGACAGAGGAATTGGATGGATTGAGGAGCTTGTACGACGCCCTGCAGGAGGAGGCGAAGGACGTCGAGGCTCTTGCTATATGGAGGACGCGGGCGCAGATGATGTATTCCTGCCTGATTGGGGAGACTAGCCTTTGGCCGTGTCAAAAGGAGGTGGATGACTATCTGGCTAATGGCGGTACCATGGCTGACCTGTCGGTGCCCGTGGTGGATTCGGAGGAGTTGGCGAAGACGGCTGACACTGCTAGTACTGAGGCGACGGAGGTGGATGCGGCTTTGTTGGTGGTGAGTGCGCCTGTTCCGGACCAAGAGGGGGAGGTTTTAGCTGTTGGGTGCGAAGAGGAGGCCCTTGCCGTCGTTTCTCAAGACGAGATGGTGGACGTGGCGTCGGTGGAGGTGCCAGTCGTGCCCCCAGAGCAAGAGCCGGAGCAGGAAGTCGTGGTCTCTACTCAGGAATAAGGGATGTAATAGTTTGTAGTTTTCGAATTTTCTGTTGGTTTTTGTGTTTTGTTGGTGAACTTCTTTACTCGTCGTCGATGGCGGCGACGAGGTGGTTTGGATGACTTGTGTTTTGTTTTTGTGTTTGGAATGTTTTTATTCGTCGTCGGTAGTGGCGACGCTGTGTGTGGATAATGTTTAGTGTTTGAAATTTCGGAAGTCGTGGCCTTAGGGGTCGCGCGTCGTGTGTGTTAAGTTTGTTTTTCTTTATGGTTATCCCGTTGCGTTTTGATGTCTTAGTTTCGTGTGGCAGATGCTTTGCAAGTAATAAGTATTGAACCGACTGATGTGTAAAATCATACCTGCGTTGTTACTTCGTTGTCTCTTGCGGTCTCGCTCTGAGTCGTACGTTGTTGCTTGTGGACGTCATTCGTCGTGCGTCTTGCATTCTGCAAAAGAAAACAGGGGTCGCTAGGAGGATTGGCCGTTGGGGATGCCAACGGCCCTCCGATGCCTAAGTCAGTAATGGTTTTTAACATAAAACGATAAAGAAAAGTAAAGACGACAATGCGGCGACTGATAAAATTGGTTACGACGAGATTTCAAAAATGGTAGAGTTTAAGATGTGTTGCGTTCCAGCTTCGGGGGACCGACTTGCCATCTTTGGTAATGAGTCTGTATGCCCCCTTTCCGACGATTTTGTCGATCAAGTACGGTCCTTCCCAAGCTGGTGCTAACTTACCCGCGTTCAATTTTTCGTGTTTTGAAATACTCTGCGCAGTACCCAATCTCCTTCTTTGAACATTTTCACTTTGACATTTTTGTTGAAGCACTTTGCCACGATTTGTTGCTGTGACGCCATCCTTATCAATGCTGCTTCCCTGAGATCTTCTGTGTTGTCGAGGTTTTCGCTGAGTTCTACGTCGTTTTTCTCTGGCGTCATGAGTCCATATCGTGCACTGGGCAGCGTCACTTCAGGGGGAAGTACCGCTTCGCACCCGTAAACGAGTGAGAAGGGAGTCTGTCCCGTCGCCGTCCTAGGCGTCGTCCTGTTGGCCCATAGGATGGATGGCAATTCTTCTGCCCATCGCCCCTTCTTGTCGTCCAACCGCTTTTTCAGCGACGCGATGATCGTTTTGTTGCTGGATTCCGCCTGTCCGTTTGCTTGGGGGTATCTGGGCGTCGACGTCTTTAGCTCGATGTTCCATGTTTTGCAGAAAGCTCTTGTCTTGTCGCTGATGAATTGTGATCCGTTGTCGCAGATGATTTCTGACGGTATTCCGAACCTGCATATTATGTTAGTCCATATGAACGAGCATACCTCTTTGTCCCTTACTTGTTGGAACGCACCTGCTTCTATCCACTTGGAAAAATAATCTGTTAGGGCTAACATGAAGACCTTTTGTCCTGGGGCGACGGGCAATTTGCCAACGATGTCCATCCCCCATTTCATGAAAGGCCACGGAGTTAGGGTTGGATGCAAGAATTCGGATGGTTTATGTGTCATACCTGCGTGTCGTTGGCACTTGTCGCATTTGGATACGTACCTCATGGCGTCCTTAAGCATTGTTGGCCAATAGTATCCATTTCTTTTGATTCTGGTTGATAAGCTTCGTCCTCCTTCGTGTCCTCCGCATTCTCCTTCGTGGTATTGTTTCAATAGCGTTTCCCACTCGATCTCTTCGGCACATCGCATCAACATTCCGTTTGCTGATCGCTTAAATAGTACGTCCTGCAAAATAACATATCGTGAAGCTTTGAAAAGTATCTTTCTGGCGTCTAGCTTGTCGTCGGGTAGAGTTTCGTGCTTTAGGTAATCGAAGATGGGTTTGGTCCAACTGTCTGTGTTTAAGGTTGATAGGACGAGGCTGGCGTCTTGTGGTATGTCTTTTTCGACGGCGGGCGATAGTAGGTGCACTAGAGGTATGGTCGAGAATGGTGATTTTCTGAGTGCGGATCCTAGGTTGGCAAGGGCGTCGGCTTGCGTGTTTAGGTCTCTTGGGATTTGTTTGATGGAGAAGGGTTTGAATTTGGAAGTTAACTCTTTTGCTTTCTCGAGATACAAGGTCATTTTTAGGTCTTTAGCTTCGTAGTCGCCGTTAATCTGGTTGACGATTAGTTGTGAGTCACTGAAGATGTTGAGTCCGCTTGCCCCTAATTCCATAGCTAATGTCATTCCGGCGATTAGCGCCTCGTATTCTGCTTCGTTGTTAGTTGCCTTGAAGTCGCAGCATATTGCCTGTGCTATCATGTCCCCTTGTGGTGACTTTAGTACGACGTCTAAACCTGCACCACGAAAGTTAGATGAGCCGTCGACGAAGAGTGTCCATATTTCTTCTATGTTGTTGATGAGTTTGACTTCGTCGTCTGCTATTCTCTCTAAGTCGGGGCTGAAGTCTGCCACAAAATCTGCTAGAGCCTGCGACTTTACAGCCGTCCTTGGTTGATACTTGATGTCGAACCTTCCTAGTGCCATTGTCCACTTCTCCATTCGACCTGTCAGTTCTGGCCTACGCATCACAGACTTGATCGGATAGTTAGTCATCACCACTATTTGGTGAGTTTCAAAATAATGCCTTAGTTTCTTAGCTGCAGTAACGAGTGCTAAGACGAGTTTTTCGAGGGAGGAATACCTGGTCTCTGCTTCCAGTAGTGACTTACTGATGTAATAAATGGGTAGTTGTTGTGCTTCGTCTTCTCGAGCTAGGACCGCGCTTACTGCCGTCGAGCTAACGGCTAAATAGAGTTGTAAGACTTCTCCTTCTTTTGGTTTGGATAGGAGGGGCGGCGACATCATGTATTTTTTGAGGTTCTGCAGGGCTGCTTCGTGGTCGTCGGACCAGTTAAACCCCTTGTTTTTGCGTAGGACGTCGTAAAATAATCGGCACTTGTCCGACGACCGTGATATAAAACGGTTTAGTGCCGCCACTCTCCCTGTCAAGCGTTGTACCTCTTTTATGTTCCGCGGGGATTGAATGTTGATGATCGCGCGCACTTGGTCGGGGCTGGCCTCGATTCCTCGTTGGGTGACGATGTAACCTAAGAATTTTCCTGCGGACACTCCGAAAGAACATTTAGTCGGGTTAAGTTTCATACCGTACTTTTTTAGTATGTCGAAGGATTGTCGTAGGTGTTCCACGTGATCGTCAGCCTTCCTCGATTTCACCAGCATGTCGTCAATGTATACCTCCATTGTGTCTCCGAGTTGGTCTTTAAACATCTTGTTGACTAATCTTTGGTACGTCGCACCTGCATTTTTAAGACCAAAAGGCATGACTTTATAACAATAAATTCCTCTATCCGTTACAAAAGATGTTTTTTCCTGGTCGTCTGGGTGCATAAGGATTTGGTTGTATCCTGAGTAGGCGTCCATGAATGTGAGTAGCTCGTGTCCGGCTGTGGCGTCGACCAGGGCGTCGATGTGCGGCAGAGGGAATGGGTCCTTGGGGCAAGCTTTGTTGATATCTGTGAAGTCGATGCATACTCTCCATTTTCCGTTCTTTTTGCTGACGACGACGACGTTTGCTAACCAGTCTGGATATTTGACTTCTCTGATCTTCCCTGAATCTATCAGGTTTTGCACTTCTTCGTCTATGATTTTATTCCTTTCGGGTGCGAACTTACGTCGTTTCTGTTTTACCGGTTTGAAGCTGGGGTCGACGTTGAGCTTGTGGGTAATTACGTCTGGGCTAATTCCTGTCATGTCCTCGTGTGACCAAGCGAAACAGTCCGAGTTTTCTCTTAGAAACGACACTATCTGACTTTTGATGTTGTCAGGCAGTGAGGCTCCGATCCTTATGACTTGGTCTGGCTTTGTCTGGTCTAGTACTATCTCGTCGATTTGTTGGTCGTCGGGGTCGTCCGACGTCGACCCTGGCTGTAATTGCTAGATGGGTGACTTGGACGGTTTCAGTGCTGTCTCGTAACATTTCTTCGCATCCCCTTGCTGCCCTTTGATTTCCATGACCCCCCACTTGGTTGGAAATTTGATTGATTGGTGATATGTTGATGGCACTGCCTTCATTTTGTGGATCCATGGTCGTCCTAGGATGACGTTGTACGCTGATGGACAATCGACGACGTTGAACTTGGTCATCATGTTGACGCCTTCTGCGTATGTAGGCAGTGATATCTCTCCTACCGTCCGTAGTGCTTCTCCACTGAACCCTACCAGGACTGTTGATCTCCTTACTATGTTTTTCTCTTCTAGTCCCATTTCTTGTAGTGCTTCCAAGAACAGTACGTTGGCTGAGCTTCCGTTGTCGACCAGTATCCTTTTGATCAATGCGTTTCCTATTGGGAGCGATATTACCAACCCGTCGTGGTGCTCCCGCTGTGTATCTACAGAATCTGAATCGTCGAAAGTAATAGCCATTGCGGTCAGGGACCTGTGTAGGGCGACCTCGTCTTCGGTTTGTCCCTCTTCTACGGTCTCAGATTCTCCCCTGTTAATTTTTTTAGCTGCAGAAGAGGTTAGTCCACAAATATCTGAACCACCGGAAATAACATTTACCACTTTATTGAACGGTGGTGGGTCTGGTCGCTCGCTGCTTGTCGCTGGGCCGGGCAGGGTGGTTTGCTCTTTGGAAAATGTTTCCTTTCCCTTGTCGCTCAACAGTTCCTTTAGATGCCCCCGTTTCAGGAGGTATGCGACTTCCTTTCGGAGGGAGATGCATTCCTCGGTTGTGTGTCCGTTGTCGCGGTGGAAGTCGCACCATTTGCTCATGTCCTTCATGGAGTCCGGTCTGTCGTTCTTCCGGGGCCATCTGACTGTTCCACCTACATTTTGAAGGGCGTTCACCACACCTCCAATGTCGACGTTGAAGCCGTAGTCGGAGATGTTGGGGTGTTCGACCCGCTCGTTCCTGTAAACATTGTTAGTATCATAATACTGATTGACACTTTGTACCTGGTTTTGCCGAACATACGGTTGGTGTCGCCAATTGTTGTTCCTTGGGGTGTACGATCTTCTGTCGCTGCTGCCCCCCGTCGATCGTTGGGATGCTGTTCGGATAACCTCGTCGTCTTCGATTCGCATCTGGGCGGTGGCCCTTGATCGCACCTCTTCGAAAGTTGCACAGGGGTATTTGGTTATTTCCCGGTATAGCTCCGAATTGGGGATGAGGCCTCTCTTGAACGCCTCAATAGCAGTCCTGACATCACAATTTTTTATACCAATTTTTTCACAATTAAAACGGTTAAAATAATCGCGTACCGACTCGGTTGGCCCTTGAACCAACCGATAGAGATCACTGGTTTGTTTTTCTAACTGGCGACTGCTGGCGAATTGTTGATAGAAGGCGTTGATGAGGTCGGACAGACAGGAGATGGATCTGGGAGGGACGTTCGTGAGCCATTCCAACGCTGCTCCATCAAGGGTGCCGCCGAATGATTTGCACATAACAGGTTCCACTAGGTCGTGCGGAATCCCGATCTGCCACATGCGCTGCTTGTAGAAGTTGACGTGCCTATAGGGGTCGGATGTCCCGTCGTACAGGGTGGTCCAGGTTGGGAGCCGGAGTGTGTGCGGAACCGTCACTCTAGCGATCGCTTCGCAGAACGGCGACGCGGCATATCCGTCGGTCGGCTCGGTCTCCACTGGTGTAGGTGCCCCGGGGAACCTGGTCATCAACTTCATCAGGCGGGAATAGTGCTTTGTCATGCGCGCATCCATCTTGTTCAGGCGTTGGGCCACCGGATCGGGAGCTTCTTTGTCTTCTTCCTCACGGGTTTCCTCCTCATCGTCGGTCACGTCTTCAAAGTCATCGGGCATCTCGAACGTTAGCTTTTTTGGCTTCCCACCTTTGTAGCGGGACTGGTGCTTGTTGCTCTTTACAGATTCGAGCTCTTTCTGGAGGGTTTCATTGGATGCCTTCTCTTGGGCTAGTTCGGCTTGGGCTTTCTCGTAAGCCGCCTTCATCTCTGCGATCGTCATCTCTCCAGTAGTCATGGTGAGAGGGGTGCTTTTGTGTAAAACCTAGTTAATGTCCCCACAGACGGCGCCAAACTGTTTATGCCAAAATTCGTATGGGGGCGACTTTCGGCTAGGGTCGACACTAACTAAGCAAAGAATCAACGACACAAATAAAGAGGCACGACACAGAGGAGTGTTGACGCGGAAAACCCAGGAATAAGGTAAAAAACCGCGGATAGCTATGAGGCTATCAATCCACTAAGTATTCTATATGATTGTTTATGCTTTTTCTTCTGAGAATCGATAACTAAAAGCTCAAGTACAATAATGAATGATGAAACAGTTTATAACTTAAGAGTTTCGGTGCTTGAGTCAACGTGGCTTGCTTATCATTATCTTCGTCCTTTTATAGGGTATTCTCAACGGTCTAATCGGTTGAGAGAATCCCACAAAGATAGGAGTATCTTCATCACACGTCTCTTCAGCCTTCAACTGCTTCCGCGCTTCTCGCGTGAGTCTTGGACTTGTTCTTGCTAGCTTGACGGCGCTGCCTATCATGGGCTTTAGGTCAACTTATCAGCCCGTTTCTCGAGGACGCGTCTCAGTTGCTTGTACTTTGTCGCCTGTCCTTCGTCGGCTGTACCTCGTTGTATGATGCTACGTCGGACGTATCTCCCTGGAGCTGTGTTTACCTGCGACACGATATGACCTGGCTGACACGACATGACCAAACGTGAGAACGGTTATGTCGTTAGTCCAAAAAGTGGGATAACAATAAGAAAGCATGGTTTATCTGTAGACCATATAATAGACGCCACTGTTGTCGACGCACAGGGTCGATTCTTGAACCGTAGCACCATGGGGGAGGACTTGTTTTGGGCTATACGAGGCGGTGGCGGAGCTAGTTTCGCTGTCGTAGTTTCCTTCACCGTGAAGCTTGTTCCGGTTCCGGTTCCGAAGACAGTAACCGTTTTTAACATTAAGCGATTTTTATCTGATAATGCTACTGATCTTGTTTATAAGTGGCAGTTTTTAATGAAAGATATTGACCATAACTTGTTCATAAGGTTATTGTTACAGCCTGCAAATGATCTTCAACAGAAGGGTAAATTAACAGCACGGGTCACTTTTATTGCGCTTTTCTTAGGCGATTCGAAAGCATTAGTCTCCCTCCTCGAAACCGCGTTCCCTGAGCTTGGGGTCAAGAAGCAGGACTGTTTGGAGATGACTTGGGCTAAATCTGTATTGTATTGGGCAAATTTTGACAACGGAACTTTACCAGAAGTCTTGTTAAACAGGAGTTACACGAATATTTATTTGAAGAGAAAATCTGATTATGTACAAAAACCTATTACAAAAGCAGGGTTGGAGCTTCTATGGAACAAGTTGATTGAGTTGGAGAAAACTGGGTTAGTGTTTAACTCTTATGGTGGTAGGATGAACGAGATATCATCAACCGAAACGCCATTTCCTCATAGGAGAGGGAACTTGTACAAGATTCAATACTCGGTTAACTGGAAAGATGCAGGGGAAGTCCAAGATGATAAGTATATTGGGTTAATTAGGGAGATTTTTGGTTTTATGACACCTTATGTTTCTAAAAATCCAAGGGGTGCATACCTTAATTATAGGGACCTTGACATTGGGGTTAATCATAATTGGACTTACAAACAAGGCCAAGTTTATGGGAGGAAGTATTTTATGGGGAATTTTGATAGGTTAGTGAGAGTTAAGAGTTTGGTTGATTCTAATAACTTTTTTAGGAATGAGCAAAGCATTCCAACTTTGAATAAATTATGACATAAATGCAAATATTGTATCAGTGACAGTATCATTCAATCATATTCCATTCGTTTCATAATCATATTTCAATTTCTACTTTTTATGTTTGTCAATGCGTATTTTGTATCATTTTTATCTCTAGTTATCTATGGAGTATTAGATAAAATTATAAAATTTTGATATTCTTTAAGTACTTATTAAAACGAATCAAACAAGATCTCACATAAATATGGTTTTTTTTTCTTATGTATTGGAAAGAATTTAAAAGATTTTATTCAATTGTGAATAATGGCAAAATGTTAAATTATATTGGAACATAATTATGGGATGGAGAGAGTATTCAGCGCGTCTCCTGTGAGACCAGTCACACCATCAACTTGATGGTGTGACGAGCGCGAAACCAATAGTGTACCTCCCCTAAAACTATATATAAAAAAAAAGTAACAGATCTAAACTATAGAAGTAACATACCTAAACTAAAAAAGTATTTCCTCTAAAATTATATAAAAAAAAGTAACATGTCTAAACTATAGAAGTAACATACCTAAACTAAAAATGTACGTCCCCTAAAACTATTTCGTATAAAAAAAAAAGTAACATGTCTAAACTATAGAAGTAACATACCTAAACTAAGAAGGTATCTCCCCTAAAACTACTCCGTATAAAAAAAGTAACATGTATAAACTATAGAATTAACATACCTAAACTAAAAAAAGTACTTCCTCTAAAATTATAAAAAAAAGTAACATGTCTAAATTATAGAAGTAACATACCTAAACTAAGAAGGTATCTCATCTAAAACTACTCCGTATAAAAAAACTAACATTTATAAACTATAGAAGTAACATACCTAAACTAAAAAAAGTACCTCCTCTAAAAAAAAAAAAAAAGGTAACATATCTAAACTATAGAAGTAACATACCTAAATTCGCAAAGTGTGAACTGGTCTCACCATCAGTTGATGGTGAGGACAGTCTCATATAAAAATTTGGGTTAAAATTTTAAATTTTATTTCTTAAATCGTAAATTCATTCATGAAGAAATTTTATGCATCTCGAATAAAAATAATAATGACTTGGAAGTTTAAAGTCAATAAAAACACTTAAATGACAAATGCAACCCTTTATATAAAAAAAAAAGTTAAATAGATTAAGAAGATGACAACTGTCACAAAAAAATATTTTACTGAAAATATTTTAAAATCATGATTTTTTTTAGAATAAAATAAAAATAAACTCTGTGTTGCACGGCTTCAAATCTAGTTTACCAATAGTTTAAATTAAATAACACAAGTGTTTTTAACTTTTAATATCATAACTATTATTGTTATTATTTTGTAATAAAATTGTTACGTGGTAATAATAATTGAATATTTTTATCAATGAAAATCAAATTTAAAGAAATAAAACCCGATGAAAGCTCGAAACCGAAAAAACCGAACATGTCCTGAAAAACCCATTAACCCAAAGTAGATCCCTCTCATTTTCTAGGGTTTATTTTCTTGGCCGTCTTAGGCCGAAAATAGTTTAATTTCTTCGGAAGTTAGACTATTTCCGACCCTTTTCCTTCATTTAATTCAGATATTGTCTCCTAAGTTCAATAAATTTTCACCATTTGGGCGGAGTTCGTTCTTGTTCGTTAGTCACCCTTTGGTGGAGTTAGTATTAGTATGTTATGTTTGTCGTTCAGTGGATTTATGTACAATTGGCTCGTTGGTAAGTTTTATGCGGGATCGCAACAAATATCAATTTTTCGAGTACATTCAGATGAATCAAAGGGAAATCATCCTCGCGGCTACAACAAATCGCTAGACCCTCTCTCTGAAAAGACTGCATGTTCCAGCGTTATATACTGGAGACGTTCTACAGTGCAAGATTCATTCAACGACCGTAGTTTGATGAAGGAAACCTTTATTTGATTCAATTTATCATGTATTTATTAGATCTACATTTCTCTTGTAGATGTCGTATGACTCTTTATTAATGAAATAAATTTCTTTTCAAAAAAATAAATCCAAAGTCGATCCTGACCCAAACAAGACCTGATTCGACTATCGAAAAAACCGAATGAAACCCACCCGAATGGACTCGGAAAATATAATTTGTACTCGGTACTCGGAAATAATATAGATCATGTTGGACCATTTCTTTAACCCGGCCTGGATCAAGCGAGGTTGTCACTAGATGCTTGGCCCAAACATGGCTTGGTCTGGCATGGCATTGGCAAACTCTACGATTTTTTTTGGTGCAAAGTGAAGGGCTTGGGCCCAAAAGAAAAATTAACCAAACAAACTACAAAAGAAAAGGAAAACGGCAGAAGAAAAGCAAACAAAAACAGAAATAAGACTAGTCTACTGTGAAAGTAACCATCTCCCTAGCTGCAGGTGCTACGCTGCAATGGTAGGAACCCATCTAGCTAAGGCCAATCCACCCCAATCCTCCAATAAAATAGCACGAAGGCCCACCGTGACCGCCTTAAAGATAACCATTTTTGGGGATAATCCCACACTGTAGTTCGCTAACCAATCCGCCGCTCGATTAGCCTCCCTATAACAATGTTGGACCACTATTTCCCACTCCGAACGATCAATCAAAGATCTACAGTTTCGAATGATGTGATAGTAGGGGGACGTAGAGGAAATGCTAGAAGTTAACATTTTCTTTACAACTTCAGAGTCCACTCGTAATTGTACCTTCCTGTGCCCCGCATTCCATGCTATCGCTAGCCCACGCAGGACGGCTAACAACTCCGCCTTTGTGCATGAGCAGGTTCCGCAGTTAGTAGCAAAAGTTTCGAACATCTCTCCTCTATGCCCCCTTATGATTCCTCCTGCTCCTGCTAGTCCCGGATTACCCTTCAAGGCTCCGTCCGTATTGAGGCACACCCAACCTGCTTGGGGTAATTCCCATTTAACATATATTTCATGCCTTGGTAATCTATCCGAGCCCTCCACCTTGTTCAAACGAGCCATGGCCTGATTGATTATGCCCACCCTAGCCATAATAAAACCCAATTGATCTACCGGAATGTCAACCGTACTTGCGAAACATCTATTGTTCCTCCATTTCCACAACCACCAAATTGTGGTGGCAATGGGAAAACTCTACAATAAGAAGACATTTCTCCAACGTTCCCAAAACAAAGCTTTACGTTAAATTGTTACTTGGCATATCTTGGCCCTTGTACTCTCATTCTCAAGACTTAACCGTTGTATATATTTTCCAAATTTTTTCCGCAGAGGTAAGTGTGATCACAACCACTTAGATTAGATGTACTATATTCATTAAGCATGTTTACACAAAATGAACTTACAAGTTACAACAATACAAATTCATCATGGCCACATTCCTTTTCGACCTTTTTTGGCTTTTCCTTATTATGTTGTAGTTAAGCATATACTTCCTCCGTCTTTTAATACTCGCAACGTTTGGACTTTTGCCACTATTCATATAATCTACTTTGACTATTCGTAGTGTTTTTTATATAAGATAAAACATAGTCATGTGGGATCTTGTTAGATTCGTCTAAATGTGTATTTTCAAAATATCAACTTTTTATAATTTTTGCATAAAGAGAATTTAAGATATAAATGATCAAAGTTGTGCATTGGCATGCGTGAAACTAACAAACGTTGCGAGTATTAAAAGACAGAGGAAGTATGAGACAATCTTGATTATGCTTCATGCCATAATATGATATGGTCTATATACAATACTAGTATTAGTAATTAGGAAACAAATAGACAAAGAAAAATGGCTTCTCGCGGGGATGTATAGAGAGGAGACAACGCGCCGAAGCAAGAATTCTTCATACCCAACTAGGTGATAAACTCCATGTAGAACTAAATTATAAACATAAGTTCCGGATCCAACTAGGTGGTTTTTGTAGCCTCTTGAGTCTTGACTTGGATCTGATGCGTCTTCTTTTGATGAAGCAGCTAATTTAGCATAAACCTTTTGCCTTTTGGCTTAAGCACGCGAGTTCCATGGCAAATTGCATCATGGTTGGCCTTCCAGCTCCTTCCTGGTGCAAACATCGCTTAGCAAGATTTACTACTACCATTATATCTTCGATCATATTCTTACATTCTAAGTTTATAGGATCCAACATTTCTTATAGGGCAGCAGAATCATCTGTTAATTCAACAAATTGCATCACCAAACTCGTTGCACCCTCTGAAGTTTCGAGGATTGGCTTCTGTCCTATTAATATTTCGAATAGAACTACTCCAAAACTATAAACATCACTCTTTTCTGTGAATTGCCTTGAACGGAAGTATTGAGGATCAAGATAACCAAATGTCCCTCGTACACAAGTCGTTAAGTGAGTCTTGTCCATACTAGTTGATCTAGAAATTCCAAAATCACATACTTTGGCCGTATATTTGTGATCCAAAAGTATGTTACTAGATTTTATGTCTCGGTGGTAGATAGGAGTTGAAGATGATGAATGTAGATAAGCAATGGCCCCAGAAACTTCAGATGCAATTCTAAGGCTAATATCCCACGTTACTCGAATTCTTCATTAGGACTATGAATGAGTTCAGAAAGAGTCCCATTCGGGATAAACTCGTAGACTAGAAGTAAAGTTTTTGTTTCCATGCAACATCCAAGAAACTTCACCACATTTCTATGGTTGACATAAGAAAGGATAATTACCTTGTTAATGAAGTCTTTCCATTGTCCTACATTCAATGAGATTCATCTTTTAATAGCAATAAGTTTTCCATCATTTAGCATTCCTTTGTAGACGGTACCCTGACCACCTTTACCAATTATGCAATTTTCATTGAAATCATCTGTAGCTTTCTTTAACTCCTTTTCTGTGAAGAGTTTAGTCTTCTGGGCTTCTTCTTGATTCAATCTTTGTTCTTTTAATCTTCCCTTGAAGTATTTCTTTCTAAGCTTTGTCTCCTTTCTTGTATTTCTTGTTTTACACCACCAGCATTGCCCAACAACGTAGCACGCTAAAGTAATTGAACATACAACTGCATTTTCCAAAGTCGCATGAGTTATTGTACGTGTAATTACTGGTATTCGAATATTCAAGGTCATTTGTTATTACAAGTTTTTTTTTACCCTATTTACCAAATACAATCAGCAACCCTAACAAGTTTTCACCTACCTTGTGACAATGATAAAGGTCACAAGTTATGACAACAAATTTGTTGCCGTAATACAACGTCTCAGATTCTAAATGGTGCATATAAACGCCACATGCGTCATCAAAATATTTTAACTACCAATGCAATATTTTTGATATGAAAATATGTAAATAAGGTAGTCGATACAAAGAAGGAAATAAATATTAATTATATTTATAATAAATTAGAATTTTAAGATTTTCCTTCATTTTCTGTAACATGTATAATAGGTTTGTTAGACTGGTGTACTGTGATAAAGCTTATGCATTATGGTGATCAAGTTTCCATACTACACTGCTATGCTACGTTAGTTATTCTAGCTGATGAGTCAGCATTAGGACTAACTAATTCCCTAAGAATCCGGGACTTGTAATAACCAACTGTAACAAACACAGAAGGTTCTAGATTTCTACCTTCAATATATAAGCTTTGTAATGCTTCATAATTAATACAATTACAAAATTTGTTTTTCCTGAAATCATAATTCTATCATGGTATCAGAGCAGTATGCTCTTTCTTGATAAATTCCGCAGTATTTTCCAATTGTTTTTCGATTCTTCATTTCTGAAAATCGGTCTGTTTCTATCACTATTTGAAAATTGATCAGATATTTCCTGTTTTTAAGCTGATGCTTCTGTTTTTGATCTAAAAATCAAATTGTTTTTGTTTGTTTGTTGATCAAGTTTCTTGGAAGTTCAACATTTATCCCTGAGATTACTGAGTTTGACTATTGAAAATGGAAAATGAGAATCATAGCCAGAGAAGATCAATTTTGCCTCCTAATCAAGATCCTGCAAGCATTTACTACATTCATCCTTCTGATGCAAACTCAGTGCAGCTAATTTCGTTCAAATTCAATGGTGAAGGCTACACAAGCTGGAAGAGGTCCATGTTATTGGCCTTGTCTCTAAGAACAAAATAGGATTTGTTGATGGCAGCATTGAGAAACCTGATCCAGGAACTCCTGAGTGCAAGGCTTGGGAGAGGTGTAATGATTTGGTGTGTTCCCTAATTCTTTGCAATCTTGATGAAATAATTTCCAAAAGTGTGATGTTTCTCAAATCTGCTAGAGCTGTTTGGATTGATTTGGAAGAGAGTTTTGGCTTTGCTTCAATGGCTCAAATCTACTCATTAGAACAGAAATTGTCTGAGATTAAACAAGGAAACAAGTCTGTTTCTGAATTCTTCACTGAAATAAAGTCAATTTGGGATGCAATTGAGGAAGCACATCTTATGCCATATTGTACTTGCAACAAGTGTACTTGTAATGTGACTAAGAAATTCTTTCAGAGACAGCAAGAAAAGATGGTAATGCAGTTCATGATGAAGTTGACTGATCAATATGCAACTATAAGAGGTAATGTTCTGATGGTGCCAGGATTACCTAAAGTTTCAGAAGCTTACAGACTCTTTGCACAATAAGAAAGGCATCAAGAAGTCTCCCATACTAGTATTGGCTCAGAATCAGTTGCATTTGCTGCTGAGAAAAGAAGATTTGGTGGTGACAACTGGAATAACAGAAACAAGTCACAGGCAACTGGTTACCAGAGAACAGGTGGTGTCAATAGGCAAGGGAGGACAGGTGCAAACTACTTTTGTACACACTGCCAGACTCCAGGACATAGTATTGAAAGATGCTTCAAGATTATTGGTTATCCACCAGGTTTTCAACCTAGAGAACACAAAACTGCTACATTATCTCATGGCAATCATGACAATCACTCTGATGTTGAGCCACCAACATTACCAAAGCATGAAGCCACCACAACAATCACAGTAGATCAATATCAACAGTTGATGAATCTGCTAACCAAACAGCAACAGAATACAAGAACTGGTCCTTCTACACAAAACAACAACCTAGCTATGATGGCAGGTAATCTCTGCTTATTATCTCAGAGTAATTCTAGATGGTTGCTAGACAGTGGTGCTTCAGATCACTTTTGTCATGATTTATCACAATTTTCTGAGTTCAAATCAATTGAACATCAAGGAAAATGAATAACAATACCAGATGAAACTAAAGTTGCAGTGAAACATATTGGTTCAATCTACTTGAATGATGATATTGTTTTGAAAAATGTGCTCCACGTTCCAAGTTTTAAGTATAATTTGATATCTGTGCACAAGCTGTGTAAGGATTTGAAATGTGAGATTCATTTTACTCACAACAAATGCTTTGTTTGCTTCCAGAAAGGGAATTTGATTCCTCTTGGTGATGTCAATTCTGGATTATACAATGTGGTTGAACAAGTGTCATCCGAAACAACCTCTGTGCAGTCTCATGCTTGTAATACAAGTTGTTCATCAGCTGTAGACAATGCCAAACTATGGCATCTAAGAATAGGTCATTTACCTTTCAGTCAGTTGAGGTTAATAATTCCAGATTGTGAAGTCAATAGTTGTATACAAGACACTATTTGTCAGGTCTGTCCTGTATCAAAACAAACCAGGCTTAGCTTTCCACATAGTAGACTCAACACTTTTGCACCGATGTATGGGGTCCTCATTCTGTAAAGACTCCTACAAGCTGTAATCAGTTTCTCACTATAGTGGATGACTATAGTAGGTTCACTTGGATTCATTTGTTGAAAAATAAAAAAGATGTTCTTTCTGTTATGACTGACTTCTTGAACATGGTGAAAACACAGGTTGGTGTGATGGTTAAGTGTATAAGATCTGACAATGCCAAAGAACTATGTGAAGGTGACCTTAAGAAATTATATTAGCAGCTTGGAATTCTGAATCAAACAAGTTGCAGTCGTACTCCTCAATAGAATGGAGTAGTTGAGAGAAAGCACAAACACTTGTTAGAAACTGCAAGAGCTTTATACATTCAATCAAAGGTACCTGATAGGTTTTGGGGAGATTGTGTTCTATGTGCTGCCTATTTGATCAACAGGATGCCCTTGAAAGCCATAGACCTTGATACTCCTTATTACAGGATGCATGGAAAGTTACCTAACCTTTCTCACTTGAGAACCTTTGGTTGCCTATGCCATGCTTCCACTTCTAAAGTTGGAAGAACAAAGATGGATTACAGGGCTACACCCCGTGTTTTTCTTGGATACTCTACGTCACAGAAAGGTTACAAAGTGCTTGAGGTTGATACCAATAGACTGTTTGTCACTAGAGATGTTAAATTCCATGAAAAACATTTTCCATTCCATCTTTAACACAAACACAAGACACCAACCTCAAACTATATTAATGCTATCTATCTCCCTGCAGTTTCTTTCCCCCAAATTTTTGACATACCAGATTTCACTATACCAGAAACCACTTTTCCATCTAATGACACATCTCCATCTTCTTCTCCCATTCACAATACTCTCATTTCTTCTTCACCCATGTCTTCAATTGATTCTACTTCTTCTTCCCTCTATTCTCATTCCCATTCTGAACCCATTCATAATTGTGATTCAGGTCATGATACACCTGATCACACACCTAACCCAATTCCACTTAGACAACCTACTAGACCTCATAAAACACCATCCTACTTGAAAGATTACAAGTGTTACGTACACAGCCAATGGAATTGAGCATACACAGAACTCAAGTCACGGGTGTAACTTGGTTTCATATGAAGTTTTTCCCACTGAGTTTCAAGCTTTTCTTTCTCTATCCTGTGACATAGTTGAACCTCTAAGCTATTCTGAAGCTGCTACACAACATCTATGGGTTGAAGCTATGAACAAGAAATTGCAAGCTTTAGATGATAACTTCACATGGGAACTAGTGGAGTTGCTTAAACGGAAGAAGCCAATATGATGCAAATGGGTATTCAAGGTTAAATTAAAGTCCACTGGTGAACTAGAAAGATGTAAAGCAAGGTTGGTAGCAAAAGGTTTCAATCAGAAATATGGTATTGACTATGAAGAGACCTTTAGTCTAGTTGTCAAAATGAGTACAATAAGATGCTTAATTGCAGTTGCGGCAAGCAGAAACTGGCCCTTGTTTCAACTGGATGTGAACAATGCATTTCTACATGGAGATCTGAAGGAAGAAATGTATATGACAGTACCAGAAGGTGTCTCCAATCCCACCAACAAAGTCTGCAAATTGGTTAAGTCTATCTATGGACTAAAACAAGCATCTAGGCAGTGGCATGAAAAGTTAATGACTGCACTCAAGAGTCAAGGGTTCATTCAATCTAAGTATTATTACAGTACGTCTATTTATTCATAAACAAGATACAGACATCAACATTGCAGCAGTGTATGTTGATGATGTGATTCTCACTGGTACAGATCCTAACAGACTTGAGGCTTTAAAGGTGTTTTTGCACAAAGAATTCAGTATGAAAGACTTGGGACACCTTAATTACTTGGTATTGAAGTAGGATACACAGAAGAAGGGATTATACTCAGTCAGAAGAATTAGTTCACCTGAGAACTCATCAATAACTGTGACTTTGATGTTTCCAAGAAGGTTATTACTCCTCTACCTCTGAATATAAAGTTGACCAGTTCTGATGGTGCACTCTACCATGACATAGAGAGATACAGGTCCCTAGTGGGAAAGCTTAATCTTTTTAGCTCATACCAGACTTGACCTGTCATACACAGTGCAAACACTCAGTCAGTTTCTTCATTCACCTTGACTACCTCATGTTGAAGCACTACATCACACATTGAAATATATGGCTCACACAGAAGGGCAAGGTATTCTACTAAAGGCTGCAAACAACATTAGCTTACAGGCTTTCTCAGATTCAGATTGGGCTTCATGTCCAGATTTCAGAAGATCTATAACTGGATATGTTTTATTACTTGGTGGTTCACCCATCTCTTGGAAATCTAAAATGCAGAATACAGTTTCTAAGCCATCAGCAGAAGATGAATATAGAGCAATGGCTGCAGCTGTTGCAGAGGTGACTTGGATTGTCAACCTTTTGTCAGACTTGGGAATAACTGGTCTGAAGCCTATTACACTACACTGTGATAACCAATAAGCTCTACACATAGCCAAGAATCATGTGTTCCATGAGAGAACAAAACACATTGAAATTGACTGCCACTTTACTCGAGATAAAGTTCTTGAAGGGCTATTGCAACTTACTTTTTTGCCTACTCAACATCAGTTGGATGATGTCTTTACAAAGCCACTACCCTCTGCACAATTTCAGAAACTTCTGTCCAAGATGGGAGTATCTACCACTCCATCTTGAGGGGGACTGTTAGACTGGTGTACTGTGATCAAGCTTATGCATTATGGTGATCAAGCTGCCATGCTACGCTGCTATGCTACGTTAGTTATTTTAGATGATGAGTCAGCATTAGGACTAAATGATTCCCTAAGAATCAGAGACTTGTAATAACCAACTGTAACAAACACAGAAGGTTCTAGATTTCTACCTTCAATATATAAGTTGTGTAATGCTTCATAATTAATACAATTACAAAATTTGTTTTTCCTTAAATCATAATATTATCAAGGTTATATATGTTAAATATTTTAGTTTCCAAATACGTAATGACATTATTTGACATAACTTAAAAGTCGCAATTTGCGATCTTTATCATTTTCGTAAGTCTTATGGGGAATCATTTCCATTTTCCACTAAGCCGGGGTAGCTTAATAACAAAGGGACACATAACCTTTACAATTCAAACCTTTTATACTCTGTAGTATCTAAAACTTACTTGGCAAGACGATGTAATTGATTATTTTGTCAACCTGTAAGGCTGTAACCCTGTTAAGTGTCAATCAAATACGAAATTTTGTTACTTGCTAGTAAAATTATAATTAGAACACATGCATAATATATATTTTTAATATTTATTATTTGCGTAAATATTTAGACAAATCACTAAAATGAGAGAGGGAGTGTACGGTTACTATACCATTACGAACGATAAACAAATCAAGCATGACTGGGACAACAGACAGCGGTGGTAGCTGATCTACTTTATCATCGGCATTCTCTAAATGAATTACGTTATGGTCTTCCGTAAAATGGATTCTGTAACAAGAAGGCGATTTGATGCAAGATCTGACAAGTATTCCCTACTTATCAAAAAGGCTGACCTGCATTACCCTGATCCATTGTTGGAGCTAACAGTAACTTTATAATTGGTATACACAGAGATGTCTATTTGGCAACAATTGTTAAAGCCGTAACATTGGTCCGTCGTCGTTAATTCTACTGAAGAAAAATTCTGATGGTTAGGATCACAAACTGAGGTGCATCCCTCCATCTCACTACTGCTAATATCACTGCTGAATTATCCGTCGCACCCCACCGATGCAAAAACATTTTGACCATTTCAAAAATCTAGAAAGTGTAAGGAGAACTGGTTAAAGCTAGGACTTATCCACTGTATTACAATACCACTACATGCAGTAACCAGTGGTATCTTAACAACCAGTGTTAAGATCTCGAGAATCTCAAGGTTGTATTTCTTTAGAAATGGTATTTGTGAAGATGAAGAAGAGTTACAAGAGACGACAAAGATGGGGTTGAAGGAGCATTTGGAAGGCCCGGTACCAAAGGGGTACGGGATTTTAATGTATCTAATAGACTATATATGTATATTTAGTTACTTTTTAATTAATGTGTTAATTACTAGTTTAGCCTTGCTAACCCTAATTTAGCATTGTGATTGTAAATGTATAAATATGATGACAATCAATGAAATACACACGGATGATTTCCTACATGGTATCGGACTAGGTTTTTCTTCCTCGCTCATAATCCTAGCCCTAGCCGTCGTTTTCCAACCTCCCTCTTCTCTCATCGCAGCTTCACACTATCACCAATGGCTGACAAATCTCCCTTTCACTCGGCCTTGGCCGTCACCAATGTGAAGTCATTAATCTCTATCTCTCTGGACCTCGAAACCGGGCAATACCATGAGTGGGAAACACTCTTCAAGGTGCAGGCAAGGGTACACAACGATCTTGAGCACATCATCCCTCCCACAGATGCTACGGAACTCGCCACCTTCAAAGCCTCCAAAGCTGCTGACCTGACCCTCAGGAACCGGTTCGACGCAACCGTTTTACAGTGAATTTATGCCACTGTATCCCCTGACATCCTATCTTTTGTTCTTGTCCTCGACGATACAACCGAACAAGCCTGAAACAAAGTTGCTCAACTTTTCCAAGATAATAAGAATGCAAGGGCGGCCTATCTCGAAACTGAATTCACCACCACCAAGCTGATAAATTTTCCCTCTGTCGTTGCCTACTACACTCGTCTCCAATCTCTCGCCACACAATTGGCCAATGTGGGGTCGCCGGTCTCCGATCATCGGCTTGGGATGCGTCTACTAGCAGGCCTGCCTGAGGAGTACTCTTACTTTGTCACAAATATTCAGCAGCGGGATGTGCTCCCAAAATTTGCCGAAGCCTGTTCACGGTTGAAACTCCAAGACACCACTGCCAAGGAGCGTGCACGTGAAACCGGCTCCCCTTCTCTCCTTGTCGATGTCGATTCTTCGTCACACCAGCCTGCTCATCACCATCATGGAGGTAACTCACGTAATAATGGTCGAAATTTTAATAATAATCGTGATAATCGTCGCAAGAATTTGAAGAATCGCGGTCGTGGTAATAACTCCAACCACAACCACAACCGTGGGAAAAACGGACATGGCGGTGGTTCTGGTGGTGGTCAGGCCCACAACCACCAGCCGGCGGTGACACCTCAGCCCAGCCCTGCCCCCCGGCCGTATGCACCATGGCCATATGCTCCTTGGGCAATGCCACCATGCCCCTATCCCACCACATCCTGGCAGCCCACTCGCCCAAACAGGCCCAACAACAATGGGATTCTGGGCCCAGCCCTAGGTGTAATACCTCGTATTTTTATAATAATTATAAATATATATTTTATTATATTTATAAAGCATTTTATGATTTTTAGAATTTATTTCGCATTTAAATGATATTTAAATTTATTTGAATTAATTACAATATTTATTATTTTAATTAATTATGAAACGAATTTAATTTTCGAGTCGGGAAATTTAATGGGTCGCAAGTAATTTTAAAGGTTTGGGTTTTTAAAAAAATGTCCAACTCGTTTTATTAATCGAGAACAATCAAAAGAATTTAATTCTAACTCTAAGGCTAGCCCAATCATTTAATTGCTAAGCCCAATGTCAAATTCCCAAGCCTATCCCACTAGGGATTTGAGAGCCTATATATAGGACTCTCATTAAATGATCCCCCTTGTTTTTCATTAAAGTCTCTTTCTTTTTCTTGCCTCACACTCTTTCTCTCTCTCCTCTCTTGTGCCGGCTCACCCTCACCCGCACACCCACACACGAGCACTCGCGTGCCCTGTGTGCCGAGCCTTGTGCCCTCGTTGCCCGCACATCCCTCGCCCACTCCCTCTTGCTCGCAGCTCACAGCGTGCAATCGTCGTGTCTTGCCCTGTTGTCGTGCCTCTGATGTTGCTGCGTCTCTCTTGCGCGCCCAACCAGCCCTCGCCCTGGTCTCTCTTGCGCGCCCTCGCCATTCATCTCTTGCGCAGCGCTGCTGCCTGCTCGTTACCCCTTGCCGCGCGCGCACACACTCTATTGTGTGTGTGTGTGTTCTTGTTTTGATTCGTTCGTTCAATTCTTTCGCCCAATCACAATTAATTCGTGGTTGTTCCGTGCTATAGGCCGGATTGGTATAATTCTCTTCTTCCTTACCTATTCTATTTTAATTCCGTATTTTAAATTATATTATTATTATTATTGTTTTGAATAATTAAAATGCCGGGAAACGGTTATGAACACCGTATTGTGATGTTTTATATGTTTTAATTCTTGAGGCGTATTTTAATTATTAAAGCATGAATTTTCAGATTTGTTTATTTATTAAAGCTTGATTTATATGGTGTTAAATTGATTTTATTGGGAAATTCAAGTTAGGGTTTTAACCTAGACCTAATGGGTCAATTGATTAGCATAATTAGGTGATCAATTTAATTATGATAATCAATTATATTTTCAGATTTATAAAAAGGTCTAAAGTGTTGATTTTTATTGATTTTAAGGATGAAAAAGTATGTTTTCATACTAGGAATTAGTTTTGCAAATTGAGACGATTAATTTATTAAAGAACGATTAATTTCTAATTGTTATCAAGGTTTTATATTTTATAAAGTTGCTGGAAATTTAATGAACATGGAAATAATTAAGGTTTCATTATTTTGATAATGGGAGGTGATTTCTAATTGAGTAATCGTATTTGCAAAGTGGCCCCTACGCTTAGATATTCAAGGTACGTACAAGTCTAGGGCGACCACATTATTTGTCAAGGGACATTACATGATTGTTATTGATGTGAATTATATTATGTGAACTTGGTGGATTCATATTTGTTTTGGTGAACGATCATGTGAATTATTATTATTGGAATTATTGATTTGTCGTTTTAACAAGCATGTTGGGACTATTGTGAGTATGGATTTCATTGTCAATCATGTTGTTCAATATTTATGCATGTATGGTTGGTTTCACATGCAAGGGATGAATTATTTATTGTTATGCTATTGTACGGGATGTCTAGCATACTTTTGAGCCAATTATTCATGCCTCGTTGCACTATTTATTTTACTACATGTGAAGGGTCCGCTCACGTAAGCCACCACACATGTAGGGTTCAGTTGGGAATATTGTATATGAAATGAATTAGGATTTGGTGCAAGGGCACAACCCTCATGTTAATGGGTATGATGTGGAATCTCACCTTTTGTGAGAAGGAACTTGGTAGTAATTTCACTACGTCTTGATTTATTGATCACAAGTCCTAAAGGATTAAAATGAAATTATTTTGGTTGTTGTTTATTAAATGTATGTTTGTCTGAGTCTAGAGTTCGCCTTAATAAAATATTAATAAACGTAAAGTGCAATCAGAACAAGCTTCAAAACTCTTGGAACGTATATACCTTGAGTATGAACAATGGGGGGAGACTTGCCGGAAAGCTTGATATCCTACTAATTAATGATACAAGACGTTGTTTCATTTAATTTATGCGCTGGAATTCCGTCGGTATGGCCCGACACTCGGTATGGTCCGATATTTTTTATTTATTATGGTGTTTGGTGGGCTCCCAACACCCTTCCTTTATGGAATATTCGTTTGGCCCGTTCGAAGCTTATTCTAATTAAATTGTGAGTCAAGAGTCGAGTCAAGAGTCGAGTCTTTTATTCATGATTTGTTTGTTATTTATTTAATGGCTTTTGCATGTTGATTAGTATTTTAGCGAGTGATGCATGTTTATAGTTTTATTTCACTCTAGCCTTGTAAGTACTAGCTTTTGCTGACTACGTGCTTTGTGTCTTTTGGTCATGGCCTTCGCCTTAATGACCCTATGATGATCCATCATTTGCACTTGCATTGTTGGGGATTAGATTAATTTAGCAGGTTGGTAGATCAAAGTACGATCGAAATCATGTAGCATGGGATGGTTGAGAGAGTTGCATTCTTTTGTGCTTTGAAACTATTTTAAATTATACTTTAATTATGTTTTGGAGTTTATGGATTTTAATACTTTGGTTTTGGGCCGTTATGGTTCCAACTTGTAGGAGGCCTCAATGATTATTATTTATATTGGTTTGAAAGTTAGTTAACATTAATTTCCGCTGCGTAATTCTGGTAATAGCCTCCAACAATGCAAGTGCAAATGATGGAAAATGGTTTTATAAAAGCAAGGAATTATTAGGGTGTAATTCCTTTATTAGGGTGTTACAAAGCGGTAATACTTTAGTAATTCCTTTATTTTAAGTTGGAAAATGGTTTTATAAAAGCAAGGAATTATTAGGGTGTTACAAAGTGGTATACTAGAGCTTAGTTTCATTCCTTCTTTGTAGTAAGCAATACTACAAAGTGGTAATCGGAGACTAATGCTTCTTTGTAATAATTCATACTACAAAGTGGTATTTGCGGAACTTTAGGATTTTTAAATATTATTTTCCTAAAGTCAAAACGTATTATTTTGAGTACTCAATATTTTAAGGGTCAAATACCAATTATTTTGAGTCGTTTGAAATGAGTTGAAAAGTCGGATTATTATCTAATTTAATTAATTTTTCCGAAATTTTTATTTATTCGAAATTTTCGAATTAAATTCGAAATATTTTAATCATTTTCGGATTTTCTTTTATTTAAATATCCGAATTTATTTATTTATTTATTTATTCGAATATTTTATTTTGGAAGTTATTTATTTTTAAAATTTTTGGATTTTTCTTTTTTTATTATTAAATATCCGAAATTAAGTTATTTAATTAATTAATAATTTTTTATTAATTTTCGATTTTAATTTTAATAATTTCAACTAAGTTAGGAGTTATTTCTTAATTAATTTCGAAAATTAATATTACTTCCAAGTGAGGAATGGGTAGATTAAGGAGGGCATATTAGTTTAAGTATGCATTCTATGTGAGTATGTGATTTATTAAGTGTCACGTATGTGTTTTGACCATGTTTTATCTTGTTTGGTGTGATTATTTGCATCATACTTCATGTTGAGCATATACTTGTGCATTGAAATTGTATGGCTTCACGAACTATTTATTGTATCCTTTTGGGTTGAAATTTCTTGGGAACGCGTTAGTAAGACTTTTTAGTTGTGGATTTTCAGGATTTAGGATGCTACCTTCTAAGTTCTCAAGTGTAGGATACCTAGAGGAGCTGGATAACGAGACTCCTCATATGTACGTTCAGAAGATCGTGTTTTCTTGCAACTACTTTGCTTCAACCAAGGATATGCCACATCTTAGGCATAAGGATATGATGGCTAGTATGGTTATTCATTGTTTGCCCCATAAGAACCCTTAGATAGACCTTAAGAACAAGTTCAGTGACATGCACTATAATGATGGTACCCCTAATTGGTACAAGTATGGGACTGGAGATGGTAGGTGGAAGTATGATATTGAAGTTCTCACTACTATCTTAGAGGTTGCGGAGAATAGTTATGAGGATGGAAAATACTCTGCGGGTCTAGGTATGGGCTATGGAGGAGAATAAAGTGATGGTGAAGATGGTATGATACATGATGAGCAAGCTAATGATGTTGAGGAGGATGATGATGATGTAGTTGAGATTGAAAAACCTAATCCTGTTGTTCCTGAACCAACAATTGAAATATCTAGTGGATCTGAGGATGAGCTTGAAGAGGACAATGTGGTTGATAGTGAGCCAGAACAGGATGATGAGGCTATGGATGAATATTTTGATCCGGAAGAAGAGTTGGATGATCCTAATGATCAAGACTTTACTCCAGAGCAATACAAAGAAATAGATGATCGTCGTGATGACATTAGTCTTTAGAGAAATGTAATCCTTAGTTATTTATTTCGTTGAGTAGTAAAGTGGCAAAGCTACTATTTATGGTTATTAGTTCAATTATGGTTTGGAGAAATAAAAGTAATGTTATTGATGGATCTAAGACTTTATCATTGAAGTATTAATAAAATCATCGAATTTCCTTTTGTTATCTCTTAAGTTCAATTCTCGATTTTAAGTTTCGTGGGTATCGCAAAGGGATTAATTGTTATTTCTTCAATGGAATTTTATGTGCAAGGTGGTCAAATTAGCAACCATCTAAATTACATGCATCGAATAAGCGGGAGAGAAGGCCCCAAAGTGGCGCCAACTTCCCTAGGACGCGCTTTACTTGTGTTCTTGTTGTGAGTGGGTTCATTGTCGAACTAGTGACTTAGTGATGTCGTGTCCAACCAATATTAAAGTTAGTCTTTTATTCTATTCAGGAGAAGGGATATGGCTAACCAGGAAATTTCAGAAGTGGTTAGACAACTCACTACTACAAAAATGGGCAAAGAGATCTTCAATAAAAGACCCTATAGTCGAGATGACGGGTCTCTTTAATATAAGTGATCTAATTTTAAAGTTAACAGGTCTCTAATAAAACTAAGGTTCCACCATTTTTCCGCTGAAAATAAAATGAGAGAAACCAGAGATCAGTTATTTGATTTAACGGGTCTCTTTTATGTCAAAGGGCCCACCATTCATTTCCGAAAAATAAAGAGAAATAAACTAAAGACCCGTTAATTTAAATAACGGGTCTCTTATATTAAATGGGCCCATGTACAAACAAATGCAGAAAAGGGAAAGACCCTTATTTGTGTTACCGGGTCTCTTTCCCAACTATTTTTCATTAAAAAAAAAAACTCTCTCTCCTCTCCATCTCTCTTCCTCTCCCAATTTCCCCACCGCCCCTCTCGATCAGAGAAGCAAGAGAGTGAACTCGTCGATGTAGGCTCTTCAGTACTGGATAATCTCACAGATCTGTACCTGAAGAAGTTATGGCATCAACCTTCTCGAGCTACAAAAGTTCACTGCTCTCATAATTTCCAGGTTGGTAATTTTTTAGATTCAATTAGACCTGTCAAACGGGTCGGTCGGGTCGGGTTGTAAAAATTTACTTTCGGGTTCGGGTTGAATCGGGTCGGTCACTTTCGGGTTCGGGTTTACAAATGCTTGTTCAAGACACAGAACTTTCGGGTTCGGGTCGACCCAACGGGTTGAGAGATTTTAAAACGCGCATTATATTTTCATTAATTTAGGTGAAAAATATACAAAATATTAGCACAAGTTAACAAATTTTCCTACGAAAGTTTATATTTTGTCAAATTCAATCATAAAATGGCGTATAATTCAAATTAAAATCATATTACACAGAACAATAGTAAAAACAACGTGTCTTTTATGCTTAAATTTTCTCATAATCTCATTTATTACTATAAATACAATGATTTTTAATCGGTCGGGTCTAAAACGGGTTCGGTCGGGTTTTGACCCATTCCTTTTCGAGTTGTTCGGGTTCGGATAAAATCGGGTTACGGGTCACAAAATCTTGTTCAGGACCCAGTATTTTCGGGTCGGGTTCGGGTCGGTTTTCGGGTCGGGTCGATTTTTGACAGCTCTAGATTCAATCATTGATTTTTGTTATTCTTTTTGTTGATTTCGTGTGAACTTTTTGTTGATTTTGCCGCATTTGTGTTGCTTTTTTCTTATATGTTCTGTGTTTTGCGGAATTTAGGGTTTGTTTTACTGTACGGGTATGTTGTGTGAGGTTAGGGTTTTAAGGAATTGATCTTCAAGCGGGTTTGAGTTGAATTAGGAATTCATATTGGTTTAAAAGTTTCGTGGTTTGAAGGTAATTGAGGAACTAATGGGAAAATGATTGAATTTCGGTTTGTTTGTGCAGCAAGTGTCGTTTGTTGAATGAAACCCTTTTCTATTTGATTTCCCCAATTTCACACGACCCATTAATCAACTCATAAATTCCATATTAATATGTTTTTCATGAAAACAAATCCAACTACCAAAAATCACTCAATCTAGTAGAAAAGGAATAAGTAGAAAAATAAGTTCAAAAGTATGAATCTGAGAGGTAAATCAAGTCACTTTGAAGCATGAACCTTGTTAGAACGTTAGCTTAATTTTGCTGATATTACTTAATACAAGATTGAATTTTTAATCTGGAGTTTGATAGTTTTTCTTGATTGTTGGCAGGAGTGTTACTAGTTTAATTGTCTTTGTGGCTGGCACAACGGTATACTATAGCTGCCAATTTTAGTGTAGTGATTGGAATTTGAGGTTTTTTGTGTGAAAATTAAGGATGTCTATTTTAGTTGGGGATTAATGGTAGTGAAAGTTGAAAAGTATGATGATCCCCAATTCGTTGCATACCATATTGCATATGCATTTTCAATGTTTGGGAATTAAAGACATTTTACGGATTTTTAGGTTTAGTTCAGTACTGAATTGTGTCATTTGGATTCAAGTGTTATAAACAACTAAATACTGGATAATACGATAGCATTGTCGTTAAAATTTAAAATTGCAGTATTTGATTAATGTTTTTGTGTGTGTAAATCAACACTGTCCAGATGTTTACTGCTTCGAGGAAGATTAAAAAATAAAGGGGTGTTGACCCAACTGACCTTGAGGAGAATCTTGCTCAGGTAAATTCTGGAAATTGTGATGTGATCAACTGAGAATTAATTTGTGGCAAAGCTAGAAATGTGGATTTATATTTTGCAAGCAATATTTGACCTTGAGACCAACAACAAGGATATGGGAAATGAGTTGAAGGATCTGTTTATCAACTTTGCTTCGTAATTGCTACATAGTTTTTTGTTTGATTCCATGAAAATTAGGCTTTCCTTGAGGTTTAATAAGGTTGTCTTTTACCTTTATGCAGTCAGGTTGACATTTCAAAAACAAGAAGCCTACTGTTGTCCATGTTCCATACAGATTGAGAAAAGCGCAAAATTCACATCGGGTTGGTCATGGAGCTAGAGAAGAAGTTCAGTGTCAAGGTAAACCCAACTTGCCTTGTTTTTGTCATTGCTTCTCTTGAAGTTATAGTATAACTTTATCCATTATGAAGAATACATCCCTTCCTTCTTATGCCTACGCTAGTTAATATGATGGTGTATCAACTGTTGTGAACGTCATAACCGGCGTGGGTGTAGTTCCTATTAGGGAATTGGTTGTTGTGATAATCAAGATGGAACTCAAAATGTTTGGAAGAGTTTCACTTGGTCTTCAGCTTGTAGATGTGTTTTATAGTCATTCTCAGGCGTCGGAGAGCTAAATCTTTAACATATTTTAGCCCCTGGCCTTTTCTTCAGTCAGATTATCTCTTCATCGTTAACAATGCTTTCTTGATTTTGGTGACAGGTTCAATCAGACATTGCACTCCTGTGCAAGTAGAGGTGCAGGTACACGACTAAAGAAACTTAGGGAAGCCATCAGTATACTAGAAGACGTCTGATGGTAAGCAGTATCCAGTATCTGTATTTTTAACATAAATCTGAAAGCCATTTGGTGTACCCCCCAAAACCAAGATAACAGATTTTTCAATTTGCTTACATTGGTGCTGAATTCTGCTGTGAGCTCAAGACTGGTTTTATTTGTTGGGTTGATATAATTTCTGCAGCCTGATATATTTGTAGCGTGACTAGCGTCTTTCTGTTTGTTATAAATGGATGTGTATTTAGGAAATCTCGTAGAAAACTCGACTTATTATGGATAGTAATATTGTTCAAGTTTGTGTTTGAATACCTGGTTGAATGTATGTTCCTCCTATAGGATTCCAAGTTTTGTCGTAACATCATAACTTTTGTCACTCTTGTTTTTGGATAATCTATTACTAAAAGCAGATGAAATGTTAGTTTGACTTTGGAATCTGGTCCAGAAACCTTTATCTTTCATAATGTTAGTTATAAGTTATGGGTGTCTGTAATTGTCTGAATACCTGGTTGAATGTTTGTCGAACCAACAAGATTGAGATTTGGGATGTAGTTAATTTTAGGTTAGCTTTTCAATTTGCTTGGGAAAATTATGGTTTTAACAACATATGCAAGCAAAGTATCTGGCTTTTTCGTACAAGGCATAATTCTTAAGAACTTTAAAACTTTCTAGGCCAGTAATTGAAGTAAAATCTATGCTGGTTTTAGTTGTTTAGAGGCTTAATTTATGATGCGGTCTGTTTAGTGTGATGTTTTCCTGCTTTTCTTCTTTGTTTGGTACACCGATGTCTTGGGTTTCTGTCAGCAACTGTGTGTTTGGGATTGGTTGAAAAGGGACCTACTAATTCAGCCAAGGTAAAGTCAGCATGCTGCTTATCTTAGTCGAATGACCTTCCCGCTTGCTAAACATACTGCTAAATTTTTTTTAACTTAAGTAAAGACATTTTTTCCTTTCCTTTTTGTCTCAGTCATGTTACCAGAAACTTATTCTGTAGAGGTTTTCTTTGTCCACATTTTATGTATTGGTTTGGAATGCATGAATTTATACCTCGTGTGTGAGAAAGCACTTTTTTCTATGTTGTATTCAGCTTCAGAAAAGCTTTGGATTATGATTATGGCTTGTAAAGTAGTGAATTGACTGCACCGAGTTTTTTTTAATTGGTGTTACGCTTTCGTTTAATGAGCATGAGCTAACTTATTTTCAAACCAGGTGGTGAATTTTATTGTGTACATCGATTTATCTACTAACATAAATTGAGTTTCTATACTGCTGATTCAGTTCTGCAATTTTGTGCTGATCAGTTTATCTTCTTGTTCTGCTTTTTTAATCTGAGTTGCACGATTTTGGCTTGTGAATCAGTGATATCCGGCTTTATGATTATGGCTTGTAAATTTTTGATCCTCCGAATCTCTCTCACCTGCTTTAGTTTCTTTGTAGTTGTTTCTTTGAGCTCCTAGTGCCTACTTCTGCAAACTAATGTAGATGAGATCAAGGGTGTGCTTGTGGATTAGATACTATGCAGGAGCAGAGACAACTTAGGAAAATGTAGATGGTATGAAAAGGGTTAATGCCATTTGAAGTTTTAACCAGGCTTAATTGTATATATGTAGGATTTATTGTTGTTGTAAATTATTGTACGTGATATTAATTATTATGATAATTTATTTTGACGCTTCCCTTTTTGTGTATAAATGCTATTTTTTTTTTTATTAAATATAGGTCAAAAGAGACCCGTTGTCTATAAAAATTGGTCTCCCACTTTTCATAATAAAAAAAATGTTTAAATATCAAAGAGACCCCCTTTCTTTTATATGGGGTCTGAATATATTTAACAAAGAGACCCCCTTTCTTTAATGATGGGTCTATTTTATTTAGCAAAGAGACCCCATTTCTCTAAAGATGGGTCTTTTCCTCTATTAAATTATTTTTCGCATCACTAGTATAACAGACCCCCTCTCTCTAATAAAGGGTCTTTTCTTTCTTAATAAGAGACCTCTTTATTAGAGGGGGTCTCTTTATCAAAGAGACCTGTGAGATAGAGACCTGTCCAAAGGAGGTTTCTTTGGCATATTTTGACAGGTCTCTTCGCCTATTTTTGTAGTAGTGACTAGCTGAGGTAGTTCGAGACCTAGCTCAAACTAGAGCCAACCCAGTGCATGATCCGGCTGGGGAAATGTTTAAGAAAATAGCTCAAAGCAAGCCTCCACCGTATCACGGGGAGATTGAACCAAGTGTACTTGAAAACTGGTTGAGAGAATTTGATAAGCTTTTTCTAGCTGTGAACTGCCCCGAAGACCTTAGGGTAAACAGTGCTGTGTATTACCTTAGAGGTGAAGCTGATTTATGGTGGCAACGATGTAAAAATACCCTTAGAGCCACACCTAACTTTGGGTGGGAAGCGTTTAAAACCGCATTGAGGAACAAGTTTTACCCACCTTACCTGAAGAAGCAAAAGGCGCAGGAGTTCACCGAACTTAAAATGGAGGGTTTGTCTGTAACAGAGTACTATTCCAAGTTTATAGAGTTGTCTAAGTTTGCACCTGAAGTGGTAGCAACGGAACTCACAAGAAATCCAATTACACTTGATTTGACAAAAAGAAACGTCACGCCCACGAGGGACGAGGTCACGCATTAGCCTCGTGCTTTTTCGACCCCCTCACACCCGCATATCCCTCGCCCACTTCCTCTTGCTCGCAGCTCGCAGTGTGCACTCGTCGTGCCCTGCGCTGCTGTTGTGCCTCTGCTGTTGCTGCGTCTCTCTTGCGCTCCCAGCCAGCCCTCGCCCTCGTCTCTCTTGCGCGCCCTCGCGCCAGCCCCTCGCCCTCCCCATTCGTCTCTTGCGCAGCTCTGCTGCCTGCTCGTCGCCCCTTGCCGCGCACGCACACACTCGATTGTGTGTGTGCGTGTGTTCTTGTTTTGATTCGTTCGTTCAATTCTTTCACCCAATCACAATGAATTCGTGGTTGTTCCGTGCTATAGGCCGGATTGGTATAATTCTCTTCTTCCTTACCTATTCTATTTCAATTCCATATTTTAAATTATATTATTATTATTGTTTTGAATAATTAAAATGCTGGGAAACGGTTATGAACACCGTATTGTGATGTTTTATATGTTTTAATTCTTGAGGCGTATTTTAATTATTAAAGCATGAATTTTCAGATTTGTTTATTTAATAAAGGCTTGATTTTTATGGTGATAAAGTGATTTTATTGGGAAATTCAAGTTAGGGTTTTAACCTAGACCTAATGGGTCAATTGATTAGAATAATTAGGTGATCAATTTAATTATGATAATCAATTATATTTTCAGATTTCTAAAAAGGTCTAAAGTGTTGATTTTTATCCATTTTAAGGATGGAAAAAGTATGTTTTCATACTAGGGATTAGTTTTGCAAATTGAGACGATTAATTTATTAAAGAACAATTAATTTCTAATTGTTATCAAGGTTTTATATTTTATAAAGTTGCTGGAAATTTAATGAACATGGAAATAATTAAGGTTTCATTATTTTGATGATAGGAGGTGATTTCTAAGTGAGTGATCGTATTTGCAAAAGTGGCCCCTACGCTTAGATATTCAAGGTAGGTACAAGTCTAGGGAGACCACATTATTTGTCAAGGGACATTACATGATTGTTATTGATGTGAATTATATTATGTGAACTTGATGGATTCATATTTGTTTTGGTGAACGATCATGTGAATTATTATTATTGGAATTATTGATTTGTCATTTGAACAAGCATGTTGGGACTATTGTGAGTATGGATTTCATTGTCAATCATGTTGTTCAATATTTATGCATGTATGGTTGGTTTCACATGCAAGGGATGAATTTTTATTGTTATGCTATTGTACGGGATGTATATCATACTTTTGAGCCAATTATTCATTCCTCGTTACACTATTTATTTTACCACATGTGAAGGGTCCCCTCACGTAAGCCACCGCACATGTAGGGTTTAGTTGGGAATATTATATATGAAATAAATTAGGATTTGTCGTGCAAGGGCACAACCCTCATGTTAATGGGCATGATGTGGAATCTCACCTTTTGTGAGAAGGAACTTGGTAGTAATTTCACTACGTCTTGATTTATTGATCACAAGTCCTAAAGGATTAAAATGAGATTGTTTTGGTTGTTGTTTATTAAATGTATGTTTGTCTTAATAAAATATTAATAAACGTAAAAAGCAATCCGAACAAGCTTTAAAACTCTTGGAACGTATATACCTTGAGTATGAACAATGGGGGGAGACTTGCCGGAAAGCTTGATCTCCTACTAATGATACAAGACGTTGTTTAATTTAATTTATGCGTTGGAATTCCGTCGGTATGGCCCGACACCCGGTATGGTCCGATATTTATTATTTATTATGGTGTTTGGTGGGCTCCCAACACCCTTCCTTTATGGAATATTCTTTTGGCCCGTTCGAAGCTTATTCTAATTAAATTATGAGTCAAGAGTCAAGTCAAGAGTCGAGTCTTGTATTCATAATTTGTTTGTTATTTATTTAATGGCTTTTGCATGTTGATTAGTATTTAGCGAGTGATGCATGTTTATAGTTTTATTTCACTCTAGCCTTGTAAGTACTCAGTTTTTGCCGATTACGTGCTTTGTGTCTTTTGGTCATGGCCTTCGCCTTAATGACCTTATGATAATCCATCATTTGCACTTGCATTGTTGGGGAGTAGATTAATTTAGCAGGTTGGTAGATCAAAGTACGATCAAAATCATGTAGCTTGGGATGGTTGAGAGAGTTGCATTCTTTTGTGCTTTGAAATTATTTTAAATTATACTTTAATTATGTTTTGGAGTTTATGGATTTTAATACTTTGGTTTTGGGTTGTTATGGTTCCAACTTATAGGAGGCCTTAATGATTATTATTTATGTTGGTTTGAAAGTTAGTTAACATTAATTTCCGCTGTGTAATTCTGGTAATAGCCTTAACCGTTATCACGGTGGCAGTAATACTTTTGTAATTCCTTTATTTGAAGTTGGAAAATGGTTTTATAAAAGCAAGGAATTATTAGGGTGTTACACCACGTCCCCCCCATGCACATCAGGCCTATTCCATGCACACTCCTCCATCCGGGTATGCACTAACTAATGTCGAGGCTGCTATGCACACTCTTTCTCTCCATCAACCGGATGAAAATTGGTATATGGACACTAGAGCTACTTCTCACATGACTGCCAATCAAGGTAATCGCACGTCTTATTTTAATTTGTGAAAATTACTGGTAATATTGTTGGTAATGTTAACACTATTCCAATTCGTGGTTGTGGCAATACATCATTCCCCTCCTGCCCCCCTTTAAAACTCAAAATGTCTTGCATGCCCCAAAACTCATCAAAAACCTGATTTTCGTTCGAAAATTCACTAATGACAATAATGTTTCTGTTGAGTTTGATCCTCTTAAGTTTGCTGTGAAGGATTTACAGACGGGGAGGCGCCTCTTGAGATGTGAGAGTTTCGGGGAGTTATATCCTATCAGCACCGCAAATAGGCCATCACCACCATCCAATTTTCTTGCTGCCTCACCCAATCTATGGCATTCTCGTTTGGGACATCCGGGCCATGCTATTCTTAGTTTACTTCGCCGCAATGATTTAATTCAATGTAATAAGGCCCGAAGTAGTTTTTGTAATTCTTGCCCCTTGGGGAAACACATTAAGTTGCCTTTTCAGGATTCTATGTCATTTACTACTATGCCTTTTGACATAATTCACAGTGATTTATAGACATCTCCTGTGTTGAGTTCTCATGGCCATCACTATTATGTCTTCCTTCTTGATGATTTTAGAAATTTCCTTTGGACTTTTCCCATCTCACACAAGTCCTAAGTCTATTCTATTTTGGTCAATTTTAAGGCATTAATGAGAACTCAATTCGAAAGGGAAATTAAAAATATTCAATGTGATAACAGGCGGGAATTTGACAATGGCCCTTTTCGAACTTTTTGCTCTACTAATGGGTTGAATTTTCGTTTTTCTTGTCCCCATACCTCTTCCCAAAACGGTAAGGCGGAAAGAAAAATAAAATCCATAAACAACATTGTGCGCACTCTCCTTGCTCACGCATCCATGCACCCATCTTTTTGGCATCATGCACTACAAATGGCAACTTACCTTTTAAATGTCCTTCCATCCAAGGTCTTAGGATACGAATCTCCCACTCAAGTGCTTTATCAACGCACTCCTTCCTACTCTCACCTCCGGGTTTTTGGGTGTTTGTGCTATCCTCTCTTTTCATCTGCAACTATCAATAAGTTGCAAGCACGTTCCACACCTTGTGTTTTTTTTGGGGTATCCGTCCAATCATCGGGGGTACAAGTGTTGTGATTTATCGAACAAGAAAATAATAATTTTGAGAAATGTGATTTTTGATGAACAACAATTCCCATTTTCGAAATTTCATTCTCCATCTTCAAACACTTATGACTTCATGGATCATGGCATCTCACCACACATTCTTCCATTTCTAAGTCCACCCCCCCCAGCCCACTCCCCACGCCCAAACACAAGCCCAACCCGTGAACCTCCCACCCCCTAATCCGGAATTGCAGTCCACGACCCAAACCGCACCTGCCTCTGCTCCAGCTACTGTACCCATAGCTCCCTTGATCCCCACACCAAACAGGCCCAATCTTTCCAACCCATCCCCCTCACCTTCCACTGGCCCATTTCCACCAACCCCCCCTATTGTCCAACATCCCAACAAAATGGTCACTAGAAGCCAACATGGGATTTCCAAACCCAAAAGGCTATTTAATTTGAGCACCTCCACAGCTCCATCCATTTCACCCATACCCCGTAATCCCGTGAGTGCCCTACATGACCCTAATTGGAAATCTGCCATGGTTGATGAATATGATGCTCTAATTAAAAATAAGACGTGGGAATTGGTGCCCCGTCCTGCTAATGTGAATCTTATTCATTTTATGTGGATTTTTCGGCATAAAAAGAAATCTGATGGTTCTTTTGAATGGCATAAAGCCCGTCTTGTAGGTGATGGCAGGTCTCAACAGGTTGGTGTGGATTGTGATGAGAATTTCAGTCCAGTTGTGAAACCGGCTTCTATCAGGGCCGTATTGAGTACGTATTGCTCTATCCCGTTCTTGGCCTATTCATCAGTTAGATGTCAAGAACGCTTTTCTTCATGGTAATCTCCATGAGACAGTCTACATGCATCAACCCACGGGTTTCAGGGATCCGACTTATCCGAATCATGTCTGTCTTTTGAAGAAATCTTTGTATGGCCTCAAACAGGCACCTCGAGCATGGTACCAGCGGTTCGCGGACCATGTTTCTTCTTTCGGCTTCTCTCACAGCCGTTGTGACCACTCTCTCTATATATATTGTCGTGGCTCTGACATTGCTTATATTCTGCTATATGTTGATGATATGATTCTCATAGCTTCTTCAGATGCTCTTCGCAAGACCATCATGTCTATCCTCAGTGTCGAATTTTCTATGAAGGACTTAGGTCCCTTAAGCTATTTCTTGGGTATTGCTGTTACCCGCACCACAGGTGGAATGTTTCTTTCTCAACAGAACTATGCAGCAGATATTCTTGAGCGGGCAGGCATGACCTCTTGCAAGCCTTGTCACACTCCCGTCGACACCAAGGCCAAGCTTGGGGCCACGGTTGGACCACTTCATGCAGACCCTACTCATTATAGACAACTAGTTGGTGCTCTACAGTATCTCACATTCACTAGGCCTGACATATCTTATGCCGTCTAGCAAGTTTGTTTGCATATGCATGATCCGAGAGTCGAGCACATGAATGCTCTCAAGCACATTCTGCGCTATATTCAAGGTACTATTCACTTTGGCCTACATCTGTATAAGTCTCCCATTGCTCTCCCATTGCTTCACTTGTCTCTTATACAGATGCTGATTTGGGTGGGTGCCCGGAAACACGCCGTTCCACCTCTGGTTATTGTGTTTGTCTTGGTGATAATTTGCTATCTTGGTCATCCAAACGCCAGCCTACTTTGTCAAAATCCAGTGCTGAGGCCAAGTACAGAGGGGTGGCGAATGTAGTCTCCGAATCTTGCTGGCTTCGGAACTTACTTTTGGAGCTACGTTGTCCTATCCAGAAAGCCACTTTGGTCTACTGTGACAATGTTAGTGAGATATACTTGTCAGGCAACCCACTTCAACATCAACGCACTAAACACATTGAGATGGACATTCATTTTGTACGTGAAAAAGTTGCTCGTGGAGAGGTCCGTGTCCTCCACGTTCCGTCCCGTCACCAGATTGCAGACATCTTTACAAAAGGGCTTCCGCGTGTACTTTTTGATGATTTTCGGGACAGTCTAAGCGTACGACAACCTCCCGCTTTGACTGCGGGGGTGTGATAGACTATATATGTGTATTTAGTTAATTTGTAATTAATGTGTTAATTACTAGTTTAGCCTTGCTAACCCTAATTTAGCATTGTGATTGTAAATGTATAAATATGTTGACAATCAATGAAATATACACGGATGATTTCCTACAGTTTCCACACCGGTGTGTGCAATTTTTATGTTTACGTAGCTCACACGGCTTCCATAAACAAGATGATATAATAATTGACATAAAAATTATTGGGATTTTCATTTTGCTACTACTCATCACATTAATTCAAAGGCTTGAGCAGCTGAGCTCCCTTTAACTAACTAATACAAAGTGTAAAAAATATCCCGCCAAGTGGAGTACAAGCCAGTCACACTTATGTTTATAATCATATGGTCATGTTTATGGAGAACATCTAAGCAATATCAAAATACAGATTGCATCCAATCACTTACCCGTTTGGCATCGGGTCGGATCACTGCTCCGCAGATCCCTACTTTGCTGTCTCTTGTAATTCTTCCAACTCATCACAATTGGTACCATATTTACAAAAACTCAAGTTTGAGATTCTTGAAGTCAGTCATGATCCCAAATTTTAGAGTACAGTTACTGTTAAAGTTCCATCATTCACAGCTTACATTCATAATGGGACAGGAGCTATGTGGACGAGCCACAACCTTGCCGGCTCCTCCTTGAGATTTTCAGATTCTGGAAATGTATTTGCATCAGTGGGATGTGACGGGTACGTTGTATTCTACAATGATAGGGGAGGTGTTATAGCAGGATGCACTTTAGTTTGTAGTCCAAATCCACCTGTCACGCCTGCAAGTATATGCAGATGCAGCGGCTATCATTGTTGTCAGGCTCGCCCGGCATCATCATCCTTGTATACACTAAACAAACAAATTAAGCACTACGGTATAATTGTGAATATTATTAAAATAAGGTTACTATTACTAACTATAGTATTAACATTGTAATTAGTGTCATTTAGTTCCTTATGTTACTAGCTAGTATTATTGCCATTTAGTTTTATGTTACTAGCATTATTTCCATTAGTTTCCATAGGTTACTAGTCTCCTAATACCTTGTATAAATATCTGATTGTGATTGTTGAGAAACCAAGAAAATACAAAAAGACTACAACTTCTCAAATACTCTCTATTGTTTTATCATGGTATCACAGCAGCTTGATAAATCAACATATCAAATCATTTTTTTCCCACAACGACTGAAACCAAGGTGATTGATGCATCCTCCCCTTACTCTCTCCACCCCGCATCAAACACAAGCATCGTCATCTCGCCAGTAGTCTTGCGTGGGGAAATCTATGAATAATGGACTCGATCGATGCGCAATGTTTTTATACAAACAACAAAATCGGGTTATTTGATGGCACGATTGAACCACCAACGACGGAAGAACCCGATAAGATGGCTCTATGGGTGTAGGTGAATTCCATGCTCGGTGCTTGGATACATAACACACTTGACGCATCCATTCGTTCCTCTATTCCTCTTACTGATAATGTAAAGGACATGTGGGATGATATTCGACAAAGTTTCTCGGCTGGAAACGTACCTCGAATTAATGAATTAATGAATCAGATTCCCACTTGTGAACAAGGAGGAGACTCGATGGTCACCTACTATGGCAAACTACGTCTATTATGGCAAGATGTTGCATCATATTTAACCCCTCCATGCTCTTGTATCTGTTCTTGCGGCTCGAAGGTTGCTTTGGCTAAAGAAAGAGAAAATGCGCAGGTGCATCAATTTTTAATTGGGCTCGATTCGGACATTTATTGTAACGTTCAAACAAATATGTTAATGCAGAATCCCCTCCCATCATTGAGTGTGGTTTTCTCAAAAGCACAAATACAAGAGAGAAACCACATGGTTACTCGTGCCTCGGATCGGAAACCAGAGGCTGTTGGATTTGCATCCCAAGAAGCGGCTCGGGGTCGCTCTTCAATGGCTGCAAAGGGGTCTGACAAACCTCGTGTCAATACCACTTGCTCACATTGTGGGAAACCTGGCCATGATCAGGAGAATTGCTTTGAATTTCTAGGATACCCAGATTGGTGGTATTCTGAAAATAGGGTAGCATCACGGGGAAGGGGACGCAACAGTCGTGGTGGTCGGGGTAACACCAGTCGTGGGCGTGGTAATGCAGTAACTAATGCTGTTGGTCGCGGCTCAGGCAGTGCGATACACCAGTCTATTAGCGAGGGAGACCGTATACCTTCAGCTTTGGATGAGCAATGGAACAAATTTATTTCGGCTTTTGATTCCAACAACGTCAATTCTTCGACCGCTAAGCTTGACGGTAAGACCCTTGCCACTAGATGGCACATCGACTCGAGTTGCTCGAATCACATGAGCGGCGATAAGAGTTTATTCAAACTCTTGACTGATACTTCTCCTTCACCAGTGGGTTTACCAAATGGTAAACAAGTAATGGCGACGAAGGAAGGAAGTGTGGTATTGAGCGACACATTAATCTTGAATGATGTGCTATATGTTCCCGAATTAAACTGCAATTTGATTTCTGTCTCAGAATTACTTGCAAGTTCATCTTATAATGTCACATTTACTGATAAGATTTGTGTAATACAGGACCACAATTTGAGGACCCTGATTGGAGCGAGTGAACAAAGTGACAGGGTCTACTGGTTCAAGCCGATGCAACGTATTCAAGCTCAACATACGACACTGTTGGGACAACACGAGTTATTGAAGGAAATAATGTCCTTGGTCCATGTATGCATTCAATGCTAAGTCTAATGAATGTGGTTCAATATTAATTGATTAAAAAAGTTAATAATTCAGTGAGATCAAGTGAGCCGTATGCCTAGCTAGAGGTCGCTTCAGTTCAAGTGAAATTAATAATATTAATCCACAGCTTACTCTTGACTGAACCCGTAGGGTCACACAAATAGTACGTGAACGGATCAAGTATTTAAGTGAACATATTGTTCATTAAATACTCTATTTATGAACATTCGGAAACGACAGATCTCAGTTCCAGTGATAGAATGCTCCAAAAATTATGGTATTTCCGGAAAACGGAAATATGGATTATGACAGAATTATAAATATTACCCAAGTCATAGATGTTGCCGGAAACGGAAACATGGTACGTATCGGAAAATATAATCGAAAATAAAAAAATTGCCGGAATCGGAAATATTACCGGAAACGAAAATATTACCGGAATCGGAAATATTGCGGTAATCGGAAATATTGAATATTTGTTCGAATCGGAAATAAATTCCGGAATCGGAAATATTAAATATTTGTTCGAATCGGAAATGAATTCCGAAATCGGAAAACAAATCGGAAGTGCGACGTGCGAACGATCGACGAACGAGTTTGCGAGACGCAAGGCCCAGCGCCCAGCAAGCCCCCGCGCGGAAGCAGCAAGGCAAAGGGGCCGAGCAAAGCAGCGCCCAACGAGATGGGCCGCGTGCTTGCTGCCAGCGCCCAGCGCTCATGGGCCAAGCGAGCAGCAGCGCCCACTCGTTGGTTTGCGAGCTGCGGGTTGCGGGGCTATGCGTGCTACACGACCAAGCCTTGGCCCGCTAGGATTACTTGTTTGTCAAGTAATCGTGTTTTCCTAATTCTACTCAAATTGGATGATTTAGTTAAATCTGAAATACTTAGGTATTTGATTAAACCTAAAATTCTAATGATATTATTTAACTAGAATCCTAATGGATTTAGTTATTCGATTCTTAGTAGAATTCAAACTCTGTTATTTCCACCCTATAAATATGTGGTTCATGATCACAATTTATAATGCAATTCAATATACTATTCTAACTTATTAGATTCAAGAGAGAATTTAATACTTGCCTAATAATATTATAAGTTTCCCGAGTGCATATAAAACCTTAGATAATATTCTAGTTAACTGAATCTGAGGCGGATCCGAACGTGCTGTGGACTATCAACGGAGGGGCGACATTTGGAGTCCTATACTTGTTCTTGTTCGCTTCGGGAGCAGCTAGGGAAGGCACGCATCACATGGTATATATCCTAATTACGCTAATTGACTATGTGGAAATTAATTTGGATTCCTGGCTTTATGGTTTTTCCGCATGAATTATATTGTTTATATCTTTCATAACCTAACAGTTATGGCATCAACGACTCGGACACCCCTCTCGGAAAGTTGTGTCCCTCTTACCTTTTTTTGCAAGAAGTGAGAATAAAGCTCAAAGTTTGAATAATGATTTTTGTGCTTGTGAAGTATGTTTACATGCTCACCAACCTAGAAGTGTTTTCCCTTTAAGGGATAATAAAGCTGACGATATATTTTCCTTAATTCATTGTGATATTTGGGGTGATTATAAGGTTTTTTCGAGTTGTGGTGCATATTACTTCCTCACAATTGTTGATGATTTTTCTCGGGCTATATGGGTGTATTTAATGTCTGCAAAGAGTGAAGTAGGACAAATAATTAAGGATTTTTGTTCTATGGTGCATACTCAATTTAATAAAAGGATAAAAATCTTGAGGAGTGACAATGGTAGGGAGTTTACTTGTTTAAGTAAATTTTATGCTGAACATGGAATTTTGCATCAAACTTCATGTGTTGATACACCTCAAAAAAATGGTAGGGTAGAACGTAAACATCAACATATCCTAAATGTGGCACGAGCTTTACGTTTTCAAGCCTATCTTCCTATCAGTTTTTGGGGTGAGTGCGCTATAACGGCGGCATAATTATTAATCGAACTCCTATACCTATGTTACAAAACAAATCTCCCTATGACATTTTATTTGGAAAATCACCAAATTACTCTCTTATGCGTGTCTTTGGGTGTTTATGTTTTGCAAATAATCGACCCAGGGTGAAGGACAAATTTGGTCCAAGATCACAAAAATGTGTTTTTGTGGGGTATCCGTTTGGTCAAAAAGGTTGGAGGTTATACGACATAGAGAACAAAGTGTACTTTGTCTCTAGGGATGTATTATTTGTAGAAGATAAATTCCCTTTTGTTGACCATGTCAATGTTGGTAGTGAGGATGTGCCATTGCGTACTGTCGATAATTCCCACACTTTATTTGAGGATACTAGTAATCCTAGTGTACAAGACAAGGAAAATAAGCTACAAACTCATCCTAACATTCCCATAAATGACCCAGCTATATCACCTATTCCAATAGCCAAAGACACAAACCCTCATTCACAAATACATGAGAAATAATCTCCACAACCTAGGTGTGATGTAGATGATTCAGCCACATCACCTACAAATGTGATTTCTTCTTCCCCAAAGATACTTGGTAGAGGGCATCGTATTAAGAAGTCATCGTCTCTACTCAAAGGCTTCGTCACCAACACTTTTCATGTCAAAGACCCTGTCACTACTACTTGTTCACCCCCTTCAAAGCGGTCCTCGGGTACCCATTTCATATTGCTTATTATGTAAATTGTGATGCATTTTCTGTGAGACACAAACAATTTTTGGCAGCTATCATGGCAGGGGACGAGCCCATCCCTTTTAAGGAGGAAAATAAAATTCCAAAGTGGCGGTTAGCTATGAAAGAAGAAATTGATGCTCTAGAACGAAATGGCACATGGACTTTGGAGGACCTACCTCCAGGAAAAATGACATTAGGATGCAAATGGGCTTATCGAATTAAATTTAAGGATGATGCCTCTGTTGAACGTCTAAAGGGGCGTTTAGTTGTGTTTGGTAATCGTCAAATTGAAGGTATTGATTTCAACGAGACGTTTGCTCCAGTGCCTAAGATGGTGACAGTAAAAATGTTTTTTAGCAGTTGCGGTTGCTCGAAATTGGGAACTCCATCAAATGGACGTTCAGAATGCTTTTCTTCATGGCGATCTTGAAGAAGAAGTATATATGAAACTTCCCCCAGGGTTCAATTTCTCTTATCCAGGTAAGGTATGTCGCCTCAAAAAGTAATTATATGGCCTTCGTCAAGCACCCCGACAATGGTTTGCTAAACTCTCTACAGCTTTGAAGCATTTTGGGTTCAAGCAATCATATGCATATTATTCGTTATTTTGTTATACGACGGGTGCAGTCTCATTGCATGTTCTTGTATATGTTGATGATTTAATTATAGCAGGATCGTCTCATGATGAAATATTAAAGTTCAAGGATTATCTTAGTACATGCTTTCATATGAAAGATATTGGGGCTCTGAAGTATTTTCTTGGTCTTGAAGTTGCTCGAGGCAATGAGGGTTTATTCCTTAATCAACGAAAATATACTCTGGATATTATTAGTGAAGCAGGTTTGTTAGGATCTAAGCCCGCTGCCACTCCTATGGAACAAAATCACCAACTAGCTCGATGTGAGGGGGGGGGTTATTTTCTGAGCCAGAGAAGTATAGATGACTCGTTGGTCGTTTGATTTACTTGAATATAACGCGTCCGCAATTGTGTTATTCCGTACATATTTTGGCCCAATTTATGGGAGCACCGAAGATTGATCATTGGGAAGCCGCCTTACGAGTCCTCAGGTATCTAAAGGGTTGTCAGGGTCAAGGAATTCTTTTGCGAAAAGATTGTAATTTGCATATATATGGGTTTTGTGACAGTGATTGGGTGAGTTGTCCCGTGACTCGACAGTCTTTGACGGGTTACTTTGTATTGCTTGGCTCTTCCCCAATTTCTTGGAAGACTACTACTACGTGTGAACTAAAATGGTTAAACAACCAACCGTGTCTCGCTATTCTGCTGAAGCAAAGTATCGCTCGATGGCTACTACTACGTGTGAACTAAAATGGTTAAAGTCGATCCTTTTCTGCTTAGGTGTTCGACATGATCGTCCGATGAGGTTGTATTGTGACAGTCAGGCTGCATTACATATCACGGTGAATCCCGTTTTTCATGAACGGACGAAGCATATTGAGATGGATTGTCACTTTGTTCGAGATGAGATATTATCTGGGAATATTGTGACATCCCACATTCATAAGGGAAATCAATTAGCGGAAATTTTTACCAAGGCTCTTGGTAAACCACAGTTTATGACACTACTTCGCAAGTTGGGCATTCGAGATCTTCACGCTCCAACTTGAGGGGGAGTATCAGAAGGAGGTTACTATTACTAACTATAGTATTAACATTGTAATTAGTGTGATTTATTTCCTTATGTTACTAGCTAGTATTATTGCCATTTAATTTTATGTTACTAGCATTATTGCCATTAGTTTCCATAGGCTACTAGTCTCCTAATACCTTGTATAAATATCTGATTGTGATTGTTGAGAAACCAAGGAAATACAAAAAGAATACAACTTCTCAAATACTCTCTATTGTTTTATCAAATATCAAAAATACTTCTGGAAATTGCAGGTCTGCATTCGTGATTAGGGAGCAATATTTAAAAGCAAAACCACCGATATTGCTGGGGATCACCGCCGTACGGGTTGTCCTTGAGTGGGATGGTCTTCCATCTATGATCGGTAAGCAGGCTATTTATGTCTTTAGGATCTTTTGCCAAATTAGCTATTCTTTTGACTTTAAATTAAAAACCAATTAACTTTGAGTTTTTTTTTAAAAAAAAATCCAATGAACCAATAATTTTTTTAAATAGTGAACCGTTTATAATTATTTTTAAGTAGTGAAATGATTGACGTTTTGCTTATACTTTTAGCCTCTTAGCAACTTCACAATTTTTATATGGACTTGCTCGGAAATATTACAAATATAAAGAATTAGTTGAACCGTTGTCGTGGATATCGTTAATTCGCTTAGATAAGCGAATTCGTTGTGTTAAACGAATTTGCTTGACAAACTCGATCAACCAAGAATTTAACATACTCTAAAACCGTGGCCGTGAAAGTAGCGTGAAGGAGAAGAGTAGTGCGTGCAATAGAGACGCCTAACAGTGAAATTTTTTGCGTCTTTTATCCCTACAAGTTTGACTACTTCACTATCTTACTATAGCCAATTTTTTTTTTAAACTACTGAAATCTCATTATTAAGTATGAAACTATGAATTGAATAAAAATTAATTAAAATAATGAATTAATAATTACCATATCATTGGAGTAAGAAATAGCAAACAATGGTGTAACTTGAGAAGATGATGTGTCATAACAAGCATAATACAAACTTGCCCACTATTGGAGTTTAGGTTGACAAAAGTAAATGTGATTAAAAAATTAAAATGGGTAAGCAAACGAACTTAAATTATTTCTATCGTGTATCATGTATGTATCGAAATTACAACATCATGAGCAACATTTGAATTATTTGTGGGCAATTTCAAAAGAAAAATCAATTCGAAGTATAAAGTAGACAAAAATAAAAGAGTAATAAAAAAATGGGAAAAGACCGACTCACTATATTTTTAAAAACAATGAACAAAACCAAACCGGTTTAATTGTTTTTGCCAAAAAAATAAAATATTTATTTTGGTAAATATATTTTAGCTAGTTTGGGAAATAGATTTTAAAACTAGCCATTTTGGTAAATAAATTTGTAAAAGTAGCTAGTTTGGTAAAAGATCATCATCTTTACTTGAATCATTAGTGATATTTCCGTAGGAACACTAACAAGAGAGGGGTGAATTATTTAGAGGAACTTGGTAAGTTTCTTGCGCAATTTAAACGTTAAAGGAACAACGATCAATAAACAAGAAGAATGTAAAAATGACAAAACTTCATTACACTGATCCAGAAGGAAAACTTCAACCTCTTTTATATATTGCAATGCCTTGAATACAATGCACTCAATAACTCGAGTTTTTCTCGAACACGAGTTTCTCACAACAATCTCGTTGATTATTGTGCTATTCTTTTCACACTCTCTCACTTACTTAACTCTAAATCACTCAAGGATCACTCAACCCTTAGACCCAAAACTCTAGGATCACTCAATACTTACACCCCACAACTCAAGGATCACTCACTCCTTAATTCTGAAAAATCAGATCAGAAAAAATAAGTTCAGATTATATCAGACCAGATCATATCAGATAGATCAAACCAGATCTGATCTGATTTGATTTTTCAGAATTAAGTTTAAATAAAAATCTACAAATATTAATATTAAATGACTTACGTGTAAAATGTTACACAAATTTATAATATTGTTATTATTTATTTGACTTGCTCATGATTTAACTATTCCTTATATTAGATAGACCTAGACATGATCTAGATAGAGGGGTTATGATATGGACATATCAGTTGTGATCTGAATGTGATCTATACAGATCGGTTCTAATTTGGGGATGATTTGTACAAATTTGGTTCTGATCTTGATATGATCGATTCAAATTTAGACATATCAAGATTATGAAAACCGATCATGTCTAGGTCATATCATCCCCAAATCAGAACATAATTCTGATCTGAACATAATCTATACCAAATTATGTACAAATGGGTTTTAATATGGACTTGATCTTGACAAATCAGTACAAATTTAGACATGATCTAGATAGATCGATCCGAATATATGGGTTCTGGTCCACACGTATGGGTTCTGATCTGGACATGATCTTTGTATATCAATCCTGATCTGGACATGATCTATACAGATCAATTCTGATCTAGACATAATTTGTATAAATCAGTTCTAATCTGGACATGATATGTACAGATTAATTCTGATCTGGTCATGATCTTTACAGACCAGTTTTGATCTAGACATGATTTGTACAAATCAATTCTGATATGGACATGATCTCTTCAAATCAATTCTGATATGAACATAATCTATACAGAGTTGATATCTAGACCACTTCTAATCTGAATATATCGATTCTAGTCTTGACATGATTTGTACAAATCGATTCTGATATGTACATATTGGTTCTGTAAGGATCAGACATGATTTCTAAGGATCAGTTCTGATCTAGACAAGATATTAGATCTCGATATGATCTGGAAAGATCAGTTATGATCTGGATATTATGTGATCATACCTGTTCTGGTCTGGATATATAATGGTTCTGATCTGTAAAAATCAGTTCTGATATGGACATGCATGTTCTGATCATATCGTTCCTGGTGTGGACTTAATGGTTTTAATTTGGACATGATGAATTTGAATCTTTTGTTAATGTTTTTTTATGCCTTAAATAATAGATTTTAATTGCACCGACAACAACATTCTTTTGTATTAAAGCAATAACAGTAATAAAATAATAGTAATAATAACAATTATATTAATATATACAAATAATAATAATAATAATAATAATAATAATAATAATAATATGATCTGGTCTGATCTGATCTAATCTGGTCTGACCTGATCTGATCTGATCTGATCTTATTTTTTCTAATCTGATCTGATCTGATCTTATTTTTTCTGATCTGATCTGATTAAATCTGAAATAAATAATAAGGTCCTGAAATAAAGTGAACTAAAAAAGGCCTTAGACTTATTCAGACATAATAAAAAGTACTTAGTATGACTTATTTTTAATAAATGGCTCTAAGGGTTGACTTATTCCCATCAACTTTTCCATGTTATTATACATGTGTATTTGTATTTTTATTGGAAAGTACACAATTCAATGTTGGGAATATTTTGTTGTTTTCAACTCATTTTTGAATTAAAAATAAAGGTATATTTCCCATATATATTTTACTCAATATGGTCACAATTTTCTACGAAATTTTAGGACAAATGTGTGATTAAAAATAATTATAAGTGTATTTTAGGGAATTAATATGAAATTAAAAAGAAAGAATTAAAATGGGAATACTCCATAACAATTTTGGACACCATAATAGAAAATAGGAAAAACATTATTTCCCACACTTGTTCTATTCTAAAAGGCATTGGAAAGTTAGGTACTTGAGCCCTACATGTGAAGTTGTATTTCTCATAAGTGAATTCTTTGGGCTAACAAATTCAAATTGCACTTGTTTTAGTGACTACTTCGTACTTTTTTGTTACAGGAGAAAGGAGTATAATTTTGTTTCTACTCGTCATTCTTCCGAGTAAGATAATTGCTTTCCTTCATGAACATCCATTCTTTGAATCGAAGAGCAAATAAGTAGAAGTCATGCATAATTACTTAGGTTTGATATTTCTTCGATTCTTAAATAACAACTTTGTATAAATATTATTTTTACAAGAAGTCAAAAACAATATTTTTCCTTTTTGGAATTTGGCTTGGAGCTCGAACTTAAGGACTTGATTTCTTCACCTATTTTGGTTTGACTTTTATTGTTTCTTGTTTGTTTTGGTATGGTCTGAATTTTTATTTTTATTTTTGAGTGTTTTTTGCTTTTTTCAGTTCTGATATGATTTTTCTAATCTGATTTAATAAGTAATAAGAATAAGATCTACACTTGTGATTTCAGTAATGATGGTATCTCTTCTTTTGTTAGCCTGTAGGTTATAAACTCAACACATTTGTAATATGTGATGTTATAATGATTGCAGTTGGCATATCACTACTAATATTTGGAAGTTGTTAGGGGTTAAAAAATAAAAAGAGAAGAAAGGAAATCAAACTTAGAGCAAAATACTTCAAGGACAAACTAAAGGTACAAGGATTTTTAGATAGCGACTACATTGCAAAGACTAAACTCTTGACACTATCAGCACTAAATAAATTGACAAACAACTTTAGCAAGGATTGTGTACTTGGACAAGGAGGTAAAGGTATTGTTTAAAAAGGAATGCTAAAAGATGGGCGCGTAGTTGCAGTGAAAAGATCAAGAGCCCTCGACCAAAGCCAATGGGGAAACAGCTCATCAATGAGGTAATTCTATTATCACAAATCAAAAATAGACATGTGGTTAAGATTATTATCGGATGCTACTTGGAAGATGATATACCTTTTATAGTTTACGAGTTCATTTGCAATGGAACTCTTTCGGAATATATTCAAAAATACGTTGATGAGTTCGTATTCACATGGGAAATGCGCTTCAGAATTTCTTTCGAAATTGCTTCTGCAATTTCTTATTTGCATTCAGAGTTTTCAACACCAATCTACCACAGAGACATTAAGTGTAGCAACATACTTTTGGACGATAAGTTTGGAGGTAAATTGTCGGATTTTGGAATATCAAGAGCAGTTTCGATGGAACAAACTCATTTGACAACTTGTGTCCAAGGAACTTTTGGTTATTTGGATCCTGCATATTTCTATTCCAGCCAATTTTTTGAAAAGAGTGATGTTTATAGTTTCGGAGTAATCTTGGTTGAGCTACTAACAGGTCAGAAACCAATTCGTGCACAAAGGTTAGTGGATCTTGATAACATAGAAAGGGAAGATGATAAGGAGGGAAGAAATCTGGCAATGTGTTTTATCTCGTCAATGAATGATTCCACTTTGTTTGACATTGTTGATCCAATGATTTTAGAGGGTGTCAGGAAAGGGGATATTATGGAATTCGCTAATCTTGCCAAACAATGCTTGAATCTTACTGGACTACAAAGACCGACAATGAAACAAGTTACAATGGTACTAGAGGGGATAAGACGTCGAAATTTAACCAGTATTCCTCCTAAACCAAACAATCAAGCCAAAGATTGGATAGCAGGAAGTTGTAGTATGACCACTTCATCCACGGAGACAAGTAATGTATATCTAAGATCACTCACATATGATCACATTGATCTCGCTAAAAATTCTGATCCTGATGATGTTGAGATGCCATTATTTCACACTTGTTGATGAAGAATCAAAGGCCTTTTTTTAATCATTTTGGTTACTTTGAATTATGTAATTTTCTTTTAATTATGTTTCCGTATGATATGATACCATAGAGAATCGTGGACTCACAATGTCTTGATGGTGATGAATACTCCCTCCGTCCCAGATTAGTTGTTACACTTACCTTTGCACAAAGTTTTAGGTGATAAGTGGTTGTTTGGTTATCAATTGTTATTTTATTGAAAAATTATTTTTTTAATTGAATGAGAGAGGGTGTGGGGACAAAAAAATGTAGTGGGAAGAGAGAGACAATATAATAATTGTGGGGTCATTCCTAATTTAGAAGTGTAACAACTAATCTAGGACGGATGAAAAAGGAAAGTGTAACAACTAATCTGGGACGGAGGGAGTAATTTTTTCTGAATAGTTCACTAGTTAGAATAGTTCTCAGCTCATATATGACGTGCTTCTCCATATCAAGAAATTTTGCCAAATCAAAGTGATCATGAATTGAAACTTGACAGAAGTGTTTCTCACTCATAAGACTTACATTGATCAATTCATATCGAATTTTTAATAGTAGAAATTTGGTATTAAGGTTAATTAGTGATCTTGAATTACAAGAATTGTGCGTCGTCACACTTGCATAGCCATGCCCATAGCCCATAGAGAAGAAACACGATAATGCAAACTGAGTTGATAGAGAGCAAATTACAAAGCTAGCATCGGCTCAATAAGATGATAAACGCCACATAGAGAAAGTTAATTGCAAAGCATGAGATTAACCAACTCCTTTTACATATATCGACAATTTGATACCATGGAAACTTAAATGGATTCAAAGTGAGTTTTCATAGAAATAATGTCTTCACTTTGATCTTTTGTTGAATCGGCTAATTTAGCATATACCTTTTGCATCAAACACCCTAATTCTATGGCCACTTGCATCATGGTTGGCCTTCCATCTCCTTCAGGGTGCAAACAACGCTTTGCAAGATTTACAACTAACATTATTTCTTCCATCATAATCTTACTCTCTAATATTATAGGATCCAGCATCTCATATAAAGCAGAAAATTCCATAAATTGCATCACCAAACTCGTTGTACCCTCTGAAGTTTCGAGGATTGGCTTCTTTCCTGTTAGAATTTCAACAAGAACTACTCCAAAACTATAAACATCACTCTTTTCGGTGAATTGCCTTGAATGGAAATATTGAGGATCAAGATAACCAAGTGTCCCTTGTACACAAGTTGTTAAATGGGACTCGTCCATACTGATTGCTCTTGAAATTCCAAAATCACATAATTTAGCTTTATACTTGTGATCCAAAAGTATGTTGCTAGATTTTATATCTCGGTGGTAGATAGGAGTTGAAGTTGATGAATGTAGATAAGCAATGGCCGCGGAAACTTCAGATGCAATTCTCAGGCGAATTTCCAAAGTTATTCGAAACTCTTCATTAAGACTATGAATGAGTTCATAAAGAGTCCCATTCGGGATAAACTCATACACTAAAAGTAGATTTTTGGTTTCTAAACAACATCCAAGCAACTTTACTACGTTTCTATGGTTCACGTAAGAAAGGATAATTACCTCGTTAATGAAGTCTTTCCATTTTCCCTCACTCAACGAGGTTGATCGTTTAACAGCAATAAGTTTCCCATTATTTAGTATTCCTTTGTAGACAGTACCTTGACCCCCTTTACCAATTATGCGATTTGCGTTGAAGTTGTCTGTTGCTTTCTTTAACTCCTTTTCTGTAAAGAGTTTAGTTTTCTCAACTTCTTCTTGGTTAAACCTTTCTTCTTCTAATTTTCCCTTGAAATATTTCTTTCTAAGCTTTGTCCCCTTTCTTCTATTTTTTGTTTTACACCACCAGCATTGCCCAACAACGTAGCATGACAACGTCACTGGAATTACAACTGCGTTTATAAAGAACCAACCAAAAGTGAATCAACATTAATAGATATTGTCAAAAAGAATTTAAACTAAAGGTACTTATGTGAATATTGTAAAAAGTAAAGTCAAATAAACAAAACAAGAGCCGACGAATATACTCGTAGGCTTTGTTTCGCTCAATTGACTTTGACCGAAATTATTTTATTTCGACTTAATTAAATTTAACTGGACTTACTTTCGCTGAAAAGAATTTTTTTTGTGATAAATTGTTTGAAAAAAAATACTATCTTTGTTGAATTTATAGGAACTTACTTGAACTTATTTTTGCTGAAATAAGTAAAACAAGTACAAATAGGTGAAACAAACCAACCTTTAGAGAGCCCAATCGATTGACAAGCTCATAAACTTATGTACTACTTCCGTTTCATAATGATCTTTACGATTACTATTTTCACAAATATTAAGGGCAAATAGGGAGAGTGTAAAACAGTGTATGAACATAATAAAAATATAGATAATGTAAGATGGATGTTTAAAATGCTGAAAGGTTGTGAGAAACAAAAAGTAAGAGAAGGTGACAGGAAAGTTGTAATTAAATGTTGTGGGATAAGAGGGGTAAGCGTGTAGACGTTTGTAGAAACGTCTTTTAATATATAGTACTAGTGTTTAGACCCGGGCGACGTCCGGGTTACTACATTAGTAACATTTATCTTATGCTTATTTGAAAATGTTATTAATCAATTCACCCAGGGTCATTTATTAGTATTTGTTTTTGCAATGATAACATTTAACATGTTATAGGTTATTTGTGAAGACTTCATTTTTTAAACCTGGGGTCAGGGGTTCATGCCTTATACGTGCTCTATTTTTAACTTTTTAATAATTGACATTTACATGAAATGAAATATCCATAAGCAGCGCCACATGGCACATAAACTTCTTTATAAACGTCTTTAATATATAGTATAGATTAATGTGGACAAAGATTCATTTTTTTACTTAAACAATGCAAATTACGTTTATTAATAATGCTTTGACTTTATCCAAAATATGATATTGCATAAGCAAGAGAGATTTAATGCCTCGATGGGAAAGTGTGAGAGATTTAATAACCCAAAAAAATTTATTGATTGATTATACTAATCACTTGACACGATTTTTGACAAAATATTAGAGATATTTATGTTAAAAAATAAAAGAAAATATTTCAAACGTAAATATTAAAGATTAAAAGGAGACATCTAAAACAGAATAGCTAAAGAATAAAAAGATAAAGAGGGAGTAACATGTAACTAGAGATATTATGGACAATGTATTCAGGGAAAATAGGAAGAACTTTTAGAAACCGAGTGTTCTTTTTAAATATGAACGTTACAAAAGACATTGACGAGGTTTTTAGAGGAAACTGTAAGCTTTTATTATTTTCTACTTCTACTTTGTAGGACACTAATAATACTCCGTAATAATAATAATGTAATAATTATTATTATTAATAATAATAATAATAATAATAATAATAATAATTACTATTAATATTGCTCCCCCGTTCTTAAATATCAGTCTTATTTTAACTTTTTCACACGTTTTAACTCAATATTTAAACGTAAATATCTCCAAATATATATATGTTAAAATAATACTCCCTCCGTTCTTGTTTATTAGTCCCCTTTTCGTATTGGGATGTTTTTCTATTAGTCCCTTTTAGAATCTTTCCTTATTTTTTCAACAATTATCACTCTTTTACCCTTATATTACAATTGTAATTCCATTTTCATCCCAATTAAATATGCAAGTGGTCATTTTATTTTCTAATTTAACAACACTAAACGGTCCACCTACCCATATTTTCTTAATTTTTTCTCTCTCCTACCCACATGGGTGAGATTCTTTAGAGATTCACATGCAAGGTGTCCTTTTAGTGGATTGTTCAATATTCCATAAGGGACTAATAAACAAGAACGGGGGAGTACAAAGTTCGATATTGTTTTTTTTTTTTTTTTGCTAGGCAAGCAAGATCGATATTGTTAAACTACACGTTGAGACGAACATAACAAGATCTTACATGAATATGTATTAAAGTACGTATTGGAAAGATATTAGAGGATTCTCTTCAAATGTGATAGTGACAAGATTCTAAATAGAACTAATATTTGATAACAGAGGAAGTACTAATAATAATAATAATAATAATAATAATAATAATAATAATAATAATAATAATAATAATAATAATATAATAACAATAGTATAATAATAATATTAATATACGTAGTAAATAATAATAATAATAATAATAATCCTCTCAAAAAGGGCGATTATGGTGTTCCACGTCCATTATCCGGCGGATTTTCCGGCGATTGTAGGCTCGCCAAAGGATCATCATTGGCGGCGCATGGTTCAAGGAGGCCCCGGCGGTTATTTGGAGCAGTTTCGGTTCGATTTTCAGGCGGTTTGGGTGCAGTTTTGGTGTGATTTGCAGGCGGTTTTGGTGCAGTTTTGGTTTGATTATCAGGCGGTTTTGGTGTTTTTTGGGTCCGTTTCAGGTGCGGTTAAGGTGCGAATTTCAGGGGTTCAAGCGGATATCTCCAGGCAACGACAAATGCCTTCCGGCGTGGTGATTTTCGGTCAGTTTTTGGGTTGTTTTGGTGCAATTTTGGTGCAGATTTTGGTGTGGTCTCAGGCGATTTTGGTGCAGATTGGGTCAGTTTGTGTGTTTCTGATGCGTGTGTTCGTTGCGAGTTCTTACGGTGGTTGCAGTTTTATTGTGGTGGTAAAGCAGCCAACCCACGGCATCGTTGTGGGTAGCTGCAATTCCCACGGTACTATAGTGGTTTTCTCTATTGCAGTCGTTGCTTTGTCTTGTTGCTACATTGTCTTGTTCTTATTTTGTCCCCTTGTTGTTGCTACTTTGACTTGTTGTAGCTTCATTTGTGGTCCCAACCTTCTCTTGTTGTCTTTTTGTTTTTTCAGGGCCTGTGTTCATCGCCTATAATATCTGGTTGTTCATTACCACGATTTTTGGGCTAGCCTAGACTTCCTTTTCTCATTTTAATGCCTCCTAATGTGGTGCGTTTTCATTGCCCATTTGTGGGTCTTAATGGGTGTCAAGATGGCGGGGGGAACGGGCTTACTAAGATCTCTTTAATCACTCTTATTCGTGATCGTCATTGTAACGATGTTGCTCAAGTAGTCACACGGCACTCTTTAACCACTTACTTGACTATTTTTACTGAGGCTGGGTTGACCTTCCGACGTATGGGGATTTGGCTTTGTGGGGATTGTTTTAAGACGCATGCTCTTCGTTCTAAATGTCGTCATGGTGCAGGTTCTGATTTTGTGGCCCCACCTGAAGTTGGGGATGGTGTTGCTCGGTTTGTGCTATATGGTCTTTCTGAACCGCAACTCAATCCTGATGTTCATGTGGATACTGTGGTGCGAGAACAGGATTGTGGCTTTACCGTCACTCTCCTTCACAGATTTCTTTCTAAACGACTTTGCACTATGAAATCCATCCCTCCTAAATATCGTTTGGGTTTTTCCCGGGTTTTGAAAGGCGCTCTTGATAGGGTTATTTGCAAGTCTGACGACGTCTCTTGTTGGGTTAATCTTCTCGTGTTGCCTCAATGTATCCTTAAGATCTTTAGTCCGATAAGTAATCACGAGTGCTCACCTTCCATTAGGCGGCAACGGCAGGAAGAGAGAATTGCTAATGCTATTCGTACTTGGAGTGAGCCGGGTGGTAATATGCTGCTTTTGCAGGAAGCTTTGGCAGTTGGATCCCCTACTTTGATGGATGTTGATGAGGATCTTGATTTGGCATAGCGTAATATCAAGAAGTGTCGTAGGAAGATTTGTGATGGTCACTACACTGCCGCAGTCCGCGTTCTTTCTTCTTCTGGCGTTGCGCCTTATAATGAGGCCACTCTTGCGAATTTACATTCAAAATACCCTCCTTCTCTAGCTCCGTCCTTGCCTAATGTTCCTGTTGATCACCATCATCTCATCGCTACTTCTATTGTTATTTCGGATTAGGAGTTTTCCACGTGGCACATCTTGTGGGAGGGACGGTTGCGAGCTCAGCACCTTATGGATTGCTTAAGTGGTGCTGTTGTGGTTGTTTCTGATGAGTTAGTTGACTCCATTTCTGGGGTGGTTAATCTCTTTTTAGCTGGAAAATGTCCTATGGGTTTGGGAGAGTATATTCTAGTGCTCCCTCACACCTCTCGTCAAGCCTTGGGGTGGTATTCGTCCTATTGTTGTGGGTATTGTTTGGCGACGGCTAGTTTCGAAGGTTGGTGTTGTTATGGTTGGTCCGTGTTTGGGGAGTTATTTTGATGGTCTTCAGTTTGTGGTCGGGGTATCTGTGGGTGGTGAGAAAAATTTTCACGTTGTGAACCGGTTGATTGAAGATCGGGGTTCTGATGTGGGTGTTTCAATGTTGTTGGTGGATTTTCAAAATGCCTTCAATTTAGTTGATCAAGCGGCCATGTTATGTGAAGTTCGCCTTTGTTGTCTGGGAATTTCGCGATGGGTTGAATTCTGCAACTCTACTCCAGCCAGATTTTGTTATGGGGAGCACACATTATGGTCGTCTCAGGGGGTGCATCAGGGTGATCCCCTTGGTCCTCGTCTTTTTTCTTTGGTTTTACAACCCCTAGTTTGTAAAATCAGGGACGCTTTTGATGTATGTCTTCAGGCATGGTATTTGGATGATGGCACTATTATTGGTGACACCTTAGTGGTGGGGAAGGTTCTTCAGTTGATTATGGAGGACGGGCCTTGTCTCGGGTTACATCTTAACGTGGAGAAGACTGAGGTTTTTTGGCCTACAGTAGACCCTCGAAGCATGCTTGTGGGAGTCTTTCCCCCCTGATATTGCTCGTCCCTTGCATGGTGTTAAGTTGCTTGGTGGTCTCGAACCTTTCCAATCCAGTTTTTAGTGCTGAGCTTGTGATGTAGAGGGTGACCAAGACCATTGGGCTTATGGATAAGGTTTCTCAGCTTGATGATTCTCAGTGTGAGTTGTTGTTACTTAGGGCATGTACCGGAGTTTCTAAACTCTACTTTGCTTTGCGTACTTGTCCTTCTGGTATTTTTGAAGCGGCTCAACGCGCTTTCGATGAGGCTCTTCGATCTTCCTTGGAGCGTATTGTTACTGCTTCGGGGCCTGGCTTTGGCGATTGGCAGTGGCAACTTGCCACCTTACCTTTTTCTTTTGTTGGGCTTGGTGTTTATTCCGCATGTGATGTTCGTCATTATGCTTTTCTTGCTTCTCGATTGCAGTCTTTTGGTTTGCAGACAAAGCTTCTACGGCATGTTAATATTGTTGGTCCTTGTCGAGCAATTGAAGATGCGTTGAGTCTATTTATTAGAACGGAGGAGTGTGACATTCTGAGTGATCCTAGTGAGGTCGCTGCCCCTAAACTCATGAAGAAATTGGCAGATATATATTTCACTAAGGTTACTGCATCTGCAGAATTCACATTCTCTTTATCCCCTCGACAGTCGGCGTTGTCAAAATCACAGCAGGGAGATCACACCTCTGCTTCGCTTCGTGCGGTCCCCATATCAGGTTTGGGACAGAAGATGAATGCTAAGGCTTACCGATGTGTGTTGTGTTACCGGTTAGGGGTTCCTTTGTTCTCTGTTACGGCGCCATGTTCTGCTTGCTCCAGGGTCTTTGCGGGAGACATCTTTGGTGATCATGCATTGTCATGTGCTGGCTTCGTGGGTATTAAACATCGGCATAATGTGGTTCGGGATACCCTTGTTGATGTTTGTTATCGATCTAAGATTTCGGCGCGGAAAGAGGTTGATATTGGTCTATCTGGAGGGAACGATGGAGCTCTCCGACTAGCAGATGTGTTGCTCTACTCTTGGGATCGGGATTGTGATGTGTGTGTTGACTTGACGAGATCTTCTCCTTTGACACAATCTGGGTTGTCTGGCTTTGTCCCGAGCCGGGTTATGACTGATGTGGCTATTCGGAAGCGGGTCAAGTACTCTGTTCTCTTTCTCTTCTTTGGGGGAGCTGGATAAGGATGTTGTTGCGTTGTTGAAGCGGGTTCGGAAATTTTCTAGAACTCAGGACATTGGGCCTCGTGCTGCTGCTCATATTTTCACCAGGATAAGCATTGCTATAGCCAGAGGAGTGGGGGCTCAGATTGTATCTCGGCTTTCCACTAATTAGTTGTAAAATATTTAACTTTGTGAGCATTTGTTTAATAATAATAATAATAATAATAATAATAATAATAATAATAATAATAATAATAATAATAATTTGAAATGAACTGAAATTAAATTATAACTGAAACTAAAAATCTTGAAATTAAGGCATTATAAACTCAAAAGAATAGGGTCTAAGTTTCAATAAGTTCTAATAAGTTACAATGAATAAAATATGTAATATTATGATTATACTTGTATCATTAATATTTTATTTATTGTTATATATTTTACCATTATTTACATTATTATATTTAAAATAATCATATTTATATTATTGTTTAAGAATAATTTATTAATAATTTATGGTTAATAATTATCAATGATGTGTGAAGTATTAATTACGTAGTAGTTTGTTATATTTAATCTATTATCAATATAATTTCTATTTAATTATAAAGGAAAAGCTTAATAATTATATAAAATATGTAATTATTAATAGAAAAAATAAATAATAGTTTCATTTATATTTTACAGTTTTTAATATTGGCTAAAAGTTTAGAAAATAAACATTACAAATATTACAAATTTCTAATAAGGCCCAGTAAGATCTAATAAATTCTAATGAGGACTAATAAATCCAATCAAGTCCTATAAATTAAATCAGATTTGATTAGATTATATAAGTTCGGATAAGTTTTAGTGTTATAAGTTGAAAATTCATCGAGATTAGTTGATCCCAATTCATAGGATGTCTAATTTCCTATGAAGTAAAAGGTAGTGTAGTGTGATTGTTTAGTTGACATGATCCGCATAATAAATGAAACTTTTTAGGAAGTTCCACTTCCCACAAAATAGGGAAAGTTACTTATCTAGTCCCCTTGTGTAAATATTCCATCCGTTCCATAATTTTCACCACGTTTTCATTTATTTGCGGTCTCTAATATACTACTTTAACCATTAATAGCTTTAATTTCGCATTGGTAAAAATTATAAAAACTTGATATTCAGAAAATTTGCATTGAAAAGAATCCAAAGAGATCTCATAAGTTAATATTTAATCTATTATTAATTACGGTCAAATTTTTAAAATTTAACCATATGAATAGTAAACATGAGGAACATTATGAAACAGATGAAAAAATTTCCATGAAAAATCTAACTTTTTATGCTCAACCAAACAACAATATTCATTTCCTATGAAGTCAAATACCTCTGAATGCAAATACAAGGGAAGCGTTATTTCCCAAATGCAACAAAACAACACCTTACCTTTCTCTTTTCAGACAGGAATTTAAAACTTACTTGGCAAGATGTAGCTTATCAAGAAGTTCAGTATCAGAGCATATGCTGTCAATCAAACAAGAACATTATGAAATCAGCATTTCTATAAAGAAAATACTTCCCCATCTAGTTTCATTTACCCTATTTTTATCTTTTTATTTTTTTAATTTTTTGATAAATTCCCTATTTTTATCAAAAAGCTCTAAAAAGTTGATCAAGCAAGACAAGAAAAACTGAGACGGATGAAGTACTAAACGGAGGCAATTTTTACGAATAAAACTTACTCCCTCCATTCCTAAATAATTTTCGTATTTCTATTTATAGCGTACCCTAATAAGTATCCACTTTCATTTTGGACATACACCTTTCCCACTTTTTCATTAATCATGATTATTTTTTCTTACACATTCTACACTTTTCCCACTTTTCATCCCCACATCCACTTTTATTTATACTTTATCAATAAACAATTATCTATTTTATCCTTTCCCAAAAAAATCACTCCCAATCATTGTTTTTCTTACACACTTCTAATATTTCTAAATCCCGGTGCATTCTTCTAAATATGACACTTATTTAGGAACGGAGCGAGTATTATGATAAGTTTTATAATTCATGATTTTTTAACTTCACAAATCTGACAACTACTACCTACAGGGGCCACAGGGCACATGGATAGTAAATAGTGATGTCAAATGGAATATAGAAATTGCACCTTGGGGAGAAGATGAGGGACATCCTTCAAATGAGTCCCAAAAGATTTTATTTCTATATCACGAGTTTGAAGTGGTGAGCATACCACTACTCCACTACCTCAATCTTATCGCACCCATTATACTTATTAAGATGGAAATAGAGGGGCCTTTGAAGAGATATACTCTATAGCTTTTTTGTCCCTTTTGCAATATCAACAGTAAATATTAATCAAAGATTGATTCTCCAATGCAAGGTTGAGTATGCAAATACGATAACTAATAGAGCAGCGGATATTTTGGCTAGGGGTTCGGATTTTGCCAAGGCAAAAATTAATATTTCCAAGGCAATAGAGCTACGTGTTGCGCTTGATCTTTACGCTTCTTTGTTGCTAAATATATGAAATTATAATATATTCTCATCATCTACTAATTTCATTAAATTGATTCAATTTCTATATTTGTTGAACAACGGATCATTAAATAACCAGTTCATAAATAATATCATCTCCGTTTAGTTGGAGCTTTTATGATCCTCTGTTTGCGTTTCTTGTTTGCCTCATGAATTGATTTCATTGCTCTTTGTTTTCAAAACTTGAATTGCATTGAATGTGGTAAATAATTTAGTATAAGTTCGAAATATTATCTATCTACTATATTAACTGCTTTAAAAGCATTCTTAAGATTCATAGTGCCCTCCAATTTAAATTATTTTAATCACTAATCATATTTATTTTAACAACGTAGAATCTCGAACTGTAATTCATTATTTTGTTCAGTATCAAGCGTTTTTCCTAATCCACCTTTGGTGGTTATGGAAGTAATATGGAAGGAAAGACCTCCTTAACTCTGTAGCTACTGTTTTTTATTTTATTTTAAGGGAAAGATCGAGCGTTTATATTAAGACAAGATCCACCAAAGTTTAAATACTTTGGGGAAATAATTCATACAAATACATTTGACACTACTATTGGTTTTCCATCAAGCTATGGTATGGGTCACCGTATTGCCCGCTCGTCTAACGTGGTTGCAACTAAAAAACGTAAAGTACTCACTCTACCTATCAAAATCATCATAACTAAAAAAAACAGGAGCAGCCCCTTATGTCTTCCTGATTATGTTGCTCACTACATTTGTAACATCGCTCTCAAGGATGATTTTTTTGAAGCCAAAGCGTTGCGCCAATTGTAACCCGTATCTCGCTGCAAGAGCTTATTCCATTTCAACACCCCATTCCACATCCCACTTCCTCACAGCCGCGAGTACCAACTGGCCACTTTCATCCCTTATCGCAACTCCTGCAGGCACCCCCCATCCGTCCAGAATGTGTGCATCCACAACTTTGTAATTCGAACTTGGGGGCGGTAGCCATCCAGCTACTGATGGAAACAGTGAGCGAGGAGCCAAGCCACACACTTTTGCATTGTATTGGCCATAATCCATAATCAGCTTAACAAAACCAGACGCCACATATAGTGCATCTACATTCACACTTGCTTCAAAGCAAGCCATGTTTCGACAAAACCAAGCAGCCCACACTAGCGAGGCGAAAAGGCACAATTTTTCCCTTGACAGCTTGTCTGCTGCCCATTGAAACCTCTCCAAGAAAGACGAACTCGGAGCATCTGCAATCAGCTGGGTAAACTCGTTATGCGCCTACATGGTAGCTGCGTGCGTGCACTCGAACAATGAGTGTAAGATGGTTTTGTTAGGGCGCTCACACACACTACATTGGCTAAATGGCTTGGTATCTCGTTGGTGTAGCACATCCATAGTTCCCAAGCTTCCTTTACATGCCCTCCAGACAAAGTGACTCAACTTGGCCGGACCTCTAAACCCCTATACATGTCTCCGTACCTCATAACTAGGTGCCCCATTATACAGTCTCCATGCATCTAATACCCCCAAACGAGCGAGCCAGTAGCCAGTTCTCACAGTGAACACCCCATCCTCCGACGGCCACCAATCTAGTATCACATAGGAAAGATGGGGAAAGAGGAATTTGCATTACATTTTGATAATCCTCGGCCCAGAATGTGCTTGATACCGCTTCCTCATCCCAGCAACGTCTATCAAAATCAATGAGCTCACTAACCCGCATCTCCAGGTCGTTGTGTGCTTGCGAACTTGGTACTATGTGGGTACCATCACCGGAAGCCAGGCATTTTCCTACACTTTAATTTTGACGTACCATTCCAACTCTCTGTTTAAGGCCATCAAGAAGCAAACCCTTCGCCCCCCCCCCCCCCACATATGCTTCTCCAGCTATAACTCGGATCGTAGCCACGCAGGACCTCAACAAATTTGGTAATTTTGTAGTACCTAGCATGAAGAACATCAACCAGCAAAGATGGCCCCCAAGTTTCCAGCCGCCACCCTTGTTTTTCCAACAAAGCTTGGTTAAAACATTGGAGGTCCCGAAACCCAATACCCCCCATGGCCTTTTTGAGACAAAGGAGTTCCCATCGATCCCCACCAAAACCGAGCTAGAATTGAGTGAATTTCATCAATAAGTCCCTCTGGTATCTTGAAGATACTCATCATGTAGGTAGGGATAGCTTGCGCTACCACCTTAATAAGCGTCTCCTTACCAGGCCAGCATAATAGTTTCTCCTTCCACCCTTGCAATTTCTTCCAAATTCTTTCCTTTAAGCATGTAAAAATTGACTTCTTCGATCGACCGATAATAGTGGGAAACCCTTGGTACTTTTCGTGGAGCTCAACATCCCGAACCCCCAATGTCTCGACAATCTCATTTCTTCTCTCCACAGATACACATGTTCTAAAGGCGACTTCCGTCTTGCTTAGATTAACTTTCTGACTGGATGTCCTCTCACATGTACTGATTATATCATCAACCTTAGATCATTCTTGCAAATTAGCTCTAGCAAATATAACATTATCGTCGGCAAAAAAGAGATGAGAAATTATGGGTGCTCCGTACCATACTCTAGCCCCATGTAACTTACCCTCCAGCACAGCCTTTGATATTAAAGTAGAGAAAGCATTTTCATAAAATAGGAAAAGATACGGAGATATCGGATCTCCTTGTCTAAGTCCCCTCGATGGGACTAGGGAACGAGAAAATTTTGGCCATTGTACTTAAAGGAGAACGATACACCTGAAGACAACTCATAATCCTGTCAACCCAACTCTGCCTGAAACTCAACTTACACATTACCTGTAACACCCCCAAAATTTGGACCTTTTATATAATCAAAAACCCTGTTTTTATTTCATAAAACAATCGTCCAAACCTTGGGAGTGTCACTGCTATACTTATTCTCCTTAGAAAATAAATGCAAAGCAACAAAACAATTAAAACCATTAAGTTCAAAATTAACTAAGTGGTCTAAAGGTGGCTAATAAAAAATAAACTCATAAGAAAAGAAATGTAGCTGGGTGTTGCAATTGGTGATGAGCACCGAATGTAAAAGATCAATCCTGTAATATTGCATTGATTTGCTTACTTACAATAATGAGATTGGGTTATGACTTACCAAGGCTTGAGATGAACGAAGATGACGAATGACGGCCAGAATGATAAAGGATTTTGAGGGTCAATAAAATTATGCACGGGAAATTTTTGGTTACAATAGGGTATATATAGCTTGGTACAATTAGGGTTTAATTAGGAGACTAAATTTCAGAAAATTTATAAAATAAATCTGAAAATATATATTTGTAGTTACTTTTAGTTAAAACTAATTAAAAACTTTATTATAATTGAAAAATTAACTTAAATTACCAAAATAATTTATTATAAAATACCCGAAAATACGGGGTATTACATTACCTTCTCCAGAAATCCCCATTCCACCCTATCGTATGCTTTTCTCATATCCAACTTAAGAGCCACCGTACCATCCAGACCCTCCCCCTTCCTCTTCGTTGCATGGAAGATTTCAAAAGCCACAAGTGCATTATCAGTAATCAATCGTTTTGGGACGAAAGCACCTTGGTTTACTGAGATAATCGATCTGAGCATTGGCTTCATTTTGCAAGAGTTTTTGAGATAATTTGTACAACACATTGCACAAACTGATCGGCCTAAACTCCGCTAGCCTGTTCGGCTCATTGCATTTTGGGATAGACACAAGACAAGTACGATTAACATCTTGTGAGCTCACCTCCCCCATCCCCAATTTCTTTACAAAACTTATCACCCCCATACTAAGCACACCCTAAAGATTCTGAAAGTATAAAGCATGCATACCATATAGGCCCGGAGACTTGTTAGGATGCATCTGGAACAAATCCTCCTTAATCTCTTCACCTGTCGGTTCTCCATCGAGTGACTCGCTCATTTCTTCAGTCACCCTTCGATCAATCCCCTCCAAAGCATCGCCGAAACTACTCGAGAAATCTAAATTAAATAGATTGCCAAAAACTTTCGCCACTACACCATCCATTTCCCCCCTTTCAGGTAGCTAGACCTCCTCCTCATAAAAAATACCCGCTTCGTATTCCGCTTTTTACGATGACTAACTTTATGGTGAAAGTAGCTAGTGTTTTTGTCTCCATCTCGAAGTTCATTTGATCGTGCATGGGCATGCCAATAGGACTCCTCTAGTCTCCTTAGCTCATCTAACTTCTCGATAACTCCTTGACACTGACTTAGGATGCTTGCATCAAGTTGCCTCCCTTGTAGTGCCTTCAACCTCTTCTCTTCCCTTTTGATTCTCTTTTTGATGTCCCCAAAATTGCATTTGGCCCACTTAGTAATCTTACCCGCAACTACAGCAATACGGGTGTGAATTGGCTCGCCCACCCCACGAATCCATGCCATCGAAACGACTCGCCCACACTCCTCATTCGAGAGAGACATTGCCTCGAACCTAGAGATTTTCTCCTTCCGTCCTGTATCCGCATTCCCATCACATTTTACCAACAGGGGAGCATGGTCTGAGTGGCATAGAAGAAGAAGAAGAAGAAGAAGAAGAAGAAGAAGAAGAAGAAGAAGAAGAAGAACTTCCGCCGACTCAAACATACTACACCATAAAGGGCCAGTGATAGCTCTATCGAGCCACTCTTGAACCACCGTCTCCATAGAGGTACCACGTTGCCACATATAAATGTTGCCTTTAAAGCCCAAATACCTGCATTCACAATCATTGATTGCATCACGGAAAGCATCTATTTTCCGTGCACCCCTCACCGCACCACCATTCTTTTCATGCATACCCAATATCTCGTTAAAATCATCGGTCATAAAGAGAGTCATTGTGTAAGTGGCCTTAATTTTTCTCATAAGCTCCCAAGTATAGTGCTTATTTGAAGCTTCAGGCCATCATACACCCCAGCCAACCCCTAACACGCATTATTCTTACCATTGCTCACCTCCGCATATATGTGATGCGTAGAATACGACACTACCCTCACATTATCCTCCCTCCACCACAGACCCATACCACCGGATCTCCTTTTTCTATCAAGAAAAATACCATGCGCAAATCCACACCGATTTTGCACAAGTTCCAACCTCCTCGTGTCAATTTTTGTCTCCATTACAAAGACAATGCTTGGCCTATCCATCCAACACCAATCTTGAAGGATTTAACTGTCAATGGGTTGCCAAGCCCATTGCAGTTCCAACTCAAGATCTTCATTGATCTTTGCAGGGTTGGAATTTTCCAACCACCGCTACTTGATGTTCTCCATGGAAAGCACCTCTTGTGAACCCCGTCTTCACCCTTCTCATCGACTTATCCCCCTCTTCCATCACAATATCACTCCCATCCAGACCATGTTTTCTCTTTTCTCTCACCATCTCCCTACATATACCCTCTACCCTAGAAGCCTGGGCGCTTCCCTGCACCTTCGAAATGTGCTCCACCTTTCACACTAGTGCCCGTGAGATAGCACCATCCCCCGCAGTGAAGCAGAATGTGGGCACTATGGTACTCACTGCAGCAGCGCTTTGAATTTGGGTGTGTACCTCAGTGTCTACATGTTCAGTCACTTTTAGGTTTGTCCACATCTACTGAACATGTGGACACTGAGGTACACACCCAAATTCGCCTCGACTCCCCTATCAACAGTCACTTTTAGGTTTGTTTCTCCTTCCCCACTCAACCTTACTTCCTCCCCAACCACTCCTTTATCTCCATTGCTTTCTCGTCCCCTGTAGCTTCCCTTTCCCTGCCATTACTCCCTTATCAGCATGATCGCCCAGGGACAGAACCTTCCCTGATTCCCGCAGATCAGCTTCCTTCGTGACTAACAGTTTATGTCTTCCCTTTGTGATGCCAGCAAGTTCTTCGGCATCCTTTGAGAACCCCTTTCTAGGTGACGCACGTAGAGATAGCGTCCAACCCAGCTTCTTCTTTTTATCCTCCTTTGTGACCGCCATACAGTCCCTCTATGAGTGCCCAATAATACCACACGCAAGGCAAAAGTATGGCAATCTCTCATACTTAAGCCCGATCTTCACCTCAGCCCCCCTCCTATCCTTCAAATTTTGCTATCGCAACAAAGGTTTGTTAATGTTTAGCATGATGTGTACACAACGATAGCGATCAAGCCCTAGAATATATTCCTCAATCTCTAGGATATCTCCCAGGTCCTTCGTTAGGGCACGCACGTAAGCGTATGATCTGCAATTGAAAGGCAGATTACCAACCCTAATCCATTAGGGGGACATGGATAAGTCAACATTCTTCGGTTGTTCATACCCCTTAACTTCATTCAGTACCACCAAATTATTCTAATACCATGGTCTTCCATTAATTACCTTCTCCCTATCTCTCCAATAAAATAATTGAAAAGAAAATAGATTGGGACCAAGGTTCCTAATAATCAAATTGAGAGAGGGGGCCAAACCTTTGTCATTGTTCTCTTGAAAGCATCTACGTTGTATGGTCTCAACGTAAGCAGTCGTCCCACCAGCAATATGGTTAGCTTCTCATCCGATTTTGTATCAACAATATCGCTCACATCAATTATCCCACCTTCCTCTTCGTCCATGTTCAGCGACGAGTACTTCTCAACCAGATCGTCGGCCATATTGTCGGAGATTAGCCGTGCACGACAGGGGTTCAAGCTTTCTCTAAAGGAGTGTGCCCTATCTTTTGAGGGAGTTTTCTATTACATTGTGCAATAAGAGAGGATACTTTGTAGCTACTCTTTTCGTTTTATCTTATTCCTTGCTTTGCATTAAAAAAATAGTAAATACGATGTTTTTCTTACAGGTTTATCGGGTTTTTTCGGTATTTAAGAAAAGGGGCTTAATATTTACCGCCCCATGCATATTACTCAAAACCACCCTATTTATTTACACATGTACCCTCCTGTATGTACCCTCCTCATTTACCCTCTTTCACCTATAACCTTCCCACTAAATTTCTGATCACCACCACCTCGACGGCCACCTCCCGCCACCACCACCTTGACTGCCACCTCCCGCCACCACCACCTTTGTGTGTCAATCCAGACTGCATATTGTTACATGTCCGAGTCTACTGGTGGAACCTCAACGACTTGACAAGAAGGTTTTTTTTGTCCGAAAAAAATTCACAAACTTATGCATTTTAAGATTTTACTATGGTACAGACTTATGAATTTTAAGCTTGTACCATGGTACAGACTTGTGGATTTTGAGCTTCGACGATGGTATAAACTTATGAGTTTTAAGTTATTACCATGGCAGGAGCTTAAAATTCACAAGTCTATGCAATGGTCGAAGCTAAAAATTCATAAGTCTCTAATTTCTTTTTTTCGGGTAATTAATTCAAAGGGTAAATTATTTTTTACCACCCAAAAAAATTGACAAATTATTTTTTTACCAACTAAAAATAAAATAAAATTTGTTTTTTACCCCCCTCTTAACCGAAAAGATCGGAGTCATTTCAACGACTATATTTTGTATTTCCTTCTCTTCTCTCACGATTTTCATGTATATAAGCTACTATTTTCCCTTGCTTGTCATTAATTCGCATAATGTATCCGTCCATCTTGTAGTTAAGATGTGGTAAAAGACAATTTTATTATAATTTTAGGTGGTAAAAAAATAATTTTTATTGTTTTAGGTGGTAAAAAAACAATTTGTCAAATTTTTTTATGTGGTAAAAAATAATTTGTGAATTTTTTAATGTGGTAAAAATCAAGAATTACTTTAGTATAAGTTGGGATAAGTAAACGATGGATAAAAAGGAAAATGAGATTACTATACCAGGATATTTAGGACGCCATTCGAGCATGACCGGGAAGGCAGATATTGGTGGTATAGTTGATGTAACGGTTGCCAAAAACTCAGGACTTGTGTAGAAAGCCGACCTGCAATGGCCTGCTCCATTTTGTACACTTACAGTTATACGATAATTTCCGTACACAGACAAGTGAATTCGGCAACAATTGTTATAGCCATAACATTGATCTATCATCTCTGCTGATGATGTCGAATTGGAATCGTTCTGATGAGGAGAACAAACTGAAGTACATCCATACATCTTACCAAAACTATCGTACAATAAGGCATATCCATGGCACCCAACTGATACAAATACATTTGAATCCCCGTAGAAAAGGTTGCGTGCACCATATAAGTTAGGACTGTTCCACCGTATTTCTGTATCACCACATGCAGTAACCGATGGGATCTTAACAATTACTGAATTACTTGACTTACGCACCTCGAGAATCTCCAGGTTGAGTTTGTTTAGAAATGGAATTGACGCATTACAAGAGACGGCAAAATAGGGGTCTAAGAAACAATGGTCTGGACCAATACCAAACGGGTAGGGGATTGTAACATTTCCGCACTGGTGTATGCATTTTGTATCTTGATCTTGCTTAGATATTCTCCAAGAACAACAAAACATGAAAATTATTAAACCGAATAATGAATATGAGTTATTAATTGATTTCATTTTGGCTAGCTTCTCAATGAATTCAGATTTCAGAGGCTGGACTTGATGAAATGCACTCGATCTGTATCATCAAGTACCGTGTTGTTTTTTGTTGCTAATGATGATGACAAGTTGGTGAATGTCACCCTAAAATCTATTAGTATCGCCTTATTTGAACTATTCTTCCTATTCTCACAGAAGCTAATTAAGACCACAATCACCATCACTACCAGGCACCATATTAAATATTTACATTGCATAATTGTCTTCGCAGCGACCAAAATATAAAAAACAAATTTATATCCCTACCCAAGTCAATCGTTAAATAAGTTTTGTGGACAACACTAACTCACACTAGTTACTACTCTTCCTATTCACACACAAGCAAAGACCATAACCTCCACTCTCCATTCTCCACCACAATATCATATCTCTACCCAAGTCTCAATCATCAGCATGTGAATAACGTTTTCCCGGGTTAAACTTGATTCAAACCGTATGAAATGACCAAAGTTTCAAACTTAGTTAGAGACCCTTCTATAGTGGCTTTCACCAAATTATATTATAATTATATTATATTATATTAATTAAACAAAAACAAGACTGATTTTGTGAATGAAAAAAAATAACTACTCTTACCAAAGTTTATTGATCTTTAATTTCACATCATTAATTAACGGCACCCGAAAGAAAAGGAAAACACGGCACTTGATAACAATACAAGCTAGGAATAACTGTAAATTAACCTTGGAATTTGTTAAGAAACCAAAATGAAACTCCAGAGCTTATACTCATTATTCTTTGGCTCAATTATTATTTCTTCATTTTTATGTACAACATCTGAGCAACGTCAAGATCCAGATTGCATACACCAATGTGGAAACATTTCAATTCCATACCCGTTTGGTATGGGGCCAAACCATTGTTCCTTAGACCCCTATTTTTCCGTGTCATGTAACTCTTCCTCTTCAGAATTAAAACCTTTTCTTAAGATACTCAAACCTAGAAATTATTGAGATTTTTCTACCAATTACTAAGATGTCAGAGGGTACGGTTATTGTAAAATATCCATCAATAACTGCATGTACTAGTACAAAAGTTATGTGGACGAGCCCCAACCTCGCCAATTCTTCCTTCAAATATTCAACATATGGTAATGTTCTCGCATCAGTGGGATGTCAAGGATACGCTTTATTGTACAATGAGACAGGTGGAATCATAAAAGGATGCACCTCCGTTTGTACCCTGAATCCACCTGCAGCTGTTTTAAGAGGAAGTAGCAGATGCTATGGCTATCAGTGTTGTATGGCTCAGTTGCCAACCCGAGAATTCAAGCAATACAGCATAAGTGTGCTCTCTAACAATAACACATCCGGACTTTGCAGGTCTGCATTTTTTTTTCTTTTTTTCAAGTAAAGAAGTATATTTCTCAAAATGTACGTAATAATTACAACCTATCCTCCATCTAAAAGAAGGACTCTCCTCTTCTCCTAGATAGAACAAAACTGCTAGAACAACTAGCCTAAACAACCAATATCTAACAAAACAGTTAGAACAAGTATCTATACAACTATATCACACCAAACAATTACGGAGTACAAACTATTTATCCAATCCCTATCTACTTGGCTGACTTTTGTACACATCCGGATTTTGCAGGTCTGCATTTCTTACTAATCAGTCTGGTTTACCGTTAGCTCGGGGAATCACTCATGTGCCTATCGTGCTTCAATGGGGACCATTTTCGTTCCGTAAGCATGCTTATCTCATCCTTACTTACATTTTTACCTATTTTGCTAAACAATGGTTATTAAAGAATTTAGGGTAATTGGGCTACCCAGTAAGCAGTAACCCAACTAATATAAAGGAATGAACTAACTTGATCAAATTACTTTACATGAATAATCAATTATATATTGTGATGCTTTACTTAAGGCCCCTAGGAAGTACCTAAGCTCTTTGAAATGTATACAATATTTTCATAATATTTCCTAGTTCTATTTTCTACTAACGTACGTGTTCCATATATATCTCACCAATAAACATCTTTTGAATGATAACTAGTGATATATAGAGTGTTATATCCCATGATTCTGACTTTGTGCATGATTTCTTAACTTCACTTTAACTACTGATGTTCTTATTACTACAGGGGGGGTTCTTAATAAAATGTTTTTCATTATGATCATCGCCCTTCCAGGTAAGAGGATTACTTGTTTCTTTCATAGGTAATTAACCATTAAAGTTGAAATACAAAAGCCATGCATAATTGCAATCCAATGTTGATGACTCTTTGTGACAATGAATGCAGTTGGTATAGTACTAATGATATGTGGAGGCTGTTGGGGATTGTGGCGATTTAAAACTAAAAAGAGAAGAAAGGAAATCAAACTTAGAGCAAAATACTTCAAAGAAAAACTAGAGGTACAAGGATCTTCAAATAGTACTAAACTCTTCACACAAGTAGAAGTGTAGAACTAAAGAGACTCACAGACAACTTTAGTAAGGATCGGGTACTTGGACAAGGGGGTCAAGGTACTGTTTACAAAGGAATGTTAAAAGATGGGAAATGCGTATGAGGATAGCTTTTGAAGTTGCTACAGCAATTGCTTATTTACATACAGAGTTTTCAACGCCTATCTACCATAGAGACATTAAGTCTAGCAACATACTTTTGGATGATAAGTTTGGAGCCAAATTGTCGGATTTTGGAATTTCTAGAATAGTCTCTTTGTGGAACAAACTCATTTGACAACTTGTGTCCAAGGAACTTTTGGTTATTTGGATCCTGAATATTTCTATTCCGGCCAATATTCTGAAAAGAGTGATGTTTATAGTTTTGGGGTCATTTTGGTTGAGCTACTAACAGGACAAAAACCAATCCGTGCACTAAGATTGGTAGATGATGATAATGATGAAAGTGAAAGTGAAGATGAAGATGAAGAAGAAGAAGAAAGAAATTTGGCGATGTATTTCGTGTCATCAATGAATGATGAAACGATGATCAGCATTGTTGACCCTATGGTTTTAGAGAATGTCAGAAAAGAGGATATTATGGAATTTTCCAACCTTGCAAAACAGTGTTTGAATCCTACGGGACTAGAAAGACCGACGAAGAAAGAAGTTACTATGGTACTAGAGGGGCTAAGGCATCGAAATTCATGATAAATGACATGCATCAAACCATTATATTGTTGGTCACGTTGATTTACATTGCTCTAGTCATGTTGAGATGCGGTTGTTAACTTGCTACAAATAACGACGGGAAGATTGAAAAAATTAGTGAGGAGAGTTGAAATGTGCTTTACCTGGTTTGAGCATGGATCAAAATTCAAAAGTGACTTAGCCAATTTATCGAACACCTTGTGTGCATGCAGCTCCTAAGTTGAATCCTCAGAGGAAAGCTTGTCTTGGAAAATGCGGTAGTTCCTGTGGAAATCTTCTCTTTTCACAGAGATAAGTACTGCATTCTACATAGTCTTTTGATACTCTTGATCGTATAGCCTAATTAACTTTAGTAATGCTCACTTTTTAATATGAATAATCTCCTTTGAAAATTCTTCTCAATATGGTTCTAGACCTGTTGAAAAATATGCAAACCAGTATTGCAAGTTGGATTATTATTATTATAAACTTCATGGAGTAATATGCTCTTTGGAGTGAGAGTGGTGTATTTAAGTTTTGAAACGACACTAATAGCATATCCAGTTGCAACACATTCTATACACAAGTAACACAACTAAACATATACTTCCTCCGTCTTTTAATACTCGCAACGTTTGGACTTTTGCCACTATTCATATAATCTACTTTGACTATTCTTAGTGCTTTTTATATAAGATAAAATATAGTCATGTGGGATCTTGTTGGATTCGTCTCAATGTGTATTTTCAAAATATCAACTTTTTATAATTTTTGCATAAAGAGAATTTAAGATATAAATAATTAAAGTTGTGCATTGGCATGCGTGAAACTAACAAACGTTGCGAGTATTAAAAGACGGAGGAAGTATGAGTCAAATAAGTCATCATTCACGTATATATATATATGATAGATTTCAGGTTTAATCATTGTGCCTTAATTTGTAATTAGTATGGGCCCGTGCTAATGATTAGGAACTAAATAAAATAGTGCATTAGATTTAAAACATTTATTTTATATATTATAATGGTAATAACCCAAATAGAATAGTTATGAAATAATACATCAAGGATATATCCACGTCTATATGAGAATTTTTTTTTTAATGATGTTAGACAATTGAAATGTTGGTAGTTGGCTAAGATAAAATGTCATACTGTATTCTAATAATGTAGCTTAAGTTATAAATTGTATGGTTTAACCATTTGACTAAAGTACCTACTTTTTTAATTAAATTGATTAAATATACATCAAATGCAGAATTAGAAAATGACAAATATTAATAAAGTTAAATACAAACTCTCTCCCTCTTTTCTCTCTCTTTTTAGGATTTACAAAAATTGGGGTTTTCTAGGGCGGAAATAGCCAATTTTCTTCGGAAATTTGGTTATTTCCGCCCCTCTCTTCAATTCTGTTTTATTTTTTTGCGTTAGATCTCAATAAAACTAAATAGTTTTAGTGTAGTAAGTACCCTTATGGAGGGTTTAATTCTAGTTAAGTTTTGTGTGTTTAATTTAGTACGTTCATGTTGTTTCTTTGGTAAAGATTTGTTCGGGATCGCAGAGGAGGTCAATCTTTCGAGTACAATCAGACGAATCAGACGGAAATTATATTTTCTACGGCTACAACAGATCTATAGACCCCCTCGCCGAGGAAGGCTGTAAATCACAGCGATATAAAAAAGGGTAGACATAATGTTTGATATACTACGATTGTAGCTATGGTGATCGAAAGGAAGTTTTGTTCGATTCGGTTGTTATGTATTTGTTAGATTCAAATCTTTATGTAGATGTCGTATGACTTTTTATCAATGAATTAATTTGATTTTAAAAAAAAATAATTAGAAAATGACATTTTCTATATTTTTGTTAGATTGATTCGAATTATTTTTCCGTTTACTTCATTATTTTTGAAGATTTGTTTCGAAATAGTCTATCATTATATTTATGTTATTCAAATTTCCATTCTAATAATATAGAACTTGATTTTTTTAAATTTTTCTTTAGGTTTTCCTTATTTGTTTGTATTTAATTACATTCCATTTATTTAATACCTACAAAGTTTTCTATTTCCTTTTTGTGAATGGTTATATTTTCTTTTATTACTATTTTGAATTATCTTTTTTTTTCTTGTTTGGTTAGTGCTTGATTGAAGTTGTAAATTGATTAGTTGTCTTTTGAGTGGATATGATGTGGCAATTGATGTGGCATAGGTGAGAAGGGAGTATTAGGGGTTTGCTCACCTCTCATTAACCATCACCCTACTTTAATAATATAGATTTGTACTATCTTCATTTCACAATATTTGAATATGAGTTTAACAAGATTTCACTTGACTATGTTTTTCTATTTTTCTAACGTAATGCTGAAAGAATGTTTGTCAAAGTTAATTGATAAATAGTGTAAAAAATATAGCGAAACGGAAACAGTATTAACTTTATGGCTCATTCGTACCAAAAAAAAAATAAATCAAAAGTCAATAAGTCACCACTATCGTTGAACAAAAACACAAGAGAATAAGAAAAGAAAACCAAAAATAAACTCGTTAAACAAGTATGTACTATGTAGTGTGAATAATTTGATTGTTGATTGTTGATTGTTGATTGTTGATTGTTGATTGTTGATTGTTGATTGTTGAATATGTCAATACCAAACCAAAACTTGGACCACCCCCAATTACCAAATAATAAATCTCAACCAACTCAATAACGTAACACCACAATTCCACAACGGCCTTCATTATTTTCAAACTCCTTATAACTACTACGTAACCCCGTTTTTAAATGGTTTTGACCAGGGATGTCAAATCGGGTCATCGGTTCGGTTTCGATCCGGGTTCATCGGTTCGGGTTGAAACCGATTCATTTTGCTATCAATTCGGTTCGGGTTGAAAAATTAAGGTTTAGTTCGGATTCATATCGGGTCGGATTTATATCGGGTAGGGTCATCTTTGGTTGGGTCATAAACGGGTTAAGTCGGGTTCATATCGGTTCGGATTGTATTCGGGCCGGGTCAATTCGGGCCGGGTCAATTCGGTTCGATTTGTTAACGGGTTTAGCCGGATTGTAATCGGGTCGGGATCATATCGGATCGGGTTTATATGATCTAGTTAAATTTAGAACAAGTTAGCTCATTTCTTATCCATCACAGAGCCAATTCACATTCTGTCACTGAACAATCAACCAGATTAAAATCCATCAAACATCCAACATTCCACAAAACCAGATTAGTTCCAGTTCCGAATTTCTAATAAGGCAAAATCAAATAATATTCACATGCATGAATATTCCACCCATGAAGCAAATAATCATCAAAATTCAACAAACACATATCACACACCCCTTTGGTAATAATTTTATATAATTTTTTGTTTTTTTAAATTTAGTTTTTAACAATTTAATTATCTTTCATTTCGGCTACAACAATAACAATATCAATAGTAGGCAATTTTTTCGTAATTCAAATCAATTGTCAGGCTTAAGGTAGCCAAAAAAAAAAACCCTGAAACTTTTCTCCCAAGTTTCTCTCTCTGGTGTATGGTAACTATCATACACCATCGCCATGGCAAGGAAAACTGGCGCGAAAAATCAGGGTAGCAAGCATGGTAATGGCACGTCGAAACAGCGTAGACCTACGTCCGATTCTCAAGCTTTGCGAACTCGCTCCATGGATGAACTTCTTGGAGTAGGAGAGCTGGATTTTGGGATTGAGAATGAGGTTTTCACTCCGAAATCGGGGCTTCAGCATTTGCAGGTAAGATCTGAAATGCGAAATTCATTCAATGATTTTATGAGTGTTATTCATAATTCGATTGGAAGTGCAACTAATATGCAATCTGGAACGAGAGTTGGATCAATACCCATTTTGCAATAGTTCGATGATGTCGCTGTTTCTGATAATGAACCTGATTGTAATGAACCTGATGTGATTGAAATTAATGAGAAACCACCTGTAGAAATAGATTTTGATGATATACAGGAGGAGGTTGATTACTGGAGTTCAGCTGTGGTGTGTTATGTTGTTGGTGCAAACCCTCCTCTTAATGTAATGGAAGGCTTCATTAGGAGAATTTGGAGGAGCTTCAAAATTGATAAGGTAGTCATGGTGAAGAAAGGAGTGTTTCTAATTCGTTTTTTCACCATGGATGCAAGGGACAAAGTTCTGTCTGGCCATTTTTTTCTTTGATAACAAACCTCTGGTAGTGAAGGCTTGGAATGTTGACCTAGATATGGAGAAGGAAGATGTGAAATCTATCCCTATTTGGGTTTAATTTCAACTGAACTTCAAATATTGGGGGGAAAAATCTTTGTTTAAGATTGTCAGTAGTTAGGTAAACCCATTAAAAGAGATAATGCAACATGTAGTAGAGATAAATTGCAATATGCTAGAGTTATGGTTGATGTAACTCTGTCACAGGAACTGCCTGATGTGATCTCTTTTCGAAATGAATTGGGGATTATGACTCAAGTTGCTGTGCATTATGAATGGAGGCCAACTGTTTGTGGAAGGTGTAAACTCATTGGTCATGGTGAGGATCAATGTAGGAAAGGCAAGCCAAGAAGGGTTTGGGTTAGGAAGAATGTTCCACTAGTGCAGGATAGGAGGGAAGAGGTGGTGAGTGAACCTCTTGTGGATCCAGATGGGTTTCAAAGAGCTCTTAGGCCAATAAGGGTTAGGAGTACTCCTGTGCAACCAACTCAGATCAATAATGGCTTCCATGTACTAGATAGTGATGTGCAGGAGGAGGTGGTTAACACTGTGGGTATTTCTATGGTGAATCAGGGAACTGAACAGGGGAGGGATGTAGGTGGAAGGGGGGACCCTTCCTCCCCTCATGGATAGAATCTTAGCATGGAATGTCAGGGGGCTCAACCTATCTCATAAGCAAGAAGAAGTCAAAAGATTTATTCAGAAGTATGAGGTGGGTTTGGTTGGTCTCCTGGAGCATAAGGTGAAGTTGCCTAATCTATGCAAGCTTTACCAGAAGATTTTTCAGAATTGGTGCTTCACTACTAATGCTAGCTATCACAGTGGAGGTAGAATTGTTGTTGCTTGGAAGTCAGGAAGCTTCAATGTTAACATAACAGCTGCTTCTAGCCAGTTTGTACATTGTCATATCAGTCCAGTGAGTGGTATGATTCCTTTTCATTGTACTTTTATCTATGTTTTCAATGAGAGTAATATGAGGAAAGAGCTATGGAGAGATTTACAGTTGCTGAATGTCCAAGGACCTTGGATATTATGTGGTGATTTTAATTGTGTCATGAATATGGAAGAGAAGATAGGTATGCTTGTAAGGCAAGCTGACATTGTGGATATTAGTAATTGTATGCATGTGTGTGGCATGGAGGATATAAAGAGTGTTGGCAATTTCTTTACCTGGAACAACAGACAACAGGGTGGTGATAGAGTTTTTTCAAAGTTTGATAGATTTCTTGCAAATCAAGCTTGGCAGAATGAGTATCCAAGTGCTGAAGTCTGTTTTCTGCCTGAAGGGCAATTTGATCATTCTCCTGGTCTTCTCACTGTCTATCCTAGAAGTGATGGATGAAGGAAACCATTCAAGTATTTCACTATGTGGAAATTTTCCCCCCTTTTTCTTGATACTATACAAATGGCTTGGAATTTCCAGTGTTTTGGTAGCAAAATGTATGTTTTGACTACTAAATTGAAGAAAGTTAAAGCCTCTCTTAAGGAGCTGAATAGAGTTGGGTTCACTGATATTCAGGCAGCTGATTTGAAAGCCCACCATGGCATGATTGATGCTCAGGAGGCAATGCATCTTAATCCACATGATAAGGAGTTAGCAAATCTGGAACTGCAAGCAATTCAAGAGTATAGAATCACTCATAAAGCCTATCTAGACTTTCTGAAACAGAAAGCTAAAGTGGAGTGGATTAAAAATGGGGATGAAAACACCTCATTGTTTCATCAGAGTATTAAAAGCAGAAGACTACAGAATCAAGTGTATAGTATCTTTGACAAGGATGGTGTGTGGAGAGATAAACCTGATGAGGTGTCAGGTGCTTTCTTGGCTTATTACACAGAACTTCTGAGAAGTGTTCATGATAATAGAACACATGTTATCAAACAGATAGTTCATTCTGGTCCTATCTGTCAGAATCATCACAAAGATATCCTCAATGCTCCTTACACTGCTGATGAAGTTAAAGCTGCCTTGTTTTCTATTCCAGGAGTCAAGGCTCCAAGTCCTGATGGTTTTGGTTCCTATTTTTACAAAGATGCATGGTCCATAGTGGGGATGATGTTGTTTCAGCTGTATTAGATGTACTTCAGCATGGCAAGCTACTCAAGGAGCTTAATCATACTGTAATCACTTTGATTCCTAAGGTCAAATGTCCAAGAAATGTAAGTGAGTTCAGACCCATTTCATGCTGCAACACACTATACAAATGTGTTACTAAAGTTTTGTGTGCAAGACTTAGACAAATTCTTCCTGATTTGATCTTTGAGAATCAAGGGGGGTTTGTTCATGGAAGGTATATTGTTCACAATATCATGGTTGTTCAAGATCTTGTAAGGCATTATGGGAGGAAAGGAGTGAAACCAAGTTGTTTAATGAAGATTGACCTCCAAAAGGCCTATGATACTGTTGATTGGAACTTTCTAAAGGATATGTTGACTTATCTGGACTTTCCTGAGCAATTTGTTAACCTAGTAATGGAGTGTGTTACTACTCCAATGTTTTCTCTCATGATTAATGGTTCAATGCATGGCTTTTTCAAGTCTAAGAGGGGACTGAGACAAGGAGATCCAATCTCTCCTCTCCTTTTTGTGGTTTTCATGGAATATTTGTCAAGGATCTTGCATAAAATGAGTAATATGAACCAATTTCAGTATCATCCAAGATGCAAAGAGCTCAAACTCACACATTTGTGCTTTGCTGATGATCTTATTCTCTGCTGCAAAGGTGAATTTCCATCTGTTTATCTTATTTTGCAAGCTTTCAAGTTGTTCTCTGCTTCCTCTGATCTGGAGGCAAATCAGCAGAAATCATCCATTTATTGCCATGGTATGCGTAATGATGTCATTCAGAGAATCATTGATGTTTCTGGTTTTACCAGAAGCCAATTGCCTTTTAGGTATCTTGGTGTCCCCATTTGTGCCAAGAAAATTTCTGTTGCTCAGTGTGGAATGTTAGTTGACAAGATGACAGCTAGGATTAAGATGTGGAGTTCTAGGAATCAGTCTTATGTGGCTAGAATGCAGCTCATTAATTCAGTCCTGTTAAGCTTACATATGTATTGGGCACAAATATACATTTTGCCTAAGAGTGTGTTGCAGGAGATCACTAAGATTTGCAGGGCCTTTCTATGGAGAGGTTTAGCTTACAGCTCTAAACCTAGCAATGTTTCTTCGCATAATACATGCAGTAGCAAGCAAACATGTGGGCTAGGTTTTAGAGATGTTGTTCTCTGGAACACTGCAAGCATGGGTAAATATGTGTGGGCTTTAGCTACCAAACAAGATAATGTTTGGGTTAGATGGGTGACTTTTGTGTATTTAAAGAATGGGGAATGGTGGGGATACCATCCAGGCAATAGTGCAAGCTGGTATTGGAAGAAAATTTGTGAAGTGAAAGAAGTACTGAAGCAAGTATATTCTGAGAATGAGTTTAGTAATATGCCTCACTACTCTGTGAACAGGTGTATGAGAAGTTAGCAGTTGATAAGCCTAAGGTTCACTGGGACAAATTAGTGTGGAATAGGCTCAATACTCCTAAACATAGATTCATTGCTTGGCTTGCTATTCAGGCTAGACTGCAGACTACAGCTAAGCTTGCAAAAATAGGGATTAGTGCTTCTGCTACTTGCCGATTTGTGGTCAGGGGATGAGATTCATGATCACTTATTCTTCAGGTGTACCTATAGTAACATGTGTCTGATAGAAATGAAGAAGTGGTTGGGTTTGCAGTGTGGAAACAAACTGCAGCATATTTTCAGAAGCATCAGTCACAGTAGAAGGTCCAAGTTCAGAAAACAGGTTGTTTTTGCAGCTGTTGTGGCTCTTGTGTACTTGATTTGGAGGTGCAGGAATACAAGTTATTGGGAGCAGATTATCCCTTCTGTCAATAGTACAATCAGTAGTTTGAAACAAGTTGTAAAAGCTAGAATTCAGGCAGTGTTGCCTAAGAGTGTTAGTAGGGCTGATAGCCACTGGTTTTTGGCTTTATAGGTAGTGATTGTGGTGTGTGTATGCCTGTTGGCTAGTATGTTTGTGCTAGTTCCTTGGTGAGATGGTCCAACCTAGTTGGTTTGTCTCTCTTGGTTCTAGTTTAGCTTGTATCTTGGTTTGAGCTTATTAATTTTATTCTCTCTTGCTTAGCAAAAAAAAAAAAAATCAATTGTCATTTATTGTAAGTAATCAGAAAGGGATGAATAATCCTAATGCTTTTTTTAATGGAGCACCTGCAAAGTCAAACCTAGAAACACACATGTTAGTATCATATTTGATATTGCGGGTGATAAACGGTTTGAATTATACAGGTTATAAACAGTTATGGGTTGTAAACGGTTCGGGTTCTAAATGGTCCGGGTTGAAACAGTTCGGGTTGTAAACGGTCCGGGTTGGAACAGTTCGGGCTGTGAACGGGTTTTTCCCGGGTTGAAACGGTTCGGGTTGAAATAAATCGGGTCATTAACGATTTTCGGGTTCATTCGGTTCGGGTAGAAACGGTTCGGGTTGACGCATGAAGATTTGCTATTGGGTATCGGGTCTTAATCGGTTTAATATTTTCGAGACGGTTAGGATTCGGGTTGAATGTTATCGGTTCGGTTAGTTTTCAGGTTCCAACTAACGGGTTATAAACGGTTTGGATTCTTAACGATTCGGATTAACCCAGCGGATTCAACGGTTCGGGTTGAAATTTGACAGCCCTAGTTTTGACGCATTAGAAAATATGTGTCCAAAAATATTATCGCGTGATATTTTGTTAGTAATATAGAAATCGCGTACGTAAATGCAATGAAAAACAGATTGCTTCAGTGGTCAATAAGGCATGTATAAAAGTTTGGTGGATATACACAATACCATTTTTTTGTTTTCCCTATGTTTTTTCCACCAAATCTCTTCTAACTTTTTACAAGTTCCTTTTACTTTTTTCTTTTCCTACTCACTTAAATAAAAATATTAATTTAAATATCTTTTATCGAGGTGTATCATATTATTAAGAATTTGCTTAATACTCCCTCCGTTCTATAATGATTTTCCAATTTAGAATTTTGACACTATTCACAATCGAAGAGAATCTTTTAAATTGTTTACAATACATATGAAAAAACATATTCATGTGAAGTCTTGTTTGATTCGTCTCAATGAATACGTACTTTAACAATATCAAAAGTTTATTATTTTTGTCAATGTATAAATAGAGATACAAATGATACAAAATGTGCTTTGACAAATGTGAAAAGTATAAATTAGAACTTTAATATGGAACGGAGAGAGTATATATATATATTATGGATAATTTGTCATATTTTGAATCATTATAGAGTTACTTTAACATATCAAGTAGAATTAATAATCCTATTATGAAGGGTTACCTCCATAGTTTTAGAAAATGGGTTATTTCTAATTGTAATCGGTTACTTCTATTTGTAATTTCAGTTACTTTTATAGCTTTGACATAGTTACTTTTATTCCAGTTATTTAGCCACTTAAAATGTTAGGGAGTTACTTTATTGTTTTACTAGGCCGGGTTATTAGAGAGTTACTTAACATATCAACTAGAATTACTAACCTTATTAAGGGTTACCTCCATACTTAGTTTTTTTAAAAAAATTAAAAAAAGGTTCTTTTTTATTGTAATTGGTTACTTCTTTGACATAGTTACTTTTAATCCGGTTACTTAGACACTTATAACATTAGGAAGTTACTTTAGTGTTTTACTAGGCCAGGTTATTTTTTGCACGTGAATGATATTACTTTTAAACAATAGACACAATTACTACTAATTAGTAAAAATTACTTCTATTTGTAATTAATTTCATTTACGTTTATAGTTTATGAAGAGTTACTTCTAACCAAGTTACTTATTCATTTCCCTCAAAAAAGTTACTCATTCACTTAAAAAATTAATATGTTACTTTAACAGCTTACCATGGTTACTTTTTGTATGTTAATAATGTTACTTTTAAACAATAGGCAGAATTACTGCTAATGTTACTACGGTTATTTTTATTTGTGATTGGTTACATCTATTTGTAATTTGAATTACTTTCATAGTTTTAGAAGAGTTACTTTTAATCAAGCTACTTATTCACTTAAAATAATGGCACAATTACTACTATTATTAGTAAGAGTTAATTCTAGTTGTAATAAAAAAGAACCGGATTAAAAGTAACTATGTCAAAGAAGTAACCAATTACAATAAAAAAGAACCCTTTTTTTTAATTTTTTTTTTAAAACTAAGTATGGAGGTAACCCTTAATAAGATTAGTAATTCTAGTTGATATGTTAAGTAACTCTCTAATAACCCGCCTAGTAAAACAATAAAGTAACTCCCTAACATTTTAAGTGGCTAAGTAATTTCAAATACTTTTATAGTTTATGAAGAGTTACTATAATGGCTTACTAGGGTTACTTTTTGTATGTTAATAATGTTACTTTTAAACAATTGGCACAATTACTACTAATGTTACTAACGGTTATTTTTATTTGTGATTGGTTACTTCTATTTGTAATTTTAATTACTTTTATAGTTTTAGGATAGTTACTTTTAATCAAGGTACTTATTCACTTAAAACATTAAAATGTTACTTTAATGTTTTATTAGAGTTACTTTTGTATATGTTAATGATGTTACTTTTAAATTTTAATTTGATAGGTGGTAAAAATAATTTTTTGATTTTTTAGGTGAAAAAGTTTTTTTTTTCCTATTAGATTAGAAAACGAAGAGATATTTTACCCGTCTACCGTTCCAACCACGCACACGGAGTCACGGATAGTCCACCATTACACACACAGATACATCTGTTCAACTTTCCCCCATTTTTTAAACCAAACATATTCCACACGCCTATCCAGTACCAACATTTTCAAATCCTTCTAACCTCCCCCCTTTGACTAAACACTCTCCTAATCTCTGACCTTTGACTTTTTGACCTTCCTTCCCCACTCCCCTTCTTATAAAAAACTCTACCCTCTTTCTCTCTCCTCAACAACCAACACATTCTCTCTCTACTCTCTCTATCCTCCATTTGAAATGGCAAAAACTCAGAACGAGCTGTGTGTGAGCATACCAAGCTACTTCCGATGCCCAATCTCACTCGAACTCATGAAATCCCCTGTTTCTCTATCTACTGGTGTTACCTACGACCGCACCAGCATCCAAACTTGGCTTGATGGCGGCAACATAACCTGTCCCGCTACCATGCAGTCTCTCTCGTCTCCTTCCTTTGTTCCTAATCTCACTCTCCACCGCCTCATCCATCTCTGGTCTCTCTCTCAGTCTCCTCCTTCTCCTCGCCTTTTTCTCTCCGTCGATAATATTCACGACCTCACCCTCTCTCTCCAGAAGATCTTCGATCGGGCGACGAAGTCGAAGGATGATCTTAGAGTTTTGGAGAAATCGGAAGCATTTTTGGATTCAATTGTGAAATTGATGGTGAAATCTGATGAGAAAATTGAGAATCTGGAGTTGATTTTCTTGATTTTGAACCTATGCAATGGTGAGAAGATTCACAAATTGATCGATTCCAGCTGTTACAGTAAAATTGTCTCTGTATTGCGAAACGGAAGCGTCGCATCGAAGATCGCAGCGGCGAGAATTGTTTCGAAAATCGCCATTGATAAAGGAACGAAAAGCTCGTTAATGGAGACAGCGAATTTGATCGTTGAGCTCAACAATTTGGTAAAATCTGGTTCAGATTCATCGATTAAAGCTGGATTATCGGCGTTAATTGCAGTTGCAAACTCAAAAGCGACGAAAATGGAAATTGTAAGGTTAGGTATGGTACGAAGAGTAGCAGAGGTCCTCTGTGACTCAGGAAGAACAGATATCTTGGTGATCCAAAAATCAATGGAGATGCTAGAGGTGATGGCCATGTGTACGGAGGGGAGAAAGGCGATTTGCGAGGAGGAAAAATGTGTGGTGGAGATTGTTAAGAAGCTGATGAAAGTATCGCCGACCGCTACCGAGCATGGTGTTACGGTGCTCTGGAGTGTATGTTATCTTTTTAGGGATGAGAAAGTGAAGGAAATATTGGGGAAAAGTAATGGTTTAGGTAAGTGTTTGCTATTGCTTCAAAGTGATTGTAAGCCTATTGTGAAGCAAATGTGTGGTGATTTGGTGAAGGTTTTGAGGGTGAATTACAAGTCTTGTTTAGGTGCTTATGATACCAAAACTACTCATATCATGCCTTATTGAAAGATGTAATAACATTTAAAACCCAAAATGATAATGAAAGATTAGAAAATTTTAGTGTAGGATTTGGAGATAGGATAGTGTTAGATAATTGAAATTGAAGTTTCATGGAAAAAAAAATGTATCAATATAGATTCATGGATTTCATTGTTTTATTGGGGAACGTTGTAAATTTGATACACATCAATGATACCTGGATTAAGAAATTGATCCCATGATTTTGAATTACCTATTGTGGTTTTTGTTTTTCCAAGTTCCATCCATATCTTGACATCGAATGAAAATTTTATTATGAGATCTAGTGCATACCATCAAGATGCAAATATCTCGGGTTAACTCGATCCATATTATCGATTTAGTAGATAAATCATGTCTTGAGTTAAGTAATTCAATTCCGATATGATTGTCTAAAGAGTATGCTTCAAACTATACAAGCTTCTGACAATCTTGCAAACCAAATATTCTTTGCCATGAACTTAAAAACCACATCTATTTGTAGCATGTATGTAACCTAATCAAGTAATAAAGAGGACAAGAGGTGTTTTACATTTATATGCTCCAAGATCAATTCACCGAAGTGGGCCATTTTTCTGGTCGACAATTTCTTTTAATACCTCGAATCATAAATCCTAACGGATGTTGTCTTATATGGGATATGTTGGGCCATAGTATCGGAAAAATGTCAACGTGACAACTCCCCCACTTAAGTCACAAACGCCCTCATGTGGTGCTCCAAAGCTCGCCTCTCATCGCTTCCCATCGCACATATCACTCATGCAACTCTCATACAACACCAGTGACATGCATCCACCGTGCTCACCCAACGAATCTCACTCCTTAGCACCACAACACGTCTTCTCCTTAAACACCTCGTTTGTTACATGCGTTTGTCCATGATCGCTCAACATGTCCCCTTCAATAATATGTTATGGCACGTACTAGTCACGTAACATACCCCTCGATCCTGTCGGGCGCTCTTCTAAGCTTGATCGCCTACTCTCATAGCTAGCGCACCATCCACGCTGGTTTGATACCCCACCAAAGCATCTCATTCTGATGCCCTTTATACTCACACCATACCGAGTTATGAGTCTTTGTGGTGTCCTTGATGGTGTACGGAATTCCCCTTTATGATGTTGAGATAGCTTTGATACCACATGTCACAGGCCTTTTGACTATTTGGCGGCGTCTGAATCCCTAAAACTTGATCAAGGCCAACCTAACCCCATATGAGGCAACTCCATAAGTGTGTGTGCCTTTACTGATGCATGTGTCTTGTTGCATTTTAGTATCATTGCGTGATATTTCCTCTACCATAGATATGTTCAATACTTCGTACTATTAATTGTTGTGATAAGGGGTAGGCTAGCCTGAATTAAACCTTTGGGAGTCATGCTCCGCACGGGTTGTAAAAGGCATGACGGTGACATTCAATTACGTTCTGTATACCTGGTCTAATCTAATTTTACTATCTTCTGACCTGATCTAAATTTGATTAAAATTTTTCTTACCTGGTATAATTTTAAGAAAAATAAAATAAGAATCAATAAGATATGTTAAAGAGAATATACCCGTATTTTATTTAAACTTATTTCTATTTCAAAAGATTTTATCTAAACTATGGAGTAATTTTTTTCCCCCGTAACTTCATTTCCACAAATTAGTAGAATTAATGTGAAAAAAATTGAGAGAATCATTGTCTATCTTCTGTTTCTTACTCAATCTTGGTAAATGGCTTTCCCTCTTCCCCCATACCAGCAAAGAAAGACAAGGCGATCTCATGTCTCCTTTTTTGTTTGTTCTGGGGTATGGAGTATTTGTCTAGGTGTATGTCTTCTATGAGTGCTTCTATGAGTGTTGACCCTTAGTTCAAGTCTACGCGCAAAAAGATTGATGTGTAACATATGATGTTTGTTGATAACTTGTTAATGTTTGCTAGAGGTGATGATCCTTTTGGGTCCCTCTTATTTGTTGCTTTCAATAAATTTTCAACTGTTTCTGGTTTGGAAGACAATTTGCTGAAGAGTGAAGTGTATTTGGTTGGTGCCTCTCCCTCAGTAGCTGAGGCTATTATTGATAAGCTAGGTATCTCCAGGGGTACTTTTCCATTCAAGTATCTTTTTTTTCCGCAAACAAACGATTAATTACTTAACTGTTAAACATCAACAACAACAACAACAACATGGTTCAAGTTAACCCTTTCAAAGGAAGGGTTTGTTACAATGGTGTCAGTACCACCATAATTGTTACACAAGTCATCTAGAAGTATCTTTTTACAAAACAAGGGAGGTTGGGTTACAGTAGTCATTTGGCGCATTACATCCTTGCTCTTCCTTAGCCATTGCATCAGCTAACTTATTTGTCTCCCGTCCCTCGAATCTGAGCTTTGTTCCTGTCATCTGTCCAAGAAGTTGTCTGCACTTTGTTACCATGGTAGTTAGTCTAGTTTGAATAGGATAGTTCTCTTGTATCTCCTCCACGGCCTTTTTGCAATCTGTTGCTAAAATACACTCAGTCCATCCCTGTTGGTTGATCCATTGTAATGCATAGCTTATGACTTTTAGTTCAGCTTCAATTGGTGATTGGCATAACCCTTTCCAAGTCCATGCTGACTTCCACAACCCTGTATGGTCCCTGCAAACAGAAGCTCCTCCTGTTTCCTTTGAAGATTGTTCAAAAGATGCATCACAATTGATTTTAAGTAAGCCAATACCTGGTTTAGTCCAATAGAGGGTGGTGGGCTTTGAATTCACTGGGTTTTGGTTCTGAGTGTAGAACCATTCAGTGGAAGCCCAAATGCATTGATTAACTATTGTATGGATGGGTTTATTCACTTTCTGAAAAACCCATGAATTCCTTCTCTTCCAGAGATCCCAGATGGCAAAGGTGAAAAAGACTTTCCAAGGGATGTAATTAGAAGCAGAGGAGTTGTAATTGCAGTTCAGGTTCCCCTTGATCCAAGAATTAAAACCTGTGGAGTTAATTTGAGGTGGGTTTACCAAATTCCATAACTCTTGAGCTCTAGGACAAGTTCTAAGAATGTGATCCATATTCTCTAAAGAATTGGGGCAGAAAGTGCATTGGCCAGAGACAAATCGGATTCTTTTAGCTATGCTTTCATTGTTAGGTAATCTATCCCGTCTTAATTGCCACATAAACATTTTCATTTTCGGATGACCGGGTGCTCCCCAAACCCCATTCCAATCATCCCCACAAGTGTTGTTTTTACCTTCAGTATTACTGATGTACATCCTAGCTCTCTTCGCGTCAAACTTCCCTTTGGAGTACCACTCAGAAAAGATTCTATCTGGATAATTCTGCAAAGAAGTTGCTAGAAGTTTACGAAGAGTTTGGGTAGGGATAGGGAATCCTATTTGAGACTCTATGTTATGGGAAAAATTGATGTTGCTAAGGGTTTTTCCAATTTGGTTTTGGTGAAGAGGTCCCGTTAGAATGCTTCTTAGGGACTTTGACTCTAGCCATCTATCATTCCAAAGCTCAATATCTTTCCCATCTCCCACTTCCCAGTTGAGGTTGTTTTTATATAACTCCCACCCTACCCCAATTGCTTTCCAAATGTGAGAGCCTTTCTTGAAACATGTGGGTTGAATTTTATTTCTGCAATATTTCTCATGCACCACGTCAACTGCCCAATTAGTTTTGTTATCAAGTTTCCAACATAACCTAGCTAATCCTATCAAATTCAACTGGTTATTTAGCATAAACCCTAACCCTCCTTCCTCCTTAGGTCTACAAATCTTATTCCAAGCCAACCAAGAAATCTTTCTCCTATTTTCAGTACCTCCCCAAAAGAAGTTTAAACAAATGGAATCCAATCTATTAGTAATGGTCTTTGGAAAATGGATTGCTTGCATGTAATATCTAGGGATAGCTTGGAGTGTGGATTGAATTAAGATACACTTTCCTGCTTTATATAGAGCCCTTGCTTTCCATGTAGTAAGCTTTGAACCCAGTTTATCAATGATGAACTCCAATTTCGCTCTTGACGGTTTCCTATGAGTGAGGGGAAAACCTAAGTAAGTACCCAAGTCCTTGGAATTTTTGATCTGTAAAGCTTGCTCAAACTCATCTCTTATGTCCATATTTGTATTCTCGGAGAAAACTAACTGGCTCTTACCATCATTCATTTTTTGACCTGAATGTTTGAAGAAACACTCAAGGGTATTGAACATGGAAGAAAGGGTTTTCTGGTTAGCTTGGCCAAAAAGAATCAGGTCATCTGCAAATAATAGGTGAGTGATTTCTAACTTCCTCCCTCTAAACCTAAAAGGGTCCCACTTCTTCAATTCACAAGCTTGGTGGATTTGCCTAGAAAAAAATTCCATGCATATGATAAAAATGTACGGGGATAAAGGGTCTCCTTGCCTTATACCTCTAATAGGTTTAAATTCTCCGGAGATACTACCATTAATGTTGACCGAAGAGGTGACTGAGGTAATACAACTCATAATTAGCTCAACTGAATGTTGATTAAAATTGAAGAAATTTAAACAGTGTTCAATGAAGGGCCACTCTACTCTGTCATAGGCTTTTTCTAAATCTAACTTTAAGGCAAAGAACCCATTTTTTCCCTCTTTCTTACCCATGGAGTGAAGAATTTCAGAGGCCACAATGAAGTTCACATCAGTCCCTCTCCCGGGAATGAAGCTACTTTGGTTTGGTGAGATCACATCTTTTAGAAAAGGTCTTATTCTAGCAACCAGAATCTTAGAAACAATTTTATAGGCAGTGTTCACTGGACTAATTGGCCTGAAGTTCTTAATGGTCCTTGGGTTTTCAATTTTAGGGATAAGACAAATGACTGTTTTGTTTAGAGACCTAGGCATCACCCTATTTGTAAAAATGTCCTCAATCATGACCTTACAATCCTCTTTGATTTCATCCCAAAATCTCTGGAAAAACTAGCATGGAAACCATCTACCCCGGGAGCTTTGTTTGGACCAATAGACATAATAGCATGGTGTAATTCTACCATTGAGGGGATCTTCTCAGAATGGACAGAATTAAGGGAAGAACAAGTGTAAGCAATATCTTGATTTTCAGAAGTGAAGAGCTTTGCAAAGTAGGTCCCAATATTATTTTGGATGTCCACTGGATTATCAATCTCATTTCCAACCTCATCTTTTAGATTAGTGATTCTGTTATTCTTTCTTCTAAGAATTATGGACATGTGGAAGAAGTGAGTATTCCTATCCCCTTGGAGTAACCAATCAGATCTAGCCCTTGTAGCCCAAAAAATTTCCTATAAGTCAAGAATTTGTTTTAGCTCAGTGAACAACTTATTTTCAAGGTCAAAAAGGAAGGAGTTATTCGGATCATTTTCATAGGCTTTCTGAGTTCCTTTTAACCTAGACAAAACCCTAGCTTTTTTAGACCTTGTTGAATCAAAAACTTCTTTAGACCAGTTGATAATTGACTTTGAAACTAGGTTTAGTTTAGTGGCCAATGTTTCTTGAGTTTTTGGCCATTTAGCTTTAATTAGCGGTTCGAAAGAAGGGTCGGCTAACCACATAGGCTCAAATTTGAATTTTCTCGGGCTTAACATATGAATTGGTTTATCGAAACTGAAAAGAACAGGGTTGTGATCAGAACTCATCCTTGGAAGATTAGTCACCAACGTAATACCTCGTATTTTTATAATAACTATAAATATATTTTATTATATTTATAAAGCATTTTATGATTTTTAGAATTTATTTCGCATTTAAATATTATTTAAATGTATTTTAATTAATTAGAATACTTATTATTTTAATTAACTACTAAACGAATTTAATTTTCGAGTCGGGAAATTTAATGGGTCGCAAGTAATTTTAAAGGCTTGGGTTTTAAATAAAAGTCCAACTCGTTTTATTAATCGAGTCCAATCAAAAGAATTTGATTCTAAGCTTTAGGCTAGCCCAATCATTTAATTGCTAAGCCAAATGTCAAATTTCCAAGCCTAGCCCACTAGGGATTTGAGAGCCAATAAATAGGACTCTCCTCATTAAATGATCCCCTTGTTTTTCATTAAAGCCTCCCTTCTTTTCTTGCCCCACACTCTTCCTCTCTTTTCTCTCTCCTTGTGCCCGGCTCCCTCACCCGCACCGCACAGCACGAGCCCTCGTGCTGCCGTGCCTTGTGCCCTCGCTGCCCCGCACTTCGTCGCCCACACTAGCCCAGCCGCGCGCGCTCGCCCTTCCCCTTGCGCGCTGCTGTTGCGTGTGTTGTTGTTGCTGTGTGCGATGCTGCCTCTCGCCCAGCCACACGCCCCTTGCTCTCATCTCTCTTGCGCGCCCAGCGCCCAGCCCCTCGTCCCTCTTGCTGCGCGCTAGCCTCGCGCCCTCGCCCCTCGTCCCACAGCGTGGTGCTGCCTGCTCGTCCCTTTGCGCGCGCGCACATGCACCCGAGTGTGTGTGTGTGTGTGTGTGTGTGTGTGTGTGTGTGTGTGTGTGTGTGTGTGTGTGTGTGTGTGTGTGTGTGTGTGTTCTTGTTCGTTATTCAATTCTTTCGCCCAATCACAATTAATTCGTGGTTGTTCCGTGCTATAGGCCGGATTGGTATAATTCTCTTCTTCCTTACCTATTCTATTTCAATTCCGTATTTTAAATTATATTATTATTATTATTGTTTTGAGTAATTAAAATACTGGGAATCGGTTATGAACACCGTATTTTGAGGATTTATATGTTTTAATTCATGAGGCGTATTTTAATTATTAAAGTATGAATTTTCAGATTTGTTTATGTAATAAGCTTTGATTTTTATGATGTTAAATTGGTTTTATTGAGAAATTCAAGTTAGGGTTTTAACCTAGACCTAATGGGTCAATTGATTAGCATAATTAGGTGATTAATTTAATTATGATAATCAAGTATATTTTCAGATTTATAAAAAGGTTTGAAGTGTTGATTTTAATTGATTTTAAGGGTGGAAAAAGTATGTTTCCATACTAGGGATTAGTTTTGCAAATTGAGACGATTATTTTATTAAAGAACGATTAATCCCTAATTATTATCAAGGTTCTAAGTTTCAGAAAGTTGCTGGAAATTTAATGAACATGGAAATAATTAAGGTTTCATTATTTTGATGATAGGAGCTGAGATGATTTCTAAGTGAGTGATCGTATTTGCAAAGTGGCCCCTACGCTTAGGTATTCAAGGTACGTACAAGTCTAGGGCGACCACATTAACTGTCAAGGGACATTACATGATTGTTATTGATATGAATTATATTATGTGAACTTAGTGGATTCATATTTGTTTTGGTGAACGATCATGTGGATTATTATATTGGAATTATTGATTTATTGGTTGAACAAGCATGTTGGGACTATTATGAGTATGGATTTCATTGTCAATCATGTTGTTCAATATTTATGCATGTATGGTTTGTTTCACATGCAAGGGATGAATTATTTATTGTTATGCTATTGTACGGGATGTCTAACATACTTTTGAGCCAATTATTCGTACCTCGTTGTACTATTTATTTTACCACATGTGAAGGGTTAGCTCACGTAAGCCACCGCACATGTAGGGTTCAGTTGAGAATATTTATACAAAATGAATTAGGATTTGTCGTGCAAGGGCACAACCCTCATGTTAATAGGCATGATGTGGAATCTCACCTTTTGTGAGAAGGAACTTGGTAGTAATTTCACTACGTCTTGATTTATTGATCACAAGTCTTAAAGGATTAAAATGAGATTGTTTTGGTTGTCGTTTATTAACTGTATGTATGTATGTATGAATGTTGTTTGAGTCTTGAGTTCACCTTTAATAAAATATTAATAAACGTAAAGTGCAACCAGAACAAGCTCAAAACTCTTGGAACGTAACGTATATACCTTGAGTATGAACAATGGGGGGAGTCTTGCCGGAAAGCTCGTTCTCTTACTAATGATACAAGACGTTGTTTCATTTAATCTATGCGCTGGAATTCCGTCTGTATGGCCCGACACTCGGTATGGTCCGATATTTATTATTTATTATGGTGTTGGTGGGCTCCCAACACTCTTCCTTTATGGAATATTCTTTTGGCCCGTTCGAAGCTTATTCTAATTAAATTGTGAGTCAAGAGTCGAGTCAAGTGTCGAGTCTTGTATTCATGATTTGTTTGTTATTATTAAATGGCTTTTGCATGTTGATTAGTACTTAAGCGAGTGATGCATGTTTATAGTTTTATTTCACTCTAACCTTGTAAGTACTCAGCTTTTGCTGACTACGTGCTTTATGTCTTTTGGTCATGGCCTTCGCCTTAATGACCCTATGATGATCCATCATTTGCACTTGCATTGTTGGGGAGTAGATTAATTTAGCAGGTTGGTAGACCAAAGTACGATCGAAATCATGTAGCTTGGGATGATTGAGAGAGTTGCATTATTTTGTGCTTTGAAACTATTTTTAATACTTTACTTATGTTTTGAATTGTTGGATTTTTAAATACTTTGGATTTTGGGCCGTTATGGTTCCAACTTGTAGGAGGCCTCAATAATTATTATTTATGTTGGTTTGAAAGTTAGTTGACATTAATTTCCGCTGCGTAATTCTGGTACTAGCCTTAACCGTTATCACGGTGGAGGTAATACTTTAGTAATTCCTTTATTTTAAGTTGGAAAATGGTTTTATAAAAGCAAGGAATTATTAGGGTGTTACAACCAATGCATTCGGGAATTGCAACAACCAGTTAGTGGTAGCCCACACTCTATCCAATCTCTTAAAAATTGGATGGGCCTTCCTTTTATTAAACCAAGTAAATTTATGGCCAGAGAAACTTAAATCAACCAGATCACATGCAAGCATCGTTTCTCTATAAATTCTCATTTTGTATTCCTTTGGCGGATTCCCTCCCCATTTTTCATGAGCAAAACATATTTCATTGAAGTCTCCTAAAACTCCTCAAAGCATATTCACAATAGCAGACATAGATTTCAGGTCATTCCACATCTCTAATCTACCTTTGAACTTGCAACTAGCATAAATAGCAGGAAAAAAAAAAAGGGTGGTTTATTATTTACATGGACAACACCATGGAGTGCTCTGAGATCCTTCGAGACTATGTTAAAGGTGTTGATTCCCTTGTTCCATAGAATGATGATCCCTCCAGTGAATCCCATCGGTTCAACAGTCTCAAAAGAATTGTAAGGTAGGCTCTCAACTAGTTCCTCAGCATTGGACTTCGAAACCCTCGTTTCTGTAATTACCACAATATCAGGAGTGTGGTCCTTCAATAGTTGCTTGATGTTTCTTTTGAACCACTTCCTTGAGACACCCCTAGCGTTCCAAAGGAGTACTGACATTCTTGATTGGAGTGGTGCTGGTCTTGACATTTCCTTCCTCACCTCGTACGAGGCATTTTTGTCCAATGCTACCATTCTCTATAGGTATGGACTGAACATCTCCAGATTGTTCAATTTTATTTTTAGCCCAAACATCACTTTGTTGGATCCTTTCTTGATCCCCCAAGCACAGGAAATCGCTATTTGTTTGGCTTCCCTTTCCAATTGAAACAACTTTACACTGTTTGTTCCTCCGTATGCTTGAGCCGTTCGCCATATGTCGGTAATTGATATCACCTTTCTTTCTTGAGGAAGTACGTTTTCCAGATCCGATAGGAACTGAAGTTCCCATGGGATTACCATCAGTGAGTGTTGCTTCTTCAATTGGACCATCCACCATCTTAGCACAATTCCAGCTATTGACATCATCTCCACATCTTGGATCATCGGAATGTGCGCTAGTACTAGCCTTCCCAACTCTTCCGGATTCCCCTTCTGCATGTTTGAGAATAGATGGCCTACTTTTGTTGGGGTCAACAAAATGTCTCTTATCACTCCCGATGTGATCCCCTGACATTCCCCCATTATTCCTTGGGAGTAGTAGTTCTTCAGATTGATCATTGTTTCTAGAAAGGTGAGTGAGGGTGTTGTTGTGTTGGTGATTGATACTATTTGGTATGGAAGGTGAATGATATGTAGAGATGAGGGAAATGGAATTGGTGGGTACGGTATCTTGGTCATGGTTGACACACTCATCTTTTGACTTTTTCTTGCTTTTGGAGAGAGAACAATGGAAAATGATGGGTTTTTTGAGGTTTATGTTTATTTTCTGAATATTATTTCCCATGAAAGGAGGGGAGGTTGAATTGGGGTAGGTAAAAAGTAATTTCATTTGGTTTGGACGGTTAAGATTAAATTGGTAATTTGTAGGTGAATGGCTATGATTTAAGTCAGATTGAGTAGTGGAGGGATGTGAATTTACTGTAAGAACTTGACACGTTTCGACCAAAGGTTGGTCAATTTCTAAAAGTTTGAATTTATTTACTTGAGAGTGATTGCGCGGGTTTTGAGGATTTTCTTTTGGTATCCATTGGCACTGAAACTGGTCGTTGGACAATGAACCTCTCTTCTTCTTTTGGACTGTTTCCCACCTCTGTTCTTCCTCTTCGTTATGTTGGGACTGTATTTGTGAAATATATTGATTTTTTTCCTTGGCCATTGTTTCTCTTCGATCGGTTTCCTGGTCTGTATTTGTAATACCCCGGAATTTTAATTTCGATTTATTAAAATTAAATATATTTATTAACTTGATTTCGTTTAATTAAATTACGAACAATCAAATTTCGTTATTTTAATTCGTTTTCACGATTTATTTTAAACGACGAATTTATAAACTGAGATTATTTATTTATTTTCGTTAACGCTAATTATTTATTTTTAAGGAATTATTTTAAGCAATTTCCGAAAATTAATTACAATTTCTGAATTTTTGCCAAATGTTATGAAATTAATAAAATAATATTAAAAAAAAAAAAATTCATTTTTTTTTCTTGCTTGCTCCCCACGCTCAAACCAGGAAGTCAGCACTTCCTTCCTTCCCTCAAATTCTGTCCAAATGCACTCCTTGGAGCCCAAGGAATACACCTTGTTCTTCACTCTACTTACTTACAAATTCAGAAAATTAAGGTGAAATTTCAACAACAAACAAAACCCAATTTCAATTTCAATCTCAAAAACAAAATTCAATTTCAATTTTCTCTCCTCTTTTTGTTCCCTGATTCGGACCAACCACCACCACCTCCGGCAGCCACCACCACCACCGTCCACCGTCACCCACCTTCACCACCTATCAGTCGCAAACGCCCCAGCCACCCAGAACCACCGCACGCACCACCTCCTTCCCTCTCCCTCCTCTCGACACACTCCCCTGTCTCTCCCTTTTTCCCCGCCTCGCCGCACCAACACCACACCACGCACCACCACCTCCAACCACCTTCAACCTCTCGCCGACCACCCTCCGTCTCTAAAACTCCGGCGAACCGCCCTCTCCCTTCCCAAAAACCGATCGAAAAACCCACCAAAAACTCCCCTGCTTGTCCGCCCCTGTCTTGCCCTTTCCCTGTCTCCCTCGCCGTTCTGCCACCACCAATCAACCACCACCATCGCCGCCTCACCTCGGCGCCGCGCCAAACCACCGAGCCACCCAGCCACCTCCCTCCTCTCCTTCCTCCTTCTCGTGCCTTCCCCTGTTTCGGCCCCCTTTCCCCTTCCCCTGCTCGTGTTTCTTTTCCAGAAAACCAAACCAATTAAGTTTCAATTTGAAACTTAATTGATCCCCCTCAAACCATTATTGAGTTGGGCCATTCCAATTGGGCCTTTGGGTAAGATAAAGCCAAATTGTTATTTCAGATTTGCTAAATTACTAATTTTCATGTTTTAATACATTTTATGAATTAATTATTTACTAATAGATTGTTATTATTTTTCAGGTTTAATTATCGATTTTACTAAAATAAATTAAAGGCTTTATTTAACAATAATGAAATTCAAATGAAAATCGATTTATGAATATAAATATATATTTCGATTGAAATTTCGATTAATAATATTTTCAATAAATTTCGAAATTATATTTTTATTAAAATTCATTATTTATTCATTACTTATAAATTTATTTATAAACTATTGATTTTAGATTATTTATCGATTTAATACTAATTCAATGATTTAATATTTTGAAAGAAATTGGACTCGGAGCTCAGGACGAACGAACCAAGCGAATTCCTTAGCAAAATCGCGGAAGTGAGGTAACGGCTATTGCTAGTACCCGCAATCCCCTTATAAATATGATTTATGAAATTATGACGTTATGATTGAATTTATGAATTAAATGTTTTGATGTGTTTTATGGATTGTGGGATGAAATATGATTTGTTTGAATTGTTTATTATAATATGATTTGATTGAGTTTTCTCATAAAATTATGTTTATGCAATGCTTTGAAAGAAATAATATGTTTATTGATCCCAGGATCAAAATGATGTTTTATGAGCTAAATGAGTTATGTTATTTCGAACTGAAATACAAGCCAAGGCTTAGTAAAAATACATAAAACATGATAAAATGAAAGTGAAAGACCTGGTTTGTTTGGCGGTATATAAACTACCATCTTCCTATCTACCGGTCATGCATGCACCACGGACACCTGTCCACCCATGGATCACGAGCCTAGGCTCCCATGGTTTATGAGCCCAGGCTCAGGGCCCAGGCCCATGTTACGATGATGAGCCCAGGCTCAGGGCCCAGGCCCAGTGGAGAATTCCTTCACGGTTCGTACTTGCCGACAACTAGCATGTTAAATTGCAAAGTTTATGAATGAAGTGAATATGATGTTTTATTAAATGTTTTACTTATTCTATTCTCCCTGTGTTATTAAATAAAATGAATTAAAATGAATTTACGCTGCTAGAATAGTTCGTTACTGAGTCTTCGGCTCACCGTTTTGTTTTCCGTTTTAGGTACTGCGGGGGATGATGGACACGAGTAGTGGCGAGGAGTTTCACTTTATTATCATCCACCTAGTTTATGCTTACAGTTTTAATAGTTTAATAGTTTTAATTAAAGACTCTTAGTAAGTTATGTAGTTTCATTTCAATAATATTAAAGGATTATTATATATATTTTGGAGTATTTAAAGGCTTATGATTGATGTTTGCCTTGTAATTTCCGAAAAGGAAGTTACGGCAGGTAATGCCCTGACCAATTAGGTTAATTCCGCTGCTAATTATGTGTTAATTATTGAATTAGAGGTCGGGGCGTTACAGTTTGGTATCAAGAGCAAAGGTTCTGGACCATAAGTGCTAAACCTTACGGGTTTTGGCACGAATAGAATTCATTAGGCTTTAAGTGAAGAATTTTAAGGAATGAGTTAAAAATAATGTTCTAAAATCTTGCTAAGTTAAAATGAATATGAGTGTGAGTGTAGGAACGGGATCAAAGGGTTTATTTTATATTATTATTTCGCTTCAATCTGATAAGATATGTTATGCAGAATGTCGACCATTGATGCTATCAACGATGTTACCAACGGAGCTCGCAACGAGCATCATGTTCACGATGATAACGACATTACTCACGAGGAGTATGTCCATGTTAATGGCCATGAGGAAAGGATGGAACGATTGGAAAATGTGAGTGCAATGTTGGCCGAATTAGTCCATGATTCTCGGAAAAAGAAAGCTGTTAATGGGAACGAGAGCGCAACGATGTTCAAGAACTTTTCGTCGCTTAACCCACCGTCCTATGATGGCAAGCCTGATCCAGTTGAGTTCGAGGATTGGATAAGTCGCATTGATCACTTGTTTGAAACCCTGCAATGCCCTGAGAAATGGAGAGTTGATTTCGCAGTGTTTTACTTGGCGGGTCAAGCAGGATTATGGTGGAAAGTTAACAAGGAACGAAAGAATGGGCTTGGATTTGGTTGGAATGAGCTACAAAAGTTAATGAGAGACAAGTTTTATCCACCATCCTTGAGGAAACAAAAAGAAGATGAATTTCTACACTTGCAACAAGGAACAATGAGCGTGTTGGAATACGCAAATAAGTTTATGGAGTTGTCAAGGTTTGCACCAGACTTGGTGTCAACAGAGCAGTCCAGGATGAACCGTTTCGAGCGAGGTCTGCACCTTAAGTACCAGGATAGGTTGTCCACTCAAAGGTTTACTTCATACCAGGATATGGTTGATATTGCAGCTAATGTAGAGAGAGTGGTACTGCTTCGAGAAGCGAAGAATGTTGGGTATAAAAGGAGAAATGAAAACCGAAGTCAAGGAGGAGCAAAGAGGCCTAACCAAGGCTACCAGGGAAATCAAAGGAGGAACGATGTTGGAAACAAAGGACAAGGTTATCGTGGGAACCAGAATAATAGGGCACAAGAATGTGCCAAGTGTGGGAGAAGAGGCCACATCGAGAGTGAATGCCGTGTAGGATCGAACACTTGTTTTCGATGTGGGAGCCATGATCATTACATCAGAGATTGTCCAAAGCAGGTAACCCCAACCACGAGAGGACCAGTTTCAACTAACAACGATCATGGTCGGAACAACAACAACGCAGGAGGTTCAAACCGCAACCCACCCCGACCACCGCCAGCTGGAAGAGTTTTTGTGATGAGACAAGATGAGGCAGATGAGAATGATAATGTTATCACCGGTACCTTCTCTATCCATTCTTTAGCAGCCCATGTTCTTTTTGATTCTGGAGCTTCACATTCCTTTATTTCTTCATTGTTTGCAAAATGTTTAAATTTAAAACCATGTTGTGACTTTCATGCTATGAGTGTTTCCCTTACTAGTGGAGAAATTGTGAAATGTAGAACCATGTATAAGGATTGCCCTATTATAATAAAGAAAGTTGAGTTTCGAGCAGACTTAATAGCTTTTTACCTATCTAAATTTGATGTAATCTTGGGAATGAATTGGTTGACTAAGTATGAAGCTAACCTTAATTGTTCGAGGCAAAGTGTGACCCTTATAACGCCAGATGGAGATAGAGTTTCATTCCATAAGTTAGTAAGAAAACCAACGATTCAAGTTGTCCATGCTTTGAGAGCACATAAAATGATTGAGATTGGTTTATCTGGTTATCTGTGTAGTGTTATTGACTTAAATACCTCTGGACCTTCCATTACTGACATACCTGTTGTTTGTGAGTACCCACATGTTTTTCCAGAAGAAATACCTAGTATGCCCCCACCAAGAGAATTAGATTTTAGCATTGAATTAATTCCCGGATCCACCCCTATTTCTAAGGCACCATATAGAATGGCACCAGCTGAGTTACAAGAATTAAAGAAACAATTAGATGAGTTACTTGAAAAAGGATATATTCGACCTAGTGTTTCACCTTGGGGAGCCCCTGTCCTGTTTGTGAAGAAAAAGGACGGAACTATGAGGTTATGCATAGATTATCGAGAGTTAAACAAGATTACTATTAAGAACAAGTATCCCTTACCCCGTATTGATGATTTGTTTGACCAACTTCGAGGTGCAAAAGTGTTTTCTAAGATTGATCTGAGGTCAGGTTACCATCAACTTCGAATTAAACACGAGGATATTCCAAAGACAGCCTTTAGAACTAGATATGGTCACTATGAGTTTGTTGTGATGCCTTTTGGGTTAACTAATGCGCCAGCTGTATTCATGGATTTGATGAACCGTATTTTTAAACCATACCTGGATAAGTTTGTAGTTGTTTTCATTGATGATATTTTGATATATTCTAAGAGTAATGAGGAACACGAGGAGCATCTGAGAAAAGTGTTAGATATGTTGATTGAAAACCAGTTATATGCTAAGTTGTCGAAATGTGAATTCTGGCTTAAGGAAATATCATTTTTAGGACATATTATCTCTGAGAAAGGTGTATCTGTTGATCCTGAGAAAATAAAAGCAATTGTGGAATGGCCTAGACCAACTAATGTACCCGAAGTACGGAGTTTTATGGGTTTAGCTGGATACTATCGAAGATTCGTTCAAGATTTTTCTAAGGTTGCCTTACCCATAACCCGATTAGTTAGAAAGAATACCAAATTTGTGTGGAATGATGATTGTGAATGTGCATTTCAAGAACTTAAGAAACGTCTCACCACTGCCCCTATTCTTACCCTTCCATCTGGAACCGACGGATTTGTAATCTATAGTGATGCTTCCAAGAATGGGTTAGGATGTGTCTTGATGCAAAACGGAAAAGTTATAGCTTATGCTTCACGCCAACTCAAAGTCCATGAACAAAATTACCCTACCCATGACCTCGAACTTGCAGCTGTTGTTTTCGCCCTTAAGATTTGGAGACATTATTTGTATGGAGCCTCGTGTCAAATTTTCACCGACCATAAGAGTCTTAAGTATATTTTCACCCAAAAAGAACTCAATATGAGGCAACGTAGGTGGTTAGAACTTCTTAAAGATTATGACCTTGATATTCAATATCATCCCGGAAAGGCTAACGTTGTTGCTGATGCATTAAGTCGGAAGTCTCACCTAAATTCTATCCTAACTTTTTCCCGAGTCAACCGAGATGATCTACAAAAGATGGAAATTGAGTTTATCAAAGGAAATGCTTGCTTGAATGTATTGGTAATGAAGCCAACTTTGATTGATGAGATTAAGGAAGCGCAATGTAAGGACTTGCAATTAGAAAGAATAAGGAGTGAAGTGGAAAATGGGAAGTCACCTGGTTTTGTCATTCAAGAGGATGGCACGTTAAGGTTTCAGGGAAGATTATGTGTGCCTAATGATGAGAAGTTGAAAAACAGAATCTTAGAAGAAGCTCATAGTTTACCATACTCGATTCACCCTGGAGGAAATAAGATGTATAAGGATTTAAGGCAAGTGTATTGGTGGAGCAACATGAAGCAAGAAGTGGCAGAGTATGTGGCTAAATGTTTGACATGTCAGAGAATCAAGATCGAGCATCAAAGACCAGCAGGTTTGTTGCAACCTCTGGATGTGCCAGAATGGAAATGGGATTCAGTTTCAATGGATTTTATCATAGGTTTACCAAGACCAACCAAGGGAATGAATGTTATTTGGGTCATTGTTGATCGATTAACAAAGTCAGCGCATTTCTTAGCCATGAAGAACAATTCGAGTTTGGATCAACTTGCTGAACTATATGTGAACACCATTGTGCGGTTGCATGGAGTGCCTAGTTCGATCGTTTCTGATCGTGATACGAGGTATCAATCAACCTATTGGAAAGAATTGCAGAAAGCTCTTGGGACGAAACTTAACTTCAGTACCGCATTTCACCCAACGACTGATGGACAAACAGAGCGTACCAATCAAATTGTCGAGGATATGTTGAGAGCACGTATTTTGGATTTTCAAGGAACCTGGGAGAAGTTTCTACCTATGGTTGAATTTTCGTACAACAACAGTTATCAGGCCACTATTGGTATGGCACCTTACGAAGCACTTTATGGAAGGAAATGTCGTACACCATTATGTTGGAGTGATATCGATGAAGCACGTGTTATAGGACCAGAATTGATTCAAGAAACTACTGACAAGATTCGTTTAATCCAATCAAGAATGATGGCAGCACAAAGTAGGCAAAAGAGTTATGCCGACCAACGAAGAAGACCACTAGAGTTTGAGGTTGGAGATCACGTGTTCTTGAAAATTTCGCCAACGAAAGGAATAATGAGATTTGGTCAAACAGGGAAGCTGAGCCCAAGATACATCGGGCCATATGAGATACTAGAAAGAGTAGGTGCAGTAGCATATCGACTAGCTTTACCAACCGACTTGGAAAAGGTGCATAATGTTTTCCACGTGTCGATGTTAAGAAAATATGTTCCTGATCCTAGCCATGTGATTACGCATGAACCCTTGATGTTGCGAAACGATTTGACTTACGAGGAGAAACCAATTGAAATTCTAGAACGAAGAGAGAAACGACTTAGAAGCAAAGTAATTCCAATGGTTAAAGTCTTGTGGGCCAATCACTTGACATCTGAAGCTACATGGGAAGTCGAAGCGCAAATGAGAGCGAAATATCCCCAGTTATTCGTTTAGAAACGATAAAATGTATGAATTTTAATATGTTATTTGAATGATTATGCTATAATGTTATTCTGCCATGTTTGTATAGTTAATAGAACGAATAAGTATGAATTGTATGACTCCTACGAATGGCTAGTTCTACTGAGCTCCAGTTTCGAGGACGAAACTTTTTCTAAGGGGGTAAGGATGTAATACCCCGGAATTTTAATTTCGATTTATTAAAATTAAATATATTTATTAACTTGATTTCGTTTAATTAAATTACGAACAATCAAATTTCGTTATTTTAATTCGTTTTCACGATTTATTTTAAACGACGAATTTATAAACTGAGATTATTTATTTATTTTCGTTAACGCTAATTATTTATTTTTAAGGAATTATTTTAAGCAATTTCCGAAAATTAATTACAATTTCTGAATTTTTGCCAAATATTATGAAATTAATAAAATAATATTAAAAAAAAAAATTCATTTTTTTTCTTGCTTGCTCCCCACGCTCAAACCAGGAAGTCAGCACTTCCTTCCTTCCCTCAAATTCTGTCCAAATGCACTCCTTGGAGCCCAAGGAATACACCTTGTTCTTCACTCTACTTACTTACAAATTCAGAAAATTAAGGTGAAATTTCAACAACAAACAAAACCCAATTTCAATTTCAATCTCAAAAACAAAATTCAATTTCAATTTTCTCTCCTCTTTTTGTTCCCTGATTCGGACCAACCACCACCACCTCCGGCAGCCACCACCACCACCGTCCACCGTCACCCACCTTCACCACCTATCAGTCGCAAACGCCCCAGCCACCCAGAACCACCGCACGCACCACCTCCTTCCCTCTCCCTCCTCTCGACACACTCCCCTGTCTCTCCCTTTTTCCCCGCCTCGCCGCACCAACACCACACCACGCACCACCACCTCCAACCACCTTCAACCTCTCGCCGACCACCCTCCGTCTCTAAAACTCCGGCGAACCGCCCTCTCCCTTCCCAAAAACCGATCGAAAAACCCACCAAAAACTCCCCTGCTTGTCCGCCCCTGTCTTGCCCTTTCCCTGTCTCCCTCGCCGTTCTGCCACCACCAATCAACCACCACCATCGCCGCCTCACCTCGGCGCCGCGCCAAACCACCGAGCCACCCAGCCACCTCCCTCCTCTCCTTCCTCCTTCTCGTGCCTTCCCCTGTTTCGGCCCCCTTTCCCCTTCCCCTGCTCGTGTTTCTTTTCCAGAAAACCAAACCAATTAAGTTTCAATTTGAAACTTAATTGATCCCCCTCAAACCATTATTGAGTTGGGCCATTCCAATTGGGCCTTTGGGTAAGATAAAGCCAAATTGTTATTTCAGATTTGCTAAATTACTAATTTTCATGTTTTAATACATTTTATGAATTAATTATTTACTAATAGATTGTTATTATTTTTCAGGTTTAATTATCGATTTTACTAAAATAAATTAAAGGCTTTATTTAACAATAATGAAATTCAAATGAAAATCGATTTATGAATATAAATATATATTTCGATTGAAATTTCGATTAATAATATTTTCAATAAATTTCGAAATTATATTTTTATTAAAATTCATTATTTATTCATTACTTATAAATTTATTTATAAACTATTGATTTTAGATTATTTATCGATTTAATACTAATTCAATGATTTAATATTTTGAAAGAAATTGGACTCGGAGCTCAGGACGAACGAACCAAGCGAATTCCTTAGCAAAATCGCGGAAGTGAGGTAACGGCTATTGCTAGTACCCGCAATCCCCTTATAAATATGATTTATGAAATTATGACGTTATGATTGAATTTATGAATTAAATGTTTTGATGTGTTTTATGGATTGTGGGATGAAATATGATTTGTTTGAATTGTTTATTATAATATGATTTGATTGAGTTTTCTCATAAAATTATGTTTATGCAATGCTTTGAAAGAAATAATATGTTTATTGATCCCAGGATCAAAATGATGTTTTATGAGCTAAATGAGTTATGTTATTTCGAACTGAAATACAAGCCAAGGCTTAGTAAAAATACATAAAACATGATAAAATGAAAGTGAAAGACCTGGTTTGTTTGGCGGTATATAAACTACCATCTTCCTATCTACCGGTCATGCATGCACCACGGACACCTGTCCACCCATGGATCACGAGCCTAGGCTCCCATGGTTTATGAGCCCAGGCTCAGGGCCCAGGCCCATGTTACGATGATGAGCCCAGGCTCAGGGCCCAGGCCCAGTGGAGAATTCCTTCACGGTTCGTACTTGCCGACAACTAGCATGTTAAATTGCAAAGTTTATGAATGAAGTGAATATGATGTTTTATTAAATGTTTTACTTATTCTATTCTCCCTGTGTTATTAAATAAAATGAATTGAAATGAATTTACGCTGCTAGAATAGTTCGTTATTGAGTCTTCGGCTCACCGTTTTGTTTTCCGTTTTAGGTACTGCGGGGGATGATGGACACGAGTAGTGGCGAGGAGTTTCACTTTATTATCATCCACCTAGTTTATGCTTACATTTTTAATAGTTTAATAGTTTTAATTAAAGACTCTTAGTAAGTTATGTAGTTTCATTTTAATAATATTAAAGGATTATTATATATATTTTGGAGTATTTAAAGGCTTATGATTGATGTTTGCCTTGTAATTTCCGAAAAGGAAGTTACGGCAGGTAATGCCCTGACCAATTAGGTTAATTCCGCTGCTAATTATGTGTTAATTATTGAATTAGAGGTCGGGGCGTTACAGTATTATTACATTCAGTTGCTTGGTGGCCCACTTTAGCACAATTGACGCACAATTCTGGCCAATCCTTGTAAACAATTTGTTGTTTTACCTTCCCTAACCACATTGTTTGTTTCCTCTGTTTTGTTATATCCATTAAGACCAAAATTCTTGCGAACCTCATTTTATTTCCTTGTATTGCCTTCATATTAGCTTTCAAAAAATGGCCTAAATTATTCCCCACGATTGTTAGAAAATCCTTTGTTTGGAACTCGGCAGACAGTTCCGGAAGGTCTATCCAAACTGGGAATTTATTAATCTTTCCATCTGAAGGCTTGAAACCCGGTGTCCACGGCTGTGTGGACAAGAAAACTCCATTCAAAAACCACAGTCCCTTTTGTGTTATCCTCTCAAAATCATTTTTAAGGCCAAATTTTGAAACATAGTATCCTTTCCCAATTGGAAATATTTCCCACGGTCCTGGTGGGTTCCAAATTCTTTTTAGGGAAGAGGTCATGAATTCAGAAGAAAAAGATCTTCCACTAGCCTTTGAAACTACAGCCCATGACCAATTTTTGCATAACTCTGCATACTCTATTTCCGTAACGGGAATGAATAACTGTGATTCTTCCTTGAAATCTGGAGGTGGTTGAGTAGAAGCGGGGACCTTACTGTGGTACGCAGCCGACTTTGTAATGAGCGATTCCTTGAAAGACAGTGCTAAGCCCTTTGTTGAGTTGTGTTCCCTTTCAATGCCTTGAACTTGCTGAACCAATGTATCACTTGAGCTTCCATGGTTATCGACCCCCGGTTGGGTGTTGGGGGTTTTTGGGGGGAAGGGTATATGTTTGTGTGTTTGGGGATCGGGGGAGGGGGCAGGGGAGGGGAGGGGAGAGAATTTCGGATTCCAAGTATCTAGGAGTTCCTCTTACAACTAGAAAAATTGAGCTTTACTAATTGCAAACCTCTCATTGAGAAAATTGTGGCTAAGGTGAAGAGTTTGCTTCCAAACTTCTTTCTTATGCAGGTAGGCTCCAACTAATCAAAATAGTTCTTGTTGGCATTTAGTTGTATTGGTGTAAGATATTTGTAATGCCAACGAAAGTAATGAAGGAGATTCAAAGAATATGCAGAGTTGGACTGGTTCGGATTGTGGATCAGAGAAAGATCTTGTTGCTTGGGATCAGCTGTGTCTGTTGGGCTATGTCTATGAAAGAAGACAAAATGTGGGTAAAGTGGATTCACACCTATTATATCAAGCACGGAGACTTGTGGACACTATCAATTCCTAATGGGATATCTTGGTCATTGAAGAAAATCTGGCAGCAAAGAGAAATTTTTATTCGCGTTGGAAGTATGCATAGGTTTGTAATAGCAGGAAAATTTAAGTTACAGAAAATGTACAAGCACATGAAGATGGAAGGGGCTTATTTTCAATAGTAAAGCTAGCTCCAAGTACTTGCATTGTTTGGCTTGAAGTTCGGTATAGACTTGCAACTATAGATAGTTGGAACATGAATATTGATAGCACCTGTGGATTATGCTAGAGTTGTGATGAAGATCTGCCTCACTTCTTGTTTGAGTGTAGCTATTCAGTTGATGTTTGGAAACAAGTGTTGCGGAGGAGTGGGCACAGAAAATGAGCAGAAGCACCCGGATGATTACATGTAATCCCCCGTAAATTTATAAATTTTATTAATATATTTTAACGTATATTATTTATATTTAAATAGAATTTATGAATTTTAGTAATAAATATATAATTAACATATATTTATTTATTACATTTTAATATTTTCAACGATTTACGAAATCGAAAATGATTTTAGAATTTTAAGTTAAAACGAATTTGAATTACGAAAATCGATTGAATTTAGAAAACGATCCTATTCGGTTTTGGATTCGAATCCTAAAAGTAAACTCCTAATTCTAGCCCAATTGCAAAGCCCAAACCAAAAATCCAAAACAACTCTCCTCTCCTCCCTTCTCCTTTACTTTCACGTGAAACAAAAAAATAAGAAAATAAGAAAAGCAAAACCCTCATTCTCTCCCCTGCAATCACGTGAAACCCCAAAACCTTCCTACTCGTTCGTGTTCTCCTCCTCACTTCAGCCGCTGTTGCGCCACCGCCTCACCACCGTCGGACTCCTCCTCCGTCGCCCGGTATTTCTTCATCTACCCTTCCCTCTTATTCTTTCATTATCTCCTTCGTTTTCTTCCCTCACTCGTTGCTTCTGTTGGTTCGAACCAGTGCGTCCGCGCCGCTTGCAGCCGCGACCACCACCTCGCAGCCGCCCTTGTCGCGTCGCGTCGCGTCGCCCAACCGTCGCAGCCTCCCTCCTTCCTTGGCACGCACGAGATTGCAGCCCCTATCTTCATTGTTCCTGCTTCTTGCTTGCACAATCACCGCAACCACCAACACCAATCGCGCCGCCCAGTCGCGTCGCCGCCCAGCCTGCGCCGCCGCTGACGTGCCCCTGCTCGCCGGCAGTCTCTCTCCTCCTCTCCTTTTGGTTATTTCTTAAACCCTAAGTTATTTAAATGTTTTAATTAAGTTTATTGATTTTTTTTATGTTTCTTGAATTAAATTATTAATCTTTATAGTTAAATTATAATTTCCAGATTTGGTATTGATATTATAAATTAATTATTTTCAGTTTTGGTTGATTAATACATAAGTTAGGGTTTAAATTAGTTTAATGATTTAATTCATGTTTATTGAATTTAAATTATAAGTTATTATGATTAAATTATATTTTCAGATTATATATTATGTTTAAATAATAAATTTTATTTTCAGATCATGCGATTGCATTGAAATAATGATTTTTAATTATTAAAGCATGAATTTTTAAGGTTTTAATAGTTTTAAAATCATGGTATAATGTTTATGAATTATTAAGGTTATCGTTTTTATGATTTTAAGCATATTAATTATGGTTTGGCGAAGTTTTAAACTATTTTATATTACTGGAATTTTAAGAAGAGATGCTTTATTAGAGTTTATGATAATTGGTGATCATTAGTGTAGTAATCACTATGTTAGGAGGCTTAGTAGCTAAGTGTTGTCATTGGGGAACGTTCTAAATATGTTTAGGATGTATTTAGAGTATTTTAGTATTGCTGTAAATTGTTGGATATTGATTGGGGAATTTTATTGGTTGTTTTTAGGCGGAGAATTCTTTGTAGGCGACTTTTGAATTCGTTAAAGTGGCCTATCAGTTTGTTTACACAAGGTACGTACATACCTGTGTGCTTGGAATGTGTGCTAATTGTTGAAACCATGTTGAATTTGTTGGTGAACTTGGTTGTGTTGAGATTGTTGTTGAGCTTGGTTATGTTGATATTATTGACGAACTTGGTTGTGTTGAAATTACATGTTTAATACTGTTGGACGGACATATTGAACTTATATGGCATTATGAGAATTGTAACATGTTAGTATGGATGATTGATACAAACATGTTGGTTGGGAACGCTAGATTATTCTATATATGTTGGTTGTTGTTCCCTTTTTAGCTTTTCACTACTTTATGAGGGCGGTGGACCTTGTTTAGTAAGTTGAAACTTTATACCCATATACAAGGGTTGATCATGGTTAAAGGAAAGGTTGGATAAATTGGAATGAGTCTTGATTGATGCCTTTGTGATCACTTACTTAATTCCAAGATAAAAACAGTTGTGAACAAATGTGGATTGCATGCCTTATGTGATTGTTGAGTCATAACAGAGTCTCAAATTGTAAATCATGTAAAGTGAAACTGAGTAGCAATAGCTTTAGACTGTGCACGTCTAAAGTGACGGGCAAACAGGAGTTGGGGTTCATGGTGGTAGCCGATGGCCTTTTCTGGGACCGGATTGATCACCGTGTTCTATTTTTATTCAAATGTTCCTCGATATCGCAGGTCTCTGAGGTTACGGAGTCGCGCCCGTACCTCGTCTTCCTTAGTGAAGACTGTCGGACGGACAACTCGGTCCATTGTCTATTTCAACTAAAATAATATTATTGCTAAAAGTCTAGCCTAGTCTAGTTTGGTCAAGTATGGTCGTCAAACTATCATGTTTTGTCTGCCCTTGTTTGTGTTCATTAGTATCATGTTAGGGTTGTTCGTTTAATAGAATCATGTTAGGATTATTATTGATTTAGTATGTAGTACTCAGCTTTGCTGATTACATGCTTTTGCTTGTGCATGTTGATCATGGCTATGCCTTATTGATCCTGTGATGACCCAATCTTTGGTGAGCAGTCTCTAAGGATCAATAAGCATTGTCCATATGCAGGTTTGAAGATGTTGCATCATTGGGATCGGGAATAGAGAGCTTGTATTTAGTTTTGATTTGCTAAGTTGACTTGGGTTTGTTTAATTGGACTTTAAACTTGTCGTACTATTTATATTTCCTTATTTTCGTTGGTTGATTTTTGGGACTAAACCTGTAATCGATTATTTATAAACGTAAAGTTAGTTTTATGTTTTCCGCTGCAAAATTCTGAATAAGCCGTTACGTTTTCACACGGGCGATAATGCCTTGATAATTCTCTACGTTTTATATTAAAAGGTTATTTTAGAAAAGAGAGAATTGTCGGGGTGTTACAAAGTGGTATCTAGAAGCTAAGGTTTTAACTTTAATAAATGTTTAGGCGCCTAACTATCTAGTTATTTAAAATAAATTTCTTAAAAATCGAGCTTCTACGTATTATAGTGTTCAAAAAAATTGGTACTTTTTTTTGGGGGGCCGATTTCCTTTTATCTTGTTTGAAAGTATATAATATTTCTTATTTAAGTTCGAAATCAAGTTATTTTTTTCAAGTTAAAGTGACTTTCGAAATTTTTATTCTTTTTCTTATTATTTATTATTCAAAAAATGAGTACAATTTATTTTAGAAGTTCAAAAAAAATTTTAAAGTTGTTTCAAGAGTTAGAATTCGTTATTTAGGAAATATAAATTTTTTTCGAATTAATAACTTTATTTTCGAATTTATTCGCTACGCATTTCCTTAATTTATTTTACTTTATTTATTTTATATTTATATGTATGTTATTATTTTATGTTATAATTTTCTTATATTATCGTCCTTTTACTTTGTCATTCAAATTATGTCAATGCTTTAGTTTATGAGAGATGGGTAGTATAAGAAGGGCATATAAGATAGAATTATATGTGCATTAGTAGCTAGTCAATGCTAGCATAAGAAATTGATTGTTATGTACGTGCGTGTGCTAATTGTTTAATGTTACATTTTAAATGTGCATAAAGAATTGTTTGCTCCCACCAAACTTATTGCATTATTGAACTTTGTTTATGATTTGGTTGGTCGTTAGTGAGACATGGAATTGTTTATTTCAGGAATAAAATGTTTCTTTCCAAGTATACCAACATAGGATCCTTCGAGAAACTTGATATAGAAACCCCTGACATTTACGTGAAGAAAATTGTGTTTGGATGTGAATATCATGCTAAAGTTCAAGGGCAACCTATCTTAATGAGAAAGGATACCATAGCAGCCACTATCATTAATTGCTTACCTAACAAATTTCCATACCTAGAACTCAAGGAAAAGTTTAAAGACATGCATTCTGATAATGGAACTCCAAACTTGGCTAAGTATGGGACTTGGGATGGTAGATGGAAATATGATTCAGAAATTCTGACCACCATTATTGAGGCGGCAGAAAGTGGGTTTAGAGACGGTAAAATCGTAGGGAGTCATGTTGGAGATGCAGTTACAGAAGAACCTATGGGAGTAAGTGTAAATAATGACCTAGAGGAAAATGATGTAGCTGTGGAGAATGAGAATATAGATGTTGAGGCAGAGAATCCTAACCCAGCGGCCCATGAGCCAACCATTGAGATTTCTAGTGATTCAGATAAAGAGCTCGAAAGTGAACAGGAGATGGCAAGTGAGCCTAATCAAGATGAAGACATGGAAGAAGATGCAAACCCTGAGGAAGACCCCGATGAATACCCTGGAGAAGAGTTCGATGATCTTGAGATCTAAAGTTCACTCCGAAAGCTTTCAGGAGCGATGGATAGACAAGAGGCCACAAATATTTTGAAGTCATAAATAGTTAATTAGCTCTTTTATGTTTTAAAGAATAAGTAGCAAAGCTACAACAGTTTAAGGTTAAAGTTTATTGAAGTTTGAAATGTTCTTTATTATTTTGAAGGATGTAATAAACCTTTATGGAGTTAGCAATAAAAGTTAAAGTTTTCAAGGAATTGTTCTTTATTCTATTTTGAGGATTCCATAATACCCCAACCTTTAGGTAACACGTCATGGATTAATTTTTCTATTGGATGCATACTCAGTGTGAATTGTGGATCAATTTAATTTCCACAATAATATTAAATGATTTGAGTACATAAAGGAAGTGAGGGCCAATCTAGACCCTCATGACCAATATGATTCAAAATGTTATGCCTTATGTGCAGTGTGTGAATGTCTTTCGTGAATTATTGAGGATGATTATTTTTCAATGATTATTGCATCTTGTAGACGATCGTTGCACCTTCGTAAACGATTGTCTTGCCTTCATAAATGATGTGTATTAATGTGAACATTGTTAGTTGAGGCGATCTTTATGGTCAATTCAAGTATTAAATTGTATGGGATGACGTATAGGTGATGTTTCGAACCTAAAGTAGAGTATACTAATTGCAGGTCGCGTTCTAGAATGGACAACAACAATGATCTAGTCGTTGCTATTCGCCTCTTGGAGGAAAAGCTGACTCAGGAAAGAACTGAGCGCCCCAATTCTGCAGGGGAAATGTTTGAAAGACTTGCTAGGGTTAAACCACCATACTTCAAGGGGCAATCAGACCCTACCTTCTTAGAAAATTGGATTAGGGAGTTTGAGAAACAGTTTGAGGCTATGAGTTGCCCTAGGAGTATGAGAGTAGGTCAAGCTGTCCTTTACCTAAAAGATGAAGCCGATCTGTGGTGGAGAGAGAATGAAACTAGGCTAAGTACTGTCGAGGGATTTAATTGGGACTCATTTGTTGTTGCATTGAGGGAAAAGTTTTATCCTCCTTTTATAACAAAACGAAAAGCGCAGGAATTCATAAACCTTGGGATGGGGAGTATGACCATCGCTGAATATTATAGAAAATTTATAGCGCTGTCGAAGTTTGCACCTGAGGTTGTAGCCACAGAGGAGATAAAGGCTCAGATGTTTGAGCAAGGGTTGACCGATGAGATCCAGTTGGGATTAGGTGGAGAAACCTTTACACCTTTAGAGAATGTGTATGAGAGAACCGCCCATATTCATGGTTTACAGTCTAGAAGGGACAAGAAAAATGTTGTTGGGGAGAAAAGAAAAGAGTTTGATGCTGGGAAAAACCGAGGGAATTTCAAGAAGAATAGAAACGTGAATAGGAATGAGAGTGGAAATGGAAATTTTCAAGGAAGAAGCAACCAGGGGCACCACAACAACTCGAACCAATCTGAGAGAGTGCATCATTGCAAGATGTGCAGTAACAATCACCCTGGTAAGAACTGCAAAGGAGAATTAGTGACCTGCAACTATTGTCAGAAAAGGGGACATAGGGAGTATGAGTGCTTCACTAAGCACAGAAAGGAACAAAATAGTAATGGAGGTGGAAACCAAGTGAGGTTTAACCAGTCTGGAGGTCAAAATTCAAAGCTTGAAGGGGCATAAAACAATCAAGAGAACTATAATAAGCTTGCAAATGATAACAACAACTCGAATAAGGCTCCAGAAAAGTTGTACATGATGAATCAGAATGAGGATGACATTCTGCCGATATAGATTCTGGTACTTTTTCTATTAACTCCGCGCAAGTTAAGATTTATTTAATTCGTGGTGACTTGTTCTTTTGTTTCGTCATCTATTGTGAAAAGTCTAAAGTTAGTAGTTTTAGTGAAATAAGAATTTTGAGGATAAAATTCGTTGAAAGAGAATTTTGGTTAGTTATTCCCTGAGGTGAGTTACGAGGGCGTAACTCGTTTTCTTTAAGGGGGGTAGAATGTGATAGAAATTCGCGATTTTTACCTATTTTATGGCATTTTTATGCATTTTTATGCTTATTTTAGCAAATTTTACAAATCGATGCAAAGCAAATGGATTCTCCGCATAAGAAAAGGTGTTCATGAGTAACACAAACAACTTTGAGTTTGCAAAAGAGTGCACATAGGTGACACAAGTACTTCTCTAGTAAGAATAAGTTAAAAACTTTTTGGGAAAATGTGGGAAATTTCGTGTCAAGTTTCGGGACGAAACTTTTTTTAAGAGGGGTAGATTGTAATCCCCCGTAAATTTATAAATTTTATTAATATATTTTAACGTATATTATTTATATTTAAATAGAATTTATGAATTTTAGTAATAAATATATAATTAACGTATATTTATTTATTACATTTTAATATTTTCAACGATTTACGAAATCGAAAATGATTTTAGAATTTTAAGTTAAAACGAATTTGAATTACGAAAATCGATTGAATTTAGAAAACGATCATATTCGGTTTTGGATTCGAATCCTAAAACTAAACTCCTAATTCTAGCCCAATTGCAAAGCCCAAACCAAAAATCCAAAACAACTCTCCTCTCCTCCCTTCTCCTTTACTTTCACGTGAAACAAAAAAAATAAGAAAATAAGAAAAGCAAAACCCTCATTCTCTCCCCTGCAATCACGTGAAACCCCAAAACCTTCCTACTCGTTCGTGTTCTCCTCCTCACTTCAGTCGCCGTTGCGCAACCGCCTCACCACCGTCGGACTCCTCCTCCGTCGCCCGGTATTTCTTCATCTTCCCTTCCCTCTTATTCTTTCATTATCTCCTTCGTTTTCTTCCCTCACTCGTTGCTTCTGTTGGTTCGAACCAGTGCCTCCGCGCCGCTTGCAGCCGCGACCACCACCTCGCAGCCGCCCTTGTCGCGTCGCGTCGCGTCGCCCAACCGCCGCAGCCTCCCTCCTTCCTCGGCCCCTATCTTCATTGTTCCTGCTTCTTGCTTGCACAATCACCGCAACCACCAACACCAATCGCGCCGCCCAGTTGCGTCGCCGCCCAGCCTGCGCCGCCGCTGTCGTGCCCCTGCTCGCCGGCAGTCTCTCTCCTCCTCTCCTTTTGGTTATTTCTTAAACCCTAAGTTATTTAAATGTTTTAATTAAGTTTATTGATTTTTGTTTATGTTTCTTGAATTAAATTATTAATCTTTATAGTTAAATTATAATTTCCAGATTTGGTATTGATATTATAAATTAATTATTTTCAGTTTTGGTTGATTAATACATAAGTTAGGGTTTAAATTAGTTTAATGATTTAATTCATGTTTATTGAATTTAAATTATAAGTTATTATGATTAAATTATATTTTCAGATTATATATTATGTTTAAATAATAAATTTTATTTTCAGATTATGCGATTGCATTGAAATAATGATTTTTAATTATTAAAGCATGAATTTTTAAGGTTTTAATAGTTTTAAAATCATGGTATGATGTTTATGAATTATTAAGGTTATCGTTTTTATGATTTTAAGCATATTAATTATGGTTTGGCGAAGTTTTAAACTATTTTATATTGCTGGAATTTTAAGAAGAGATGCTTTATTGGAGTTTATGATAATTGGTGATCATTATGAAGGAAATAATGCCCTTGGTCCAAGTATGCATTCTATGTTAAGTCTAATAAATGCGGTTCAGTATTAATTAACAAGTTAATAATTCAGTGAGATCAAGTGAGCTGAATGCCTAGCTAGAGGCCGCTTCAGTTCAAGTGGAATTAATGATATTAATCCACAGCTTACTCTTGACTGAACCCGTAGGGTCACACAAATAGTACGTAAACGGATCAAGTATTTAATGGCATTAAATACTCCATCTATGAATATTCGGAACCGACGGATCTTGGTTTCAGTGGGAGCTAAGATCGTCACAGGCAAGAAATGAATACTCCGGAAACGATGATATTGCCGGAAACGGAAATATGGATCGTATCGGAAATATAAATATTATCCAAGTCGTAGATGTTGCCGGAAACGGAAACATGGTACGTATCGGAAAATATTATCGGAAATGGAAATATTGCCAGAATCGGAAATATTGCCGGAAACGGAAATATTGTCAGAATCGGAAATATTACCGGAATCGGAAAATAATTCCGGAAACGGAAATATTAAATATTTGTTCGAAACGGAAATTAATTCCGGAATCGGAAATATTAAATATTGTTCGTATCGGAAATGAATTCCGGAATCGGAAAATTTAATCGGAAGCGCATCGTACGAATAAGCATCGGACGAGGCCTGCCGGACGAGGCCCAGCACGAAGCCAGGCCATCGCCCAGCAAGCCAAGCGCGCCGCACAAACAGCCACGCCAGGCCCAGCAGGCTGCGCAGCGCGCACAGCGCGCACAGCACGCGCAGCGCGCGCGGGCGCTGCGTGGGCTGCTGCTCGCGCGCACGCATGGGGGCCCATCGTGGCTGCCGTGCGTGTGTGTGCAAGTGTTTGTGTTCGTGCACGTTTCCTAAAACATGCAGAGTTCGGTTAATGATTAAATTCCTAATTCTATTTGATAAATTAATTAAATTAGAGTTCTTGTAGGATTCTAGGTTTAATTAATTTGTATCTGAATAGGATTTCGATTCCCTTTCCATACCCCTATAAATATGAGGCTAGGGCTCACAATTTATAACAAGTTTCAAAGTATTCAAAAAGTGAGTTTTTGAGAGAAAATTAAAACACACATCTTGCTCATAAAAGTGCCGAAATTTTCTAGTACCTTAAGGGCGATTCTAGTTGGTCAATCTTAAGGCGGATCCGGACGTGCTGTGGACTATCTACGGAGGGACGACACTTGGAGTCCTAAAGACTTGTTCTTGTTCGGTTCGGGCGCAGCTAGGGAGGGCACGCAACAAAGAGTATGCATCTAAATTATGCTATATGATTATGTGTAAATAATATGTTGTCCTGGGTTAATGGTTGTTTCCGCATGATCTATGTAATGTCATATGTATCATAACCTAACAGTGGTATCACGAGCCCCTTATTATTTTCATAATCTAAATTGCATAAACATGGTTAAATATTACAAATTTGCAAGAATTAAAAGGGGTGATTAATTTTCGTAATTGTTAATTAATTGCAAATTGCGTTTATTTAATTATACGTACGCAGTTTTTCGGCAGTTTCTTCGTTACTCATCCAAATCGAGTGATTTTTGTGTCAATTCCGCATGTAAAAGGCATTCTAAAATTTTGACAAAAATAATATTTTTCTGTCGAACCCAGAATTCTCAAATTCGAAGCCTAACTATGACTTTTCGAAGGTTTTAGTTTTTCGAATGCAAAATTTCGTAAATTTAAGATGTTAAATTAAATATTTGCGATTCTTGTTGATAAATCTTGAATTTTGATTGACCTACTGCATATGTTTAACAAGTTTGAATGCCTAGTCTTGTTAATTATGCAATCTAATTTGTAATTATGATTAATTTGTTGAAAATTAGAATAATTTAGAATTAATTTGATTTTCATAATTAATTATAATTTAATTAGAAACCTATGATTAAAAACCACCATAAAAATTGTAAATTTATGATAAATTTTAAATTTTTATGACCTAGACTTGAATCCATAACAATCGGAAATCAATTGGATAATAAATTTTCGATTTTTCGCCCTAAAATTATGAAATTAATAATATTTATTAATTTGTCATTAATTTTATAAATTTTAAATTTTTTTTATGCGATTCGTTCATATAACTTGCACGCACAAAGCAATGGACGCTTCGTGTTACCCTTAAGGGGTGTTGTATAGTGCGGGCATGCGACGACGAGCAAGGGAGCTCGTCGCCCGTGCGGCACGAATGCAATGAGCAAGGCATGGTGCACGTGCACAAGGCAGCAGCCCTGCCTTATGTCGTGGGCCACGAGCAATGGACGAATGGGCATGGGCGAAGGGCGAGCCAAGGCAGTCGCGTGTGGGCAGCAAGCGAGCTACGCCACAACGCGCACTGCCTCGCGCAAGAGCGCGTAGCCTCGCGCGCAGCGAGCGCAAGCTCGCGTGCCACGAGCGCTGCGCCCAGCGTTGCTCGCGCGCACAGCGAGCGATGTCGCGCGCCCAGCGAGCGATGTCGCGCGCCCAGCGAGCGATGGCTCGCACGCACAGCGAGCGATGTCGCGCGCCCAGCGAGCGATGTCGCGCGCCCAGCGAGCGATGTCGCGCGCCCAGCGAGCGATGTCGCGCGCCCAGCGAGCGATGTCGCGCGCCCAGCGAGCGATGTCGCGCGCCCAGCGAGCGATGTCGCGCGCCCAGCGAGCGATGTCGCGCGCCCAGCGAGCGATGTCGCGCGCACAGCGAGCGATGGCTCGCGCGCACTGCCAGCGATGGCTCGCGTGCGACGAGCACTGGCGCGCGCGCAGCGTGCGATGGCTTGCGATGGAAATGCAGCAGCTATGCGACGAGCGCATGGGCTGCGCACACATGGCCAGCGATGGCTGTGTGCGAGCGGCCCATGGGCGTGCAATGCGTAGGGTGTTTGCGTTACGATTAGATCGTTTTGAATGTTTAATTTGAAAATTTCAGTTCACGTAATTTTAATTAATTTTAAAATTAATAATTTAAATTATTTTCTTGGATTTTAATTTTGAATATTGTAATTATAATAAATGTTATTTATTCTAATTATTTTACTAAAATTAAAATCATGAATTAATTTAAATAACGACTGAAATTAAATTAAACTTTTTGGATTCAATTATAAATTTATATGAGCTTTAAATTTTAATTAAATTTGTATGTTTCCGGTTAGACTAGAAATACATTTTTATGTTTAAAATTGGTAAAGCATATGAATTTATTGGTTTAAGTGGGAGCGCTTTTTAGTCATAAACTCTTGATTAGGTCTACAAATCCTTAAGGTTAAAACAACTTGATTAGAATTAATAAGGACTGAATAATTGGTAGATTATTGGTGCCCTTGATTAATTGCTGCAAATATTTACGTGATGCATAATGTGTTTTACTAACCAGCTAAGTGGGTCATTCATGATAATGAATGGGTGAATGGTATATATTGTATATGTACTGTTTTGCAGGTTATGAAGTGACTAGTATGGCCCAAATAGGATAGAAAATATGGTCTGCGTACCATTAATTTGAATGTAATTGGTCTAAAGTACCAAAGTTATTTTTCAATTCAAATATGGTCTGCGTACCATCAAATAGTTGTAATTAGTTATAGCTTATCCTATTTGAAGAAAATGGTGCCTCCCACGGAGATTTTCAAGACGGACTTTGAAGTTAAAGCTTCAAGATGAAGTCGGGCCATACTAGATCACAAATATCTTATGCATGTTTTAAGTTATTTATTGCTTTTAAATATGTCTTAAAATGCATGAGATCAAAAGCTTGATTATGTTGCATGATTAAGGATTTTAGTTCACTTAAAATCTAACCAACATAGTAAGAGCCTTAAGTTCCAAACTTAAAAATTGAGTTAAAAGGTGCCATGCCAAAATATACACTTGCTTGGATATCCTTTACATCAATCTAGTAATAGTTTTCGCTCAGCGAGGTGTTACTTATTGGTCCTAAAGGGGCAAGGTACACAAATAATTGTGAGTACATGTTAGTTTTGGTGAAACTCAACGATATAAGTAAGGAGTCCTTTTATGTCGTGGCAAAATCGATAGGTTTACCTAACAAATTCTTAGACGTACCTATCAACCAAGAGTAGTTTCTAGACTATTAGCAAAAGGCTTTTGCTTACCTAAGATGTTTTAGGATTAAGTCGACAAACTGTGCTTAGTTCTTCAATGATTTTAGGGTCTTGGAATCATTTTATTCACACCTGCCGGAACAATAAAATCGAATAAAATGCTAATAACTTGTTTGAATTGCATGGTTGCTTTAATTTCAAGTTATTATTCATGATAAATGTTTAGACTTTGCATGCTTCAATGTATGTTTTAATTATTGTTTATAATTAAATATCTTGCACTGCAATAAATCCTTTTAGAAAGGTAACAGTAAATTTCCTCGATTGGTAGTGAATCCAAGAACGATTCACGGTAATGAGAGAAAATGAGCAATTTAAAATGTACGTTTCTTATATCGACTTTTATGGTTGTTTTCGAGAATCAAAATCGAATGGCAAACCGATTGGTGATTGTGAATTCAAAATACAATGTAGTTTTGAGATCATAAAGCATTGAGTTTAATACGCTCAGCTTTACCAATGGTTAACAACCTAATATCTTTGTCCATTTAATTCTCGAATGAGTCTAGTCCCTAGACATTCGAATAGATCGATGCTTAGAGAACTTTAGAAGCTTCTGGTAAGATCATCTAGTTGAAACAAAATATTCAACATAAATTAAAATGGTAAAGAACCTTGTTGGTGACATTGGACATGTCTAACAAAGTATAAAAGTCAACACTAAAGAATTCAATTCTTAAGACTATAAGAAAGGGTACAAGAAATAGGAAAACAAAGGAACACATGAAAGGAATTTACGATTCCGTTTCTACCTATAAGTTTATGTTTAAAGAGAAGTAACCTAGCAATCAAACTTCCTTGGTATCATATACCGCTTGAGGTTCTTACTTCGATAATAACTCAAACAATGGAAGCTAGGATACACTAATGACCTACAAGTGGGAAATGAAGCATGGCAATGCTACATTAGTTGTAGGGTCATCTAGTTTGTTTTAAGTCCTTTCAAAGGCTGGAACTTAATGGCTATTTTGTTCCATAATCAGCATACCTAAATTTCTGCTTCAAACACAGAAAGACTCACATTCAGAAGAACAAAAACAATGCTTGATTGTTTGTTCATTTGAATGAAATGGTCATTTACAGAATGAGTCAATATGCTTGATTAAAACAAACAACTCTTTAAAGAACTTTACTAGGTTCAAATCAACCCCTTGATTTGAGTTCCACTAATCTTTGGCATTGTTGCTTAGACCATATCAACAAGTTAACATTCAAAAGCTCTATTTTAATGGACTTTTGAAAATTGGTTGATTTCTAGATCAACTTAAGACAAGCTAGTCTTACTTGTTGAAAGTAACAAAAGATATGAACTATTGTTAGAACGCCTAGACGATAGAGTTCAAAGCTAAAGAAAGATTTTATGACTTTATTATTTCACATGGATTTGAGTGAATATAGGTTTATTTACTCAAATGTGATATAAGTTGAATCTGTTTGGCTAGTTCAAAGATTCAGAAGTATAAAATCCACTTGGCAAGAAATCATAAAGATCTAGGTTAGATCATGTTGATGATTACTTGAGACCAAATATGATCATCAATGATTGTGTGTTGTAATTTCACAATCTAGCTCCATAAGATATGGCATATCTAAGTTGGAATGATCGAAGTCGATTAGTACTTGATTCAATCAATGATGGATCATAAAGACTTTTCCTATAATTTCTAAAACAAAATGCTCAACTACCACCAAACTAAACCAAATTCGTCAAAGCTATTGAAAAGTAATTTCAGAATATCTTTTCATAATATATCTAAAGAGTTCTTAAACTCAGTGGGAGCTTAGTGTTTGTTATTCAACAAACTAAGGTCCAAGTATAGATATATGTTTCATTGTGATTTATTCAAATGAGACACAAGGGTATTGTTTCTACCACGAATTTTTGAGAACATAATGTTTGTTTGCTCGAAATAATGTCCTTTTGGAGATTCGTTTCCAAAATGACAAGTGGGAGAAAATAGACCTCGAAAGTTTTCGAGGCGAACAACAAACATAAACGGACATTCCGGAGGCTTTTCGAAGTGCTTCAGAAAATCCGAACTTATTCTTTAAGGACTTTAGAAGTGGCTTTAAAGAATAGATATCTCTTAGAAGACTTTACAAGTGCTTCAAGGAGAACAGAATATTCAAAGGACTTTCAAGTGGCTATTGATATTCTATTGTTTGATGTTCTATACCCAAGTAGGCATAGAATTCAAGTCACTGAAACTATGAGATTCTTCTATTAGATAGTGAAGAAACATAGAGATCAGGTCAATGAAACTATGAGATTCTTCTATTAAATAGTGAAGAAACCTACAACTTGCAGTCAAACTATTATCATGTAGATTAATGAGTTTGTGACTTGTAAGAAAGCTATGACGAAACCCAGATTCCCTAAAATGGTTAGAGGCCATATATAGACTCAAATGTTTTAAATGGTTAGAGGCCATAAAACATACTCAATGTTTTGATGACAAAATTGAAATTTTGTTGATTTGCAAGAATAGTTTCACACCTATTGGTTGCAAGTTTGTTTTAAGGATAAAAACCATCAAACATAGAATTATGTTCACACACAAAGCTAGATTAGTTGCTAAAGGTTACAAGCAAATTCATGGCATGGATTGTGTTGAAACCTCATGCAAAATCGTAATGCTTAAGTCTATAATTCAAGCAATGATTGCATATTGGTACATATGGCAATTGGATGACAAAACGTATTCCTCAATCAAATGATGGAATACAATATGTACATGGTATGTCATAGAGTTTGTGGATCCAGATAAATGCTTGAAAAGGAAAGCTAGCTTATAAAATCTAAGTACAGATTTAAGCAAGCAATTGGGAATTGGAACTGTATTTTAGTGAAACTAATAAGTATTTTAGTTTCATAAAATATACATGATTATTATAGATATATAAGAAGTTTAGTGGGAGTACTTAAAACTTAATTGGTCCTATGTGTATCACACACATATCTCTCTATTGTGAAATAACATTCAAATGCTAATGACTTAGATTTGAAATTATTCATCAATAATGGACCATGGCGAAACTTAGTACATACTGGGTATTAAGATCTATTTACAAAGATCTTATGATATTATTTTGGATTAAGTAATGGCATTTACTAAATCAAACACGAAAGTCTCCATTGGAGATATTCGACCCATATGAATAAATCTAAGTAAAGGATGTTTGAACTATGTATAAGCATTTACTAAGTTAACATCAAAGAATCTAATGAGATTCTTCACCTATATTATATGTCAAAGAATTTAGCTGGATTCAGTATCTACTGAAATTGAATGAGCTAAAGTTACATGAATAGAATTCAATTGGGAATTATTCTACAAAAGAATTTATCATGTATGATATAATATGAGGATCGCCAAAAACGTATCGTATGACTTTAGGCATGACGAACATATACCAATCTCTATTGATCTAAGTGAAGACCAATTAGATTGAGATCAAGAAAAACTTATGGTACCTGAAAAGGTACATAGGATTACTTCTTGATTCAAGGAAATAAAGATATGCTAAATATTGATGCTACACGCATAAACACTGGCAAAGGATCAAGCAAGACCCTTTGGAGTTAACCATTGACAAGGACGAGCTAAAGAGCATCGTGTTTTGAAATGGCAACATGGATTGAAGACCATGAGTTGTTGCGTGGGAAATTAAATATGTTCTAAGATATAGCTGGAAAGTCTTCCACATATCTGTGAACTGCTTGGATAAGCAAATCCAAACAAAGCATCACTAGCAACCTAAACAGTTGAAGTAAAAGTACTTATTGCCTAAGAAGCAATAAAACAGAGTTGTTTATATTAATGAGTTCTTCATTGAACTTGGGTGGATCACATGTCTGCTAACTTGATGATTCTTCATTGCAAAATGCGTAGAACCACTATCGAAGTAAGAAAGACTAGATCACATAATAAACAAACTCAAAAGATCTTATCATCATATCTCGAAGAACATTCGATGAAAAGGATATTAAGATTGGCAAAGCATGATAACTAAACCTATGCAACAAGTGAGAAGCAACACTCACGTTGTAGCACTGGAAATCAAACATAGCTTTGAATTCCATGAAATGTTTTAAAGATGGGTTAGAGGCCCATGGTTGTAAAACATTGGGGTTGAACATTTATCATATATGAAATGTGTTTTCATATTCCATTTAATCTTGGTTTAGTATTAAATGATGAGTCCCTTCAATTTGACAATATATTCAAGATAGACTGTCAGGACCAGTCCTGTGACTAAGAAATGTCTATCAAGTGAACTTGAATGTCAAAGGTTGAAAATGGTCCCTAATCGAAGTTTTCTATAAAATTGGACGCATAGAAAACGTTAAACGATTAGAATGCAAGATGACTAGTAGTTCTGTTTCTTGAACTATGTGGACATGGCAATGTCATAATCATTTGCATAGATACTTACTTTGGGAAGACTAGTATCGGACAAGACCTATGAAACTTTACTGTAAGAGATGAAAGTCTGTCATAAGTAAATTTCATTAAATTATTAGACACTAAATCCTCAATACCTGAGTGATTTGAGATTACTTGTTTGAGAACTGGTTGCTTTGACGTTGACCAACCGTCGCACCGTAAAAGGAGGCTATAAAGGCAACGCTCAGGTAATCACCTATCAAACGAAGTCTAATCTCAAGATCGCAAGATTGGGATTGTCCTCCCATAAATCGGGATGAGATGCTTAAAAGTTGTACAAGGCCACTCGGAGAGCTAGAAACTGTGAAATGCATGGCCGTGCTCGGATGAATCATAGGCTATGATTATCTGTTTATTTGATCAGTTGAACTCTGAAACCGAGGAACACCTCTGGACATAATAAGGATGACAACTCTTACCTTATGTTCAAGAGCAAGCATCGAGCGACAAAGGAATTAGGAAATGCACACTTGTCCCTAAGGACAAGTGGGAGACTGAAGGAAATAATGCCCTTGGTCCAAGTATGCATTCTATGTTAAGTCTAATAAATGCGGTTCAGTATTAATTAACAAGTTAATAATTCAGTGAGATCAAGTGAGCTGAATGCCTAGCTAGAGGCCGCTTCAGTTCAAGTGGAATTAATGATATTAATCCACAGCTTACTCTTGACTGGACCCGTAGGGTCACACAAATAGTACGTAAACGGATCAAGTATTTAATGGCATTAAATAATCCATCTATGAATATTCGGAACCGACGGATCTTGGTTTCAGTGGGAGCTAAGATCGTCACAGGCAAGAAATGAATACTCCGGAAACGATGATATTGCCGGAAACGGAAATATGGATCGTATCGGAAATATAAATATTATCCAAGTCGTAGATGTTGCCGGAAACGGAAACATGGTACGTATCGGAAAATATTATCGGAAATGGAAATATTGCCAGAATCGGAAATATTGCCGGAAACGGAAATATTGTCAGAATCGGAAATATTACCGGAATCGGAAAATAATTCCGGAAACGGAAATATTAAATATTTGTTCGAAACGGAAATTAATTCCGGAATCGGAAATATTAAATATTGTTCGTATCGGAAATGAATTCCGGAATCGGAAAATTTAATCGGAAGCGCATCGTACGAATAAGCATCGGACGAGGCCTGCCGGACGAGGCCCAGCACGAAGCCAGGCCATCGCCCAGCAAGCCAAGCGCGCCGCACAAACAGCCACGCCAGGCCCAGCGCAAGGCCAGGCCCAGCAGGCTGCGCAGCGCGCACAGCGCGCACAGCACGCGCAGCGCGCAGCGCGCGCGGGCGCTTCGTGGGCTGCTGCTCGCGCGCACGCATGGGGGCCCATCGTGGCTGCCGTGCGTGTGTGTGCAAGTGTTTGTGTTCGTGCACGTTTCCTAAAACATGCAGAGTTCGGTTAATGATTAAATTCCTAATTCTATTTGATAAATTAATTAAATTAGAGTTCTTGTAGGATTCTAGGTTTAATTAATTTGTATCTGAATAGGATTTCGATTCCCTTTCCATACCCCTATAAATATGAGGCTAGGGCTCACAATTTATAACAAGTTTCAAAGTATTCAAAAAGTGAGTTTTTGAGAGAAAATTAAAACACACATCTTGCTCATAAAAGTGCCGAAATTTTCTAGTACCTTAAGGGCGATTCTAGTTGGTCAATCTTAAGGCGGATCCGGACGTGCTGTGGACTATCTACGGAGGGACGACACTTGGAGTCCTAAAGACTTGTTCTTGTTCGGTTCGGGCGCAGCTAGGGAGGGCACGCAACAAAGAGTATGCATCTAAATTATGCTATATGATTATGTGTAAATAATATGTTGTCCTGGGTTAATGGTTGTTTCCGGATGATCTATGTAATGTCATATGTATCATAACCTAACACATTAGTGTAGTAATCACTATGTTAGGAGGCTTAGTAGCTAAGTGTTGTCATTGGGGAACGTTCTAAATATGTTTAGGATGTATTTAGAGTATTTTAGTATTGCTGTAAATTGTTGGATAACTATTGGGGAATTTTATTGGTTGTTTTTAGGCGGAGAATTCTTTGTAGGCGACTTTTGAATTCGTTAAAGTGGCCTATCAGTTTGTTTACACAAGGTACGTACATACCTGTGTGCTTGGAATGTGTGCTAATTGTTGAAACCATGTTGAATTTGTTGGTGAACTTGGTTGTGTTGAGATTGTTGTTGAGCTTGGTTATGTTGATATTATTGACGAACTTGGTTGTGTTGAAATTACATGTTTAATACTGTTGGACGGACATATTGAACTTATATGGCATTATGAGAATTGTAACATGTTAGTATGGATGATTGATACAAACATGTTGGTTGGGAACGCTAGATTATTCTATATATGTTGGCTGTTGTTCCCTTTTTAGCTTTTTACTACTTTATGAGGGTGGTGGACCTTGTTTAGTAAGTTGAAACTTTATACCCATATACAGGGGTTGATCATGGTTAAGGGAAATGTTGGATAAATTGGAATGAGTCTTGATTGATGCCTTTGTGATCACTTACTTAATTCCAAGATAAAAACAGTTGTGAACATTTGGCACAAAACGAAAAATAGGCTGAGAGACTTTCTCCCCAAGTTTTCTCTCGGTGCATGTTAGCTTAACGTGCACCGTAGCCATGGCAAGGAAATCTGGCTCGAAATCTCAAAGCATCAAGCATGGAAATGGCAAAGGCAAACCTCGAGGTCCATCATCAGATTCACAAGCTTTGAAAACACGCAGTATTGAGGAGGTTATGGGGGTAGAGGCACTGGATTTTGGGCTCGAAAATGAAATTTTCACGCCAAAATCAGGTTTGCTGCATCTTCAAACTCGATCAGAAGTGAGGCATTCTTTTAATGAGTTTATGGAGGTGATTCATGGCTCAGCCAATCAGATGAAACAAGGTACTGCTCGATCTAATATGGAAGTGGGTACGATTTCAATTCCTATATTGCAGCAATTTGATGAGGTTGCTGCTACTGATAATGCACCTATTTTTGATAATAATGTTGAAATACCTATGAAATTGAATCCAGAACAGATTGTTTCTGATAATGTTGATGTTAGTGAAATTCATAGTGATGAGAGTAACCCTGTTGAAATTGGTTTTGATGATATTCAAGAGGAGATTGAATTTTGGAGTTCTGCTGTGGTGTGTTACATTGTGGGGGCTAATCCTCCTATCAATGTCATGGAGGGATTCATTCGAAGGATTTGGAAACAGTTGAATGTTGATAAGGTTTTCATGGTGAGAAAGGGGGTTTTTCTGGTGAGATTTCTTACTATGGACTCGAGAGATAAGGTGTTGAGAGGACACTATTTCTTTGATAGTAAGCCTCTTATTCTGAAACCTTGGAACTCTGATATAAATATGGATACACCAGAACTTCAATCTGTGCCAATTTGGGTGCAATTGAAGCTAAACTTCAAGTATTGGGGGGAAAAGGCTTTGTTTAAGATTGTAGCACAGTTAGGCAAGCCACTAAGGAGGGATCAGGCCACAATCAGTAGAGATAAACTTCAGTTTGCTAGAGTCATGGTGGATGTACCATTGTCTCAAGAGTTGCCTGATTTTATTTCTTTCAGAGATGAGAATGGCATTATGGTGAGAGTTGCCATATTTTATGAATGGAGGCCAACAATTTGCACTAAATGCAAGATGTTTGGTCACCTACAGACTGAATGCAGACAAGGTCAGAAGAAGATCTGGATTAGGAAAGCTCAACCAACTGTTTCAATTCCAGTTCAATCAACTGAGCAGGGTGAACATGTGGTTAGTCCTATTGTGGATCAAGAAGGTTTTCAAAGATCTTTGAGACCAATTAGAGTGAGAGTTGGTCTAGAAACTCCAGTTAGAACTTCTAATACTTTTCAGATATTGGAGGCCTCTTTAGTTGATAAGGAGGAACTGGTAGGAGAACAGTATAAAGGGGATGAACAAAGGATAGTGATGCCTGGAGGAGGGAACTCTTCCAACTCTAATGGATAGAGTGTTAGCTTGGAATGTCAGGGGCCTAAACTCCATTCAGAAACAGAATGAGGTGAATCACTTTATTCAGAAGTATGCAGTGGGTTTGGTGGGGCTCCTGGAACATAAGGTAAAGCTCTCTAATCTAGGGAAGCTTTATCAGAAAGTTTTTGTAAATTGGTGCTTTACTAGCAACTCTAGCTATCACTCTGGTGGTAGGATAGTTGTAGCCTGGAAGGCTGGTTGCTTCACAGTTAACATTGTTGCTGCATCCAGTCAGTTTGTTCATTGCCATGTTACTCCTGTAAGTGGTAGGAAACCCTTTTATTGCACTTTTGTTTATGCTTTTAATGATGCTGGTATGAGACAAGATCTATGGAGGGATTTGTTGTTGCTTAACACACAAGAACCCTGGATTGTGTGTGGGGATTTCAACTGTGTTATGGCATTAGATGAGAGAATTGGAGCTCCTGTCAGACATAGAGATATTGTGGATGTGAGCAACTGTATGCATGCTTGTGGTATGGAGGACATCAAGTGTGTGGGTAATCTTTTCACCTGGAACAACAAGCAACAAGGTAACAACAGGGTTTTTTCAAAAATTTATAGATTTATGGCTAATTAAGCTTGGCAAACTTGCTTTCCTGTTGCTGAGGTATGTTTTATGCCAGAAGGGCTTTTTGATCACTCTCCTTGTCTTCTTTCTATGTTTCCCATAGATGATGGAGGGAAGAAACCATTTAAGTATTTTACTATGTGGAAGTCTTCAAATGTGTTTTCTGATATTGTCCAGCAGGCTTGGAATACTCAGTTTATTGGCACTAAAATGTTCTAATTGATTAATAAACTGAAAAGAGTTAAACTGGCTCTTAAAGAGTTGAATAAAGTAGGTTTTACAGATATTCAAGCAGCAGATTAGAGAGCCTATCAGACTATGGTGAGTGCACAAACTGCAATGCATAATAATCCTTCTGATCAAAGTTTTGCAGATGCAGAGTTGATTGCAATTCAGGATTATAAGGAGAAACATAATGCTTATTTGGCTTTCCTCAGTCAGAAAGAAAAATTGTCTTGGCTTAAAGATGGAGATGAGAATACTTCTCTTTTTCATCAGAGTATCAAGACTAGAAAGGTTCAGAACCAAGTGTATAGCATTTATGATATGCAAGGAGAATGGAAAGATACAGCTGATGGGGTGTCCCAAGCTTTTTTGGATTATTATAAAATGCTCCTAGGTAGTACTTCTGATAATAGAACACCAGTAAACAAGGAGGTGGTGCAACAGGGGCCAGTCTGTTTGGATCATCATAAAGCTATACTCAATGCTCCTTATACAGCAGATGAAGTTAAGAAGGCTCTTTTCTCTATTCCAGGTATTAAAGCTCCTTGTCCAGATGGTTTTGGCTCTTATTTTTACAAAGATGCTTGGCATATTGTTGGGGATGAAGTCATTGCAGCCATTCTTGATATGTTACAGCAAGGAAGAATCTTGAAGGAGGTGAACCACACTGTGATTACTCTTATCCCCAAGACTAAATGTCCAAAGGATGTGAGTGAGTTCAGGCCAATTTCTTGCTGCAATACCATTTATAAGTGCATAACAAAAGTTTTTTGTGGGAGATTAAGGCAAGTTCTTCCTGATCTCATCATGGAAAATCAAGGAGGTTTTGTTCATGGGAGATACATAGTTCATAATATTATGGTTGTGCAAGATTTAGTCAGGCATTATGGGAGGAAAGGGGTTAAGCCTAGCTGCCTTATGAAGATTGATCTTCAAAAAGCCTATGATACTGTTGATTGGCAGTTCTTACAGGAGATGCTGGTTCTTTTGGACTTCCCAAAGCAATTTGTTGATATGGTTATGCAATGTGTTACTACTCCCATGTTTTCTTTGATGCTGAATGGTTCTATGCATGGGTTCTTTAAATCCAAGAGAGGATTGAGGCAAGGAGACCTATCTCTCCTCTGTTATTTGTCATTTGCATGGAATATTTGTCTAGAATTCTGAATAGAGTGAGCTCTATGCATCAGTTCCAGTTTCATCCAAGGTGTAAGGGGATTGGTCTTACTCACTTATGTTTTGCTGATGATCTGATTATCTGTAGCAAGGGAGATTATCAGTCTATTTACTTGTTGCTTCAAGCTTTCAAGTTGTTTTCTGATACTTCTGGCTTAAAGGCAAATCAACAAAAGTCTTCTATCTACTGTCATGGCATGCATGAATCTGATATTCAGAGGGTAGTAGATGTTTCTGGATTTTCTAGAAGTATGTTGCCATTCAAATATTTGGGGGTCCCTATATGTTCTAAGAAGATCTCTGTGGCTCAGTGTGCTCATTTGGTGGATAAGATGATCACTAGGATAAAAATTTGGAGTTCTAGGAATTTATCCTATACAGCAAGAATGCAGCTTGTTAATTCAGTTTTACTAAGTTTGCACATGTATTGGGCACAAATTTATGTGCTTCGAAAAGGTGTTCTTCAAGATATAGTGAAGATCTGCAGAGCCTTCCTATGGAGTGGCCATGCTTTCAGTCATAAACCAAGCAACATAGCTTGGGATAAAGTCTGTAGTGACAAACACACTGGGGGGTTGGGGTTTAGAGATGTTCAGAAGTGGAATATTGCCTTTATGGGGAAATATGTTTGGGCTTTAGTCAAGAAGCAGGATAATGTGTGGATTAGGTGGATTAATTCAGTCTACTAGCTTAAAGGATGGGGATTGGTGGGAGTATCAGCCTGGTTCTACTGCTAGCTGGTACTGGAAGCAAGTGTGCAATACAAAGGAGCAGCTCAAACAGTTCTTTACTTGTGCAGATTTTGAGAACATGCCTCATTATTCAGTGAAACAAGTGTATGAGAAACTCCTAGGGGACAAGACAAGGGTGCATTGGGACAAAATGGTTTGGAATAGGCTGAATGTTCCAAAACATAGATTCATTTGCTGGTTGGCTGTTCAATCAAAGCTTCAGACTACAGACAAACTAGCAAAGATAGGCATTAGTCAATCTGCTAGTTGCTTGATTTGTGGCTTGGATGATGAGACTCATCAGCATCTCTTCTTTCAGTGCCAGTATAGTAAGCAAATTATTATAGCAGTACATCAGTGGATAGGTTTCTCTATTCATGGCAATTTGGTTCAGTTAGTCAGAAAAGCTGGACAAAGTAAAGCTTCAAAGTTCAGGAAGCAGGTGTATTTTGCAGCTGTTGGTGCTGCTGTCTACCTGATCTGGAGGTGTAGAAACACAAGTTTTTGGGATAACTCCATTCCCACTGTCAGTCAGAGTATGAAGGATTTGAAGCAAATGGTCAAGAGCAGAATTCAGGTTGTTCTGCCAAAGCATGTAAGCAAGAGAGATAGTGAATGGTTCACAAATTTGTAATAGCCTTTTAGGCATTCTGGTTGTGTTTTAGAGCTTGTTTAGCTTTGTGTTTGCTGATTTCAAGGGCATAGAGTCCAACCTAGTTGGTTTGTATGTCTTGGAATTGGCTTAAGGTGTAATTGTTTGATCCAATTAATATATTTCTCTCTTGCTTAGCAAAAAAAAAAAAAAAAAAAAAAACAGTTGTGAACAAATGTGGATTGCATGCCTTATGTGATTGTTGAGTCATAACAGAGTCTCAAATTGTAAATCATGTAAAGTGAAACTGAGTAGCAATAGCTTTAGACTGTGCACGTCTAAAGTGACGGACAAACAGGAGTTGAAGTTCATGGTGGTAGCCCATGGCCTTTTCTGGGACCGGATTGATCACCGTGTTCTATTTTTATTCAAATGTTCCTCGATATCGTAGGTCTCTGAGGTTACGGAGTCGCGCCCGTACCTCGTCTTCCTTAGTGAAGACTGCCGGACGGACAACTCGTTCCATTGTCTATTTCAACTAAAATAATATTATTGCTAAAAGTCTAGCCTAGTCTAGTTTGGTCAAGTATGGTCGTCAAACTATCATGTTTTGTCTGCCCTTGTTTGTGTTCATTAGTATCATGTTAGGGTTGTTCGTTTAATAGAATCATGTTAGGATTATTATTGATTTAGTATGTAGTACTCAACTTTGCTGATTACGTGCTTTTGCTTGTGCATGTTGATCATGGCTATGCCTTATTGATCCTGTGATGACCCAATCTTTGGTGAGCAGTCTCTAAGGATCAATAAGCATTGTCCATATGCAGGTTTGAAGATGTTGCATCATTGGGATCGGGAATAGAGAGCTTGTATTTAGTTTTGATTTGCTAAGTTGACTTTGGTTTGTTTAATTGGACTTTAAACTTGTCGTACTATTTATATTTCCTTATTTTCGTTGGTTGATTTTTGGAACTAAACCTGTAATCGATTATTTATAAACCTAAAGTTAGTTTTATGTTTTTCGCTGCAAAATTCTGAATAAGCCGTTACGTTTTCACACGGGCGATAATGCCTTGATAATTCTCTACGTTTTATATTAAAAGGTTATTTTAGAAAAGAGAGAATTGTCGGGGTGTTACATTACAGGCATAACTTGTAGCAAATTATTCATCAAAACTATGTATGATTGCAGAGCAATGCCAAACTTTCTCTAATCAGATTGAGCCTAGTCAGATTGTCATTAGTAGAATTTTGTTTAATATAGGTTGTACAAGGTACAAGTTAAGTGTTTGTTCCCTGCTGTGGGAGCTTTATTTTCTGTTGTTGCTGGTGTTAAGTTGTCCAGTTGTAACCTTCTTTGTTGATTAATAAAATCTATTATTATTTGGAAAAAAAAAATCATGTGAGAGAATCACCTTTAAAATTCCAACATCCCAGAGTATTTTATCTATGCATCGGCAATTGATCAGACTCGGGTCGGAGGTAGTAAACTCCGAATTCGATTCATTTAAAATTCAGACACCAAAATTGCATTCATATCCAAATCCATTTAAAATTCGAACTCCAACATTGCATCTATATCCAAATCCAAATCCATATCCATTTACTTACATATCCAAATCCAAATCCATATTCAAATCCATATTAGTTGTTACACTTCTAAATTAGGAATGACCTCACAATTATTATATTGTCTCTCTCTTCCCACTAAATATTTTTTTGTCCCCACACCCTCTCTCATTCAATTAAAAAAATACCCCACTAACTCCTATTGTATTTTTTTTAATTCTAAAATAAATTAGAAATCCTATTTCTCATTTACCAAAATCTAATGAGTTTCTAATAAATTAATAAATTTCAAATATACGCACTTTAATTAAATATATTAGATTAAATTAAAAACTTTCTTTCAAAAAAAGTTATGTACAAAAAACAATAAACTTTGAAATAATATCGGGTCAAATTTGGACTCAGTTTTGACTCGGGTCAGACTCGAATTCGGTTCGGATTCTCTGCAGACTCCATATCCATCCAGATCCGAATGTTTTTAATCTGATTCAGACTTTTTTTTTTCTCGGATTCAAATCGAAATTTTTTCTTCGGATCGAGTCAAATTCGAACGTAATTGCCATCCCTATCTCCAAGACTACAAAATCTGGAAATCAACCTTTCGTTGCCCTAACTCCCTAAGGGCTAAGGAAGTAAAAGAAGTAAAAAGTTGTACTACACCCAAATTGCAAGCGAAAGTATTTAGCTCAATATAAAATCAATAAGCTTTCTTATAGGTATGGAAAATTCAACAAGCTTATAACCATTTTTTCCCTACAAATAAACAGGAACCATTTTTTGCCAGAAATAAACAGAAAAGATTGATGTTATAGGCTCCCTAGTATTGATTCAATAAACTAATTATCTGTACAACATACTGTGATAAGGGATAATAATGAGTTTGTTTCTCATGAGTACTCTCACGTCTCAGCGAATCTCAGTGATCAAAGATAACAAGGCCTGGCCAAAACTCACTTAACCAACCCGCTACGGACCCGCCAAGTCTTTGTGATTGCCATGATAGAGAACAGAAGCAGAAGACGAAAAAATATCAGCTCCATTGTAACATTTCCTCTTCATCTAGTGAACCTCGTTAGTGATCTCCACACAATTCAGTATCCTGCCAAATAATCTAATAGATGCGCAATGCAACTACTTTAATTCCTATAATACCCTCTCTAGAGGAAAGAAATACACCCACCATGCTTTCAGAATGGGAACTAATGCCCCCAACAAATGACATTCAAGAATAACACATCATCAATCCCACCAGCCCCAGGAAATCAAAACTTCTCAAATCACCTTAAAAAATCAATCAGAAAGAATCTTTTACTCGGATGGTATGCGAGGAAACAAAAAAAAAATTCAAAGGCTGCCCAGAAAAAGATGGAAGTAAACATTTGTAGAACAATGTTTTATGGGAGTACAACATAAATGCATGGAACTATCGCACTACCTCAGAAAACAAAAGACTAACATACTCTTGCAAATCTTACTCACGACAAGCAATGCATCTACATTGATTCCAGGTTTACATACTTCGTATATTATTTGGTACACACAATTACAATTACATCAGTTCAAGCAATTTTGCATCACATTCAGAGTCGATGTCGTTAACATCAATAAAATGCACTGTGGCAAATAATAGAAAATCTTGAATTCAGCATGAGAATGAACGCAAAACCATACATTTACAACTACCTAAAGAGTAAGCTTGAACAAACATTATGATCTGGAGAACATAAAAATGGTAATCTGTGTTCTTCATGCACCAATCAAATTGGAATAAAATACTTGAAGATATGAGGGCCAGCACAGATAATAAACACACATGGATATGCAGTTAGCAAACATCATCAGAACTTTTTCTTTTAATATCATGCGAAGGGGGCAGTCCAAAAAACACTTAAAATTCTCAGAAAATGCAACATCAAATATAGGCATACCATTCACTCTATATAGCATGTGCCTACACTCTATAACTGAGTAAGTGAGAAGCATCATCTAATTCGTCCGTAGACACTAAACACCTTTCTTTGCTTCTGCGACTGAAATCAATAGTTGCATTCCCAATTAACAGGAACAGAAGTAGCTCACTCCCCAAATGATCATGCAGATTGATTCCCAGGGCCATTTGTGATTCTCTGTATCAAGTCTCTCGAGCCTAATAGGAACTCAAAACAGGGACAAGGACCAAACTGCAAGAACTACCCCACTGGTCAGGACTTTGTTGACAAACAAACATGTACGGGCAAGTTGTATACACATGACCTTAATAGAGCCACAATTGTCTGTGAATTGAACAGCCTTTAAGACCACGGAACAAGAAACGACCAAAATTTCCATTGACCGTAACATTGCAAGACAACAGCAGATTACAAAAGGAACACCCTGCACTTCTCACTGCACCACTCATATTCATCTTGCTGATAAAACCCCAAAGACCTCACATTTTTCATAACTTATTACCAAGACACAGTGGAACAACATTAGCAACAACGGAACCGAACCATGTACCAAAAAAGGAGCACAAAAGGCCAATAAAGCCTGCCAAAACCACAAAACAATTAATATCATAAAACATCCAAGTAAAACAAACATCAAATTAGGATAAGAAATTACCCAGTTCTCATTTCCAAAATTCGTTTTAAAATGCGCATTAGGCACTAGGAAAGATCAAAGGACAATGCCACAAGAACAAAACATCTTGGAACTTCCACAGACACGTACACAGCTCATAACAACCGAATGATATATACTCAGGAACATGGTGCGCACAACCAGTTATACGTCCAACTAACCCACACCAAAACCAAATGGCAGCGAAGAAAGAGCAATGCACGTGCATGTAAATCAACCAGGTATGGCAGCGAAAACAAGATTCATATATCTAAAGAGCCAAATCAGATGTCCCCATTAAGCAAGCATAAGATCGCATCATAACATCAGTGAGCTCCTGAAACAGAAAATACTCCCACAGCGGGACAAATGGATTTCCTGGTGTAGAAACAGAAAGTAGTTCAACTCTAATTACGCATTCCAAGTCTGAAACCACATAAGATGTCTTCCACTAAGTACAACACAGTAAAAAAAAGCTCCCTCTCTTCGTGAAGATTATCCTGTAGAACAAACATCATCTTCACAGCTGAAATTGAAATGGTAATGTGGTTAGTGTAGGTTAAAAGTAAATGACAAACCACAAGCAGAAAGAATGTTACATACCATTCAAACCCTTAGCGGTAGCCCCCAGATCCTGCGCGGTCATATGGGCCAGAACGGTCGCGGCTGTACCTATCACTTCCATATCCTCCTCCACGGCTACCAGAATCTCTGTAACGTCCACCTCCACCTCCCCCTCCGCCACTATAGCGATCCCCACCATGGTCACCGCCGCGATCACCGCCGCGGTCAGGTCCATAGCTACCACCTTTTCTTTCACCTCTTCCTCCATACCTACCACCACCCCTACCTCCATCATCAGATGGACATTCACGAGCAAAATGTCCGGGCTTACCACATTTAAAACAGTCACCACCCCCACCAGATCCCCTTGAACCTCCAAAACCACGATCACGACCGCGGTCACGGTCGCCGCGATCACGACCACGGTCACGGTCACGGTCGTCATCTCGGTCCCTAGAAGAGCCTTGGGTAGGTTGAGCCCTTTCCACAGTGATAGGACGGCCATCTAGGTCAACACCATTCATTTCCTCAATAGCTTCTTCCATAGCTCTCTTGTCATCAAAAGAAACAAAACCAAATCCACGAGAACGCCCAGAAAATTTGTCCAACACAACCTGTGTTCACGGTATAACTCAATAGTCAGGAACGGTAGAACTCAATAGTCAGGAAAAAAAAAAGAATAAACATAGTTCTTGAAATAACCGTTCACATTCAAATAATAGACGCTAAATTTCAATCAAAGTACTATCGTAACTAAATGAACAATTCCACTTGGAAAATTAAAGATTATGAAGATACGATTCTCAAATTTTCTTAAGTAGGCAATAAGTCTACCGAACAATGAGTCCATACACAAGAAAAGGAAATTAATTCCTAATCCTTTTTCACCCACTCAGATAGAGATGAAATCCACTAAAACAAGTGCCGGGAGTTCTGAAGAAAAAATTACACTGCCCGTGAATTTAATGGTATAGACATGATGCATACCCAAATTACATGTGAGGATAAGCCCGAGTGCCTGACAGAATTTTATTTGCTCCCTACCACAAGGAACCCATACTAACATGACTTCCATCAACAATCAAAGATCTATGAAAAAGTAACTTTTCAACTGTAGCATAACTAGGGTACAAACAAAACTTACTTTGGCTTCAAGTAGACGACCATACTTTTCAAATGCATCTCTCAGACCTCTATCAGTAGTAGACCATGAAAGGCTACCCACGAAACAGCGAAATTCATCCACGTCTCCCATGATTTTACCTACAAAATAGGCAAACAATATTTCCACATCCAATTAAACAGATGAAGAAACTCAAAATAACAGCAGAATTAGGTACATGAAAACAACAAAAACAAAAAAAAATATACTGTATCTAAAAGTCAAAATCATGCACAAGACCAGGGAAGTACACCAAATTGTGCTTATAAACAACCACCTAACAGGAAGACGAACGCACTGTAATAATTGTACATGGCCCATTGGTAATCAGACCAGTAGAATACTAGTACAGTACTAAAATGTTGAAACACAAAATGATTTCTTTAATGATAGATAAAGATGACCACAAACCAATTTGAGGCTCTAGTGGAAACATTAAAAAAATCTAATAAAATTTACAATAATCGGTAAATTAACAAGAAATGTTCTCTTTAAAGATAGATAACTGCTAACCAATTGAACCTTTGTGACAACATAAAAAAACCCTATAAATTACAGCTCTGTCTTTCTCTCTCTCTCTTTATATATATATATATATATATATATATATATATATATATTCCCAACCCTCAGAACCAATTTCTTCTGGCTCAGATCATTAAGATTAACAATTGGCCAAGACTTAACTAAGGACCTGCAATACGCTCCAACAAAACTATAATCACAGTGATGAAAAAATGGGCATTCTTCCCTCCCCCAGGCATTCTTCCTACATAATCAGTTACAAAGACCTACCGCAAGTCAATTGGCTCCGATAAGGAAGCCCAGAAACTAATACTCTAAGGACCTGCGATGCCCTCCCACAAATGTGTAATACGGTTGCGAAAAATGGATATTCTTTATTCCTCTCCCGTCCCACTCCCACCCCTTCCCTAAACAACCAGTTACTAAGACATACCGCAAATCAATCAGCTTTGAGAACAAAGTCCAACACTAATACTCTAATCAGAAAATCAACCCCTCACAAGCACTTAGCATCAACCCATCCACAAAAACAAATCACATGAACAACATCATTTTACGTTGTTATCCCACAAACAATGATAGAATCAAAATAGTGAATCACGAATCTATCAAAAGTAAAGACAGAAACTTCAACTAATCAAATGAGATCGAAAATTAGGTTTCCGAAACAAATTCATCCATTCAATTGAAAACAATAGAAGAGCAATTCATGAAACATACTAAGGTACCTAGAGCGAAAAACAAAATCAAACAATTAATCAATAAAAAGCTAGCAGTTTCAACATAGATCTGACCTCGCAGCAATGAAATTAAAATCAGCCAAGAAATGACAAATCGATAGTAAATGATGATAAGAATACAGATCTGATAGTGATCCACCGACAATAACAGATAGATTGCGAAATACGAAGGATAGGGAGGGAAGAACCTTCGGCAGATGAGTTCGCGATAAACCCTAATTAGCCAGACTGTCGCTCAGCAAAACAGAAAGCTGAACGAGGGATATGCTTTGTGAAAGTGTCAAAGGGCATATTAACATTTTGGGGTGAGCAAAATAGGTGGGTACCGGACTAACCAATTCCATAACCCGACATGAATTGCTGGATCTGAATCCAAAACCGGTTCAACTACTATAGGACTATAGTACCCGATCCGTGACCGGCCATGAATTGCTGGATCTGAATCCGAACCCATTTGTTTTCCAATTATCGACACTGAAACTATTATGGAGTACAATACTTTGTATTAATAAAATAAATTAATCAATCTCTTGTCATTTTATGTCGTTACAGTTCTCGTCTTTTAACCACCATTTCCCTTAGCGTACTCTCACCAATGAACTAAAAATAAATAAACCACCACAAACAAAATATCAATCAATACCTAGTCAATACCTAATATTTAAAAAAGATAACCATCTCTATTTTAAAGACACGTAAGCAACACCGTTATGAAGACATGTGGCGGACACATCAGCATCACCCATCTTCCCTATTACCTTCTCGTGAGCATTCAATTGTTCCTCTCTAATTAAACCTTCAGTTCAAACTTCATTCAAACTCGATTCAATTAAACCTTTAATTCAATCCTATTAATCTACTCTCATTAACTCTACCTTATAATTTAATTTCCAATTTTCGGTAGAACTTCAACCAATCTCGCCATCTTCTCTCTTCCCCCAATATTATTCAATATAATTAATTCAATCCCTTAACTTTCTCCTCTACAATTACCAACTCAATAGTTTTAATTTATACTATCATCCACTAACTATTTATAGTTGAGACAATTTAGTTGTGAAATTCATATCCCTAAGTATCCAACCTTTCTAAATACCACTTATGGAGGCTTAACACCTTTGCTAATGGAATCAAAAGAATGCAATAAGCATTATTGCACGTGCAAACTATCAATCCACGATTCTGATTAAATCCAATATATTTACAAACAACACAAACTACCAACATATCTTGCACAACCATATCAAATTGTAATAGAATGTGAGTGTGGGTTAGGCAGTAGAAAATCAAGAGATGAATAACAATTATCAGATGATTTTACAGATAAATTGTTGTAGAATGTGAGAGTCCAGGCGTTAGAATGTGAGAAATGGAAATTAATTTGTGGTTTACAGTGGTGAGGAAGAACAATGAACAGAGAGTGATCGGATAGAGCACGAAAGTGAGTGGAGGGGGTATTCTAATTTTCTAGAGGTTTTTTTGTTTTTTACTTTTTTGTAATTTGTTTTTATAGTAAGGGATCCTCCTTTTCTTTTTCTTAATAGCAACGTTTGATGTTTCACACTTCTGTGAGGGGGTCGAAAAAGCACGAGGCTAATGCGTGACCTCGTCCCTCGTGGGCGCGACGTTGTCAGATCAAGTATAATTGGATTTCCTGTGAGTTTACACCCAATCGACTAGTAATATAGGAGTCGTCATTCAGTTTTTAACGATAATGAGAAAAACTGACAAAACCCAGTTATCATGACATAAAGGGAGTGCAATTATGTTCGACCACGACGGCCATAGGTTCCCTTGTGATCCCTGGTGTGGGGATCGCTCAACGTACACCCGCAGGGCAGAGATTGAGAGTTCGGGGGACTGTAGCTACCGAGAGGAGTGCTCATCGATAATACTCCAGAGGCAGGTTATCCTTACTAGCTCAGCATAAATAATTGAAGGGACATGCGTTAAACTATTAAACTATTCTGAATTGATTTTAGCAATATGCAACACATAACACTAAATCGATCGTGATTATCTTATTTAGATTGATTTAAGGTACCTAGCATGGTAATTCAATTGTGCAAGGTATTATCTTATTAGGCGTGATAGATCAATCAAGTTAATAGTTTGACAATTTTATAAAAGGGTGATGAAAGCGATTAAATCATATGAGGGACACATTACAACGCACCCTTAAGAGGTGCGTTGTGGTTCTCAGAAAACTAACCACTTGGCTTTGCTATTTCTCCTTTTATTTAACGAATCTCGGGTTTCTAAGCAATGTTCAAGTATTTAGGCTTAATTCATCAAGCTACAAGGGGCAGGACGCGTTCTGTTCGACTTTTGGGTCGATTGCGACAGAACGCCGGATCAATTCCGCAGCGTGAGGCTTAGGCTTAAGGCTAGAGTCAATACTTTGGTTATGGAATTGTGTGTTGTTTTCACGTCGATTTTAGGCTGTATTTATAGGAAAAGAATGTGTGGAAAGATAGATTTTAAGATACGAATCCAAAAAGAATCCGGAAATAAAACGGCCCCAGGCATTTTCAGCGCCCAGGGCTGGGCACCGAAGATTTCGGTGCCCAGATCCAGGCGTTGAAAATGGGATCTGGGCCGAGTTCTTTGTCAGATTTGGACTCTTAGAACACGGAGCTTTTGAGATTTATCCGAGTCTTTTAGTGCGTATTAACTTATGACGGAATGCGTCTGGGCCCGTTACGAACTCTAGGTTCGTTAGGAATTTAATTAATACGTAACTCTTATTTTTTAATTATACCAGGAATGCAAATTCTATCTCTTTTAGGATTTATGTTGGAGTGCAACACATAATTCTGACAGGTTTCTATCTTTTATGATTTTGCCACTTTTAACAATTACCTTTTACGGCGGTTACTATTCTTAGCAGGTTTCTATAAATAGCAGTTTTGGCTGAAATGAAAGGGTGATTGAGATTCGTTATTTTATAGGAGATGCGTTGCCAAGTGGAGATTTATGTTCTCATCATCGAACCTTCCCTTTCGGGAATGGGGAAAAAAGTAGGCGTCTACAGTTAGCCCCCACTTTGACTGAGTCTCGAGATGACACGATGGTCAAAGTACTAGACGGAGTGCGTCATACAAGCCATGGTGTATGTTACCTGTTTTGCGAGGGTCTCACGAGCCCCCGAGTGATAACATTTGAATTAAGGGTCATCACTTGAAGTGTTAACACATTCCTCACGGGTCATTGGAATTTGTTAACTGATAGTATAGAAACTCCCTCACTTTGTCATTGGAAGTATCTAAAGATGTTTTCGAAATCAAAGCTATAAAGTGTACTAGGCCTGGCCAAGCCCAATCACAAGGTAAAACATTTTTAAAGATTCTCATTTTCAGGGTTAGCTAAACGAGAAAACCTCCTTGTTTTTATAGGACGTAAAACGAAGGAAAATCCAGCACATCGTTCTTTTTTGGAAAAACGGAAAACCAATCCTTTGATTTTTGGAAAAGGGAAACCATCCTTTGATTTTTGGAAAAGGGAAACCATCCTTTTATTTTTGGAAAAGGGAAACCATCCTTTGATTTTTGGAAAAGGGAAACCATCCTTTGATTTTTGGAAAAGGGAAACCATCCTTTGATTTTTGGAAAAGGATAAACCGGGAAAAGTTATCTCTGCAGCAACTAAGGACCTGCGTGGTTAGTGACGCAGACCCCGCCCGCTGAAGGTGGGCGAGCCAGTCTGCTGAGGGTGGACACCCCGTCTGATAGAAGTCGACGAATCTGTTTTGATGTTTTGAAAATAAGGACCTACGCGGTTTGTGACGTAGACCCCGCCGGCTGAAGATGGCGAGCCTGTTTTTGTTTTTTGAAGAATTTATTTTCTTTTCATTTTCGAAAACTGAGGACCTGCGCGGTTAGTGACGCAGACCCCGCCCGCTGAAGGTGGGCGAGCCCTGTTCGCTAAGGGTGGACGCCTCGCCCGCTGGAGGTGAGCGAACCTGAATTCGTCTTTTCGATTTGGGACTCGCGTGGTACGTGCCGCGATCTTGCCCGATTGAGGTGGGCAAGTCCCTATTTCATTTGTTCTTGTGATTTCTTTTGAATTTTTTTATTCATTCTTGTAAGAGCGAATTCTTTCGAGGGATGCTCGGATTTAGTTGCAACCTGAATGTGGGTTGACAACGTGCTTAGACGGACCATTGTCTTGTGGTCATCATCTTTCATGGTTTTGAGCTAGTCTTTACGGCTCAATTTTGCCACTACCTGGATCCTTGATTAGGGGACTATGTATAAGTATCAACGGTGACCTTTGTCTTGAGGTCGTAATCCGGTTTTATCTTTTGAGATTATCCAAACACGAGACTTCGTACAGCGTAGTCTGGGAATATTGTTTTAACTTTGCATACTCTCTTTTGAAATATATATTTTCTTTCGAGCCCCCAAGCACTCGTGCTTGACGGTCATTTCTTGTCAAAGAGGTTCCTTGGGGATACGCATTTTGTAATGTCCTTGATCGTGTTTCGGATCGTGCTCGTAAGTGCGAGCGATCTTTGTAGTGGTATGCTACTTTGATGAAGTCGTGGAGTGCGACTTTCAGTAAAGAAATCGGCAATTTTTGAGCCGAATGGATACGGCAGGACCCTATAGAAGTCAGGGTTTCTTTTGGGCCTGGGCTCATTTTCGGCGCCCAGGCCTGGACGTTAGAAATAATTCACGCCCAAGTGGGGCGTTGAAAATATTGTTTGGGCTGGTCTTTTGATGACACGGTTGACCTCTTGTTCGTTCGTTTATTTCACTTGGAAATTCTACGTATTCTCTTCTCTTTTGTTTTTCTTTATTTTTGGAACGTAGAATTTTATTAGAGATCACAATGAGTTGAGTGATCGTGATGATTTCTCGATAATCCGTAGCCGATTGGTGGACTACGGTTTTTGTCGCTTTGGGGCGATTCCGCTGAAAGTGGGCGAGTCTATATGGCCCAAGGAACATACCTTGAGGCGTAAGACTTTGATCGCGTATATATATTTTTTATTTTGCTACGGTCGTTTCGTAGCTTGGAGCCCCCAAGTATGCATGTTGGGATGCTTCCTTTTGGCGTACAATTTTTGTAGGTTCTTTCGAGAAAGATGCCTTGGGGTTCCGCTCGTGTAGGTGCGAGCTATCCCTTCCGTGGTAGGTAATATTTTGCTACCTTTAATCCTTAATGTAGAAGTCGTGTGGCTTGCTTTTTGAATTTGGGCGATAAGTAGTCTTTGCCTCATACTCTTGGTCGTGCCCGCATTAGTGCAATATGCCTTACTCTTTTTTTTAGACTTGTACCGTGGGATGGTTGAACTTATGGTGCGACGTAGGCTTGTGTGGCCTAACAGCGTGTCTTAGAACATTCCTCCGGGTGTTGGGATATTATTATTATTTTTTGCATTGGAGTACTTCATCACGCCTCGTTCAGGTGCTCGAACAAGTGTAGCACCTTCTGCGTGGGTGTGCACGACTTATTACTTCGTTCGATGCGAGGATTCATAGATGTTTTTTTTTATCTTTGATTTTTCTTTCGCTTTTGCTTTGGAACGACGTAGACTGTGTAACGGGCGCTTGTAGGGCGAGCGTTATGTGCAGTAGTTTGATCGGAGTTTTGGTGACTCGCGATTTTCAGTTACCCTTGTTAGTGGGGTGACTTTATATATTCTAAGTAGGGCTTAGAATTTGGGAGGGGTTGTAGCCATTCTAAGGTTCGTTTTACACGATCAAACCTTAGGATTGTGCCCCTATGACGTGTGTATAGCATTAGCGTCGAGAATTTGCGATAAAATCGTCATTTCGAGCATTTTTAGAGTGTTTTTCTCAAGCCCCCAATTGTAGCTACGGGATTGGCTTGGTGCTATAATGCTTGGCATACGTTTTTATGCATTCATGGTGACATGGATCATGAATAGTTTGAACCAGACTCGTTTAGTGCGAGGTACTTTCGAGTAGTGATTTGCTACTTCTCTTGTAAATGTCGTATTCTGAGACATTGCCATGGTCAATGTAGTCACATGTTGAAGTGTGCCTTGACCAAAAGCTAGGTGCCTTTATTTACCCATAATCATATTTAGAAATCTTTTTGACTCACTTGCAACATCGAGATAAACGCATACTTAGCTTAAACCAACGACACTTTATTATGTTCGAAGAAGTCTTTGAAAATTATTTGAAATCCGAGTCCTACTGTGTACAATCCGAGGGTCCTAAGTAAGTTGACTTATAGAAGGGTTCGTACAGGATAACATGAGTGAATCAAAATACTGTTACGATTTTCGGAATGCTGTCTAAGGATTTGCTGGAAGCCAGGGTGCAGGCGTCAAGATATTACTTGTGCCCGTGTGGCACATGCTTCAGGCTTTTAGGGCCATCAGTTCCAGGATTGCGGGAATATAAACCGCTTTCAAACTGACTTAGATTTACTTGGTGTATGTATGTACAAAAGGTCAAGGTATACTTAGTTCTTTTCCTAGTTCTTTCATTTCAATTTTTAGCCCCCAGTTCCTATTATGTCTTCTCATTAATGATGCTTTCAAATTTCGATTTTAGATGCCCGTGTCATATGTCTGAGTAGGGTGAGCCTTGGTTAAGTGCAAAGTCCTATTGACAATGTCTGATTTTTCAAAGGAGATTCGCAAGCATTTGAATTACCATGAACGGGTGCCCTGAGTTCGAAGGAACGATGGGGCGATGCCGTAGAACAATCCTCTTTATTGCAAGCTTACTGCCTTTACTACTTATTTGCGATTATGACTGTGTCTAGTGGTGAAAGAAGGTCTTTAAGTGAGTTACTTTGCTTTAGGGAGGGTCAAGTCGAGTACATTAGAGGTCATGGACGCTCGCGCTAGCCCCCATTCAATTGAGGGAAAGCGGTCTTTTGAGTATTGGCTAAGTGCCTAGGAGTGTGAGTGCTCCTTCTGGCAAGGGTACGTGCCCTTTTAATTTTTCGATGTGTGCTCATTTTGGCATCTTGATGACTTGGATTCTTCCTTTGACTTAAATTTTTCTTTCGATTTGGATTGCAAATAATTAAATTTCAATAAGGGACTCCATTTTTTATTCTTGTTATTCTATAGGCTTTAACATTTTTGCAAATTGGGGACCGAATCATGGATTGCCTACGTATCCGTCTTAAATAGATTTAATTTGGAATCAGGTCTTGCGTAGTTTTTAGCCAGAAAATGGTTTCTTAGAATGCCGATTTTAAACAAGTACGTTCGAGTGGAATCGTAATGTTTGAAATAGGGTGAAATAAGTGTACGAAAATTTTGGAGCGCGCGTATTTTGCGTATTTTATATGATCTTCTACCCCCAAGTGTTCGTTATTCTTCCGCATGTGTATAGAAACGGCGCCCAGGGCTGGGCGTTATAATTTTTGGCGCCCAGGCCTGGGCGTTGAAAACGTGTTCTGGGCTGCCTTTTTGCGCTGCTCCTTTTCGTTTTGTGCCAAATATTTGCGAATCTTTTTTGTGCGCTAAATGATTCTTTTTCTTTTTAGACGAACTTTAAAGGCGCTTTGCAAAGTTTCTTTTTTATTATTATTATTTTTAATTTTTTTTTTTTTTTACGTAAAGCGTAGAATGTACTTTTCATTTGTCTTTTTTTATTCGTGACTCAAGACGGCTTGAAAGATGGGTTGAATGAGATAGGATAATTTGTATAGTTATTAGTCAAGCATGAGGATTGGAAAGGGTAGAAGATCGTAGAACTTTATGTAGTTTTTGTGGTATGATTTGGATTGGTTGACTCAATTCTTTTCCTTCGTTTACTTGGGTAAATTTCGCACTTTGGGAGGTACGGGCTAAGTATTTCATGGCTCGCTCTTTTCGCTCTTCCTTTTCTCTTTCTCTTTTTTCTTTTTTGTTTGGGATTTCTCCCTCTTTTTATTTGGGCTAAAAGGTAGATGGTTGTGGTCTTTGAGTCACGAGGCGAGACTGAGTGAGCCTCGTTTGGTAGGCCTATAGTGGACCTTTAATTTTAGTAGGCCTAGGGTGGACCTTTAAATTGTCTTACTTTGCAAGCGTATTTAGTCGTTTCTTAAAATGTGCAAATAGCGTATATTCAAAATGTTGTTTTTACTTTATTGAAATTTAACGAAAGAATTACATCGAAAATAATTTTTTTGCTTCTTTTCAGACTCCAGTTTCCGGGATTTAATTGGAAGTTGTGATTTAGACTCGAACTTTCCTTAATTTTTCTGATTATAACCCGTGTATGAATACAAGGAGGTGGCCTAGACTCAAAATAATGACGTGGCGTAAGCCTATAATACTTGTCCAAACGACTTTCAGACTTAGGCTAATTGGACCATAACTTGCGTTGGTTGACACTTTAGATTTTAACCCTTGGGTGTTCATTTGTCATGCGCCATTTTGCTTAATGTTGGAAAGGTAGTTAGTTGGGGAGATCGAATTTTCATTTTTGCAAGACTAGAATCATCAGTGCGGCTTCCCTCTTAGTGTGTATTGCTTTACCCCAATGGTAGTCTTATGGCATGCCGGTTTGGGTATTTTCATGGTTCGTCATGTTGTATTCATGGAAAATCTTTTAGTCCGTACTTAGGAGTACTTCAAGGAGCGAGTGGCTCGAGAGGACTATGATAGTCGTGACCCAATGTGATCATAAGCCTTGAGGCCATTTTTTTTTTGCCAACGGTATTGACACCTTAGGCTCACTTTGGGGGTTGTGCGACTATGGAGGAATGATTTTCAGAATGTGACTGTTTCCATTTTGCAAATACTTGAATTACATAATATATTCTTTTTATTGGTGAGAGAGAGTATTGAGGCCGTTGATTCTTAGCAAGGGATGACAATTACATATGGGTGCTTATTGATTTCTTTTAAATGTTAGGAAGGGAGACTCAATATGGTTTAACCTTTTAACATGCAGAACGACACCAAGCATTAGGACCGATTCTATGTATAAGACAACTAAGACTTAGGATTTAGATTGTACTTTGGCATAGCCTAGTCTAGACTCGGATTTATTTATTTTTTATTCGAACATTATTTTTCCTTGAAAACTTTATTTGAACATCATTTTTTGAATACTTTGCCCATGTGACATTCAAGGTCATTTAATCAGCGTGCTCGGTTTAGTGCCGAACATAGTCGTCATAGGAGGCCTAGTGACGACACAATGAGTTGTTTAGTTTATAAGTCGTGTTTCAAAGTCGAGTGCCTTTTTTCCAATACGTCCTTGCAACAGATTTGTCGCTCATCATTCATTGTTTTTATGCGCGGGCACCAAAGTTGCTGGGCCTGACCAGTAGGCCAGGTAGCAACTTCGGCGCCCAGGCTGGGCGTGGAAAATGATTGGCGCCCAGCCAGGGGCGTTGAAAATGCGTCCCTGACTGGTACTCGTATTCTGTTCGCGTATCCTTTTTTCGTATATACGACTTGATTTTGCGTGCTTGCCTAATAACGTCCTTTACGCGTTGTGCAGCGTTGTGGAATCCGTTACAGGCTGTCCTGGGCGTCGCTTATTTTTGTGGCGATCGCCCGGGCAGCGGAACACGTATTTTGGTACAACTTTTTGGCCAATTGGTGTTTATGAATGTTTGGGCAACTTTTAGGGTCGTTGGTTTTCTAGTATTATTTGTCACACACAATCACATAATTCGCTACACACAACTAACATTACAACATGAAGCAGAATAATGTGTCACGTAGTTTATGATAGGCTTCTATGGGTAATATTTGCGCCGGCTTGGTACCTCTTGTGCTGAAACTGTCTAGTTAGGTATTCCATACCAATAGCGAGGACAAGTGTTTGCATCAACAAACAATTTTCCAACTCATTTCCAAAAGCATAGCTTTAGCTATTACATTCCACGATTCTCTTTGTCTTCGAGCTTTCATTCTTCAATCCACTGATTCGTTCCTTCATATACCTCCCCACCAATAGATAGAGACGAGTGGTTTTGTAACCGAAAGTTATAGGGTTGGATAACTAAGTGTATCGTCGATCCAACACATGCCCCGGTCGGGGAAGTACATTCACAAGCGAATTTCGTCCCAAGAGGCCAATCACGAAGTAAGCCAAGGGGGCATGCACCAATGAGAGGGACCTAGTGAAGGAAATAATTCCCTTGGTCCAAGTATGCATATAATATTAAGTCTAATAAATGCGGTTCAGTATTAATTAACAAGTTAATAATTCAGGGAGATCAAGTGAGCTGAATGCCTAGCTAGAGACCGCTTCAGTTCAAGTGGAATTAATGATATTAATCCACAACTTACTCTTGACTGAACCCGTAGGGTCACACAAATAGTACGTAAACGGATCAAGTATTTAATGGCATTAAATACTCCATCTATGAATATTCAGAATCGACGGATCTTGGTTTCAGTGGGAGCTGAGATCGTCACAAGGAAGAAATGAATACTCCGGAAACGATGATATTGCCGGAAACGGAAATATGGATCGTATCGGAAATATAAATATTATCCAAGTCGTAGATGTTGCCGGAAACGGAAACATGGTACGTATCGGAAAATATTATTGGAAATGGAAATATTATCGGAATCGGAAATATTGCCGGAAACGGAAATATTGTCAGAATCGGAAATATTATCGGAATCGGAAAATAATTCCGGAAATGGAAATATTAAATATTTGTTCGAAACGGAAATTAATCCCGGAATCGGAAATATTAAATATTGTTCGTATTGGAAACGAATTCCGGAACCGGGAATTTAATCGGAAGCGCATCGTACGAATTAGCATCGGACGAGGCTTGCTAGACGAAGGCCCAGCACGAAGCCAGGTCCGCGCCCAGCAAGCCGAGCGCCCAACATGGAGCTGCCACAACCTCGCCAGGCCCAGCGCAAGGCCAGGCCCAGCAAGGCCTTTGGCGCGCGCACGCTGAGCGTGCTGTTGGGCTGCGAGCAGCGACTGCTCGTGTGGGCCGCAAGGCCTGCACGGGTGGTGCGATGCTCATGGCCATACGATGCTCATGTTCGTAACGAATCCTAATCCTATCGGAATTCGTGTATTGATTAAATCCTAATCCTAATAGATTAAATTTATTATTTAGAATTCAAGTTGGATTCTAATTAATAAATCCAAATCCTAGTAGGATTATAATTCCTTTTCCATACCTCTATAAATAGGTGCCTAGGGTCATAATTTATAGACACAATTGAAGTATTCAAAGGTAAGATTTTCAAGAAAAATCAGCCACTCTCTTGCCCCTATTTAGCCGAAATCTATACTACCTTAAGGGCGATTCTAGTTGGTCAAGCTTAAGGCGGATCCGGACGTGCTGTGGACTATCTACGGAGGGACGACACTTGGAGTCCTAAAGACTTGTTCTTGTTCGGTTCGGGCGCAACTAGGGAGGGCACGCAACAAAGTGTATGCATCTGAATTATGCTAAATGATTATGTGTGAATAATATGTTTCCTGGCTTTATGGTTTTTCCGCATGATTTATGTTTTGTCATATGTATCATAACCTAACAGTGGTATCACGAGCCTCTTATTATTTTCATAATCTAAATTGCATAAACATGGTTAAATATTACAAATTTGCAAAGAATTAAAAGGGGTGATTAATTTTCGTAATTGTTAATTAATTGCAAATTGCGTTTATTTAATTATATGTACGCAGTTTTTCGGCAGAATGTTCGTTACTCAACCAAATCGAGTGATTTTTGTGTCAATTCCGCATGTAAAAGGCATTCTAAAATTTTGACAAAAATAGTAATTTTTCGTCGAAACCCAGAATTCCCAAATTCGAAGCCTAACTATGACGTTTCGGAGGTTTTAGTTTTTCGAACGCAAAAGTTTGTAAATTTAAGATGTTAAATTAAATATTTGCGATTCTTGTTGATAAATCTTGAATTTTTGATTGACCTACAGTATATGTTTAACAAGTTTGAATGCCTAGCCTTGTTAATTATACAACCTAATTTGTAATTATGATTAAATTGTTGAAATTCGAATAATTTAGAATTAATTTGATTTTCATAATTAATTAATAATTTAATTAGGTACCAATGATTAAAAACCACCATAAAAATTGTTAATTTGTGTTAAATTTTAAATTTTTATGACGTAGATTTGAATCCATGTTAATCGGAAATTAATTGATTAAGAAATTTTCGATTTTTCGCCCTAAAATTATAAAATTAATATGATTTATTAATTTGTCATTAAATTTGGAAATAAAAGTTTTATTTTTATGCAATTCGCTCATAAAACTTGCACGCACAAAGCAATGGACGCTAAGTGTTACCCTTAAGGGGTGTTGTATAGTGCGGGCATGCGACGACGAGCAAGGGAGCTCGTCGCCCATGTGGTACGAATGCAGCGAGCAAGGCGAGTAGCACGCGAGCACATGGTAGCAGCCCTGCCTTGCGTCGAGTGCTGCGATGATGCATGGGCGGATGGGCGAAGAAGCAAGGCGAGCGAGAATGGCAGGCGCGCGCGCGCGGGCAGCGAGGGGTGCCTCGCAGCACGAGTGCTGCCTCGCCCAGCCTCGCCAAGCAACTGCTGCTCTACGAAGCAGCGAGCGATGCTGCGCGCAAGCGTGGCTCGGCTTGCTGCGTTTGCGCGTGGCAGCTGCTCGTGCCTTGCTGTGCGATCACTCGTGAGGGGCGATGCTACCTCGAGGACTCGACGGGGCATGGGCGCAAGCCCATGGCCTCGTCTTGACCCGATTGATGCGTTTTGAATTTAATTTTTAATTTTCAGTTCGGAAACGATTTTAATTAATTTTAAAATTCGTAATTTAAATTGTTTTCTTGGATTTTAATTTTGAATATTATAATTATTATAAATTTTATTTATACTAATTATTTTACTAAAATTAAATCTTGAATTAATTTCAATTCGTTTAATTCAACTGAAATTAATTAAATTAATGGATTCGATCATAAATTTATATGAGCTTTAAATTTTAATTAAATTTGTATGTTTCCGGTTAGACTAGAAATACATTTTTATGTTTAAAATTAGTAAAGCATATGAATTTATTGGTTTAAGTGGGAGCATTTTTAGTCATAAACTCTTGATTAGGTCTACAAATCCTTTAAGGTTAAACAACTTGATTAGAATTAATAAGGACTGAATAATTGGTAGATTATTGGTGCCTTTAATTAATTGCTGCAAATATTTATGTGATGCATAACGTGTTTTACTAACCAGCTATGTGGGCCATTCATGATAATGAATGGGTGAATGGTATATATTGTATATGTACTGTTTTGCAGGTTATGGAGTGACTAGTATGGCCCAAATAGGATAGAAAATATGGTATGCGTACCATTAATTTGAATGTAATTGGTCTAATGCACCAAATTTGTTTTTCAATTTAAATATGGTCTGCGTACCATCAAATAGTTGTAATTAGTTTAATTATAGCTTATCCTATTTGAAGAAAATGGCGTCTCCCACGGTGAAATTCAAGACGAAGTTACCATTTTCGAGACGGACTTTGAAGTTGAAGCTTCAAGATGAAGTCGGGCCATACTAGATCACATTTATCTTATGCATGCTTTAAGTTATTTATTGCTTTAAATATGTCTTAATTATGCATGAGATTGTGGCTTGATTATGTTGCATGATTAAGATTTTAGTTCACTTAAAATCTAACCAACATAGTAAGAGCCTTAAGTTCCAAACCTAAAAATTGAGTTAAAAGGTGCCATGCCAAAATAAACACTTGCTTGGATATCCTTTACATCAATCTAGTAATAGTTTTCGCTGAGCGAGGTGTTACTTATTGGTCCTAAAGGGGTAAGGTACACAAATAATTGTGAGTACATGTTAGTTTTGGTGAAACTCAACGATATAAGTAAGGAGTCCTTTTATGTCGTGGCAAAATCGATAGGTTTACCTAATAAGTTCTTAGACGTACCTATCAACCAAGAGTAGTTTCTAGACTATTAGCAAAAGGCTTTTGCTTACCTAAAAGATTTTAGAATTGAGTCTAAATACATAATGTGCTTAATTCTTCAATGGGTTTTAGGGTCTTGGAATCATTTTATTCACACCTGCCGGAACACATAACTTGAATAAATTGCTTAATGAACATTGAATTATGCATGTATGCTAGAATTTAAGTTTATTAAGAGAAACTGTGAATGGTTATTTATTTGTTTATTCTTTTCAATTGTAGTTTTAACTATGGCAAACAACAATCAAAACATCATCATGGGTTCTAAGCTTATGGTGAAGCTGAACCTAACAAATTTTCTTGAATGGGAAGCTAAGCTAGTTGAAATAGTCATACTCAATGGACTTGAGTATGTACTGTTACATCCCATGCCAAGCTACTATGCCAGAGACATGACCCCTGAAAGATTTTTCGCCTGGGATGCGGATCTCAAAAAGGTTATGAGTCTCATGCTGAACAATATCCCTGATGAATGGGCTAGAAGGTTTGTAGCTTATGAACCTTTTACGCTCATCAAGAATCTGAGGGATATCTGTCGTGGAAGCAAGGAGGACAGGGACCTGAACGTCCATGAGTTGATTGAATCAATGTCTGGTCTAAAGGTTAGTTCTCCCAACAGGTGTTATAGGATGGAAGTCCAAGAAACACATGTTCAGCTCCTTCGCACTAAACAAAGGGTAGGCGTCCCACTAAGGTTCCATGTGGATCTTATGCTTTCATATTTCGATCGCCTAAGTCTGCTAGGAACACCAATAAGCGAAAGGATGGCAGTCTCTATCTTGCTCAATTCACTGCACAGTGGGTTTGGTCGCTTCAAGCAACTATACCTAAGTGAACCAAGAGAAGAAACAGTTGCAGAATTTGTTCACCTTGTCAGAAAGGCTGATATAATACTGGACTGCGAAGCCAAAGATTTACTCAAGGCTAAAGGGAGACCGTTCAAGAAAAGTGGAAAGTCCAAGGGCAATGCTAAATCAAAGCAGGACAAGTCCACATCAAGCTGTCTTTATTGTGATGGAATAGGCCATTACAAAAGAGAATGTCCAAAGCTAAAGGAAGATCAGAAGAACGGAACAGTCGTTCCATCTTCAGGTATTTTCGTTATAGACTGTATACTTGCTAATTCAACTTCTTGGGTATTAGATACAGGTTGTGGCTCACACTTATGTTCCAATCCACAGGGACTAAGAAGAAGTAGAAAGTTAAGCAAAGGTGAAGTCGACCTACGAGTGGGAAATGGAGCACGGATTGCTGCATTACCTGTAGGAACTTATTATTTGTCATTGCCCTCTGGTCTAGTTTTGGAACTGGAAGAGTGTTTCCATGTTCCAAGTCTTACTAAAAACTTCATTTCTGTTTCTTGCTTAGATGCTAAGGTCTTTTCCTTTTTAATAAAAGATAATAGTTGTTCGTTTTATTTTAAGGAGATGTTTTATGGATCTGCTAGATTAGTCAATGGACTTTATTTATTAGATCACGACAAACAAGTTTATAACATAAATACCAAAAAGGCCAAAAAGGATGATTCAGATCTCACCTATCTGTGGCATTGTCGATTAGGCCATATTAACTTGAAACGCATGGAAAGACTCCAAAAGGAAGGAATTCTAGAACCATTTGACTTAGAGGATTATGGTAAGTGCGAATCATGTTTACTTGGCAAAATGACAAAGCAACCTTTCTCTAAAGTTGGAGAAAGAGCAACTGAACTATTGGGTTTAATCCATACAGATGTATGTGGACCAATGAGTACAAATGCTAGGGGTGGTTTCAGCTACTTTATCACTTTCACTGATGACTTCAGTAGATATGGTTATGTCTACCTAATAAAGCATAAGTCTGAATCCTTTGACAAATTCAAGGAATTTCAGAGTGAAGTAGAGAATCAATTAGGCAAGAAGATTAAAGCACTCCGGTCTGATAGAGGCGGTGAATATCTGAGTTATGAATTTGATGACCATCTGAAAGAATGTGGAATTCTATCAGAATTCACTCCTCCTGGAACACCACAATGGAACGGTGTGTCGAAACGGAGAAACAGAACCTTGCTAAACATGGTTAGGTCAATGATGGGTCAGGCCGAACTTCCAATAGAATTTTGGGGACATGCACTAAATACAGCTGCACTCACTATAAATAGAGCTCCGTCTAAAGCTGTTGAAAAGACTCCATATGAGTTATGGTTTGGAAAGCCTCCAAATGTGTCTTTTCTTAAGATTTGGGGATGTGAAGTATATGTCAAGCGATTAATTTCAGACAAACTTCATCCAAAATCTGACAAATGTATCCTTGTGGGCTATCCAAAGGAAACAAAGGGGTATTACTTCTACAATACATCTGAGAACAAGGTGTTTGTTGCTCGAGATGGTATCTTTTTGGAAAAGAATCAAATTTCCAAATTGACAAGTGGGAGAAAAGTAGACCTCGAAGAAATTCGAGTTGAACAACAAACTCTAGAGAATGCTCAAGATGACATTCAGGATGAAACTCAGAGATCTTTAGAAGTATCTGGTGAGAATCATGGTCAATCTAGAAATGTAACCCCGCGTAGATCGCAGAGATATAGATCTCAACCGGAAAGGTACTTAGGTATTTTGACGAACGAGAGCTATGACATTCTATTACTTGAAAGTGATGAACCTGCGACTTACAAACAAGCTATGACGAGCCCTAGCTCCAAGCAATGGCAAGAAGCCATGCAATCTGAATTAGACTCCATGTCAGAAAACCAAGTATGGGATTTGGTCGATTTGCCAGATGGCTACCAAGCCATTGGAAGCAAATGGGTTTTCAAACTGAAAAAGGACAAGGATGGGAAACTTGAAGTTTTCAAAGCTAGATTGGTTGCAAAAGGTTACAGGCAAGTCCACGGTGTGGATTACGATGAAACCTTTTCACCAGTTGCAATGCTAAAATCTATTCGGATAATGTTAGCAATCGCTGCATATTACGATTACGAAATATGGCAGATGGATGTCAAAACCGCTTTCTTAAACGGCGTTTTAACAGAAACTGTGTTTATAACACAGCCTGAAGGTTTTGAGGATCCAAAGAATGCTAAAAAGGTATGCAAGCTAAAGAAATCTATCTACGGATTGAAGCAGGCATCCAGGAGCTGGAATATACGTTTTGATGAAGCAGTCAGTGACTTTGGTTTCATCAAGAACGCAGACGAATCTTGTGTATACAAGAAGGTCAGTGGGAGAAAAATTGCTTTCCTAGTATTATATGTTGACGACATATTACTTATCGGAAATGACATTCCTATGTTGAACTCTGTCAAGATTTGGCTTGGGAAATGTTTTTCGATGAAGGATCTAGGAGAAGCACAGTACATATTGGGCATCAAGATTTACAAAGATAGATCTAAAAAGATGATTGGACTTAGTCAAAGCACTTATATCAATAAAGTACTTGATAGGTTCAAGATGGCAGACTCCAAGCGAGGCTACCTACCCAAGTCTCATGGAATGACTCTAAGCAAGACTCAGTGCCCAAAAACACTTGATGAGCGTAGACGAATGAATGGGATTCCGTATGCATCATTGATTGGTTCAATAATGTATGCTATGATATGTACACGCCCGGATGTTGCGTACGCACTCAGTGCTACGAGCAGATACCAGTCAGACCCAGGAGAGGCACATTGGACTGCTGCCAAGAATATTCTGAAGTACCTGAAAAGGCACAAAGATGACTTCCTGGTCTATGGTGGAGATGATGAATTAATTGTTAAAGGATATACGGACGCAAGTTTCCAAACCGACAAAGATGATTTCAGATCACAGTCTGGGTTTGTCTTCTGCCTCAACGGAGGTGCAGTAAGCTGGAAAAGTGCTAAGCAAAGCAACATTGCGGATTCTACAACTGAAGCGGATTACATTGCTGCACATGGAGCAGCAACGGAAGCTATATGGCTAAGGAAGTTCATAGGTGAACTTGGTGTAGTCCCCTCCATTAAAGGACCAATAGCCCTTTATTGTGATAATAACGGAGCTATTGCACAGGCAAAGGAGCCTAGACACCACCAAAGAGTCAAGCATGTACTTCGTAGATTTCACCTTCTACGAGAGTTTGTTGAAAGAAAAGAAGTCGAGATAAGCAAGATTGGAACTGATGACAACATATCAGATCCATTGACTAAACCTCTGCCGCAGGCGAAGCACAACTCGCACACTGCAGCTATGGGAATCAAGCATATTGGAGAATGGCTTTGATGTCCTTATTTAATGTTTTAAAGTTTTAGAGTTTAATTCTTTGTAAAACATTATTGGTTAATCATTCACAATAAATGAATAGAATTCATTTTCCATTTATTTTGTGGTTTATTAAATGATGAGTCCCTTCAATTTGACGATATATTCAAGATAGACTGTCAGGACCAGTCCTGTGACTAAGAAATGTCTATCAAGTGAACTTGAATGTCAAAGGTTGAAAATGGTCCCTGGTCGGAGTTTTCTATAAAATTGGACGCATAGAAAACGTTAGACGACTGGAATGCAAGATGACTAATAGTTCTGTTTCTTGAACTATGTAGACATGGCAATGTCATAATCATTTGCATAGATACTTACTTTGGGAAGACTAGTATCGGACAGACCTATGAAACTTTACTGTAAGATATGAAAATCTGTCATAAGTAAATTCATTAAAATTATTAGACACTAAATCCTCAATACCTGAGTGATTTGAGATTACTTGTTTGAGAACTGGTTGCTTTGACGTTGACCAACCGTCGCACCGTAAAAGGAGGCTATAAAGGCAACGCTCAGGTAATCACCTATCAAACGAAGTCTAATCTCAAGATCACAAGATTAGGATTGTCCTCCCATAAATCGGGATGAGATGCTTAAACGTTGTACAAGGCCACTCGGAGAGCTAGAAACTGTGAAATGCATGGCCGTGCTCGGATGAATCATAAGCTATGATTATCTGTTTATTTGATCAGTTGAACTCTGAAACCGAGAAACACCTCTGGACATAATAAGGATGACAACTCTTACCTTATGTTCAAGAGCAAGCATCAAGCGACAAAGGAATTAGGTAATGCACACTTGTCCCTAAGGACAAGTGGGAGACTGAAGGAAATAATGCCCTTGGTCCAAGTATGCATATAATATTAAGTCTAATAAATGCGGTTCAGTATTAATTAACAAGTTAATAATTCAGTGAGATCAAGTGAGCTGAATGCCTAGCTAGAGGCCGCTTCAGTTCAAGTGGAATTAATGATATTAATCCACAGCTTACTCTTGACTGAACCCGTAGGGTCACAAATAGTACGTAAACGGATCAAGTATTTAATGGCATTAAATACTCCATCTATGGATATTCGGAATCGACGGATCTTGGTTTCAGTGGGAGCTGAGATCGTCACAAGCAAGAAATGAATACTCCGGAAACGATGATATTGCCGGAAACGGAAATATGGATCGTATCGGAAATATAAATATTATCCAAGTCGTAGATGTTGCCGGAAACGGAAACATGGTACGTATCGGAAAATATTATTGGAAATGGAAATATTACCGGAATCGGAAATATTGCCGGAAACGGAAATATTGTCAGAATCGGAAATATTACCGGAATCGGAAAATAATTCCGGAAACGGAAATATTAAATATTTGTTCGAAACGGAAATTAATTCCGGAATCAGAAATATTAAATATTGTTCGTATCGGAAATGAATTCCGGAACCGGGAATTTAATCGGAAGCGCATCGTACGAATTAGCATCGGACGAGGCTTGCTAGACGAAGGCCCAACACGAAGCCAGGCCCGCGCCCAGCAAGCTGAGCGCCCAACATGGAGCTGCCACAGCCTCGCCAGGCCCAGCGCAAGGCCAGGCCCAGCAAGGCCTTTGGCGCGCGCAAGCTGAGCGTGCTATTGGGCTGCGAGCAGCGACTACTCGTGTGGGCCGCAAGGCCTGCACGGGTGTTGCGATGCTCGTGGCCATACGATGCTCATGTTCGTAACGAATCCTAATCCTATCGGAATTCGTGTATTGATTAAATCCTAATCCTAATAGATTAAATTTATTATTTAGAATTCAAGTTGGATTCTAATTAATAAATCCAAATCCTAGTAGGATTATAATTCCTTTTCCATACCTCTATAAATAGGTGCCTAGGGTCATAATTTATAGACACAATTGAAGTATTCAAAGGTAAGATTTTCAAGAAAAATCAGCCACTCTCTTGCCCCTATTTAGCCGAAATCTATACTACCTTAAGGGCGATTCTAGTTGGTCAAGCTTAAGGCGGATGTGCTGTGGACTATCTACGGAGGGACGACACTTGGAGTCCTAAAGACTTGTTCTTGTTCGGTTCGGGCGCAGCTAGGGAGGGCACGCAACAAAGTGTATGCATCTGAATTATGCTAAATGATTATGTGTGAATAATATGTTTCCTGGCTTTATGGTTTTTCCTCATGATTTATGTTTTGTCATATGTATGATAACCTAACACCTAGTGGGCGAGCGATTGGGTTTGGGATAGGTGTACTACTAGCGAAAGTGCCGAGTGGACAACATTCGAAGCGTATGCACCCCCCGGGTGGCTATGGGTATCCTTATTCCCAACTCCCGAGATGAAACATGCCAAGGGAGCCAAGATTCGTTATGCGGTTCTGTCAGTTCACATTAATATGCTGATTTTCAGGTCGTCCCAACTTGATAGGGAAATAAACGCGGGGTAGGATCGTTTCTCCCTTCAGTTATTTTGATTACCTACGAGCACGAGTATTTCATTAACATCCCCATCGGAGTCGCCACTGTGAGGGGGTCGAAAAAGCACGAGGCTAATGCGTGACCTCGTTCCTCGTGGGCGTGACGTTGTCAGATCAAGTGTAATTGGATTTCCTGTGAGTTTACACCCAATCGACTAGTAATATAGGAGTCGCCATTCAGTTTTTAACGACAATGAGAAAAACTGACAAAACCCGGTTATCGTGACATAAAGGGAGTGCAATTATGTTCGACCGCGACGGCCATAGGTTCCCTTGTGATCCCTGGTGTGGGGATCGCTCAACGTACACCCGCAGGGCAGAGGTTGAGAGTTCGGGGGACTGTAGCTACCGAGAGGAGTGCTCATCGATAATACTCCAGAGGCAGGTTATCCTTACTAGCTCAGCATAAATAATTGAAGGGACATACGTTAAACTATTAAACTATTCTGAATTGATTTTAGCAATATGCAACACATAACACTAAATCGATCGTGATTATCTTATTTAGATTGATTTAAGGTACCTAGCATGATAATTCAATTGTCCAAGGTATTATCTTATTAGGCGTGATAGATCAATTAAGTTAATAGTTTGACAATTTTATAAAAGGGTGATGAAAACGATTAAATCATATGAGGGACACATTACAACGCACCCTTGAGAGGTGCGTTGTGGTTCTCAGAAAACTAACCACTTGGCTTTGCTATTTCTCCTTTTATTTAACGAATCTCGGGTTTCTAAGCAATGTTCAAGTATTTAGGCTTAATTCATCAAGCTACAAGGGGCAGGACGCGTTCTGTTCGACTTTTGGGTCGATTGCGACAGAACGCCGGATCAATTTCGCAGCGTGAGGCTTAGGCTTAAGGCTAGAGTCAATACTCAGGTTATGGAATTGTGTGTTGTTTTCACGTCGGTTTTAGGCTGTATTTATAGGAAAAGAGTGTGTGGAAAGATAGATTTTAAGATACGAATCCAAAAAGAATCCGGAAATAAAACGGCCCCAGGCATTTTCAGCGCCCAGGGCTGGGCGCCGAAGATTTCGGTGCCCAGATCCAGGCGTTGAAAATGGGATCAGGGCCGAGTTCTTTGTCAGATTTGGACTCTTAGAACACGGAGCTTTTGAGATTTATCCGAGTCTTTTAGTGCGTATTAACTTATGACGGAATGCGTCTGGGCCCGTTACGAACTCTAGGTTGGTTAGGAATTTAATTAATACGTAACTCTTATTTTTTAATTATACCAGGAATGCAAATTCTATCTCTTTTAGGATTTATGTTGGAGTGCAACACCTAATTCTGACAGGTTTCTATCTTTTATGATTTTGCCACTTTTAACAATTACCTTTTACGGCGGTTACTATTCTTAGCAGGTTTCTATAAATAGCAGTTTTGGCTGAAATGAAAGGGTGATTGAGATTCGTTATTTTATAGGAGATGCGTTGCCAAGTGGAGATTTATGTTCTCATCATCGAACCTTCCCTTTCGGGAATGGGGACAAAAGTAGGCGTCTACAACTTCACAATAATGCATAGATTTAACCAATAATATCTTGAGTTTGAGGTACAATACAAATTAGCTATTAGTATGCATTAATTCAAATGAGGTATCAGTCTAATGGTAAAGACGGAGGGAATGTGCACGATAACTTTCAGGTTTATTTCTCCTCCTCCAATTGTAATTTGTATTGCCTTTGTGCTCATCACACACTCAAAAGAAAAATTATTAATTCCGTTGCTCGATATTCTTATTTACTGTTTTAAATATTACTACCTATTAATTTAATGTAACTTTTACCAGTTATGCACAAGATATCTCCAATACTGTAAGTTTGTAACTTTTCAACACTCCCTATAATAATGCTTAGTATAACCTTACTTTCTTACAAGAATTCACATTTTCCTTACTACTAGCCCGTTCATTGAACGGGCCATAAAACTAGTTTGACAAAAAAATCATCCCCACCAATGACTAAAAAGAAAAATTCACCACTCTTCTATTGCATTATTCTAAAACAAACATCATGAGTGACATGTGTCACCTCCCACTGAAAATTTTTCCCGCCAAAGTTTTCTTATTTTTTATTCACTTAACTCAATCTTATGACACTATACAAACTATACTAGACAAGGGGTAAGTAAAGGCAACTCTTGGGGATCAAGCGTTTTTCATACTAGCAAGCCACGTGTAGCTACTAGCACACTTCACTTTAAACAACAATCAATGGTTGAGTTGTTTGCACAACTTGTCACTAATTGCACAAACGGAGTAATCAATATAAAGGGTATGACTAGATAAGAGGGAGTCCACCTAGTATAGCTATAGCAAGTCAAGGTCTATGGAGCATTGCGCACTAATACAAATCATTCATATTCGATGGTTACGGTGTGGTTCAAGAACTAGCGATGTGTTTCTGATTTCATACATAGGTTCCCGATGCTTACAGTGACAACTAAATAAATAGAAATGAGACTCAACACCCACTATAATCACTCTCCTATGGTCAACACGAAGAACGAGCGCTTTTTCGTGCCAGGTGAGCGTTTCCAGTGTCAACAACTCTGTGCTCAATGTCTATCTAGGAGAACAACTATAGCACATGCTCGAATCACAACTTTTTCTTAGGGGTTGGAACAAGGAAACAAAACAAGAAAGACCAACCTAAGTCCATCTAGCATGCTTATACACCCATCTCAAGCAATGACATAATCCTACAACAACTAGAAAAATCCAACAAACACCAAAGTTAATACAAAGGAGAGAGCTAGAAAGAGAACTCATGTAATAATTCTACTAGGGGTCACTCGACCCCTAGGCCTAAGAGAACTACTCACACATAGTATAACTTAAACCTAGTACATCCAAGCAAACCATACATGAAAACAATTAACGAGCCAGGTTTCGGATCCATTTGATTTGGGTTGGAATGGATTGGGTTGCTGCAAAATAGTTTGATATCGGGTTTTGAATTATAACTTGGTCAATATTTTCCAGTAGGATCGAGTTGAATATAATCGGATTGGGTTTAAGGTTCCATCTCACGGATTATTAACGGTTCGGATTCTAAACGATCGAACTAACCTAACGGGTTCAGCTGTTCAAGTTAAGAATTGACATCTCTCATAGTATAGGATGAGAATTGATTTTTATATCTAACATGAAATTATGGGTGATGCGTGAAAAATAATTAAAAAAATCTACGTATTTTTCTATATTTATTTTCTAAATTAATTTAACTTTGCAATTAAAGTTAAAATATGTAAATCATGCATCGCATGGGTCCTACACTAGTTTTACCTTAAAAAAATGGATAAAGTAATACAAGTGTGTAAAAAGGTAGGTGGATGTAAAAAGAAAATAAATAAAGAAAGAGAGAGAGAGAAATTGAGTGGAAAGTTGTAAATGTTATGGGGTAGAAAGGATAAGACATTAAATTTTAATGTCCAAAAATAGTACTCTGTATTAAGTATAATGTAAGATCATGTACATTGTGGCTTTTGGAGTGACACTCCAAGTTGCCACTACAACAAAGTAGGGCTATATCAACACCACCTTAGCAACAATTTTATTAATGTTGCTATAAGTATGCTTATAGCTACTGTTTTCACTTTGTAAATAAAGTTGGATTTTAACTTTAGAAAAGCGTTGCTGTAAAATGTATAGCAACATTTTTTAAATTATTCAATTGAATAAAGGATTTAGCAACACTTTAATGTATAGTAGTACTAATTAAATTGATATAAAATAAATAAAAAAAGAACTAATGTCGCTTACTGAAACTAAAAATAAATTAAAGGAAATGTTCATGGAAACGGGTTTGAGACATTTCCAATAAAATAAAGGGTACTTTGGCAGTTTTAACCTTTTTTTAACGCAACGAAGGAATTATTATATTAAGCTAAAACATAAGATAGTAATCCAAACTTTACAAAAGGTACGAGCAAGACCACAAAAACTTGCAGCTCGTACAGATTAAACCAAAAGCTACTGTAACATCTATTCCTTAACCCAAAAACTGATCCCCCCCTAAATACACTAAGCCCAATATTATATTCATCTAGATAAGGAAAGGGGATACTTAAATTACCGAAACTACTCTTTGTCGCTTGAGAGTTGGCCTTTCTTTGCATCTGAAGCTGTCTTTGCACTCACCAAATGAGTAGTCACTTTGGTAGGTATAGTTCCAAACATAATTTCTGTTGTGACCGTTGTGGAGGGCTGTTCTTCTGGTGGGGGTGGAATCTCCAAGTTGATTACTTGTTCCCGTCATTGAGATGCTGAAGAAGACTCCCCCATCTGCTTTAAACTATCCTTGGCCTGCTTAAGCTGAGTCTGATACACTACATCCGTGAATGGTGGTGGATCAAGGAACACTTTATGTCCCAATGCCATTGAAATTGCATACTGCCCCATACAATGAGCTAGCTTGTTGAATAATCTTGGAAGATGGGTGATCGAGAAAGAACTGAATCTTGTCATCAGGCAAGCTACGTCTTTGATAACCGGTGCCAATTCATGATGATAATAATCTTCCATTGATGTCAACAATTTTATCAACAGCTCCGCATCCGTTTCCACTTCAAGTTTTTGCACTCCATACTCGACTGCCATTTGAAGGCCTTCCCTCAACGCATAAAGTTCTGCTGCAAGTGGTGTAATGGCATTGTATTTACTCGCAAAACCAATATACCAATTTCCTGTCTCGCTTCGAAACACACCACCACCACCTGCTTCATCTTTCTCTTTCCAGCTACCATCTATGTTCAATTTTAAAAAGCCTGGTGCTGGTGGTTTCCACGCTGGAGCCTTCTGCAACCAGTTTCCTGCTCCCTTTCCCTGCATCATTAAAATATTTTCCCTATAATCTACATAAAAAGCATTATAGACAGAAAAAGGTTTGATCATTTTCAACTCAAACACTGCTCTATTTCGTGCCTTCCAAATATGCCACACAGCCACAATGAAAACCATTCTCCAACTCCTGCTTAAACTAAGATTATAAGCCATCCATTGTTGCCAATTCAAATTAAAGAAAGAATTCAAGCAAACTTCTTTGGCTACTGTAATACGTTGGAAAATGAAATTCCAAAGAATGCTTGAATCACCACAATCACGAAATAAGTGTAGATGAGTTTCAGGAATATAGGAGCAACGACTACAATATCTAGAAATTGACTCCATGTACATCGATAAAGTATTTGCAACTGGCAAAATTTCATGAACACAATTCCATAATAACATTCTATATTTAAAAGGGGCCGTGATTTTCCAAAGGGCTTTCCATGAAACGAAGTTGTAATTCCCAGAAACTTCAAAAAAGGAATTGCAGATAAGAGAATAAGCAGATTTTATAGAAAAATTACCATCATCTAACTTGGACCAAGTAAAGAAATCGTTGCAGTGAGACACTTTGGCCAATGGAGTTGCTAAAATATCAGATTGAATAGACTCTGGTATAATGTGAGCCACTCTCTGGAAATTCCACTGTCCTTGTTTTATTATATCCCTAACAAACAAATGACCCACCGACTCCGGAATATCCTTTTTAATTAACTTATACAATGGTTTGTCACCGACCCAATGATGATACCATAGCGAAGTGGACTCCCCATTTCCGATTCCTATCTTTATCCCTTTTTCCAAAAGGTCCCGTCCTTTTAAAATGTCCCTCCAAACTGGGGAGTTAGAAGGTTTGGCAATGAAATCGAAAAAGGACCCATTTTTTACATATTTATCTTTAAAAATGCGTACCCATAGTTTTTCCGGTGAGGTTAGCAATTTCCAGCCCAATTTTGCCATAAAGGCAATATTCCATTCCTTTAACTTCTTTATTCCCAGACCCCCCAATCCCATTACATATTTGGCTCGTATTTCTTGGAATGGCAGTTTTAACCTAGGTTTAAAATACATTCAAAAAACAAACCTAGGTTTACAAAACTCATATCGACTTCGAATATTCATCGTCTTCTTCGTCTACTTGCCGTTCTTCGGCGGAACTTTGGTAAACCTCCTCCTCCTTTCTAATTTCTCCATCATCTATTTGCTGGAATTTTGAAAATTGAGCACTTTCTATATTCATCTATTTTCTATAATCGAGCTTCGAATTCGTTTGATTGAAACTATCGTTGATTTGGTTTAGCGGGTTAACAATTAATTGATATATTAAATTGAATGGGAACCTTCATCCAGGTCCAAAAAACTGATATTGATATCTTCGATTGTTCATCGTCTGTTCGTCAACTTGTCGTACTTCAGCGGAACTTTGGTAAGACTCCTCTCCTTTGTTATTTATTAATTTTAATTTCATCATCTTATATTTGTTGGAATTTCAAAATTCGGGCACCTTCTATTCATCTATTTTCTTATAATTGAGTTTCAGATTTGTTTGGTTAGAATTATAGGTGATTTGGTTTAGCCGCTTAACAACTAATTGATATATTGAATTGAATGGGCACCTTCATCTATTAAATGTAGTTGAGTTTTAAGGTCGGTGGAGAACAATAATGGTAGAAGTCGGTTGAAGGGGTAGTCGACTGTGGGGGGGGGGGGGGGGAGCGTAGGTGGAGGCTAGTAGTGGTGGAAGACGGTTGAAGGGTGTTTGGTTGGTGGTGTAATGGAGGGGGCAGAGGAGGTAGGGGTCAGCAACTGTGTACTTCAAAATAAGAGTTATACTTTTATTGTAATTTAAAGGCTCTTTTCCTTTTGAGGTCATTGGAGGCTTATATTATACAATGATATTTCGTTCTCTACAGTTTTGTTACTTCATCAAAACAATGTTTCACAAGAAATAACTTCATATAAGATCAAGGCTGCTGGTATGGAATAATACATTCTTCAATTGATATATGATATATCAACTCTAAATATTCCTATTTAGTGCATTTGCATGCCACTCTTTATCCTCGGTTATTTATCTAAGACAGTAACGAGGGATAACTATTAAGATCAATGAATTGCCAATTGGTTACGAGGTTGCATCACAAATATAACTCTGGTCATAGCCTAAAAAGTTGAAGTAATGATGTAAGCTTCACCAACCAGTTGGGTAAGGAGAGAGGATAGATCAGCAGCTCAGATCATTTGCAGGTTCTAACAATCACTTAAGAGAGGCTATTTTTGAATTACCTGCTATTACTTTAAGGGAGTCACAAGTTACTAGAAGTATCTTACAACTGATTGTGCTCAAACAATAACTGCGACTATTTATTGCTAGAACATTTATTATCTTTTCAAGAGTGAATCCCTTTACAACTATGTCCCTAACCTAGGGAGAAACCTAAAGGATAAACCCTCCATTACCATATGATTTACAACCAATCTGCTGAAGTTTATAATATAAGCATGTGTTCAATGTAAGCATAAGCTTCTTGCATGTTTTCTTAAATCCACTAGATTGTTTTTTCAAGTTGCTCATTTGTCTTTGCCACTTTTCAGAAACATAGTTTATCAAAGATGTGTAACAGACAAATTGAAGACGTAAATACACGACTAGTAGGAAAAGAAACCCAAATTACTGCTCATTGCTCTGCTGACAGACTTTAGTGTTGGCTCCAACTTTTTCTTATATAAGGTCAGAAGCAGTTTCAGTTTGCAAAGTGTGGGAAACACAGGTGTTTTCTGGTTGTCAGGTAGTGTGGTTGCAACTCGGTTTCTTTCTGGTGTTTTATTCTGGTCTGGTGTTTTTTTGTTGGTGTGTCTTATGGTGTATTCTAGTTTGTTATGTGTTTTTTCTTTTCTTATTTGTTCAGGTGTTTTTGGCCTCTGTCTTTAAGAATCTAGGCAGTTTCTTTGACTGGTGTTTCTGGTTTGCAGGAGTGCCTCAGATCTGGTTGGTTAATGTGTGGTTTGCTTTTGGTCTGGCGTGTTTTGTCGTTGGTTTGCATTGTTCTTTCATTTCTGGTGTGCAGGAGTGTCTCAGCTTTGGTGTGTAGGGTGGTTTATTATTACTGAAAGTGTTTAGTCTCTTTATGAGGGTCTGCATTTATTTTCTATTTTTTCCTCTAACCTTGCAACTTATGCAGTTATGCTTATCACTTGCCCAAATGAACAAATGATTGGTACGGTTAGTGTATGTGTATTCTTTAGCTTCCTTTGACTTGCCAAGATTATTTTATTACATGATTGAAATTGTTTAATGAGAGATCTACACATAAACTATAGTATCACGGTGTTGGCAAATGCTTCCAGAAGAATATTAGGGATTATATTATTTCCTGGTAAGTGGATGTTTACGTGTCTTTTAAGATAAAATATTTGAACTTAATTGTGTTGTAGAAATTAATATTTAATTTATAGAGAGACTCGAATGATCTCTATTTATATATCGATGAGAGTAATCATAATTACATATACAATCTATCAATAATTTTTTTACAAAGTGTTTGAATATTTCTTCATTTTATAAATTACCCTAGCTTGACTGCAAAAATGATTGCAACAGTTTTGGTGTCTACGTTTTCAAGTGATGCATAAATAATTGTTGGACACCAATCTCGGTCATGGTTACATATAGGTATGCTTTATAAAGCTTCTTTACTTATTTTGTTATATGTAGATTTAGAATTACGATGTTTGATGCTTATGAAATTGTGGTGTTTGATGATTTTGAACTTTTGGTGTTTGATTATTGTGGAATTTCGGTGTTTGATGATTGTGAAGTTATGAATGAATTAGGCAGTAACTCCATAAAAGAGAATACCTTGAATTTCGAAGACAATTCTAGAGAAGGAGAAGTTTTTGGAGAGACATGGAATGAGCTACAACTTCAATGTTCTGGGATATTTTTTGTTCAAAATGATTCCGCTTGTTTATATATAGCGGAAACAGGAATCGGTAAACGGGAATAAAAAAACCTAAAACTGAGTTCATTTTGGCCTGTTCTGCTGAGTTGTTTGTTCTGGTTGTCAGTCTGCAATAGTAGTTCTATTTCCGCAAGCGTGGCCTCTGGTTACTGGTGTGTTCAAGCAGTATTGCATACTTTTTTTTGACTTAGTGGTTTTCAGCTGTTGGTTTGCAGGATTGTAGCAAGTTTTTGTTCAGATAGGGAGGGGAGGTTATTTACTATGTGACTTGTACTGCTTTCAAATATTAAAGATTACCTATTACTTCCTTGTTCTAGTGTCTATCATGTTAGATTATGATACATATGAACAACATAAATCATGCGGAAAAACCTTAATGCCAGAAATCATAATAATTGCACATAATCATATAATTAGTCTAGGATGCATACACTTTGCAGATTGCCCTCCCTAGCTGCGCCCGAACCGAACAAGAACAAGTCCTTAGGACTCCAAGTGTCGTCCCTCCGTAGAAAGTCCACAGCACGTCCGGATCCGCCTTAAGATTGACCAACTAGAATCGCCCTTAAGGTACTATTATTTTCGGCTAAATAGAAAAGAGTTTTGACTGATTTTTCTGCTTAAAAATCCTAGCTTTGAATACTTGAAATCTCGTGTATAAATTTGTGACCCTAGGCACATATTTATAGAGTATGGAAAAGGATTTAGAATCCTATTAGAATACCAATTAGTTTAATCAGAATCCCTTTAGGACTCTATTAAATAAATTCTATCTACTAGGATTAGGATTTAATCATAGAACGAATTCCAATAGCTTTAAGATTCGTATCGCACACAACCGCACACGAGCACGAGCACCGCACAACCCGCGCAAGCCTCGCGGCCCACGCGAGCTGCACATCTTGCAGCCCTTTTGCTCGCAGCCCACATAGCTCGCGCGCGCGCCATGCCTTGATGGGCCTGGCCTTGCGCTGGGCCTAGGGAGGCTTTGGCGTGTGTGTTGGTGCGCATGGCTTGCTGGGCGCGGGCCTGGCTTCGTGCTGGGCCTTCGTCTAGCAAGTCTCGTCCGATGCTAATTCGTACGATGCGCTTCCGATTAAATTCCCGAATCCGGAATTCATTTCCGATACGAACAATATTTAACATTTTCGATTCCGGAATTAATTTCCGTTTCGAACAAATATTTAATATTTCCGTTTCCGGAATTATTATCCGATTCCGATAATATTTCTGATTCTGACAATATTTCCGTTTCCGGCAATATTTCCGATTCCGGCAATATTTCCATTTCCGATAATATTTTCCGATACGTACAATGTTTCCGTTTCCGGCAACATTTACGACTTGGATAATATTTATATTTTCGATACGATCCATATTTCCGTTTCCGGCAATATCATCGTTTCCGGAGTATTTATTTACTTGCCTTTGACGATCTCAGCTCCCACTGAAACCAAGATCCGTCGATTCCGAGTATCCATAGATGGAGTATTTAATGCCATTAAATACTTGATCCATTTACGTACTATTTGTGTGACCCTACGGGTTCAGTCAAGAGTAAGCTGTGGATTAATATCATTAATTCCACTTGAACTGAAGCGGCCTCTAGCTAGGCATTCAACTCACTTGATCTCACTGAATTATTAACTTGTTAATTAATAATGAACCGCATTTATTAGACTTAATATTAAATGCATACTTGGACCAAGAGCATTATTTCCTTCAGTCTCCCACTTGTCCTTAGGGACAAATGTGCATTTCCTAATTCCTTTGTCGCTCGATGCTTGCTTTTGAACATAATGAAAGAGTTGTCATCCTTATTATGTCCAGAGGTGTTTCTCGGTTTCAGAGTTCAACTGATCAAATAAACAGATAATCATAGCTTATGATTCATCTGAGCACGGCCATGCATATTACAGTGTCTAGCTCTCCGAGTGGCCTTGTACTACTTTTAGCATCTCATCCCGATTTATGGGAGGACAATCCCAATCTTGCGATCTTGAGATTAGACTTTGTTTGATAGGTTATTACCTGAGCGTTGCCTTTATAGCCCCTTTTACGGTGCGACGGTTGACAACATCAAAGTAAGCAGTTCTCAAACAAGTAATCTCACATCACTCAGGTATTGAGGATTAGTGTCTAATAATTTTAATGAAATTTACTCATGACAGATTTTCATCTCTTACAGTAAAGTTTCATAGGTCTGTCCGATACTAGTCTTCCCAAAGTAAGTATCTATGCAAATGATTACGACATTGCCATGTCCACATAGTTCAAGAAATAGTCATCTTGCATTCTAGTCGTCTAACGTTTTCTATGCGTCCATCTTTATAGAAAATTCCAACGAGGGGCCTTTTTCAACTTTTGACATTCAAGTTCACTTGATAGACATTTCTTAGTCACAGGACTGGTCCTGACAGTCTATCTTGAATATATCGTCTAATTTGAAGGGACTCATCATTTAATACTAAACCAAGATTAAATGGAATATGAAAATAAATTTCATATATGATAAATGTTCAACCCCAATGTTTTACAACCATGGGCCTCAAACCCATCTTTAAAACAGTTCATGGAATTCAAAGCTATGCTTGATTTCCAGTGCTATAACGCGAGTGTTGCTTCTCACTTGTTGCATAGGTTTAGTTATTATGCTTTGTCAATCTTAATATCCTTTTCATCGAATGTTCTTCGAGATATAATGATAAGATATTTTGAGTATGTTTATTTTGTGATCTAGTCTTTCTTGCTACATTAGTGGTTCTACGCATTTTGCAATGAAGGACCATTAAGTCAACACACATGTGATCTTCCCAAGTTCAATGAAAAACTCATTAATATAAAAAACTCTGTTTTATTGCTTCTTAGGCAATAAGTACTTTTACTTCAACTATTTATGTTGCTAGTGATGCTTTGTTTGGATTTACTTATCCAAGCAGTTCACAGATATGTGGAAGACTTTCCAGCTGTATCTAATTAGAACATAGAAATTAATATTTAATTTCCCACGCAACAACTCATGGTCTCCGATCCATGTTGCCATTTCAAAACATGATGATCTATAGCTCGTCCTTGCCATTGGTTAACTCCAAAGGGATCTAGCTTGATCCTTTACCAGTGTTTATGCGTGTAGCATCAATATTTAGCATATCTTTATTTCCTTGAATCAAGAACTATTCCTATGTACCTTTTCAAGTACCATAAGTATTCTTGATCTCAATCTAGTTGATCTTCACTTAGATCAATAGAGATTGGTATATGTTCGTCATGCCTAAAGTCATACGATACGTTTTTGGCGATCCTCATATTATATTATACATGATAAATTCTTTTGCAGAATAATTCCCAATTGAATTCTATTCATGTAACTTTAGCTCATTCTAGTTTCAGTAGATACTAAATCCAGCTAAATTCTTTGACATATAATATAGGTTAAGAATCTCACTTAGATCTTTTGATGTTTAACTTAGTAAATGCTTATACATAGTTCAAACATTCATTACTTAGATTTATTCATATGGATCGAATATCTCCAATGGAGTCTTTCGTGTTTGATTTAGTAAATGCCATTACTTAATCCAAAACAATATCATAAGATCTTTGTAAATAGATATTAATACCCAGTATGTACTAAGTTTCGCCTTGGTCCATCATTGATGAATAACTTCAAATCTAAGTTATTAGCATTTGAATGTTATTTCACAATAGAGAGATATGTGTGTGATACACATAGGACCAATTAAGTTTTTATGTACTCCCACTAAACTTCTTATACATCTATAAGAATCATGTACATTTTATGAAACTAAAATACTTATTAGCTTCACTAAAATACAGTTTTAATTCCCAATTTGCTTGCTTAAATCTGTACTTAGATCTCATAAGCTAGCTTTCCTTTTCAAGTATTTATTTGGATACACAAATCTTATGACATACCATGTACATAGTTTCTTCCAACATTTGATTGAGGAATTCGTTTTTGTCATCCAATTGCCATATGTACCAATATGCAATCATTGCTTGAATTATAGACTTAAGCATTACGATTATGCATGAGGTTTCAACACAATCCACGCCGTGAATTTCTTGTAACCTTTAGCAACTAATCTAGCTTTGTGTGTGAACACAATTCCATGTTTGATGGTTTTTATCCTTAAAACCAATTTCCAACCAATAGGTGTTAACCCATTCTTGCAAATCAACAAAATTTCAATTTTGTCATCAAAACATTATGTCCTTTAACCATCTAAAACATTTGAGTCTATATATGGCCTTTAACCATTTTAGGGAATCTAGGTTTCGTCATAGCTTTCTTACAAGTCACAAACTTATTAATCTACATGATAATAGTTTGACTGCAAGTTGTAGGTTTCTTCACTATCTAATAGAAGAATCGCATAGCTTCAGTGACCTGAACTCCATGATTCTTCACTATCTAATAGAAGAATCTCATAGTTTCAGTGACTTGAACTCTATGCCTACTTGGGTATAGAACATCGATCAAACAATAGAATATCAACAGCCACTTGAAAGTCCTTTGAATATTCTGTTCTCCTTGAAGCACTTGTAAAGTCTTATAAGAGATGTCTATTCTTTAAAAGCCACTTCTAAAGTCCTTAAAGAATACGTGTTCGGATTTTCTAAAGAACTTCGAAAAGCCTCCGGAATGTCCGTTTTATGTTTGTTGTTCGCCTCGAAGACTTTCATGGTCTATTTTCTCCCACTTGTCATTTTGGAAACGAATCTCCAAAAGGACATCATTTCGAGCAACCAAACATTATGTTCTCAAAAATTCGTGGTAGAAACAATACCCTTGTGTCTCATTTGAATAAATCACAATGAAACATATATCTACACTTGGGCCTTAGTTTGTTGAATAACAAACACTAAGCTCCCACCGAGTTTAGCAACTCTTTAGATATATAATTATGAAAATATATTCTAAAATTACTTTTCAATAGCTTTGACGAATTTGGTTTAGTTTGGTGGTAGTTGAGCATTTTGTTTTAGAAATTATAGGAAAAGTCTATGATTCATCATTGATCGAATCAAGTACTAATTGACTTCGATCATTCCAACATAGATATTTCATATCTTATGGAGCTCGAACGTGAAATTACAACGCACAATTATTGATGATCATATTTGGTCTTAAAGTAATCATCGTCATGATCTAACCTAGATCTTTATGATTTCTTTCCAAGTGGATTTTATACTTCTGAATCTTTGAACTAGCCAAACATATTCAAATTTATATCACTCAAATCCAGGTGAAATAATAAAGTCATAAAATCTTTATTTAGCTTTGAAATCTATTGTCTAGGCTTTCTAACAATAGTTCATATCTTTTGTTACTTTCAACAAGTAAGACTAGTTTGTCTTGAATTGATCTAGAAATTAATTAACTTCCTAAAGTCCATCGAAATAGAGCTTATGAATGTTAACTTGTTGATATGGTCTAAGCAACAATGCCAAAGATTAGTGGAACTCAAATCAAGGGGTTGATTTGAAGCTAGTAAAATTTTTATTGTTAAAGAGTTGTTTGTTTTTAATCAAGCATTTTGAACTCTACCAGCATAAGAGAGAAACTTTGTAGACCTTAGGCGGCGAAAGAGCTGCTCGAAAGCTTTACGAACAAGCGAAAAGGCCCTTAACTGGGCCGATCCCCGTGTGCTGGAGGGACGACCAGAAAGTGTGTTACTTTCTTTACTCTTGATGACGAACAACAAGGAGGTGAGATGCAAAATGAAGATGTAGGAGATTTGGTTCCCAATGCTGGGCTACCCCCGAAGTTGAAAATGCCCGACATGGACTCAAACCGTAAATGACCATTTCATTCAAATAAACAAACAAACAAGCATTGTTTTCGTTCTTCTGAATGTGAGTCTTTCTGTATTTGAAGCAGAAATTTAGGTATGCTGATTACGGAACAAAATAGCCATTAAGTTCCATCCTTTGAAAGGACTTAAAACAAACTAGATGACCCTACAACTATGTAGCATTGCCATGCTTCATTTCCCACTTGTAGGTCATTAGTGTATCCTACCTTCCATTGTTTGAGTTATTACCGAAGTAAGAACCTCAAGCGGTATATGATACCAAGGAAGTTTGATTGCTAGGTCACTGCTCTTTAAACATAAACTTATAGGTAGAAACGGAATTGTAAATTCCTTTCATTTGTTCCTTTGTTTTCCTATTTCTTGTACCCTTTCTAATAGCCTTAAGAATGGAATTCTCTAGTGTTGACTTTTATACTTTGTTTAGACTTGTCCAATGTCACTCCAACAAAGTTCTTACCATTTATGTTGAATATTCTGTTTCAACTAGATGATCTTACCAGAAGCTTCTAAAGTTCTCTAAGCATCGATCTATTCGAATGTCTAGGGACCAGACTCATTCGAGAATTAAATGGAAAAAAGATTTTAGGTTGTTATTGGTAAAGCTGAGCGTTTAAAATTAATGCTTTATGATCTCAAAACTACATTGTATTTTGAATTCACAAGCACCAATCGGTTCGCCATTCGACTTTGATACGCAAAAACCACCATAAAAGTCGCTAAAAGAAACGTATATTTTAAATTACTCATTTTCTCTCATTTCCGTGAATCGTTCTTGGATTCACTACCAATCGAGGAAATTTACTGTTACCTTTCTAAAAGGATTTACTGCAGTGCAAGATATTTAATTATAAACAGTAATTAAAACATACATTGAAGCATGCAAAGTCTAAACATTTATCATGAGTAATAACTTGAAAATTAAAGCAATCATGCAATTTAAACAAGTCATTGGCATTTTATTGAAATTTATTGTTCCGGCAGGTGTGAATAAAATGATTCCAAGACCCTAAAATCATTGAAGAATTAAGCACATTATGTATTTTGACTCAATTTTAAAATATTTTAGGTAAGCAAAAGCCTTTTGCTAATAGTCTAGAAACTATACTTGGTTGATAGGTACGTCTTAGAACTTATTAGGTAACCTATCAATTTTGCCACGACATAAAAGGACTCCTTACTTATATCGTTGAGTTTCACCAAAACTAACATGTACTCACAATTATTTGTGTACCTTACCCCTTTAGGATCAATAAGTAATACCTCGCTGAGCGTAAAACTAGTACTAGATTGATGTAAAGGTTATCCAAGTAAGTGTTATTTTGGCATGTCACCTTTTAACTCAATTTTTAAACTTTGGAACTTAAGGCTCTTACTATGTTGGTTAGATTTTAAGTGAACTAAAATCCTTAATCATGCAACATAATCAAGCCATAATCTCATGCATAATTAAGACATATTTAAAGCAATAAATAATTTAAAACATGCATAAGATAAATGTGATCTAGTATGGCCCGACTTCATCTTGAAGCTTCAACTTCAAAGTCCGTCTTGAAAATGGATTGGAAACTCCGTCTTGAATTTCACCATGGGAGGCGCCATTTTCTTCAAATAGGATAAGCTATAATTAAACTAATTACAACTATTTGATGGTACACAGACCATATTTGAATTGAAAAACAAACTTTGGTGCATTAGACCAATTACATTCAAATTAATGGTACGCATACCATATTTTCTATCCTATTTGGGCCATACTAGTCACTTCATAACCTGCAAAACAGTACATATACAATATATACTATTCACCCATTCATTATCATGAATGGCCCCACATAGCTGGTTAGTAAAACACGTTGTAATGCACCACATAAATATTTGCAGCAATTAATCAAGGGCACCAATAATCTACCAATTATTCAGTCCTTATTAATTCTAATCAAGTTGTTTTAACCTTAAAGAATTTGTAGACCTAATCAAGAGTTTATGACTAAAAATTCTCTCACTTAAACCAATAACTTTATATGCTTTACTAATTTTAAACATAAAAATGTATTTCTAGTCTAACCGGAAACATACAAGTTTAATTAAAATTTAAAGCTCATATAAAATTATAATCGAATCCATTAATTTATTTTCAGTTGAATTAAACGAATTTAAATTAATTCAAGGTTTAATTTTAGTAAAATAATTAGTATAAATTAAAATTTATAATAATTATAATAATCAAAATTAAATCCCGAGAAAACAATTTAAATTATTAATTTTAAAATTAATTAAAATTATTTCCGAACTGAAAATTCAAAATTAAAAAAAAAACGTATCAATCGTCGCAAGACGAGGCACTTGGGCTTGCGCCCAAGCCCCATCGAGCCACGAGGCAGCTACACCCCGGTCGATCGATCGTTGCACAAGGCACACACAGCCATACGCCACACGCAGCCACACGCCACACGCACACGCAACCATCGCGTGCCACGCTGCGCGCAGCCTCTGTGTTGTGTCGCGTCTGCTGCTGCTTTCCCTCGCGAGCCATCGCTCGCTGCGCGAGCCATCGCTCGCTGGCGCGAGGTAGTGCGCGCTGTGGCGCAGCACGCTTACTGCCCACACGCGACTGCTCGCAGTGCCTTGCCTCTTGCCCACGCCCATCGCATAGCACACACGGCCAACACCAGTGCCTCGTGTGCGCCCCATGCTATGTTGCTCGCTGCATTCGTACCGCACGGGCGACGAGCTCCCTTACTCGTCGTCGCGTGCCCGCACTATACAACACCCCTTTAGGGTAACACGTACCGTCCATTGCTTTGTGCGTGCAACATTTATGAGCGTTTTTTATAAAAATTTTAAATTTTTAATTCAAAATTAATGACAAATTAATAAATTATATTAATTTCATAATTTTAGGGCGAAAAATCGAAAATTTATTAATCAATTAATTTCCGATTAACATGGATTCAAATCTAGGTCTTAAAAATTTAAAATTTATCACAAATTAACAATTTTTATGGTGGTTTTTAATCATGGATACCTAATTAAATCATTAATTAATTATGAAAATCAAATCAATTCTAAATTATTCGAATTTCAACAAATTAATCATAATTACAAATGAGGTTTTATAATTAACAAGTCTAGGCATTCAAATTTGTTAAACATATGCAGTAGGTCAATCAAAAATTCAAGATTTATCAACAAGAATCGCAAATATTCAATTTAACATCTTAAATTTACAAACTTTTGCGTTCGAAAAACTAAAACCTACGAAAAGTCATAGTTAGGCTTCGAATTTGGGAATTCCGGGTTCGGCCGAAAATTAGTATTTTTTGTCAAAATTTTAGAATGCCTTTTACATGCGGAATTGACACAAAAATCACTCGATTTGGATGAGTAACGAATAAACTGCCGAAAAACTGCGTACATATAATTAAATAAGCGCAATTTGCAATTAATTAACAATTACGAAAATTAATCACCCCTTTTAATTCTTTGCAAATTTGTAAAATTTAACCATGTTTAAGCAATTATAGATCATGCAATTAATAAGGGGCTCGTGATACCACTGTTAGGTTATGATACATATGAACAACATAAATCATGCGGAAAAACCTTGATGCCAGGAATCATAATAATTGCACATAATCATATAATTAGTCTAGGATGCATACACTTTGCAGCGTGCCCTCCCTAGCTGGGCCCGAACAAGAATAAGTCTTTAGGACTCCAAATGTCGTCCCTCCGTAGAAAGTCCACAGCACGTCCGGATCCGCCTTAAGATTGACCAACTAGAATCGCCCTTAAGGTACTATTATTTTCGGCTAAATAGGGAAAGAGTTTTGACTGATTTTTCTGCTTAAAAATCCTAGCTTTGAATACTTGAAATCTCGTGTATAAATTTTTGACCTTAGGCACATATTTATAGAGTATGGAAAAGGATTTAGAATCCTATTAGAATACCAATTAGTTTAATTAGAATCCCTTTAGGACTCTATTAAATAAATTCTATCTACTAGGATTAGGATTTAATCATAGAACGAATTCCAATAGCTTTAGGATTCGTATCGCACACAACCGCATACGAGCACGAGCACCGCACAGCCCGCGCAAGCCTCGCGGCCCACGCGAGCTGCACAGCTCGCAGCCCTTTTGCTCGCTGCCCACATAGCTCGCGCGCGCGCCATGCCTTGATGGGCCTGGCCTTGCGCTGGGCCTGGCGAGGCTTTGGCGTGTGTGTTGGTGCGCATGGCTTGCTGGGCGCGGGCCTGGCTTCGTGCTGGGCCTTCGTCTAGCAAGTCTCGTCCGATGCTAATTCGTACGATGCGCTTCCGATTAAATTCCCGAATCCGGTATTCATTTCCGATACAAACAATATTTAACATTTCCGATTCCGGAATTAATTTCCGTTTCGAACAAATATTTAATATTTCCGTTTCCGGAATTATTTTCCGATTTCGATAATATTTCCGATTCTGACAATATTTCTGTTTCCGGCAATATTTCCGATTCCGGCAATATTTCCATTTTCGATAATATTTTCCGATACGTACAATGTTTCCGTTTCCGGCAACATCTACGACTTAAATAATATTTATATTTCCGATACGATCCATATTTCTGTTTCCGGCAATATCATCGTTTCCGGAGTATTTATTTACTTTCCTTTGACGATCTCAGCTCCCACTGAAACCAAGATCCGTCGATTCCGAATATCCATAGATGGAGTATTTAATGCCATTAAATACTTGATCCGTTTTCCTACTATTTGTGTGACCCTACGGGTCCAGTCAAGAGTAAGCTGTGGATTAATATCATTAATTCCACTTGAACTGAAGCGGCCTCTAGCTAGGCATTCAGCTCACTTGATCTCACTGAATTATTAACTTGTTAATTAATACTGAACCGCATTTATTAGAATTAATATTAAATGCATACTTGGACCAAGGGCATTATTTCCTTCATATCAAGCAAGCTCTTACTTGGGATGTGGGAAGGGATGTATTTAGCCATGCTTCTGCAATTGCAAGTATGAGAGTTATGAAGTAGAACCTGGTTTCTTCCCTTCTCGTGCAGTTGTGTTGTTCATTTCTATTTCTCCCTGTTTCTCTTTTTCTTTATCCTTGAGATCATGTGTTATTTTCTAGTACTACTTCACTTTGATGTCATTCAATGATCGTATTATTTCTTTTTAGTTACATGCATTAATATATTGACTATCATTTTTCTGTTTACAGGATGGTAGGAAGGGCATAGATTAAAGTTCTTTTGGACTGAGTTTGGACGAATAAATTAAATACTTGATAGGTTCTAGATTGCTTGAACTATTAGTTATTTTTGGAGATTCATTAGTTTTCTTAATTGATGTACTTATACACCATTATTGTTATTAGAATGATTGTTATGGATATTTTATTTTAATAATAAGTAAAAATTAATTCGAAATAAATGTTTTCTTTTTGAAATAGTTGGATATTTCGTTTAATATTTTTCATTTTAATGAGCTACTAAATAAATGTGTATGAAATTGTTCCTATAAGCTTGCATTAAAGTGCCGAAATAGATGAATCTAGACGTTGCTACAAAGTCACCTAAAAGTGTCTCAGTAGTTGTATCAAGAAATGTTTCTATAGACTCACATAAAAGTGCCGCAATAGTGTAGCAAAGAAACGTTATAGGCTCACGTAAAAGTGCCGCAATAGTTGTAGCAAGAAATGTTGCTATAGACTATAAAAGTGTTATAATAAACGTTGTCACAGACTGTTGATAGTGTTGCTATAGATAATAAAAACGTTAGCCTAAACATTATAAGTGTTGCTTCAAATCCTAAAAAATTGTTACTAAAAATTAATTATTGTCGCCTTAGATATAGTAAAACTGTTGGCAAAAGTTTAAAACCGTTGCATAAGAAAAGTGTTGCTAATGATATCTATGGCAACAGTTTTATAAAGTTGTTGCCTAAAGCATCATAACTGTTGCCATAGAGTTATAGCAGTGCCACCTATTGGCAACGCCATATAACTGTTGCTATAGGTCTATGCCAACATTTAATGGATATGTGCCAGCACATTTAGGTCGTTGCTATAGCCCTATTTTGTAGTAGTGTGCTCTCCAACAAGAACTATCTCTTGGCCAACATTAAGCTCTTGAGTTATTCTTGAGGGGCTCTTGAGTAACTTTTCATGAAAAGGTACTTCAAGGTAGCTCTTATGTAATACCCCATATTTTTAAGTAATTAAAAATATACTTAATTATCTATAACCCTTACAATGTGGGAGCAATCCCTTATGAACAGTAACATGCACCAACTTTATTTTATTTTTTATTTTTTATTTTTTATTTTTATTTTTATTCTTATTCTTATTGTTTATTTTTTATTCTTATGAACAGTAACAATCACTTATGAATAATTAAATTGTAACCATTAATTCAATTCTTGAGAAAAATAATATGCCGTTAACAGTCAAGTTCAGTAATAAGATGAATTTGAAACGACATGAGTTTGGGGGGTGGTTATGGATTCATCATATATACCAATATCAAATTTATGTGCGGGTAGATTTTCTTTGCTTTCTTCCATTGCAACATTCTTTATCTTTTTTTATTTATTTTTTCCCAGACAATTGATCGAAAGATGATGTATTTTAGGTCTACAAATATGTGATTTCTTCTTCAACTACTACACCACCAGTAAGCATAATTTCAATTTATTTTGTTTTTGATATAACTAGTATAGTACCCGTGCGATGCACGGTTTATAATCTACATATTAATTTGAATGAAAACTAAACTTTGGGTATTGACAATTATCATCAATAATAGAGCTTATAGGTATTTTTCTAATTATTAATGATGGTTATATATATTATGGCCTCGTAACTCGTTTGATGTCTTGTTTTTTTTTTTTTTAAGTAAAACCACTAATGGTACGTATAATAAAATTATATCACCCTTGTTCATCATCCGTATCAAAAAATAAAGTCATTTAAATCCACCATTTACTTCGATAATCATATCCTGATCGGTATCCACCTAATATTTGACCCTCACCATCTACCCGTGTACTCGATCACTAAACACCCACACACGCAATCTACTTTATTTAGTAGACATTATATACTTTGAGGCAGGGCGGGTGTGGAGGATCGGTCCCTCCATAAACGTACATGTCTATCATTTTCACATCCCCGCCATCCACGATAGGTATGGTACTCATAATCATCTCAAACTCAATCTTAATTTCAATCTCAATCCCACCTTCGCAGGGTACCCGTAAAAACTTTTCTCCGCTCCATCACCCACCCGACAATCCACACCCACCTAAAGTTCAACTGTAGGTCTGGTGATTATTTTTTTCTCTTGGTATGAGAGTTGAATTTTAAATAAAGTGTCTAGTAACTCAGGTGATTTAGTAAATAAACAAAATTATAATATGTGGGTTAGTATAAAAAAAATATTGATAAAAAGGATAAGAAGGGCGTCAGGTCGAATCCAAAATTATCATTGCTCCAATACACATGGCGGATAACCCCACCACCAGCGCCAGATACATTTTTTATCCCAATAACCCACATAGTTGACCCCATCCATGTCCACTTGGGGGTTGATGACGGGGGTCAACCATGTTGGGGTCGATGTTGAGGGTCAAAACTTTCCTCCATCACCGCGCCAGATAACTAAGTTACATATATATATAAAACAGTTTATTATTGCAAACATAGTATATCACTTGTGCGATTCACAGTTTAAAAAAATCTAATATCAATTTATGCACTTATTTAAAATCAATCTACTATTATTTTTACGGGAAAATCAATCTACTCACTAATGTGAAAATGTTTACATTATTAGATTAATAAACTACAAATATGAATATGGACTCTAAAATTCTATTTAACACTCTTATTTCCTTCTTTTTTGAATGTCCAACAACAAAGAAATACAATTAGATCGAGAGTGTCACTTGTTAGCTCCACATCGATGCACGATATATATAATTTTAATAGCAGTCCATATACTCCCTACTAAATAAAATCAATCTACTTTACTAAGGTGTCGTTTGGTTCACATAGGAAGTAAAATTTCCCATGAAATGCAAATTCATGGGAAATAAATTCCTTAATTAAATTCATGGGAACTTCATAGAGTTGTTTGGTTAATAATGTAGGAAGTAACTTCCCATGGGAATTTCTACTTACCTAGGGGGGACTAGGTAAGCAAATTCCCCAATTTTGTGGGAAGTTGAAATTCCTAGGAAGTTCCACTTCCCCCATTCTATCAAAATAGTGTCAACCAAACAACTCACACACTTTGCAATTCATAGGAATTTTAACTTCCCATGTTTTTGTATGTCAACCAAACAATTCCTAAGTATTAATGAACATGAATATATGAATATATTAATAAAATTATAAATATAGATTTTGAACTTTTCTTTAACATTCCAATTTTCTTCTTTTTTGAATGTCTACAACAAAGCAATACAACTTTCCCCTACGCTATTTAATTAATTGAATTATTTTTCAAAATAGGAGATTCAAATATTCTTAAAGACATGAGTAAGTCATATCCTAACCCATTCTATGTCACTTTTTATATACTAATTGATGTTATACAACAAAAAATTGTAAATCCAATAATTTCATATATTTTTGTTTAACTTGCAACATACTCCCGCGATACACAACTTACGAAGGAGGGTAAAGAAAAAAAATACAAATATAAACATATAGCTTAAAATATGAATCACATAATGTACTCTCCTTACATATGTTTAATTTTTAATCAAATTGTTCATAAACATATATTATACAGAGTATCCTTTTTAAATTAGGGATTTGTTTCTTTGACATACGGAGTAATATATATTGAACTGGATCTTGTCATATTGAGTTATATTGTTTATATACTCTATTTTTATGTGGTGTAACAAAAAAACCATACAAAAATATATTTCAGCTATCCATAAAATAATAGTAGCTATAATATTTCAGCATTAATATATGTACACATTTTGTCATTTTTTTTATATAGATAAGAGAATATACACGTCTTATATAATATTATATAAGAGACAATTTTTTTGGAACAAATGCAATATTTTATGTCAAAGGTTGTTGGAATTTATTTTCTGCAAGTTTGTTGCAATTTATACAGGTACTTTATTTTCTGAAACTTTGTTGCAATTCAGATATGTACTCGTTATTATATACTCCCTAGTCTCTATCAGTAATATTTTAATTTTTATGCAAGTCTATAAAATATGTCTTTCTTTAAATTAAAATCCTAACTTACAATATATTCGTACAATATACGATGTATTGCATTCCATAATATTTTATATAGAAATGATGGTTGCAATAATGTGGCTCCACATTAGTTAGTATGTAAATTAATAATAAAGTCAAAGATATTTTATGAGTGTATATGCTATAATTTTATTCTCTATAATTATGATTTTGACATTATATTTTACATACTACATATATGATAGAGATGCTTTTTTTTTTTTTTACTTCATCCGTTCCTTAAATATTATACCATGTTGACTTCACGCTTCCCAATACACGGCCTTGACACGTTATTTCTCAAATTATGCATAAGTAAAAATTATAAAAAATTAATATTAAGAAAGTATATATTGATACAAATCTAATAATATCCTAAATGATTACATATTTTTTTTTACGTATATGTTACAAAATATATGCAAAGACAATATATGCGTATATGTAATTTAATTTTTTTTATTATAAGTAATAAAATTCCCAAAACAATATGCGTATATGTAATTTAAATTTTTGCTCCTTAATTAAGATTTTGATATTATTTTCTTTAACTAATTTTATTTTATTTTGAGATTAGGCATTATGTTATATGGATTTTTTTAAAATATAAAATTTTTAATTAAAAGAGAGGCGAATCAATAAGTGACATTTGTCATCACCACATTGATTTTCTCTCATATATAAATAAGAGATAGAATATTACATAATATATACATTTAATTATGGTGCAATAGTTAACGTAAAGATCATTCGGGAGCTGAAGTAGGAATACGAAGTATGTCTAATTCAATTAAAAGTATATATTGATTTAAGAAAAATGTAAATTGCGTTAGATAATATGTTGGTCCTTGTAAATAAATAAACATACTTCATTTGTTTAAAAAATAATTGATACAGTCACATGTCATAATAAAAAGAGTATTTTTGTTATTCCGTAATAATTATTCATTTTTTTATTTAATCGAGTAACATATAAAGTAGTCAGACTTTAAGTTTTAGGAAAAACAGTAGACATAGAATATATTAATATTTGGTAAATAAGAGATAGAATATTTAACATAATATATGAATGTTTAAGAATAAAAATATATTGGTAATTTAATCTTATTCTATATTTGGAACCATAAGATCTTAATATTCTATTGTAGATTATATTTAAATATCATATGAATATTCTATATTAGATTGCTAATTATATTCTAATGTATCTAATAATGTAAATATATTAACAATTTAGTTTTTTTTTTTAAAATAATTGAATTTTTTTTACACAGGGACACTTGTCAGCTCCAGACTGAGCGCCCTGTGTTTTAGTAGAGCATATAGATAGATAGATAGATTGAAAATTTGAGACTGGCTTATGTTTTATTTTCTCCATTTCCTATTGCGGAGTATAATTAGTAATTGAAATCCTCTTGGTATACTATATGAAGACTTGCATTGAATCAATATACTTATGTAGGCGAGGTGTATTTGACAAATAGTAATGATGAGGTGATATGAATCTACTTTCGTTATCACTTATCGGCACTTGGCAGTGCAATTGAAATACCAGGCGAGATACCGAAGAGAGAGTGAGGTCATTTGGTTAATGCAATTGAAATTACTTCAATTTCGCTAAAACCCACAACTTTTTTTTTATTTTTTTATTTATATTCATTACATGTTATTTTTTTATTTATATTCATTACATGTTATTTTTTGTTGGTTTTACTCCCTCCGTCTCTTTTTGTTTTTTACGTTTTCCTTTTTGGGTATTTCAAAATGTTCTTTGCATTTCCTTTTATATTATCACATAAATGACTTAGTATTCTATCAAAATTTGTGTCCAATTATTATTTTAATCAATTAAATTCATTGGGTCATTTAATCTCTCACACTTTTTCATTGGGACATTAAATTTTTCTCATTTCCCAATATCAGAATTTTGATAAAAGTGAAAACATTACAAATAAACGTAATTTATCTTGATTAAATAAAAAAAATTGAGGAATCTCAATGCAAATTAATTAATCGTTAAAACGCGTGAAAAATATCAAACGTAAAAAATAAAAAGAGACGGAGGGAGTAGTATTTTATTTGAATTTTTTGTGAATCGAGAACTTATCTGATAAAGCATAGTCATGTGGGATCTTGCTAGATTCATCTTAATGTGTATTTTCAAAATATTAACTTTTTATAATTTTTGATAAAGATAATGAAAGATATTAATGATAAAATTTGTGCATTGGCATGCGTGAAAGTGACAAATGTTGCGAGTAAAAATGAATGGAGGAAGTATGTTTTTGTAGTTGCTCGTAATTTATCCCCACTCGAATCAGATTTTTTTCTCGATTTATGATTACTTTACTAAAATATCTCTCATTTCTTTCTTTATTATTTTCTCTCTCATTACTTTATTCCAAAAAAAAATCTCTTACACACATTCATTATTCTTACATCTAATCATTACACATATACCCAAACAAATCAAGATTCTAGTTCTCTACTTCTCTTAAACCCCTCCCCGATTCCAACCGGGAAGAATATGCTCTAAAATATACGGAGTATCTATACCTAGTATCTATACCTAGTATTTAAAAAACAAAACCAAAGATAAATCTATAACGACATGTGTCCCATCTTAAAACACTCCTTTGCATTTTTGACACGTGTCCCATCCTAAAACTCTACTTTGCATATTTCAAAAGAATCGCAGCAACCCAAGAAGCTTTCATTACGTTCCATCTTCACCATCCTTATTCTCATTCAATTCCACTTCATCTTCCCCTTCATTAATTAATCATCATTCAATTCCACAATCAGTTTCAAGCTATGTCTCCCATGTAATCCTTCAAATTCCCATGTAATCCTTCAATTTTATTAATCTTGAACGCTTCAATTTCACCTTCAATTGGAATTGAAAATTCAAATATCTTGGTTTTGCATTAAATACAAAACCCCCTCAAATAAACCTCGAATTAGGATTAATCTTCTACTTCACCATAATTCGATCTCACCATCTTCTCTCCATCTTTAATAGCATCCATTTACAAATTAATTTCCTTCAAAACCATCAATTAATAATTGCTTAAATCATGTCAGTTACTCTTTATTTGCACAAATGATCATTGATATTCTATCTCTCATCTCTTAAGCCAAACCTAACTCTATTTAACAACACACTAGATTCGGTAATAGTCTTGCTACGGTCGTGATCCAGAGATAGGCATGGTTCGTTTTTTTATCTTTTGTTTATCAATTTTCGGATTAGAATTGATATATTTCTTTTTTAACAGGTTTTGTTTCAAGTTTAAGGATTAAATTGATGTATTATTGTAATTTTTAATTTATTGTTTTCGAATATCAATTTGTGATATTGTTCGTTTTTTTGTTCCTGTTTTATCAATTTCCAGGATTAGAGTTGATGTATTTCTTTTTAACAGGTTTTGTTTACAGTTTTAGGATTAAATTGATGTATTATTGCATTTTTTAATTTATTGTTTTCTAATAATGATTTTGTGATTAGAATAATATTTGCTAATAATTTAGCTAACCATCGGAAATTTGTACTTCGTTTCTTGCATAATTGGGAAAATAAAGTACATATATGTACATCAAATTGGGTGTTTAAGCTTTAGAGGAACTGAATTGAGATTGTCGCAAGATAAATTTGATATAGGGGTTGGGAGCAATAAAAGACAAGCAACCCTCCTAAAGATGCAACTTGAGATACTTGCAAACTTGCCATCATAACTTATTCGATTAAGAAACTTTTTGCACTTGGGCATAATATACAAAGCTTTGCTACATTTTGATCAAGTTTCAGGATACAATGGTATGAATTTCTCGCGTCGTCAATTCACCTGTAATGTTAGCAGTTTGATCATATTGTATTCACCATAAGACAATGGTCAAGAATCTTATGATGGTAATCAATACTCCTCAATGTGAGCCTAAAGACCTAAGGATGGGGGGAAATTACTTTCTTTCTATTGTAGTGTTAGGAGTTGAATATGTTGTAGCAAGCTTTTGTAAATGGGACAAACATGTCTCACAACTCACAAGTCACAACTCACCAGTGATGTTAACCCAATTTTTGCATAGTCTATTGGTAATTTGGTATTACTTTTTGCCTGTTTTTTAGAGGTACTTCAACTACAATATTAGTTTTGTTCCAAACCGTACCTGGTATGAGTATTTCAACATGGTGATTGTTAACCTTAATTGGATCTATAAAATATCACACATCAAAGTGAATCAAAGCCCGTTCATCAAACGGGTTCAAAAACTAGTTAACGAATGTAAAAAATAAGTGTAAAGATTATTCTGAGATTGAGTATGTCTGAAATTGAACACAAGCCACTTGTAATTTTGTGAGTGATTGAGCAAAGCTCGCACCAAAATACGGAGTAACGATCAACACATCCAAGCAAAGGGATTGTACCGTTTGTGCGATTCAGCGGGCATATGAGCCCGGTATCCAAACACGTCGTATCCATTTCTCTTTCTCGCAATCACTCTAAAAACCAGAACCTCGACTTCCAATCCAACCCACCATGAAAGCTCGAACTTCTTCTTCATCCATGTCACTCTCACAGTTACCACCATTATCACCCCTCAATTCAACCTCCGATCTCGATTTCCCCACCTTTTTCTCCCACTTAAACGCTGTCCTCATCTCCCCTAAATCCCCCAAATCCGCCATTAACAACAACAACAATGTCTTTCTCCCCCATTTCCTCTCAACCTCCCTTTCTATGGTACCCAAATCTCAAACTCCCGCAGTACCCACTTCAAATTCTACCATCAAAGACCTCTCAATCTTTGAACGCGCCTTCATCGGCGCGGGCGCGGGAGGATCTGCAGGCGCTTTCACCTACGTCTGCCTTTACCCGCTCGAAACCATCAAGACGAAGCTTCAGACAAAAGGGGCGAGCCAAATTTATGCGAATACCCTGGACGCCATTGTTAAGACCTTCCAATCGAAAGGTATACTCGGGTTTTATAGTGGGGTTTCAGCTGCATTTGTTGGTTCCACTTTTTCATCGGCTGTTTATTTTGCTACTTGTGAATTTGGAAAATCGTTTTTGTCGAAATTTGAGGATTTCCCGCCTGTATTAATTCCACCTACTGCTGGTTTAATGGGGAATATTGTGTCTTCTGCTATAATGGTGCCGAAAGAATTGATTACTCAAAGGATGCAGGCTGGTGCAAAAGGGCGGTCGTGGGAGGTGGTTGTTGAGATTTTGGAGAGAGATGGGGTTTTGGGGTTGTATGCTGGATACTCAGCTACATTGTTGAGAAATTTGCCGTCTGGGGTTTTGAGTTACGCCTCGTTTGAGTGGCTTAAAGCTGCGGTTTTGAGGAAGACGGAGAAGGGGAAAATGACACCGTTGGAGAGTGTATGTTGTGGGGCGTTGGCCGGGGTGATTTCAGCTTCGTTGACGACTCCGTTGGATGTTGTCAAGACTAGGTTGATGACTCAGGTTCATGGCGAGGCTGTGAATAAGCTTGCTGCTGCAACGTTTGGTGGGGTTAATGCTACTGTTAAGCAGATTTTGATGGAGGAGGGTTGGGTTGGTTTTACTAGGGGTATGGGACCTAGAGTTGTTCATAGTGCTTGCTTTTCTGCTATTGGTTATTTTGCATTTGAGACTGCTAGGCTTGCGATTATGGAACAGTATCTTAACCGTAAAGATCAGCAATCCAAGGAGATGATGGCTTGATGCGAAGCAGTTCATATGTGAGCTGATGGTGTTTGCTGAATCTCTTCCTGCCATTTTTGTATGTAGATGTACTTACTGAGTATGTTTTTTGTTGAGTTAAATTTTGTTTCAATTTCATTGTATTCACTACTCACTAGGTGCTCTTAGTCAGCTCAATCCAGTTCTTAACAAACAACTTTTAAGAGGAGATATATATAAAATAAATTCAGGTGATTCATGCTCTTTTCAGTTGTGAATGTTGCTAGCATAGATGACTCTGTCAAGAATGAGCTTTTCCACGTTTGAAATGATGAATATAACTGTAGTTTCATGAAGGTTGGCATGGTTGTTTTAATAGAAGAAAGCTTATTAGGTTTGCTAGTTACTGATATTTACAAAAGGCACCAATCTGGCCTTTAAAATACTATCAGCCCAATTCACAATATGAAAGTCCCCTGCCCTCCCTAAAGTAAAAGAAATGAAACAAACATCGAGTTAACCTAACAAATTTGCTCAACAATAATTGACATCAGGTGCAAATAATTAGAGATATCCCTTGTTGATTTTTTTTGGTTGTAGCTTCTTCTATTTGAGTTTACAGCAGCATATGATGCAGCACTTTGGCTTCCATGGTATGACTCTTCTATTCCTTTTGCACACCAGATAGCATGCACTATCCCAGCTAAAACAGAGCATGCAGGGCTTAGCTTTTAGCATAATGCCTTTCTTGTTAGCACAAAATCATTGCATCGCATTTGTCAATTATCTCCTGCAGACGAAATTTGCAAGCGATCACATAGTCACATCCCTCAAATGTTAATGGCAAAGTGTTCTGGATGTAATTGTGAATCTTGGAAGTTTCAACAAGTTACCAGTCCATTTTAGACATGTCATTCCTGCCTCCCTCCCCTGACCCTGATTAATTAGCAAATTGATACTAAATATTTATCTTTTGTTCCCTTGGTATTTTCCAGCAAGCTTGTGATTTCTTCTTTATAGAAAATAATGCTTGTGATACAAGTTTTTGTTTGGGAACTTGTGACATGACTGTGATATAACTTATGGATGTTCAGCTGATAGATGCTTTAACTTCACTTGGGTCAAATTTATTTAAATGCTGGCTCTTCCACAGAGATTTTAACCTAAGGGTCAGAAGTGAGGGGATAAATGGGAGAATGGAACACTGAGGTTAAGACTGCAGCTTCTATTCCCAGTGAAAGACATATACAACAAAGAAAAAGGACAAGGTTTTTCTTTAAATTCCTTCTTTTCTCAGACATGCCTCAAACATCTTTATGTGAAATTTTGTCAATGGAAACTAAAATTTGTTTCTTCATAACATTTTAATTATTAGTGGCGGAGAATGCATGCATCAAATTACTCACCAGTGTTTGGAGGAGAAAAACGAAACTTCTTCGTGTGCAACTCGGTTTCCTTAGCACACATTTCAGTTGACAAAATTGAAGGTGAAGTATGGTTCATGCTTCCATGTAGGTTGTAAACGCAGTCATCACTCTGGTTTTGAGTCAATGTTTTCTTCTTTCTTCTAATTATGCCCCACAGATAATATTTCCGTTTCAATCCTGCATATGAGCATCACATTTGTTCCCCATGTTCCCACTTACCGTGAGAAAATTCCTCTTGTACGTAGTATAATTTTATCTATATTGAACTTGAAACAAATAGCATGATGAGAATGAATTAACTGCTGATAAACAAACATGATATTCCGTGTTCACTAAAGTCTCAAATGATTTAACTTACTCCAGTTGTTTGGTGGCAGTTCACAAGATGAAAAGATCAGGAGCTCAACATTATTGATCCTTGAAATCATGGCGAATTCATGGTCAATAATGTCTTCCACTAGGCAGTCATACACTCTTTCAGCTCTGTAAGATAAAATATAGCTTTACTAGAACAGAGATTTCGTGGAACTTATTTGATTTACATATGTTGTTGAAAAGAATACCTGTGATCCGGGAAAAAGTACACTGCGATGTTATGAACTGTTGGCATCATTTTCTTGAACTTCATAGGCCAGATATTAACTTTAGAAACCATCTCTAAGCTAAGGATCACAGGCAAAGAACTTGCCACCTCTGAAGCTTCTATGCATGCTTCATTTGATACGTGCGCCATCATTACAGGGACAGTACAAGAGTTTTTTCCATATATCTGAAAACTCCCCCTGTGATAGGCACCATTTGAAAAGATAGGAACTCGTTAGTGAAATAGTTGTTTTACTTTTCATGTGAAGTTCTAAACTATTCTCTGTTTTCCTATGTTTATTTTGTTTAAAATAGCTGAAGCAGAACACAAGAGGAAGGGGAACATTTACGTCCAGACAGGAGTAGGTAGCGGCTCTATAGTGCTACAAAAATCATCTTCGATGCTAGAGGATGTTTCAGGAGAGTCAGATTTAGATTCCTTAACTCTTGTCACTTCAGAGTCTTCGTTGGGTAAATGCAGGTCTCCAATAACATTAGTTGTTTTCGGGCTATTACTTGTTTGAGTCGTTTCCATACCTCTGCAGGATGATTCTAACACATGAATGGATGGGCCAGCATCACCATTTCTCAACCTCTCAGATATCAACGGACAAATTATCTTCTCTGCATCATTCTGAAGCTCCATGAAAGGTTCAATTGTTTCCTTATCTGAATCTGAAACACTGTTTGTGGAATCTGACAGTTCAATGACCCTTGGTTCACAAAACTCACAACTCCATTCAACTTCACCATCATCTGTGTCTGCCAACTTATTTAAGCAATAACTGAAAAACAGGAAAAATATTCCGGACAAAGTTAGTCACATTGTTATTTTTTCCACTGCTATACTCTATACCTTTGATTTTACAATGGGAACTTTCTGTAAGCATTTGCACATTTGCAGTGGATCTACATTTGTCACTGATAAGAGCTGATAAAGTCCCAAGATATGATATTTGTTATCTTGCCAGTTGACATTTTACTTTATGAAACATATTGTATATCCTTTTATTTTCATCCGATCATACTGTTATTATCCTTACAAAAATATAACTCTATTTTTTACCTTCTAACTAGATAATACATATACATGAAAGCTCAAGTACGCGTGACTTGTAACAAAAGCTTAACAAAAGCTTAATCATCTTTCTCTGATCTACTGTTATCTTATAAACAAGGATAAGATCAAGACTTCCCTAGAGCTTTAGAACCAAAGGATTTCATCGAAAGTACTTTTCATAAAAAATAAAATTCGATTCCTAGTGTTTTCTTCCAAAGCATAGACTAAATGTAATTTTGATTGTAATCTCTCCAAATAATCTCCTTGACTTCCATATCATCTCACAAATATCGCATAAAAAATAATTTCAGCAAAATCCCCTAATAAATTGGAGGAAAAAGACAAATACAAGAGTCCAATACAGAAATACGAAGTATCATTTTATCCCCAAAAGCAGCCACATATTCACATATAGGCATATAGCCACTCTATCCTCAAATTCTCCACTAAATACCACAGAATGGTTTTATCAGGCTGTTTTTCCATAACCAAACCTGTCATCACTCTTGCTTCTCTCTCCAACAACTCTTCTAACCCCACAACACCCCGGAAACGTTCAAAGATTACTCCTCCAAAACCAAACCACATTCCGCAAATTCAGCCCTCTGTCGCGGAGATTGAAAGAGCCATTGGTGCTGGCATTTACCGCGATTATGATCCTGCCAGTATCAGGCAAGCACCCCCATACCTCATTTATCCCTTTCAGCCTCTTATTATTTTGGAATAATGAATAAGTTTTTGGTTATCCCAAGAAAATTAGAACTTGAGGTTATTCAAATTCAATTTTTGTAACTGTTTTAAGTATCTGTTAATACTCATCTTTGTTATAACTTGATATATGCAATGCAAATGCAGTGAGCCAAAGGAGAAGAATAGCGTGTTTGATGCGGTACTGTCAAATTCAATAGGAAAGAAAGAGGGGAAAACAGAAAAGGCACTCCGCGAAACTGGAGAGTGGTTAAATGGACAGACTGAGAAAGTTGCTCAATCTTCAGGAAAGAAAATTCTAGAGGTTATGTTGTTTTGGATTGCACCAGCTTGGTTCCTCTTGCTTTTGGTTGCTACTGGTGCTGTTAAGTTACCTTTTCCCTCTTCTATCCTTGATGACTTAATCATGTAAATATTAATCACATTTTCTTTACCATCATTTTTATACAGAATGTAAATTTGTGTTTATTGTCATGGAATTTAAACTTGGGAGGCTTAGAAATTTACGTGTGCTCGGAGATAGTTCGGCATCTGCAACACAGAACTAATAATTCAGAGACGCCTCTGCTTCCACATGTCTGGCACACTCTCATTTTTCTGCAACCACATCAGCAAAGATTTCTTTAAACATGGAATTATAGATGAGTAACAATTGAGTAGATCAAATCTCCAAAATATCTTGTCAGAAGTGGAAAAACTAGTATATCTAACCATTAGACTTTGAAACACCATTTCCAACAAAATTGTCCAAGTGGAACACTTTAATTTGTCAAATTAGCCAGGCTAACCGAGCTGGGTGTTCGACCAACAAACCCCTGCTATGTAGCCGATAGCTAGGTTGGGCCGGGTGAGGAAACTTTCTGTTTGATGAAAACTACTAACCAAAAGGGTCCTTAGGAAACTGGAATTTGCAAGATTGCAAATTTGCTAGCTAGCAATCTCATTCAATTAGTTACGGACTAGTTCACTTTCAATTAACTCACTGAACCAATCTACATTTATCGGCTTATTTTATTTCCTACTTGAACTTTTGGGACAACGAACGGTTACGGATTAACAGTTTCATAGGGTTTCTTTACCTGCTCCAATCTGGATAATTTACGAATCCTATTTCCTGCTTGAAATGGCGACTTCAAGTAACAAAACCACAAATTAAAGCCATCACAAATCAATTATCAGGATTCAGGATGAGTTAGATTACTCTTACATTAGGACTTGGCCTAGCTTTTCCTCAATTAACATTATAAAAAAAAATGATTGGTAAAATTAAAAAATAAGAATTCATCATCCTCGATGATGAGTTAAATTGACCCTCTCAAAGTTTAACCTGGTTTATTTTCCTTACATATATACAAGTATAAAAAAATAAAAAAGGAAGAAAGAGAAGAAACTGACCTTATTAAAAGAACAGGTAATGAGTTGATTTGCTGCTTCAGGAGATATGAAAGAGTCAAAGACACATCCCAAACCTTTAAAATGCATGAACTCAAAACACTATGCTTAACAATAGTGTATTGAGTCACATTTGGGTGAAATTCACTATTCATAAGGAAAGTTTTTATTTTCCTTCCCTTTGAAGGCTCTATTAGCCTTGCTCAATCAACCAAGGTTCGATTCTTGGTTCTTGCATATTTCCAAATTTTTTTGCTATCCCTTTTCTCCTTTCCTTTCTTTCTTCTGATCCACCTCCTGGATCATTTTCAATTTCTAACCTAAGCTCCACTCTCCTCTCACCTCCGCCCCCTCTCCTCAAATCAAACTCCACAACGAGCCACCAAATTCCGATCTTCCCACCACCATTCATGTGCCGTTCGTTACAGACTCAACCAGGTGGTGGCGGTGCTGTGTTCGAGCTGAATCTTTTCTTCGACGGCGGATTTTTTTCCGGTCGGAACACCAGGACGCAACTCTTCCTTCTCTCTCCAACTCCTTCACACACAACAAGACTTGTTCATCGAAAAACCCTAATTCCTCCGAGTTCATCTCCATCAACATCAATGCGATCCTGAATTTTCAGCAAATTCTCTCTCCTCCTCTGCCATGGCTGCCTTATGCAGGCTCATTCCCTTCCGCCTCCGTGTTTTCTCTCGGACTTACAGTACTTTTACCTTTGAAGGTTTTTTTTTCAGTTTCTCCTGAAATTCAACTTTTCTTGTATCGAATTTGGTTATGATGTGAGTATTTTGATTTTTTGATGAAATGAGTTCAATTTTCAGGAATTGGAGGGAGTTTGCGGCATTTCAGTGACCAGAAAGTGCTGAAGATCGAGGACGAGGTGATCGAGGATGAGGTCAAGAAAATTCGGCGTGAATTAGATGCTGCCAAGGAGAGTTTCCTTAGAATTCCACATGCGCTTAAGTCTATGCCTAAGATGAATCCTGAGGGTATGGTACTACCTCCATTTCAGATTAATTGATCACGTAACTAACTTTTCAGAATTTTAGTTTGTATCGTTTGCGACTGAAAATATATGCATTTTGTTCATTTGAGGGGGGAGTATGTGCTTAACATAGTTGGGGTGATTATAGTGCTTAGCTTCCCCACCTATCCCCATGTTAGGATAAAGTTTGTCATACGTGCAAGGAAATTAAGAAAATTTGGGGAATGCATCCTACATGTGTGGGCAGAATATCAGTTAGAGACTGCCTTGGGCAAGAAGTTGGTGAAATCCATTGAATATGAGAGCAAGTTGGTTGGACTTAGGAATTATAAATTAGGGAGGCAGTTATATCTTGTAAGAGAATGGCTTGTTGATTATTCTATTTTTTCATTTTCTCTCTCTCTCTCTACCTAAGTCGCATCATTCAAAGGGGACAAACTATGGGCTTTACTGTTTGATCATTACTTAGTTATTGCATGATGAATACTTGTACTAGGAAGTAGGAATGTAAAATTATTGATCCTTAGAAGGATATATAGTGTTATCCCTCTCATTCTGAACATTTATGCAACTCATGCGAGGGATTCTCATGAATCTGGTGGTGAATTTTCAGCTGGATATGGTAGGTTTTAATGTCTCTGTGTTGCTAGAGTTTATGAGTTACTGAAGCCTACACTCCCTTTAAATTAAAATTTGTCATCAAGCTGTGCAGGAAAAGTTGTCAATATCAGGCGTTGTGCATTCTTTGAGTTATGGTGGACTGATGCTATGAGTCCATTGGAGTTCTATTTCGATCTATATCTATTGCTTGCACTATCTCGCCCATGATTCTCGGCTACTGAACTTATAATCTGTTACTCCGTATAATCTTGTTATGGAATTTGATTTCATTTCTTTGTGATCTGAACAATCAAATTAGCTTCTGTAGAAAAATTATGTAATGTTTGTATACTGTAACTTGTTTGCTTATCCTTATTTTTTTTTTCCAGTGTGAAAGACGTGCATGCTTTGAGTTATGCTGAACTGATCGTGGGGATGTTCGCTTTCGACCTGTGCCTTTGTCTCGACTACCAAACTTAGTCTGTTATAAGGTGTAAAGATAATGGTGGTTAGTTTGGTACAAAGTTTGAGGTAAACTCTGTAACTCTGTTTCACTTGTTCTGGTAAAAGGGTTGAAAGAAAGTTGTGGGTTATTTTGGTGTGGTACTTTACTTTAGAACTGTCATTGTGGGTTTTTATATAGACAGATTCTATATTGATGGAGAAGACAGAGGTGTTGGTAGGATATTACAATTTCCTGTAAGGTGAGAGTGATGATAAATTGTTGATAAGGAATGCTTGGTTGCTGTAGTTTCAACTTGATATTGTGTTTGTTGATTTAGTCAATATATTAGCTGCCAGGTTCAGGAATTCAATTACCTTGTTTCTGGTGGCCTTGTTTTTTTTGTGTGGTTTTTGTGATTCCAAAAATGACACCTTTTTCTTGTTATGGCACGAGTATGGATAAGTCGACTCGGTACTAATTATTGGTGTACCTTTGTTTCAAAACCGCTGATGGTCGTGGGGAGGGAGGATAAGCCGAACACTTGGTTTGTGGATTGGTAATTTCGTGCACACATGTGACAATCTAAGTTGATACATGTCCCTCAGTGCGTGATTGGTTCGTCAAAACACTGTGCTAGGTGCCTCACCCCTCAAGGGTACTGTGTAGACTCTTAGGCCCTGTTTTGTTTTCCCTGGACTGAATGTTACTAAACTGCAACAAAAAAAAGGGCCTTATTGCTGTAATGTTTTGCACTGATGCATACAGACTGTGGTTAGGTGCAAGCAGGCAACTTTGATCTGATGCCTTGTTACTCGACGAGGCAACTTTGATCTGATGCCTTGTACTGGCAACATTTTTTTTCACTTTCTCTCTTTTTGTCTCCTTTTCTCTTTCTTCCGTCGATTTATTCCTCATATTGACCTGGTTGCTTCTCTTCTTCTTTATCTCCCCGTTTTCAATTTCTGTTCTCTCATATTGACCTGGTTTATGTTCTTGCCCCTTCATGCTTGCTCCCCATTTTAACCTCTCTTTTCTCCCCTTCCTGCTTAATCTGATAAAAAATGGAAGAGACGGAAGACAAGGATGTTTTACAGACACATCTCGCCTAGAACCAGATCTCCAAGGTAAGGGCTTACCTACTTTTCTCGATCTCCTATTATATCGGTTCTCATTTTTTTAACTACTAGGGTTATAAAGATTTATGAAGTTTAGGTTTTTTTGGTTTACATGGATGATAATTTTATTTTTGAATTCGTTCTTTTTCCCGTCAATTTTCAGATCCAATTCTCGATTCTTGAAGTCTACTGTGTTTGATTTTGTTTTGGATTTTATGAAATTTAAACAATTAGAAATCATTGTACGGAGAATGCTATGATTGAGTTTAGGAAGATTGAAGGAGAATGCTGCTACAATTAAGAATGAGTGCTAATGTGGCCTTATCTGCCCAATGGAAATCAAATGTTTCTGGCGATGAACACACCTGGGTCACTTTAAGAGCAAGGTCAATTTTCTCACTTGCCTGTGGATGAATATTCGGCTATTATTGATTAATTTTTCGATATCATAATTGAATATGTTGTGGATCGAGTATTGATTTGGGGAACTTGGTGTAGTATGCATACATGATTGTATGCTTTTAATTGATATTTTTTATTCCCTTAATGTTTGAAGGACTTGAAGAATTAGTCCATCATATCGGAATGAGACATATATAATCATGATAGGAGCTATTATACAAGCTTTTTGTCTCTTTTTATGCTGATGAACTAGGGGTTAAAAAAATTCAAGAAGGAAACTAACATTTTCAAATTTCATGGTTCTCTTTGTGGCTTATCAATCCTTGTTCAGACAGTTTTTTTGTTTTCCTACCTAGGTTAAAGTATTAAAGAACATTTTAGATCATGTCACTTCATAGAGAATGTTTCTGGTGTCCCGGAAATCTTCTTTCACAGTCTCACGAAAGAGCAGTACACTCCAGGCTTCCTTTTCCTGCCGAGTTATGATTTCAGTGATGTATTTTTCTGAAAGTTATGTGTGTTTAGTTGTCTATTGACTTTACAATGATCTAAACTTGAAGCTTCCCTAGATCTAGATATCTAAATAAGCTCGTCTTTAGTTTGGAACGTAAATGACTAGACTATATATATAAGAGAAGCTTGCATATGTAATTAAGATGTGATATTTGCTGATGAGTACATAGAATGCGAGCTCTTGATTCTCGTCATTGATTTGGTCCTTCACAAGCCTCAAGCTTACAGGCACTTGCTCTTCAACGTGCTCCACCGCAATAATTCAGATTTTGACACCTAATTGTTCAAAGCATCCTTATTTTTTTTTGGCAATTCAAAGCATCCTTCTTTTTCCTCTTTGTTGATGCTTACAAGTTATGGATTTTGAATGAGACCTCAAAAGTGTTGTCGGTTTTGACATTGGGATTGAAATCTTTGGGATGTTCCCTTATAGGGAATTTGGTGTTCTTTTTGTGTTTTCAAGGAGATTTTATACTTTTATAGAGGGTTTTTCTGGGTTCAAAGATGTGTTGCTCACCGTGGTTGTTTCAAGTTACTTGAAGATTTATATGCTGTCCATGTTGATCTGGGAATTCCCTGCTTCAATGGTTCATATCATTGATTTGTTTGTTATGTCATCTAATCTGGTAGCTCTACGGGTGATCTCTGAATCCTCTTTTACTAAATGTGTCGGGTTGTGCCTGGGTGCCCATGCCATGAAGTTCTTTGTAAACTGGATGCTAAAATAGTGACGATGTTGCTGTTGAATTCTGGGTCATTCAATCATTCATTTACAGGATTCCATACTTCTATTCTCGGTTATCAGATATAGTGAGTTGGATGCTTTAAGATCTATTCGCGGTTATTGAACATGTTTAGAGAGAACACTCATTTTTTATTTTGACTGAATGAATTATCTGGTTCCCTTGATCTAGAATAAAATGTGTTTATTATGTTGCACTTTGAGCACAATTTTTTTAGTAGCAGGTTGGTAACATCTAACATGGATTCCCAGAAGAATCCAGCTGAAACTAAATCATCTGCTACTGCACCAACTCCAGCAATTGCTTCATGTCGGAGGAAGAAGAAAGATGATGCGACTTTCCTAGAGGATTTAAAGGGCCATATTGATGAGTTTATCGATGCTTCCATGGATGAACATAAGTTATGCTTCACAAAAACCATTCAAAAGGTATGTTTTTTTTTATTTCTATTAACCGCATTTAGTGATATGATGTTTTAAATATTTTGTACTTAATTAATGCTCAAAACTCTTGTGTGAAGGGCAGATGTTTTCAATATCGAAGGTAGTGGCACAACGGAATTCTGAGCAGCAGGAAGTAGAGAGTGTTCTTTTTACCCCTGTTTAGCGTTAGTTTTGACTTTTGAACACCGTTATAAGTTAATAACGTATATTTATGATATTCTATCATCTAGGATAACTACGTAATAAACTTGTGACTTATATTCACTTACAGAAATGTTTACTTCTTTGCAAATATGCTTCCTTTGTATCCTGTGCTTTAAAAATCTGTCTAATTCTGAGGATATTCTAATTTGTTGTTGGTATCTTTTGTTTGAGGAACTCTTGGCAACATCTACTAAGGTTGTTATCACTTGGGCACAAAGTGTGGCTTCAGAAGGTACGCTATGAAATCCGAAAGAGCCTTATTTTATCTGCATTTGAATGTTATAACTTATGAAGTTCAATTTGGAAATGGACTCAGACCACCCGCGAACCACAGGAATCAACTGTAGACCGTCGCATTTGAGGAACAACTTGAAATAGTACACTACTTATAGCACTATGACAGGAGTTGTCATGATGTAGGATAAGAGCTCCAAGGATATGGTCCCCCAAAGTAATAGGATTGTTACATTGTAGTCAGCTCATGAGATAGCAGCTGATTGTAAATGGTTATATGAGGGTGTTACGGATGCAACAAAAAAGATGGTTTAATGTTGCGCTTAAATAGTTATTTATGTAGATGGATTCAACCATAAACATTTCCCGTAGTTATTGATGAATCATGTAATTCTTGTTTAATTAGTATAGTTTTTTGGCTAAGTTCCTTCCTTGGTTATTTTTCCCTAATTATTTTGATTATTTACTAATTTAATTTTACCAATTAATTTCAATATCTTGGGGGACCGCGCGCGTTAGCGCGCGGTCCAACAACTAGTGAGAATAGACGTAGGAAGAGAAATGATAAAGAAAAGTGATTATACTGTAATTTTTATAATCATTTCTAATAAAAATAATAGAGAAATGGAAAAGGGAACTATACAAAAGTAGAAAAAAAGTTTAACATCAAAGGTCATGAACTGTGAACCTCTCCCACTCCAAGCAAATGACCATTTGCTATTTGCTATTTGCTGGTCAATCGAAATATTAAATCTACATTAAATGTACAACTACCCCCGTTGTATATTAAAAAGAAATACACTTTGACCGACACATAGTTTTAGGAGAGTGAATAGAATTTATTAAAATGAGATGAAAGTAAGGTAATGGGTGAATTATTTATTATAGTAAAAAGATGATGTAAGTGTAGGGACCACAAGAAAAAGAAAAATATTAATATAACTAGATTTAATTTATGTTTGTTGTATTATTTAAATTTTCACCCTTTTCTCCATTCATACACTTTCATGGTTTCGGCCGATGCAAAAGTGTACGTAGTAATTAAATTTGACTCCGTATATGATTTTATCTTTACAAAAAATGATAAAAAAGAGTATTATCAAATTATATCTTTTAAATGTTCACTTAATCTTATCTTTTCAAAATTCATACTCCCTCCCTAATTATGTGAGGGATACATTTGTCTTTTCCGACCGTATTTATTTAAGAGATACACTTATCATTTTTAGTAAGTTATCAACTCCACCATCTAATTAAATAATCTATATAATACGAAGTATATCCTATGTCCCACCATCTATTAAACAAATAATTTCTGAACTACACCCTACCCCCCACCCTCTAAAATGACATGGTCCCCACTTGTTTACTTATTAAAATATCTACTCAACCCCACTTGTTTTATTACTTTATTTCATTCAATTCTTTTTTTTTAATACCCGTGTCTCGCCAAATGTATCATTAAATAAATACGGAGGGAGTATTACCTTATCCTAAACCTATTTACTTTATTTTATAATTGCTAAATTTTAATATTTAAATAGAATTAGTGACTGGACAATCCTACATGGACGCTCCTAATGCTCACCAAAAAACTCTCATAATATATATATATATATATATATATATATATAAATATATATATAATATATATATAAATATATAAATTTTTAAAATACAGATGGAGTATTAATTTATTTTTTGTTTAATAAACTCATTCATTTTTATATGTAAATATTTCAAAATTCATATAGTTTCACTTTATTTACGTCTTTTTTTAATGCAGAAATAGGAAATATATTATAAGGAGGCGATTAAAGCCTCAATAATCGTTTTCAAACACAAGCAGCAAAAGCAACCCATAGCTACCCTCAAAAACCCGTAAAAGAAGCTATGGCTGATAGGAATAATTAGCCTTAAGAGTTTAACATTATACAAAGCAAAATAGGAGAAGTTAGTCCTGTTAGCATTATGTTCAATGTACTTGATCCTTCCACTTGGAAATATCACCGAAGTTAGGCATCCACCTGAGGCCGTAGCTCCTTCGTATAATCTTCACGATCGAACATTTGGTGGTGGTTGGAAGTGATAGGTCTTGGCTATCAACATTCTTCGCCCAATATCTGCCAGCCATGAGCAATTTTGTTCGCATCCCTTTTCACATGAAGAATCATCACATACCAGTTTCTCTTGAGCAAGGTTACAACATCATTGATCAAAGGAGCTAACTGATGATCTTGATATCCTGCTGGATTTTGAAGCATGTACTTCAAAGTACTTGCATCAATTTCCAGTTCTAGATGAGTAATCTTTCTTTCCCAGGCAATAATTAAGCAAGCCCTCTTTGATTGTAGTCAGCTCAGCAAAAGCAGGACCAAGCTAGGCTCTTGAAATGGATAGAATAACCAATATGCCAAAGCCCTTTCTCGCACCGTAGAACCCCTCCTCCTCCAGCATGATCAATTATAATCCACGTGCCATCAGTGTTTAGCTTGTAGTAAGATTTATATGGAGGAGCCCAAACTCTTGCAGACTGAGAAGAGCTAGATCATGAATCAGAGTCCACATACTAAACAATATTTTTAGAGAATGTGTAATCTGCCTATAATTTATTGTAAAAGCTTGCACTGCTTCCCATCTTGAGATTGAATACAATATTGTTTCTATAAGACTATATGTGCCATATTGTAATAGAAAATATAATTTCCCAGCAATAGACCCTTTTAAATTATAAGTAACTCAATCGTGCCAGTTAAGATTATAAAAAGAATTAAAGTCTAGATAAAAACCTGGAGCATGAAGCTGGAAAATCATTGACCAAAATCCTCAAGTACTATGGCAATCTCTAAACAGATGTAGATTGTCTTCACTATTAGTGTTGCAACGAATACAAACAGGATCAAATTTAGGGAATTTAAGAGAGAGGGTTTGAGCAACAGGCAAATTAAAATAGAGTGGCAAATATTCCAAAGTAGCATTTTATACTTATAGGGCACTGGAATCTTCCAAAGTTTCTCCCAGCTAACTTTAATTAAACAAGGGCTACTCTTCTATGCTTTCTCTCTCTAGCTTCTCCTCTACCTTCTCTCTTGATCTAAGCTAGATTACTGGAGATTTTGCATCTCGCCTTCGGCGAAGAGGCCTCTAGGGGTCTTCTTAGTTTCAAGGAGTGGTTTTCTCCTCAAATTTTCTTTGTGTTTTTTGCTTTCTTGTTTTTGCAGGTGCTAGTCTTTTGCATTCCCAGGTTCAACTTACTGCCTTTATGATGGAACTACAACAGCCTTCAGTAACAACTAACATAGGTTCAAATAATGATCGGGGATCTATGGATGTAACTATGGAAGATCATGAAGAACAACAACCTCCAATTGCATCCATCCCTCTACCCGTGTCTTTTAAAGATGCGGTGGAAGGAAATTCCCAGTGGTTTGATGAATCTAAGAGAATCCAAATCACATCTCTCGAATGGGAAGATCAAGATGTTGATCCACCTGATGTCTCAAAAGTTGTTCAGTTTCACTAGTGCAAAATAAAATTTATATATGTAAATGTTGAATCACACTTGATTATGGAGCGAGTTTGGGTTTTAGATTGGTCTGACGACAAAGTTAAACATAGATGATTGACTAATGTTGACTAACAAAAACAGATATTTAGTGGATTATAAGGATAATATGTAACCACCTTGGTGATGGGCGAGTATGAATTGATAGAATTTAAGAACACTCACCCAATCCTAATTATGTATGTCACTTTTAATTTTTTTTTTAATATTATAACTAATAAAATCAATTTTGAAACTCCGTAATAAACTTAAGTCAATATATTTAAAAAAAATTTGAAAGGAAAATTGGATTATTTGTCGAATATAGGGATGTCAAATTGTTAGTGGGGCGGGTTTTTTGGGAGATCTCCTTGTGCATCTGCCCCAAGTGGGCGGAGATGGACAAAAGTTTATTGGGTAATGGGGTCAAAAAATGTATTTGTCGCGGGTGAAGGGGCAATGATGAATTTCAGATTGTACCCGTATGAGCAGCTAATCTTTCATCTAACTTACATATTATAATGTTTTGTTTATTTACTCAGTAACTCTAATCAGACAGGCGGACTCAAAGTCATCTCTAGCTCAATAAAGTACCAGGTCTAGATAACTGTTAAGTAATCGGGTAACCATGTTGACGAGTGATTGTGCGAGTATTAAGTGAGCATTAATAACGAAGTGAAAGGCGGGTGAGATAATTTTATGCTTGACACAAGTGATTAATGAAAATGAAAATAATTTTATCTATGTACCTTTATTTGTTTTAATTATTTTAAAAAGCAAGACACCGAATGAGCAATAACAAATTTATCCATTATTAATTTTTTTTATTTGAAGAGTATCTATAAACTCTATATTGATCATAATTGTCTACCAGATTTCATAATAATTTATATTTAGATTATAAATCGTGCATCGCACGGGTACTATACTAGTACTCTATATACTAAAAGACACACCAAGAATGACACATGTCATCTCCTAGTGTGTTTTTAGATTTTCTTTTAAAATAAAATTTTAATTAAAGAATCTTTTAAAATATCTATTTTTCTATTTTTCTTATTTTCTTATTTTTTTTTTCAAATTACGATTTCATGTGTATTATGGAAATAATCTAATATAATATATTAATACTAATTTGGAAAATATATGTCAGGAATGGAAAAATCACAATTATGATATTATTATTTTTATAATATACGTAATAAGTTGCTACTCCGTAATAGCAAGATAGTATTTTGATTTTCACAAACCTTTTTCAAACAAAATTAATTATACTCTTAGCCTACATGCAATAGTTTTTTTAAAATAAGGTGTTATTATATGTCCATACCCGAACAAGCATTTATTATTATTATTTTCTTCCACTTTATGTAGCGGGTACCGGTATGGTTACAGTTATGGATATCATTCAATTTTAAAAGAAAGTTATCCGATAAAGGTATGATAAGTTTTTTTTTTTTTGCACAACTAAAGTATTTTTGTCGAAACCCTAAACACCTAAGATTGCCCTAATCACTTTATAATTTGAATAAATAATAGTTTTATCTAATTTTCCAACAACCCGTGATAAAATTTGATATGATTTGGTTTTATTAAAAAATTATTTTAAATAAATTAGTCAGAAAAAAAAAAATTAGTCTCATCCGTACGTTGCACGGGACCGAACCAAGTAAGACTATAATCATAGCATTGGGGTTTAAACAGCTACCCACCTATCGTAGGTGGATACCTAGTAAGACTAATGATAAGACGTCTGATTTGAAATACAAAGACTATAATTATGGGACGGATGAAATTTTAAATATTAGTGGAATGATGACATGACATATAATAAAAGTGTTTAAGATAAGATCCCCTTGATCTTGCTCTAAGGTCTCCAAATCAAACATGTTCTTCTAAGCTAGAAATTAATGCCGTATCCCCGGATTAGAGCCTTTCTGACGGTAATTCAACAGTTGCTAATAAAAGAGTTTCTGAAGTGAGCTTTTAGTGCAAATTCTTATTTATAAGGGGTGTACAATAAATATTGTACATCAGAGTAAAAGTTAACTCAAAATGTTTAAAAGTTAAGCTTATATATGCAAAAGTTATCTATTTTTTAGTGATTTTTTTTTTTAAATTTTAGTAAAACTTATTTCTTCAAAATGACTAATAATGTATAAAATAAATCATTTAACCCTTTAAAATGTTTATCTATCAATTTTTTTATCACTAATATAAAAGTTAATCAAAACTAGATTAAAGTTACAAAAAAATGGGCAAAAGTTATCTGGGTGTACACAAGACCTTTTGATTATTTTTTAGAAGTTGTTATTTTGCAGAATTAGGGCTCAACATATTTCTCTTGAACTAATAATCACTAAATCACGAGTTTACAAAGAGTACATAGATATGGATTACTTTAGAAATTCCTGCATCGGAATTCGGAAGTTTGAAGCAAGTTAACAAGTAAACAAAATTAATTCAAGAACTCTAAGAAATTTGGGTAACTTTCAGAGCCTTAATCAATCCTTAACGAGTCTTTGTGATTTATCTTTACAGGAACATAGAATCATGTTCAAACTTCAAAGACAGCTACTTCAGGTTGTGCTTGAAAACGTTTATTGTCAATTAAATAGTCGTTCCTGAAGAAAAGAGGACGCGTAATGGTAGACTTCAGTTCAACTTCTCTTATAAATTTCTACTCCAGCCTTTTGTTACAGTAATAGAAGTGAGTTTGTCAACTGCAAACAAAAGTTCTAGCTAGTAGGGATAGGGAAGATTTAGAATTGGAACTATAAAACTGAAACATGAAAGTGCAGTCTGTAACAATCCTTCTAATGTACATGATTCATTCAGCATGCAAACGACAAGTAAACACAATTTAAGACTATAATAAACTTACTGAATTCATGGATTGAGAAGTCAAACTCGTGTATGCTAAATTTAAGGTCTCTGAATCAAACAAGAACAAGAAGAAGTATGCTAGAAGTTAAACGCCGTGTCCCCTGATTTGTAAACTTCAGAGCTTTTCTTAGTGTAATTCAAGTTTCAATTTAACAGTTTCTAACAAAATGTTTCTGAAGTGAAAGTTTTTAGTGGAACTTTTAAGACTAACTTTAGATTGTTCCAATCTACAACTTTATGGTGACCACAATTGAGTATCATTTTTATTTCTAGAATCAGGAATGAGGACTCAAAAAAAACATTTCTTTCTTAAATCAGGAGTTTCAGATGCCATTCGAAAACCTGCCTCTATAAATTTCTTATGCTAAGGCTGCATATACCTAGGACTAGGAAGTCCTGCATCAGAAGTTTGGAGCGAGTTACTATTAGAAAAAACTAGTATGATACCCGTGCGATGCACGATTTATAATCTATACATAAATTTATATGAAATATGGTAGACAATTATCATCAAAATAGAGCTTAATTATAGCTAACCTCCAAATTATAATTAATGATGGATAAATTTGTTATTTCCCATTCGGTGTCATATTTATTAAAACAGTTAAAACAAATAAGAGTACATAAATAAATTTATTTTTTTTCTCATTCACATGTTGTGTCAAGAATAAACTTAATGATCTCAACCACCATTCACTTCGATAGTAATACCCAGTTAATACTCGCACAGTCCCCCATTAACTTCATTACCCGACCACTTAAAACCTAATTACACCATTTAATGTATTCAGTTAGAGATGACTTTGAGGCGAGGCGAGGCCTGCACACTTTACCCGCCTAAAATTCTCATCTCTATCCCCTCCATCCACGATAGTAACGATACCCACCACTCTCAATCCTCGTCTCGAGAGGTACAAAGTAAAATGTATCCCTGCTTCATGACTCCCCCTTCGGTGTATCCAGTATCCCAGCCTAAAATAACCCACCCGTAGACTCAGTTTTTTTTTGGGTAAGATATTTTTGAATTTTAATACTTATTCTAGAGTTTTTGACAATACATTTGTCTGATTAGAGTAATTGAGTAATAAATAAAACATTATAATATGTAAGTTAGTAGTAACTTTTTTTACATATTCATAATCAATTAGATGAAGCATTAGCAATGCATGCATGTCCAATCTAAAATGTTTGAGACAACCTTGTAAAATATAAAAATCAAGAGTTCAAGTTTGTTATTCATATATGTATTCATTATATGACACTAATTCTTAGAAAGATGATAGTATTATAATAATATAATTTATAGTACATGTTCAACTATTATAATATTTTCTATATCGATTATCAGAAAATGCATGCAAAGATTCATTTCATTACAAATAATAAATGAACAAAGGTAAACATACGTATATACATATCCGCATCCAGTATATGACATAATTTCTAAACAAAAATTGATATTGCATCTAGTAGTTTACAATTAGTTATCATTTATGTTATAATAAGCTAGAGAGACAAATCATATAGCGACATTTGTCATCTCCACATCAATTTAACTTTCTTTTGGTATAGTACAGAATATATAGATATAGATACATATATAGTTTGCCATCTCCGCAAACTATAGTACAGAGTATAAACATTTGTAGGTAGAATAAGTAAATAAGTAAATAAGTGCTTAGTAGTATAATCGATTATTATGAGTCATTCTTAATCATATGAGTAATCATCTAATACTTAAACATCTCCACAAATTTATTGGTCATAAGTATATAAATATTTCGTAGTATAATCGATAAGTAATTAGAATGTACGATGTAGGTAAAATAAATATGAAGTATATTAATTATTTTATCATACGATAGTTATTTATATTATAAGAGAGGCACTTCAGAGAACATCATTTTGTCAGCTCCACGTCGATTTGCCTCTACTTTGGTATAGTACTGTGTATATAGATGGTGTTAAAAATTGACCAAAATATAATTCAATGGTTTAGCCTAAAATATTTGGTGGAGCTTTTTTAAGTAGAGAGGACCATGTGTTAGTTGCATATTGATTTTCTTGTATACTACTTTTCCATGTTTTTGGATTAACCAATTTTATTTTCACGGTTGTTAATAAGTAACAATTGTTAATATCTTAAACTATCAAATAAGTAAAAATTATTTTAAAAAAATTACAACATTGTGCAAGTATTTATACTAATCCAAAAAAATATTACTGGAAAATCCGTACATGACTATGTTCATCATATAGTATTAATAATCACCAAAAGAATAGAAAAAGTAGAGCGATGTGTGAATATAATAGATAGTACAAAAATCAAAGAGTTTTATCTACAATTTGAGGAATTAAGTAGTAGAGTAGTATAGTAGTAGATACATTAAATTACGCAATATATGTTTAAGGAAGTTACATGTTTAAAAAAAAAAAAAAAAGAAGTAAACTATTACTAACAATGGCATGGATAATATCGAATGTAGTTGCTACATATACTACTTATAAAATCGTATAACCAATGGCGGTTATAATTATCGAATTTAATTGTTAAAATATTATAGAGTACTATAGTAAAAAAAATTATCTCTTAATCACATATACTTGATTGATTTTCAAATTTATTTGTATTATAATTATCCAATATCAGTAGACTACTTTTAAATTTTTATAAGAATCCTACTATGTATTCCGTAAAAAAATATTTTTATAAGAATCCTACTTTTAAATATAATCTTATATTGGTCATATTTTTTACCAAATTATAGAAAATATAATTTACAAAATAATTCCCATGTGTAGAATGATTTTTTTTTTTTTGAGGAAAATAGAATAAAATATTTTTATGAGGTGCAAGTTAACAAAATAACTATAGAATCAAATACTTTTTTTTAGTCTTTTTGTATATCTATAAGAGATAAATTAAAGAGATGCATTTGTCAGCTTCACATTGATTTCCTCTCTTTTAGTATAGTATATAGATTAATAGATAAAATGGCAGTATTATGTAAATATTTAGACAAAGTCGACAAAATGCTACAGAATACATAACTACGTTCAACATACAATATGAATAACTAATCCAAAAAAAGATGGAAAAAAGTAGAGCGATGTGTGAATATAAAAACTAATGTAAAAAATTAAAGAGTTGCATCTAAAAAATTGAGGAATTAAGTAGTAGACAGATTAGATTACGCAAGTTTTTCTCTTGTTTAAGGAAGTTACATACTTTTTTTTAAAGTAGTAAAATATTACTATCATATCAACGGCGGTGATAATCATCGAATTTAGTTGCTAAATATATTACGTCTAAAATATAAAATAATACAATCATTGGCGGCTATAATTATCGAATTTAGTTGTTAAAATATTATAGAGTACTACAATAACATTTTTTTATACACTCTTATTTATATTGTATTGATTTTCTAATTATATGTATTCTAATATATTATGTAAGTACAGATCGGTTGATTACTGCAATTTATTTTTTATAAACATCCTAATACGTACTCCATATAATAGACTATTTTTTTTTATAAAAAGATATATAATCATATTGGTTATATTTGTTAACAAAATATAGAAAAGATTTTACAAAATATTCCCCATGTATTGAGTGGCATCTTTTTTTTAGGAAAATAGAATCAAGTACTTTTTAAGGTGAAAGTTAACAAATAATTTTTTTGTTTAATTTATTTTATATCTAAAAGAGAGGCGAATCAATGAGTGACATTTGTCATCACCACATTGATTTCCTCTCTTTTAGTATATTATATAGATTGCATAAGCTACTACTTAGCAGCAACCAGCAGTCATCATTTCACAGCCAACATATAGAAAGTAAACAAAATTGATTCGAAGCAATCTGGTTAACTTGGGATTCACCTTTGGGATTCAACTTTCAGCACCAAATGTTATATTTGCAGGAACGTAGGTTCATGTTTCAAAGACAGTTACTTGACATTTTGGTTGAAAATGTGTATTATCAAATGATTAGCTGTTGAAGATGCAAAGAGGACGCGTGGTGGTATACTGCAGTCCAACTTATCTTGTAAAATTACCAGCTTTTTTTACAGTAATACAAGTGTATTTCCCAACTTGAAACAAAAGTGCGAAGATATGAAGACTAGAATTGAGTCATTTATTTATTCCCTATTTCCTTGACATATACCAAGTACGAACACTAGAATTGACTGAGAAACTTGTAAAATATTGACAATTTGACACAATTAAGATATAACAAACCACTGAATTCATGGCTTGAGACCTTAATCAATGCTCACTGAAATGAGTTTTAGGAGTAGCCCAGGGACAGTCCTCCAACTCCAAGTCATCACCTGCAGCATTTCTGAGCTTCAAATCTGGCCTCTTAGCTGGTAAATCAGGCACCTGTAGGTCCCCTCTTAGCATCATAGCTGCTTTTTTAATGGTAGGTCTTTTCTTCTTATCAGAGTGCACACACCACAAACCAACCTTTAGCATCCTTTCCATGTCTTCCTTACTATACATCCCCATCATCCTCCAATCAATGGCCTCAATCACTTTTCCTTCTTCCCATAGATTCCACACCCAATCAATCAGAAACCCTCCTTTCTCCTCCACTGGTCTCCTTCCTGAAACCACCTCTAAAACTACCACCCCAAAACTGTAAACATCTGACTTTATTGTAGGAATACCTGAGTAAACATACTCCGGGGCTAAGTACCCCATTGTTCCTGCTGGAATTGTTGGTTTTCTCGTTCTAGAATCTCGATCATATACCTTAACCAATCCGAAATCACCAAGTTTAGGGTTAAAGTCTGAATCAAGCATCACATTACAAGTCTTAACATCCCTATGAATGATCTGTCTACTGCATTCTTCATGCAAATATGTGAGGCCAGAAGCTATACCCAACACAATGTTCAGCCTTTGCTCACAAGTTAGTACACGAAAAGCATCTGAATCTCTATGCAGATTCCGATCAAGGTTACCATTAGGCAGAAACTCATATACTAGGATAAGTTCATTCTTTTCACAGCACCACCCCAACAGTTGAACCAGGTTTTTATGCTTCAATTTTCGAGCCATACCAGTACATTCATTGGTAAATGGTTTTATTAGGTTATTACCATTGCCAACATCATTCAATCTTTTTACAGCCACAACTTGTCCATGGAAAAGAATTCCTCTATAAACTGTTGAAGATGCTCCTTGACCTATGATCTTACTCTTGCTAAAACCATTAGTAGCCGATTCGATCTCTGACAGATGTAATTTTATTGGCCCTGTCTTCAATTCAATCCTCCTGCTTTTTTCTCTCTTTGATTCCACATCTTTCCTAGACATCCAGATCAAATAAAACATTACAACAATAGCAAAAAGACTCAATGCAGATATAACTACAGTCAATGCAATATCTACTGTCTTATCATCTTTCTTGCTGTCGCCATCAGAACCTTCTCCCGGAATGCAGTTCATACAATCTCCTCCCTCTAAATCTTTATCAACAGTCGAATAATCAAACTCGAAAGTCTTGAACTCCCATCCATCAATAACATGCAGTGCAGAGCCATCTCTATTAGAAGCAGAAAAACCCACGTACATTGACTCCTTCATATACTTAGAAAGATCAATCTGAGCAGAAACTACAGGGTTTAAGGGCTTGTTTGGGAAATAACTTACCCAAACCCTGACAATTTTCACTGATTTTCTGTACTCAATCCAAGCATTAATCTTCTTTCCGCTACTCAAATCAACTTCACCCAATAACCCATCATCCGAAACCAAAGAAATGTAAGAATTCACATCAATACCCACATGATTATCATTAACATCCCCAGTTAAAGGATCGAATTTCGTATCGAATTCGACCGCGAAAAACGATTCTTGAGAGTTCAAGCTGAATTCAGGCATACCCAGATGAGTAAATCTCGAACTAAACAACCCCAAGTCAGAGGTGATCAAGAATGCGATACCATCACCAGGATTTGAGGGAGAAGAAGGCGTAATACTGAAGGAAAAGTGGGAAGTAAAAGAAACAGAGGAATTGGTCTCGGGATCAAGAAATTGAAGTGGGTAAAAGTAGAAAGCTCTGCCTGAAGAAGAAGGATTCTGCTGGGTTAAGCTTATGGAAGAGAGGTTTGTTTCGGGGTGGATGATTAAGTGCGCATCACCGAAGAAGGTGATATTCGTGGCGGGGATGAAGGGGAGAGAGAACGTGTAAGGGAGGTTGAAGATGAAGATTAAGGTGAAGATCGTGATGAATTCAGGAAACATTGTTGTTTGAAATGATGAAACTTAAATCTGGATTGGATTGAACGATTGAATCGTGATTTCTCTGTATTTTTTTTTTTTTTTTTTGTGTGAAGGTGGTGAATTTAGTGAAGTATTGGATTCTGGTTTGAACAGAGGAATGTGGAGAAGAGATAAAGGGAGGGGGAAAGCCGGAAAGGTATTAGGGAGGGAAAACAGACAACGGTTTTTTTTTTTGTTTTTTTGTGATTTTTTTTTTGTTTTTTTCATCAACTTTATGACTTTTTTAATTATTTACTCCCTCCGTTCCGAAATACTCGACCCGATTTGACCGGCACAGAGTTTAAGGGACTTGAATTGACTTATTTAATTTAATAGGTAGTAGTTGATAGTGGGGTATTATTTTAATGTAGTTAGTGGGAGGTAGGTTAAGAGGTGGGGTTGGGTGAGAGTAGGGGTTGAATTTTTAATTATTTTTTATATGGAGTAGGGGGTAGGTGGGTTAATAGGGGTGGAGTGAGAAATAATATAATATTGTTAGAATATTTCCATTTTAAGAAACATCGGCCCGATAAGGAAAACAGGTCAAGTATTCCGGGACGGAGGGAGTAATGAAATGCGTTAAACTATTTGCCCTTTCTCCAATATGTTCGTCGACTAGTACGCCATCCTTCCCTTAATACTCGTCTCTTTTCCTTATAAAATCATTTTCTAATACACGTGTGGTTTCTATAAATGACATATTTTATTAATGTTATATTATTTCTTTCACTTATTATAGACCCACCTATATTCTTACTTCTTTAAAAAGAACATTAAAAAATTCAACTCACCCCACACCCACCTCTTTTTTTTTTTTTTTTGACGGGCACACCCACCTCTTTATTTTACACACTAACCTTAAAAAAATATTCAACTATCAACTACTGTCTAATAAGTTAATAAGTCAATTAAATTGCCTAAAATACTGTACCGATCAAAATGGGACGAGTATTAAGGGATGGAGAGAGTATCAGATTGGCTTGGATCTAAGAGGTTATTTCAAAATCAAGTATGAGTACTAAATATCAAATTGATGAAATTTTGATCTTGCAATAAGTCAAAGTTTCTTTATTTCGTTTTTACTTTAGCGTTGCGTTTATTTGAACATTTTACATAAATATTTTGCTACTAAATAATATACGAAGTATATATATATATATATTTTTGGTGAAAGCTACTTGAATAATCTAATATATATATATATATATATATATAGGAGGCATATTTGTTGAAATATTAGAGCGCCACCTAGTATTACTAATGGTTTCGGCCAAAGAAAAATAAGATTTCTAATTTATTTTTGAATTAAAAAAATTGAGTGCCACATAGATAATTAATTAGGTGTCATGTAGATATTAAAATTAATTAATTAATTATTAATATATATACAATTTCATCCAAAATTCAACGCTCTAATAATTAAAAATTAAATCTAAAATAAAATTCATCCAAAATTAAATACAAATCTAAAATAAAATTCAATCCAAAATCAAACATTAATCCAATATTAGAGCGCCATGTAGGAAATCTAATGGTTTCGGCCAATGAAAAATAAGATTTCAAAATTATTTTTGAATTAAAAAGTCGAATGCCACGTAGATAAATAATTAGGTGTCACGTAGATATTTTTATTAATTAATAATTAAAAAATTGAGTGCCACGTAGATAATTAATTAGGTGTCACGTAGATATTAAAATTAATTAATTAATTAATTATTAATATATATACAATTCCATCCAAAATCCAACGCTCAATAATTAAAAATTAAATATAAAATAAAATTCATCCAAAATTAAATACTAATCTAAAATAAAATTCAATCCAAAATCAAACATTAATCCAATATTAGAGCGCCATGTAGGAAATCTAATGGTTTCGGCCAATGAAAAATAAGATTTCAAAATTATTTTTGAATTAAAAAGTTGAATGCCACGTTGTAGACACCTAATTTGTGTCTCCCCTTTGGGATGATGACGAAACCATTATCCTTGTTAGGCGATTGGAGTAACTCCAGGCGGAAATCCCAATTCCTAAGAACACCTCCAAAATCCAAGATCCAAAATCCAATCCCCGAGACCGTTCCCCTCCCGGAACTCGGTACAAAATACAACTTCCAAAATCCAATTTCAAAATCCAAGTTCAATCTCAATTAGTGGACCATCCCATTGGCCTTACTAGGCCTTTTCCACTCAAAATCATATAAGGCAAGTCAAATTCGGGCGCCGACCCACAAAACCGAGCATGCCGGGCCCCGCCCCGTAAAACCGGAATTCAAAAACCCGAGAAAGGTTTGTTTTTAGACGCAAATTCAAGACTTAACCTCCAAGAAAACACTACGTGCCAAACATCGTACTATTCGTACGAAGGTACACCCATACAAGACAAATCAAGGACGACATCTTTCCGTCCTTTTTGGCGGCATTCAGCCCACGTCAGCAGCGCCCAGCGCTGGCCTGGCGCCAGGCGCTGGCGTGTGCTGGCGTTTTGCACCATTTCCCTCCTATAAATACCCCTCATTTCCTTCGAAAAAAGGGAGAGCACAACACATATAACGTCGTAATTTCGACATTACTCCTCACAATACAAACTTCAAAACTCTTCAAAACACATACAAAAAGTCCTAAATTCAAGAGCAATTGGGAGCTCGAGCCTAAGCTTAACTAGGTAAATCCGAATCCCATTTCAATTAATCATGCTATTTTGATTTCAAATGATTAGCAAGTTGGTGTTTTTTTGTCATAAAAAACACCACTTGCAACAATCATACATGCTTTTTCAAAAATACAAACTTTTTCAAAATACAAAATACAAACTTTCAAGATTCAAGGATGTTCAAAGTTGCTTGCATTCATCTCTTTGAACTAGAATCACCTTCAATCATGGAGTAATCAAAGATGACACCTTTTAGCATTTAAAGGTTCAATCTTTTGAGATTCAAAACTCCATTTTTCAATATACAAGTTCAAGTCTTCAAATTTCAACATACAAGTTCAAGTTTTCAAATTTCAATCATTTCAAGTTCAAAGTTTCAATCTTTTTCAAGTTCAAACCTTTCAATATTCAAGCTTTCAATTTCAAGTTCAATGTGCAAAATCTAGGACATTTGGGTTGAGCAACCTCTCCCAAGTTGAGATTTTTGGCTTTGAATTCGTGTCAGGCGCACTTATTTTTAAGGAGCCGCTTGGCGTTCGAATCTCATGTGCCCAAGTACAAATTTCAATATCGCAATTTCAATATCGCACTTTCAATATCGCACTTTCAATACCGCAATTTCAATATCGCAATTTCAATATCGCAATTTCAATATCGCAATTTCAATATCGCAATTTCAATTTCGCACTTTCAATTCCGCACCTTTACTTGCCTAGTCCATTTCTAGGCAATGTGGACCTACTCCCTAGTCCTTTTCTAGGGGGTCTTGTATTTACTAATTCCGTACTTTATTTAGTATTGTGATGTTGCTTTATGTGCTTTATCGCTTTCATCACCAACATGCTAAATACAACAAAATACAAAGGTTACATCACACTTAACGAAGATATTTTTGGACAAACCGGCCTTAGGTTCCTTAAATCAATCTTTAAAGCAAAGTGACCACCGTACAATTAGAAATTCTATTTTGTTCTAATTTGCGAACCCACATAGTCTAATCTTAGGGTTTATTTTCGAAACAATGTTGTGCCAACGTACTTGAATATTTCTAAAGCTCGCCGAATAAGCATTTTCGTTCCCAAGCCCGGATCTCACCCATCCATTTCAAGGATTCAAGGCCTTATCCAAAAATAGAGTCATTGTGCGGTCTTCCCAAACGAGACCTAAAATAAGTTTGGTGGCGACTCCTTCGAGGTGCAAAAACAATTCAACGGTTCTCTAAACGAACCGCCGCGTGCCAAACCCCCCAATGTAGGAAACGGGAAAAAGATAAAAAAAAAACCCCCTACACACGTAGATAAATAATTAGGTGTCACGTAGATATTTTTATTAATTAATAATTAATATTTCTTATATACAATTTCGTCCAAAATCAAACACTATAATAATTAAAAAATAAATCTAAAATGAAATTCAATCCAAAAAAAATATAAAAAACCAATCTAATCTAATATACTTCCTCCGTTCCGGAAATATCGCACCATTTATTTTTTACACTATTCACACTACGACTTTGATCATTTTTTGTGATTCGTACATAAGGAAATTTTAGTCATGTGGGATCATGTTAGATTCATATCGATACATATTTTCTAAATATTAATTTTTTATAATTTTCCCTTGCACACGATTTGAGTTATTAAGAGTCAAAGTAAGAGCTAGATGAGTAAAAGTCAACCATGGTGCGATATTTCCGGAACGGAGGAAGTATAAAATATAGCAGTTGATATATATAGGAGTTTTATTTTAACGTAACAAATTAATAGAACCCGTGCATCGCACGGGCTAAAATCTAGTATTAACAATAGTATGCTTTTAATATAAATTGGATGCTTTTAATAATATATTTATGATTCTCTCTCCTTTCTAGGGTTTATTTTCTTGGCCATTATAGGCCCGAAATAGTCCAATTTCTTCTGAAATTAGAATATTTCCGACCCTTTCTCTCATTTAATTTAGTTATTGTCTCTAAAATTCAATAAATTTTCACCATATGCATGGGCGGAGTTCGTCCTTGTTCGTTAGTCTCCTTATGGTGGAGTTATTTTTATTATATTTGGTATGTCGTTCACTCGTATTGGATTTATGTAGAATTAGTTCGTTGGTAAAGTTTTATGCAAAATCGCAACAAATATCAATTTTTCGAGTACATCCAGATGAATCAAATAGAAATCATCATCGCGGCTACAACAAATCGTTAGACCCTATCTTAGAAAAGGCTGCATGTTCTAGCGTTATATGGGAAACGTTCTACAGTGCAAGATCTATTATACGACCGTAGTTTTAATGAAGGAAACATTTATTTGATTCAATTTGTCATGTATTTGTGAGATGTATATTTCTCTTGTAAATGTCGTATGACTCTTAATTAATGAATTAATTTCCTTTTTAAAATAAAAATATTAGCAATACGATGCAAATGTTCTTAATAAACTTAAGAATTATCCTTTTCAACAAAATTAGTGCCAAGATCAAAAACATTCCTTCAATTTGATATTGATAATTTAAAAAATAAACACTCAAATGATTATGAAATTGGACAAAATTGGTCTAAATTGGAAAACCTTGTGTCTGATATCCGTAATTTGATTAAAAATAAACGAGAACACATGCTCGTAACATACCAATTTAGCTAATACGAAGTACAAGTATATTACCTTCAAAAAGAATGTACAAGTATACCATTTTGGACTCATTGCTCATGTTTTCGACTGGGACTGAATTTTAACCCAATCGCCATCATTACTACTACCACCCCTATGTATAATTGTAAAAGATGTACACGGAAACTTATCATAAAGAGATTTGGAGTTATGACTAGCCAGATACCAAATTTGTGTCTCCCTTAAAAGTCCGATTACGATATCATTTGGTCTACTTTTAGTTGGGCAACTCCGAGAGAAAGCATCAAAATTGCTACTAATTCCAATTCCAATGATAAAGATAAAGTTCTAAGTACTAATTCCAAACTTAATTCAAAGTGGTCACAAATTTCTAATCATAAATGTTATAAACTTGCATGCTAACCCACCTAAACTTAGTGTCATGCTAGGATTATCACGAAGTGGTTCTTGCTTCGAAATTGCGTACACTCTAGTGAATTCGAATTCCTTGTGTTCCATATCCAAATCTCTATTTGATGTTCCGAAATCCAACTCTTTATCCGAGTCATCATGGTCTTTCAAACGGGCCTAAAATGTTTGGTATCCACTCCTTCAAAGATTCAATTTCAAAGTCGTAGGGAATTCCTAATTATTTTAAGTCTTCAAAATGTCAAAGTGTGATTCATCATAATTCAAAATGCCCCTATAGGACGAGATTGCAAAAATCAAGTCATTTTGTGCACAGTGATTTTTCCCATTTTGGTTAATTTTGTGCATTTAACTTGTATAAACAACTTGTCCAATTAATTTAAATCACATTTTCCGAAAAGCTATTAAACATCGTTAAATAATTAATTTTATACGGAATGCATATTAATGATTAGAAAATACTATTTATTAAAATGAAAAATTTTATCACCTAAAATTAGATAACTTTTACATATATAAGGATAACTTTTAAACGTTTTGAGTTTTACTCCAGTATATAATATTTATTGTACAACATTTGTAAATACTGCCTCCGGATTTTAAAAAGAGATACACTTTGACCGGTGCGTAGTTTTAGGAGAGTGAGTTGAATCTATTAAAATAAGATGAAAGTGAGGTAGTGGTTGAATCATTTATTATAGTAAAAAGATGATGTAGTAAGTGTGAAGATCACAAGAAAGAGAGAAGTATTAAGATAATTGGAAATGAAAACCATAAAATGTAAAAAAAGAAAAGTGTAAAGATTGTCAAAAAATACGTCTGTTTAAGAGAAGTTTATCTCTTTTTAAATTACGAAGGGAATAAGAATTTGTGTAAAGATTTTCCATTACAATTATGAAGGGAATAAGCCACTGCTTCCAGTTCTCATCTCTAATACTCAAGCCATCTTTGTCCCGGGACGACAAATAACGGACAACATTGTCATAGTTCAAGAGGTTATCCACACCATGAGAAAAAAAGCAAGGTACGAAGGGGTTTATGGCCATAAAAGTTGATTTTGAAAAGCTTATGATCGCTTAAGATGGTCGTTTATTCGTGTTACCCTCCTTCAAATGAATCTACCCCTTCTCTTGGTTAATGTGATTATGGAGTGCGTTACAGCGGCTTCTTTGCAAGTCCTATGGAATGGCGAGCTAGCAGACTCGCGAGCAGACTCACAGTTTCAAGCCGAGTAGAGGTGTGCGACAAGGGACCCCTTATCTCCGTATTTGTTTGTTATGTGTATGGAGAGACTTTGTCAGACAATTCAAGAGGAGATAGTTGGGGAGGGATGGAAACCTATTCGAGCTAGCAGAGATGGGCCTTTGTTATCTAATCTTTTTTTCACAGATGATATTATATTATTTGCGGAAGAAAGTGTGGAACAGGCTTTGGTAATCAATGATTGCCTCAATAGGTTTTGTATTGCCTCAGGATAAAAGGTAAGCCTACCTAAATCCCGTACTTATTTTTCAAAAAATATGAGTGCTGAAATGCAATGTGAGATCAGTATAGCACACTAGGCATGGAAAAGACAGAGGACTTGGCATGTACCTTGGCATGCCGACACTTACGAGTAGAGTTACGAAGGCTACATTCAACCACCTTTGTGAGAAAATAGGCAGAAGACTAACGGCTGGAAGTCGAGGTACTTGTCCTTAGCAGGACGCATTACACTCGCAAAGTCTTTGGTTTCTACAATGTCTTATTATTCAATGCAAACGGCCAAAATCCCAAAGTCGGTCTGTGATTCAATAGACAAAAAAACCAGACGTTTAATATGAGGGGGGGAGATGAAGAGAGAAGGAGTATTCATCTTATTGTTTGGGACACACTACAAAAATCTCTGAAATAAGGTGGTTTGGGTGTTCGTTCAGCTAGGCAAGCAAATGCAACCTTCTAACCAAATTAGGATGGAGAGTTTTAACAGAACCTAACGCTCTTTGGTCTCGGGTTTTAAGACACAAATATTGTAAAGGTCGGTGTGACGTTGATATGTTTCAACCCAAATGTGGCATGTCTAATACGTGGGCTGGGATCACCGAAAATGCTAGGTTTCTCTATGAGGGTATGCAAGTAGCAGTTGGCAATGGTGCTACGACACTTTTTTGGGAACATAAATGGGCCTCCTTAGAACCTCTAAGTAACTCTGTCACTCAGCAAATCCCTCAACAGATAGCAGGTGCAACAGTTGAATAGATGTGGGAAAATGAACAAGGTTGGAGGTGCGATGTCTTTGCCCATTTGCTACCCCAAGAGATGCTGAAATTAATCCAATCACATGAGTTGAAGACAAATTCAGAAGCCGGGGACCCGGTGTACTGGAGGAAAGGAGATAAAGGAAAATTTTCGATCAAATCATCACTATGTATCATGCGTAATGAAACAGATTTGGTAGATGGTGCTTGCTGGAGTACAATATGGGATGCTCATGTACAACAACGTATTCGAGCCTTGTTATGGTTGACCTGTCACGATCGTCTACTGGGTAATCTTAATCGGTTTAGAAGAAATTTGACAGTAGACCCAATATGCTACATATGTGATGCGGTGGAAGAATCTACTATGCATATACTTCGTGACTGTCCAATGGCTAGAATGGTATGGCGAAAAGTGGGAGGGCCAGCCCTCTCCCCCAACTTCTTCCATGGGTAGCTAAGCTATTGGCTACAAGAAAATCTGACTCATGAAGATGAACCGGGTCAGCCAATTTGGTCCACTTACTTTGGTATTACGTTATGGTGAATTTGGCGATGGCGTAATTGTGCTATTTTTGGGCGCAATAATGAAATCCCAGTTGATGTGGCAACCTTCCTAATGATCAGGTACAATGAAACAAGAAGGAGTATAGATGATGTGGATGCACCCATTAATTCTTCAAGAAAAATTGAAGCAAACATTACATGGCAAGCACCACAAGAAGGCTGGTACTCCTTGAACACTGATGGAGCAGCGAAGGGGTCACTGGGACCGGCAGGAGGGGGAGCAATAATACGTGATCACATGGGTGTGTTAGTTTCGGCACTCACTGCCAACTTTGGACACTGCTCAGCTATAAAGGCCGAGTTCATGGCACTATCTAAAGGCCTTGCAATAGCTAAAGAGCTAGATATTACTCGCTTAGTGGTTCAGGTTGACAATTTAGCTTATGTCCAGATTTTACAAAATGAAGAGGCGGGTAGAGGTGAATGTGCTCATCTAATTAATATTTGTCAGGACATTCTAAGAAGCCCGGGATGGATTGTGAAGGTTATACATGTGTTCCATGAAGGAAATCGAGCGGCAAATTGGCTAGCAAACCGAGGTGTGACGCAAGAAGATCGCATCAACGTTCTAGAAAATATTCCTTTAGAGTTAGTACGTATCTTAGATGAGGACGTTAGAGGGGTGGCTTTCCCGCGCCTAGTTCCTCCGTAGCTTTTTTTGTTGCTGTTTGTAATTGAGCTTTCCTTTACTTTGTGTTTTTGTTAACTCTTTGAAGCCTGGCTTAGTCATCTGAATAAAAAAAAAACAATTTCTTCAGTCAAACTTCGAAAACTTTGACCATGTATTCTCATTTTTTTTTGGGGTAAAAAACAGGGACAAATTAAATTTAAACACCCAATAGAGTTATATTGTGTCTTGTTAGATTTATTTTAATATATATTGTTTACGCATATAGAATTAGAAATATCTATACTATATATTAAAAGGCGTCTATAAGAAAGCATACATGACACGTGGCGCTCTGCTCATGGGTCATTCGCTCCATGTGATTTTCATATACATTTTAAAAAAAATTGTCAAACATTTTATGCTAAGGTTTGAACCCTTAACCTTGAGTTTAAACAATAGAACTTTTACCACTAAGCTATTACACATTTCATGTCATCATTGCAAAAAAAAAAAAGAATATAAGTAAATGTGAATGTTGTTAATGTAGTAACCCGGGGCATCGCCCGGGCCCAAAAACTAGTTTACATATGTAAATCGTGTGTTGAAAATCATAAACACAAAATCTTGTTTACAATGGGTGTACATTAAATTATTGTACACCAAGCCCAAATAACAAATTTGGTTGGACTCACACGTGTGAGTATGAAAGAACGCTTTTCTTTTTTTCGCGCTTCTCTAGTCATTTTCTGTTCATTCATCCTTTCTCTCTCCTCTCCTCTCCCTCTCCTCCTCTCCAGCTTGGTGATTGTTCTTCGATTTTCTGTGATTTTTGCAGCGAATTTCTCTGCGATTTTTGCGTACTATTTTCTCTGCGATTGTTGTTAATTGATTCCACTCCATAATCAGGGTTAGTTTTCTACTTTTGTGTGTGTTTTCCTGAATGTTGATTCCACTCATTGTTGATTAATGTTTTTTATTATTCCACATATTTTGTTTTAAGGCTGGATTAATGAATTCGTATAATAGATTGGGGAGAAAGGATTGGATTCAATCGCATGATTCTACTGTTTAATAAGATTTCACAATAATTAATGGAAGATGCTTTTGTTCGTTCAAACCCTAAATACATGTACTGAACTACTGCTCGCTCTTCTTATCAAACTAATGACTAATCCATCCATCCTTGTTTCATTGTCTAAGTCTCTTATTATGAATTATGCATTATCAATTATGAAGAAGCATTATATATTGGGTTTCTCTTGTTTTGAGTTTTGATGTTGCATACTTAGTACTCGGCAAACTTATTCAGAGCTAAATACTTTGCTATCTACATTCTTTGTGGTTCGTAGGGAGTTAGATGATGAGCTGCAAGATTCACTTTATGAATTCTTGGAAGAAAGGCAAATAGATGATTTACTTTACCCAACCTTTAGTACATAAAAGTCTTATATCATTGAAGAATTATTGATATAAATAATACCGCATAAAAGTTAAAAATATCAATGTAAAAGTTAGCTGAATAGAAAATTACTAGAAAGTTAGCTTAAATGGCAGAGCAATGTGCAATTACGTACATGATGTGGGTTCAAATCCCGCAAAGCCTACATGCTTGGAAGTTGCAAACTAAGTTATGAGGTTTCACTTAAGTGAAAAGATAGGAATATCAACAAAAAATTAAGAATATCAATATAATTTCATGTGTTAAAGTTGTGGTTTTGTAGATTAAAGTAATGGAAATTGTTCTAAAAGTTAAGATAGTCTTCCGTCGTCTCAAGCCTAACTTTTACTTTTAATAACTTAACTTTAACGACTAAAAGTCTGACTTTTATATTTCTATCTTTTTTCAGCTAATGTGAGTCATCCAATATTTTTATTATACACATTGTAGTTTTTTGTGTTAAAGTTGTAATTCTATAGGTTAAAGTTTCTAAAAGTTAAGACAGTCTTCCGTCATCTCAAACCTAGCTTTTACTTTTAATAACTTAACTTTAACTACTAAAAGTCTGACTTTTATATTTCTCCCTTTCATCAACTAATGTGTGTCATGCAATCTATTTTATTCCACACCTTGAAGTTTTATGTGTTAAAGTTGTAGTTTTGCAGGTTAAAGTAATAGAAATTGTTCTAAAAGTTAAGACAGTCTTCCGTCGTCTCCAGCCTAACTTTTACTTTTAATAACTTAACTTTAACGACTAAAAGTCGGACTCTTTTATATTTCTACCTTTCTTCAGATAATGTGAGTCATCTAATATTTTTATTGCACATTGTAGTTTTCTGTGTTAAAGTTGTAGTTCTGTAGGTTAAAGTTATGAAAATTGTTCTAAAAGTTAACACAGTCTTCTGTCATCTCAAACCTAACTTTTACTTTTAATAACTTAACTTTAACTACTAAAAGTCTGACTTTTATATTTCTCCATTTCTTCAGCTAATGTGAGTCATGCAATCTGTTTTATTTCACACCTTGTAATTTTATGTGTTAAAGTTGTGGTTCTGTAGGTTAATGTTATGGAAATTGTTCTAAAAGTTAAGACAGTATTCAGTGGTCTCAAACCTAACTTTTACTTTTATTAACTTAACTTTAACTGCTTAAAGTCTGACTTTTATATTTTTACCTTTCTTCAGCTAATGTGAGTCATGCATTATTTTTATTTTCACACATTATAGTTTTATGTGTTAAAGTTGTAGTTATGTAGTTTAAAGTTGTGGAAATTGTTCTAAAAGTTAAGACACTCTTCCGTCATCTCAAACCTAACTTTTACTTTTAATAACTTAACTTTAACTGCTAAATGTCTGACTTTTATATTTTTACCTTTTTACAGCTAATGTGAGTCGTGCATTCTTTTATTTTACACATTGTACTTTTTGTGTTAAAGTTGTGGTTCTGTAGGTTAAAGTTATGGAAATTGTTCTAAAAGTTAAGACAATCTTCCGTCGTCTCAAACCTAACTTTTACTTTTGTTAACTTAACTTTAACTGATAAAAGTCTGACTTTTATGTTTCTACCTTTCTTGAGCTAATGTGAGTCATGCAATCTGTTTTATTCCACACCTTGTAATTTTATGTGTTAAAGTCGTGGTTATGTAGGTTAAAGTTATGGAAATTGTTCTAAAAGTTAACACAGTCTTCCGTCGTCTCAAGCCTATCTTTTACTTTTACTAACTTAACTTTTACTGCTAAAAGTCTACTTTTATATTTTTACCTTTCTTCAGATAATGTGAGTCGTGCATTCTTTTTATTTCACACATTGTATTTTTCTGTGTTAAAGTTGTGGTTCTATAGGTTAAAGTTATGGAAATTGTTTTAAAAATTAAGGCAGTCTTCCGTCATCTCAAACCTAACTTTTATTTTTATTAACTTAACTTTAACTGCTAAAAGTATGACTTTAATATTTCTACCTTTCTTCCGCTAATGTGAGTCCGTCAATCTTTTTATTGTACACATTGTAGTTTTATGTGTATTTAGTTGTAGTTCTGTATGTTAAAGTTATGAAAATTGTTCTAAAAGTTAAGGCAGTCTTCCGTCATCTCAAACCTAACTTTTACTTTTATTAACTTAACTTTAACTGCTAAAAGTCTGACTTTTATATTTTTACCTTTCTTCAGCTAATGTGAGTCGTGTATTCTTTTTATTTCACACATTGTACTTTTCTGTGTTAGAGTTGTAGTTTTATAGGTTAAAGTTATGGAAATTGTTCTAAAAGTTAAGGCAGTCTTCCGTCATCTCAAACCTAACTTTTATTTTTAATAACTTAACTTTAACTGTTAAAAGTCTGACTTTTATATTTTTACTTTTCTTCGGCTAATGTGAGTCGCATTATTTTTATTTTCACACATTGTACTTTTATGTGTTAAAGTTGTAATTTTATAGGTTAAAGTTATGGAAATCGTTAAAAGTTAAGAAAAGTTTTGTACCAGTCTACCCAATATGCAAATGTTTGAACACTAAGGCTATTAGCTCAAATGGTAGAGCAATGTGCATTTATGTACATGGTATGGGTTCAAGTCCCATATAGCCTACATACTATTGGGTTGTGTTTTGATATACTGTGAAACGACTATCAATATAATTAAATTCATCCCTAAATTGGTAACTTTTACCTAACTTTTACTACATGAAGCCTAACTTTTAATGCAAAAAGAATAACTTTAAGTTCCATATAGTCTACATGTTGTGTGTTGTTTCGATATACTGAGAAATTACTATATAAAGACACCCCAAATTGGTAAAAGTTATCCAAAACGCCGATTTATTTTTCAAAAATAAAACCAATAGCCTATATAGGATTTGAATCTACATCTCCGCACAAGTTGTACGGTGCTCGACCAGTTGAGCTAATAGGCTTGCAAAAATATATGTAATTTTTAAACACAGAAGATGCGTATTATTAATAATAATCAGGGCCTAAGCACAATGTCACGATTACAGCAAAATAGACCTATACACCAAAATATTATATCCCAAAACCCATCAACTAATAAGTAAAATCTTGCCCCCATCTGCTTCCAAAAAACACAAAAGAAAACAAAATATTGCTCCAACATCCATGCTGTTGGTTTGATCCATCTTCTGTCAATACTTCCTTCTCGAATTTCTGTTGCTCCTAGCCTCCTATCACCTGCCTCCAATGCTGAATTTGTACTCACAGTGACTATATTGGTTATGGTGGCTGGGATTGAGCCAAAAAGTATCCGAGTTAAGCTTATCGACATTCATCAATTTTAGGATTTTCTTAGGTATAACCTCTGCTTTAACAGAGAAAAAATCAGCATTTGAATAGCAAGCTTTAATTAGAATCTCAAGTACCATAGTAAATAAATCTACAAGAAATATGTTGCACTAATCTCTGACCCTAAGAGCTCTGGAATAGAAAATGAAGCATTATGAAACTATCATCACCATAGGTTACGTTACTTAGTACATAACATGGCAATAGCATTGAATTTGGCAATTATGATGTTTTATATTTAGCCTGGTAGTTGTTGATACTATGATGAGTTATGACAACTCTCTATAATCATCAACTAAGATTGAATAAGTGAATCAAACAAGAATTCCTTCTTAATAGGATTACTTTATTTGATCCAAAGTAAGTCAATCATATCAACTGCGTAGAACGAATGCCATTATATGCAAAAACAGGAGAATAAGAGAACATACTCTCAAGGCCAGGTTGGTTTACAGCAGCAACAAACTTGCGGTGCAGCTCCACGGACCAAACAACACGAGGTTTCTTATGAGCTAAACAAAAAAAAGCTGGCTAAAGTTTGGGAACGTATACTCTGCATCTCCTGCTCCATATAAACAACTGCACATCTTCACATCTCAAACTATTGTCTGTATATGACTAACTTTAACTACAAAAAGGGTAACTTTTAAGCAAACCAGTACCTAGATGCATTGATTTAATAACAAAAACTACCAATCCAATTTCCATCAGATCCAACAACATTATATTACAACTTAACCATCAAAACATAACAAGCAGCATTAATAAATAAATTCAATCCATAGAGCAACAATAATATTACATCTGCCAATTGAGATAAAATCAAGCTCAATTATTGAGTATTAAATTGACTAATTAAGAATGGCAAGAACAAAAGAGAAGCATCCAGACAACAACTACTTAGAAAATCAATTAAAATCAAATCAACCAGGTGTACGAATAGATCAACGAACTTTTCACTCTCAATCTATCCAAACAATAACTAAATCCGAGGATTTTGAATTTATACCTATGTTCTTTAATCTATTAAAAAAAAAACTAAATTCAAAGATTTTGAATACAAACCTATCTGCGAATTGGAGTGAGGATCAATCGCGTGAGGGAAATTCAAGCTCGAATTTGCAGAATGTTATCGCCTTTTGCATCCGATCGCAAATTTTCTTCAATTCAATTTTCTCTTCTCCAGTCTCATCTCTTTTTGGCAGCCTTCAAACCTTCTTCAATCTTCTTCAAAATCTAGAATGAATTTGCAGAATTTGATCGCGGTTCTCTCCCCTCTGGTTTTTGGGGTTTTTTTTTTTTCTATTTTTCTCTCTCCTCTTTTTATTTTGGCAGGAGTAAGTGAAGGCGACGGTTCGCACGTGTGACAGTTTGGTGTACGTTAATACTGTTGCGCGCAAGGCTGATTGAATCATAAAAAGTCAAATAAAATATTTTTTAGGAATTTCTCTGCAAAAAGCAAATTGTAACGCACATGTACTTCCTCCTTCGGTCCTCTGATAGAGTTGTCATTTACATTTACTGATTTATACCAACTAAACCCAGAATTCAGTTGTCCTTCTCTTTCCTACTTCAAATTATCACTCTATGTGTTAGAGAAAACAGGAACAACCAAAACAAATGGTAAGTTTCCTGGTTCAATCATCTTTTCTGTGATTACATACTTTGTTAATTTGTTGTTTTAATAAATTTAAACACGATCAACCCTTTGTTTATCTTTCTTTCAGCTTGTTTTGTCGTCAATTTTTTTTTTTTTTTTGTTTTTTTTTTTGTTTTATAATTACTTTATGAAATGGGGTTTCTGGGTTTACTTCATTACTTGTAATTTTTGTTTTGGGTTGGAGCTTTAAGTTGTTTAATGGATCCTTGAGATAACGGGTAAATTGGAAACACGGTGTACAATATTTGTCTAAGAAACATTTGTTTGATCAATTGTTTTCTTAAGAAGTATGTTAAGATCGACACCGAATGTTGTGTATTTTAGGGCTAAGTAATTTGCTAATTGTGTTACCTGGATTGGTGTTGAGACATTTTTCATACATGCAGACCTATTAGTTTAGGAGTTTATAACCAAATCAATCCCTGAATGATGACATAGAACTGTAGAAGCATAATGTGGGTTGTCCTTGTATTACCCGTTTAATTTGGATGCAAGCCTGCAAGATATTATAGCTTAGCATTTTAAAGTTGCAGGATTGTTCTTGAACAATTGGCTCTTTAAGAAGTATATTATGACTGAACCACTACTGTAGTAGTGTAGTGTGTTTTGTGATTCTGGAATCGCAACTGGTTTTGTGAAATGAGTTAATTGATTTCAGAGTTGGTCTCATAAGTCATAATGTATGTTATTGGTGAATTATGTAATTGAACTCAAAACATAGAGGTAAAATGCCAGCTTACAGTCTTCAATTGTTAGTATACCCTTTTAACTTTGATGTATATTGTGGGCTGTCAAGCGCTTAACATTTGAAAATTGTAGGGTTGTTATTTGATTTCATCAGTAAATTCGCTTGTATTTCTGTAACCATATGACGAATAAAAACATTGTCCTTATAAGTAATGTAAAAGACAAAGAATTAATTTTATGAAATAGCAAAAGGAATTTGAGTTATGCTAACTAACTCTGGGACCGGTGTAGTGTTCAATATTAAATGAAATGCTTTTATCACTTTTTGCTTAAACAACATGCCAACTTTTCAAATTACGAGTTTGATTAGGCATGTTTGCATACTGTTTAGTACTATTATTTAGTTCAAATTTATGCTGATTAATAAACATCACCAAAATGGTAGTAATCCATAACTTGGAACATTCTAACACCGTTTAACTGCAATGTATCAGTTTGGTGAAATAGCAAGGTTTAGATAGATAGTTGAAAACTCCCTTTGTGTTTATATACATTCTATAACTTAGTTACCTATTCATGTAGTTGTTTAATAATGCAGTTTATTTTGTCAATAGGTGAAAATCTGTCAAACCTGTGGAGATAAAGGTTTGTCTAAATATTTAATTTATTGTACCGAATGTTGGGACACAGTTGAGCACATGTAAGTTGGAAAACCATCCTTGATTATTTAGCGATATCTTACGGAATGGATGTGTGTTGTTTCACATGTAGATAGCAGCTGGAAACTCAGCAAACTTTCTGTTAATATTTCTGAAAGTCAGGACCTTATAAAATTAAATATGTTTTTGCTTTCCAGGTATTGTGTAGGACTATCTCCTGATGATATATGTGAAGATTTCAGTTGGATATGTAACTCTTGCCAATCAGCAGATGAAATACTGGCAAAAACGATAAAGTACGGGGAAGAAGAAATGACCCAATTTGCTGGTTGCAGTCCATTGGGAATTTCAGATCTTGCTCTACTTGATGCAAGTGCAATCCCAGTGGTTGGTCCGATTTGGAGGTGTGATGTTTAAGATACCTCATGTGTTCATTCCAGATTATTCTTCATGTTTTGTGTAGTTGTTTGGTTTTCTCCCTTTTTATTTCCTTCTGTTTTTTCCCCTGTGTGTCTCTCTCCATTTAGCACAGTATAATGGTTTGTTTTGCTTCTTGACAGGGGAGTTTTCAATACCAGTGGGAGTTCCTCTGGAAGTTGGAAAGGTCTGGAAGCCTTTATGCCAAAGACTTCATATTCAAAAGTTGTCAATATTGTACGAGCATTGCAACCCTCTCTTTATCTCCACCTGGAGAAAAGGGATAGCCTGTGGCCTAAGAATTTTGATGAATTGGGGGCTGCTGACTGCAATATTGGAATTTACATCCTTCCTCAATTCTCCAGGTTATTGTTTATATAATTGCATTTGTTTTGTCTGTAAACTTGACCTCAAATAGAAATTAAGGAAAACCAAAATCTCTTTTCTTGTTTAGCTTTGATGACAGGAGTGAGGCGGATTACAACAACCTGGTGGAATACATGATATCAAATGACCTTGCTCTGACAGCCACCATGGCCAACTTAAAGCTGATGGTTTTTACTTCTCTCGAGATAACGGCTCCTGAGAAACAAAGTAATACATACTTCGTATCAATTTTCTTGACAAAGTCCCTTTGTTTTCACTTTAATTGTTGGATGATAGTTATTTCTCTTCCCGTATGACGAATGCAACATAAGGATTAATAGAATAGTTTATCTTTTACTCTCAACTAATCTTGGCTTTTAATATGATATTGGATAAATTGATTTGTTACAGAAATCCAAGGGATGTACTATCTTTGGGGAGCGTTTGAAAAAGTATCCGGTGAACTTCCATCCAAAAGGTACAAGCCAAGTGTAGCTAAAAGTAGGATGGGCAAAGGTTTAAGAGCAGTGGGCTGCCAAGAGAAACAAAGCATCAGTCCTCGTACAAGATTAATGAAAATTGGTACCAATTCCGAGCAGCGGATAGCGCTCAAGAAGACCAAAAAAGCAGTATCTCTTCTAAAGCGTATCTGGATACCATCATTAAGGCCCGAATGCAAGAGAGCTAGGAGTAAAAAATTTAAGATATTGCTCTCTTTGAGTGAGGAGTTAGATGTCATGTCTTACCTTTAGCTCATTTCAACTACTCCGTATTATCTTCTAGGTAGATTTCATGCTTTAAGTTTGGCTTTTATATACACAGGTAAGAAGTTAATAGCTCGACCAAGCAATGACCAGGAAGCTGATCAGACATACAACAAACCAAGCCAAGCTGAAACCTCCACAATTCTAGAAGCTACTGAGGGAGAAGTATGTCTACCTCAAGAGAATGCTAGGCTGCTTAATGATACAACTGATATGTCAGAGAATGTTGTAAACATAAACGCCTCAGTCGAGGGTAGATCAGCCGGCCAAGGTTAGTCTTTTCACATTCTTGGTCACACTCAAGTGCTGCTTCTTACTTTTGTAGCAACTCAGTCTTTTTTTGGTTATCCTATGCTCTAGTTTGTAATTACAAGTTGATTAGTTGGTTTCTATGGTGAAGGTCCTGAAGAACTTGTTTCTCCTTTGATCACGTCTGTAAAAGAGAGATCAGAAAACCACGAGGCCTTGAGTATACGTGATGTTTCCTGCTGTCCTACTCTTGCAAAGCCTCTCAAGAGTCTCAACTTAGAGGGGAATGCTGAGAAGACCATTTCAGATAAGCCAATGATAGACCTAGTCATATTGGACCAGGAACCTGTCTGGTCTTCTATACTAAGAGAGAAAGTTAATGATTATGTAGAAGATACTCAAAACAGAATAATTGAAAGGAAAACGGAGGCAGAGCAGGAAATTGATGATTCAAACAGAGGCAAAGTCAGTGAGTGTATAGAAGATAAGCAAAACCAAATCATTGAAGGGGAAGATCAGCCTAACCAGGAAGATGGTATGGAAATTGTTGAATCAAACTAAATTACCTAATTTTTATCAATATGATTCATTTTAGTCGATAATTTATTTACTGTAGAAATATACCTTTTTAAAGTATAATATCTTGTTTATTTTTAGGTCTAAAGCTGTTTGCTATATTGCTTCCAAATCAAAATGTGGAATCACCACAGCTTCAAGCACAAGACAACAGTGTCAATCTAGCTGCTAACTCTGAGAATGGTACCTTTTCAATCCCATTGGTTGGTTATCAAGAGGGTTTAGAGGTACACGAGCCCAATGAGCCCAATCCTATAAGCAATGGAGAAAACAATCCTTGTATTAATGATGATCCAGTAGCTGATCAACAGTATATTGTTGACGAAAAAGTTTTAAATGCAAATAAAGCCACTGTCAATGATGGTATGTTAAGTAGAAATTTTATACTGTATCTGTTATTACTCAGATCACTTTAGTTTAATCAAACTTCTCCTCTGGTAAATGTTTTTCTCCTTTCTCCACTTCTTATTATTTATTTATCCATTTTTTCCCTGGTTTTCAGGTCTAACACTACTTCCTCCTCTGGAAATTCAACACGAGACACATTTGGAGAAGGGTTCATGCAGTATTCCTCCTGTTATTGATCTTGAAAAAGAAAATTCAAGTCCTTTATGTATGCCTCCTGTTATTGATCTTGAAAAAGGAAATTCAAGTCCTTCTATTGCTTCTACTGAAGTGATTGAGTTTGATGATGAAGAGACTACCATAAGTGGGGCTGAGAACATTAGAGAGGCAAGTGTAACGTCAATACCGGTATCCATTTCAGAAATGGCAGGTGAGTTCCATGAGATCAGCTCGAATTGTGTTGGGGGTAGGTACAATGTGAACGCTGAACTAGTCCCGATTCTTAAAAGAATTCTTGAAAAACATGGGGATATTGCTTCACATTGTAGAATTCTGCCAAAGGTTCCACTGGAGAACATCTGCAAGGTTGTTCAGGAACTTGAATCAGTCCGGTTACGGGGTTTACGCTCCCATCATGTGAACCACCTGAAAAGTGTGCTGCAACTTGCTGATGCTGTGGGAATCGATGTGGAATGGCTTCGCAAAAGATGTGAAGTTCTTGAGAAGTTCACTTGTGACTTGTCAGCTTAGTGATTATCCAACTCTGAAGAGTAATCTGGCTCAAGCTGAAAAGGATGTCCAACATAAAGAAGAGATGCTGAGTTCCAAAAGAACCATAGTGGCGAACATGCTAGCGGAAATAAAGTCAGGTAGGTAGGTAGGTATATTCAATAAAGTCAGGCATTAACTCAGGTAGGTAGGTAGGTATATTCAGTTAACCACTAACTATTTCTGATAATCAATCACAAGTTTATTACAATATTAACGTGTTATGTATAATTTGTCTGCTGTTGTAAAGGCTAATCCTAAAGTCAGTAACTCTCTGATACCTCCAACTTTTGTGATGGTTTTCTTAATGTGACATATTGAAGCGAGGGTAACTTCAAAATGAACCACTTCTCCTCAATCATAAGAACGTCTATTTGCTGCAATTCCAGCTCCTTTACTCACATATGGTACTTGTAATCTGAACCAGTTGTTATCTGTATCAATTTGCAGTTGTGGATCGATTCTGTAACAATAGACATGTTTCATTCACTTATCAGTATGCTCTACACCCAGTGTAGGATGTGTAGCTCTGTGACATTGGTACTTCTTTTGCTCATTTTTGTTGTAAAATTTCTCGTGAATACTTCTGATAGTGTTAATTACTCCCTCCGCCCCTAAAAGATTGTCCAAATTTCCTTTTTAGTTCGTTCCTTTGAGTTTGCCTCATACTGTTTTAGTATATGGTCCTCACATTTTTTCTTTCACAAACTATTATTTAATTTAGCAAAAATACAAAATTATCAATTCACTTGCTTATCTTTTGTCTTCTTTCTTACTAAAGTGAAAAATGTGGTTTAGGGCAATCTTTTAGGGACAGGGAAAGTAAACCGTTACACTTACACCTTAAACGATTGAGAAATAATTCCGTAAGTGCAAAGAAAAATGAATTAAAACAAAATGAAACAATAAAAAAGTCGTCATCATAAAAGTTGTGCAGATGAGTACAAAAGGTGTGAGTAATAGAAGCCCAAGGAAAACACCCATTACATTGGTGTGAAGAAAAACTGGACTTTTCTGCAATCAATATACTCCAGGGATATGTAAGTCTTTCTCTACGTAAAATTCGAAATAGTAATGCTGGCATTTCCACAACAAGCAAGACAATTACTACTACAGTAGAATACGATTAACGAAGTAGTCCATATTTGGTAGGTTCATTTAATTACTACATATTGGAGGTTGTTTCTGGGTTTTCATTTTCAGCTAAAATGGTGATCATCAATTTCTAACTCCCAGTCCAAATTCTTACACACAGAAAATATGGGACAACCACGAAGAAGTGCACGAATCAAAGGGAACTTCCATGTTCTCTTTAGATGAAGAACCTAAGGTAAAAGAAACAACTTAACTTTCTTTTTAATAGTTTTCAGTTGATATGTTTAGGAAATGCTGATGATTATTGTTGGATGTGTTGTTTATTGTAATGGAATGTTGACACATAACCATCATCAATGTAGTATGCCTGAGATCGAAAATGATTGCTTCTTCTCGTCTTAAAATTGTAGAAATTACCTCTCTGTGTTTTATTGAACAAGTTTATTTGTTTTTTCTAAAAAGTAAGGAATATTAGTTTTTAAGTAGTGAGTTTCTCATCATTAATGGGCTTAAGTGTGTCAAACATGCTGTGTGGTTTAGGAATCAGGATGATTGAATTGGGGAAACTGATTGACACACCAAAAAGAATTGATTTTGGAACCCCCCTTGTGAGTAGAGCACAGAAAATCAAATTTTTTGGTGTTCTAACAATCATTTCCCTTGAATTGCAACTTTTCTGCAGTCACTGCAAGTGATTTTGATGACAGCCACCTGTTTCAATATAGATCAAAATACATGTTGATGGCCGTAAATACTTGAAACTATGTTACTCAAGCATGGATACTAGTTTTTTGGACTGACTGACATAGGTACATGTCCAACTGCTAAATATTGCAATTTTGTGAAAAAAATTCAAGTTTTTGGATCCAAAATGAACTTTTCAATGAGGACACTGCTAATCTGATAAGCGATTGCTGGTGCGAATCAAATAATTTTTACTCAATATTCATAAAACCAACCATTTTAACAACTCATTATCATCGAACATCAGTTTCTGATTTGTAAAGTCTCAGTGAAAGTAGTTCCTTTTACATTTATCGGTATATATTCCACACCCTACCGGTCTTCCTCTCGCCATAACAAAGGGAAAGGGATAGGGAAAGGGAAAGGGATGGAAAATGAAGAGCTTATGTTGTATAAACAGAGAGGCAGAGGAACATTTAGGAACTCAAGAACTGAGGTCTATGACTGATTGACAGATACATAGTGTTTTCTTATTGATCTTCTCTTTGCATAGATATGAACAGATTATGCTTTAGAGTCAGTTAATTAACAACCGCACTTTCCATTCCAGAATGGCATCGCCGCCCCAGCAGCCAATCAGGGAAAGAAGAAGAATAAGATGAAAGGGAAAAAATCAAATACAGAGGTAAATTCTTTTTATTTGGTTCTTGTTGAGTAGTAGAATGGTTTTAAAAGTTTAACATGCTTATCTTATCAGTTCATCTTTGCTATAAAATGAATGATATGTTACAACTTACAAAATCATTATTGGTAGGTGATTGGTTGTTGTTATATTTGTGGGAACAAGGGCTTCTCAAATGCTCTGATGGACTGCTTAAAGTGTTCTGTTATGGTTGCGCACCAGTAAGTCATACTCTCTTCTACATCATGTACTACGTATGAATCAAGTTTAAAGGACTCTAGATTATATGAAAACATAAGATGAATGTTTTCAAAGTGAACATGCTAGTAGCTTAGAGCATGTCATGCGATTTTCTTTTCCTTAATGATTTTTCCCCTTTGTCTACTAGATATTGTGTGGGTATACCACCAGGAACCGTTGATGAGTATACTTGGTATTGCGAGTACTGTCCTGCACCAACAGAATCCCCGGAACTTAAGAGTATGCAATATTCTATTTATCAACTTCAATTCAACAAGAATACTTTTGGATCATAACAGCAATTTAATCAACTCTTAACTTCTTATTTTCAGGTAAAGGTAAGATAATCCCGATTAGGGACCAGCCACCACCACTTCAAACTTTGCTACCGATACCATACATCAGAAGGTCGGAACAAACAGAAACAAGTAATGAATGTCAAAATGCTGAAGAGGATGCTAGGAATATTAATGAGACACCACTTACTTTTCCCATTGAACACTTTAATTTAGAGAGTACAAGTCAAGTTGTGCTAGTGGTAAGGCCATCGGGGAAAGTAACCATTTGGAAACGCGAGACTATATGCCGTGCTTCACCTACATCTAGCTTGGAAACCTCCATTCTTAATATTGTGACAGACGAGGAAACTGATGGATGCAGTATTCAGAAAACTATAGAGCTTGATTATGATGAGGAAGTTGATGACTGTCATTCTAGTAGAACTGTTGATATTACCAAAACTGAAGACTACACTAAATCCTTTTCTGCTACTGTGATTGATGCTTGTCACAACGACAATAAGGAAGATGTGATACAATCCTTTTCAGTTCTTCATCAAGAAGGTTGTAATGAGCACAAGCCTGATGCCGTTGATGTCATACCCATACATGAAGAGGAAGATATCCAAGATGGTACAGCGGGATCATACAGGATCAGATCAGACTTGGTACTCATTCTCAGAAGAATAATCGAGAAACACGGAGATATATTTCGTAATTGCAAGATTATTGAATCATCTCATGACTCTCAGCTGCTTGTGAATATTTGTGAACTAATTCAAGAACTTGAAACAGTCCCCTTACAATGTCTTCAACCCCAACATGTCAACCGCCTCAGAAATGCTTCAAAAGAGCTTGAGGATTCAGGAGCAGATATAAAATGGCTCAACAATCATTGTGACTACCTCGACAACGTTGTTCAACAACTAAGTAAGTGTACTAAGTCGAAGCAAGAACAAATTCAATGCCAGACAAGTCTACAGTGTAGAGAAGAGAGCCTGATTTCGATAAGAGGTAATCTTTCTGAGCTTCTAGAAGAGATTATGGCTCTGGAAGAACAACTTAAGAAATCCAAAGAATATATTGAGAAGCTTGAATGTAGCATAGAGGATACTAAGTCTCTATTTAGAAACTTTGTAGGCAAGTCACTGGCTGATGGACTCTACTAGAAACTCAGGTGAGCACATAAATTTGGATAACTCGATCTGTAAATATAAAAACATGGGATGGATAGCCCTCAAAGCTCAACCCCCACAGCCTGTTATTTTGACGTGAGGCGTGGCTCGGTCCATAGGAGGAAATCAGAATCGTACTTGAGCTAGCTTTGTTTCCACTATTTGATCTTGCAAGGTCTTATGAACTGGATATAGAATACCAAGTAGTTTACCTTTATTGAGCAACTATAGTTACACTGTTTTCAGGTTGTTGGCCCTTTGGAGCAAAAACTTTTCAGGTTGTTAGCCATTTGGAGCAAAATCTTTTCAGTTTGCTAGATTACCTAGATCGTTTGATTATTTTTTTACAAACTTTTATATAAGGCGGTCTTACACAAAAGACTACCTTGGTGTCATATAAGTTAAGCACTAAAATCAATTAGTTAAACACTGGAACTAATTAGTTAAGCAATGAAACTAATTAGTTAAGCACTAAAATTAATTAGTTAAGCAGTAGAACTAATAGTTAAGCAATTAAAGTGGTCTTTCCGGTAAGGCGGTCTTACACAAAAGTTTTCGTTATTCTTTGGATCAAATTAATAGAATATTTTGTTTGGAAGCAGCCTCCTAACAAAAATAGTGTTCCATTGTAGACTAACTAATCGAATAATTGATGCCGTACCTAAAGTCTCACATGTGACTTCATCATCAATTGATGGTGTGACATGTTCACACTAGTTAATAGTGTGACGCATTTACGCATTTGTATAATTGTATTTTGGCCCAAATAATGCAAGTATAAACTTATAATGCATAAACAGGACATGAAAGTATAGCTGGAGCATCCTATCAAAAAAAAAGTGTTGCTTGAGCAGTGGCACTTCTTACTTTTGTAGCAACTTAGGCCTGTTTAGTTCACCTTATTTCATGACCTTACTACTTCAGACCAGATAATATCAGAAAAAATAAATTCAAATCAGATAATAATAATAATAATAATAATAATAATAATTATTATTATTATTATTATTATTATTATTATTATTATTATTATGTAAACATATTATTATTATTATTATTATTATTATTATTATTATTATTATTATCAAATGCTAATAAAGTCAATCGTTTTACAAATAATTAGTGGGAAGCCGAGATACAATCTGGGCCCCCACTCATTATTATTATTATTATTATTATTATTATTATTATTATTATTATTATTATTATTATTATTATTATTATTATTATTATTATTATTAATAATAATAATAATCAAATGCTAACAAAGTCAAATATTTTACAAATAGTTAGTGGGAAGCTGAAAGACAATCTGGGCCCCCACTCCTCTGGCTATAGCAAAACCTATCTGGTGAAAATATGAGCAGCAACACGAGCTCCAATGTCACGTGTCCTAGAAAACTTCTGAATCTGCTTCAACAACACAACATCATCATCATTACTTTATTGCTTTATGAAGAAAAAGGTTGTTATCTAGATCTGAACCGATATGTCAAGATCAAAACTGGTATGATTAGATCATGTTCAAATCATAACTGATTTGTACATATTATGTGCAGATCAGAAACGATGTGTACAGATCATGTGCACATCAGAACCGATATATCCATATCAAAACTGATTTGTAAAGATCATGTCCAGATCAGAACCGATCTATATAGATTATGTCCAGAGTGTAAATATGTCCAGATCGAATCAGTATGATCAAATCATGTCCAGATCATAACCAATCTGTATAGATCATGTCCAGATCAGAATCGATATGTGCAGATCAGAACGAATCGGTACAGATCATGTTCAGATCAGAACCGATATATCTATATCATAACTGATCTATACAGCTCATATCCAAATCTGTACAGATCATGTCCAGATCAGAACGATATGTGCAAATCATGTCCACATCAGAACCGATATGTCCATATCATGTCCAAATATGAACTGATATGTCCAGATTAGAACCGATATGATCGATATAGGGCAGATCATGTCCAGATCAGAACCATCATGTCCATATCAGAACCTTCATGTCCAAATCAAAACCATTATGTCCTGATCAGAATTAATATGTGCAGATCATGTCTAGATCAGAACTGGTCTGTACAGCTCATGTTTAGATTAGGACTAATCTGTACAGATAATATCTAGATCTGAACTGATATGTCTAGATCAAACTGGTATGATGGTTATGTGCAGATCATGTCCATATCAGAACCATCATGTTCAGATTACAACCTTCATGTCCAGATCAGAACCCTTATGTCCAGATCAGAATCGGTTTGTGCAGATCATGTTCGGATGAGAATCGATGTGTATAGATCATGTCCATATCTGAACCGATCCATCCAAATCAGAACCCATACGTCCAAGTCAGAACTGGTGTGTCCAAATAATGTCCAAGTCAGAACCATTATGTCCATATCAAAACGGTAGATAATTTTAGAAAATCCGTGCCTGCACGGACCTAATATAGAGTACATAGTAATATAGAGTACTCTATGTTACTGTTAAAGGGGAACCATAATTCTCGCGTGAATGATGTAATACATGGTACTCTTTTTTTATTTAGTATTTATAGTTTTATCAATAGATTATTGAGTTCTTGGCTAGGGATGTAACACCCTAATAATTCCTTTTTCCAACTTAAAATAAAGGAATTACTAAAGTATTACCGCCACCGTGATAACGGTTAAGGCTAGTACCAGAATTACGCAGCGGAAATTAATGTCAACTAACTTTTGAAAACGTAATAAATGAAATATCGAGGCCTCCTACAATTTTGAACCATGACGGCCCAAAAACCAAAGTATAAAAAGTTCAACGATTTCAAACATAATTAAAGTATAAATAAATAGTTCAAAATACGAAAGCATGCAACTCTCTCGATCATCCCAAGCCACATGATTTCGATCTACCAACCTGCTATATTATTCTACTCCCCATCAATGCAAGTGCAAATGATAGATCATCATAGGGTCATTAAGGCAAAGACCATGACCAAAAACACAAAGCACGTAGTCAGCAAAAGCTGAGTACTTACAAGAATAGAGTGAAACGAAACTAAAGGCATGCATCACTCACTAAGTACTAATCAACATGCAAAGCCATATAATAATTAACATACCAATCATGAATACAAGACTCGACTCTTGACTCTTGACTCGACTCTTGACTCACAATTTAATTAGAATAAGCTTCGAACGGGCCAAAAGAATATTCCATAAGGAAAGGTGATGGGAGCCAACCGGCCATACACCAAATAATAAATAATAAAATCGGGCCATACCGAGTGTCGGGTCATACCGACGGAATTCCTGCGCATAATATAAATGAAACAACGTCTTGTATCATTAGTAGGAGTACGAGCTTTCCGGCAAGACTCCCCCCATTGTTCATACTCAAGGTATATACGTTCCAAGAGTTTTGAAGCTTGTTCTGGTTGCACTTTACGTTTATTAATATTTTATTAAAGGTGAACTCAAGACTCAACAACGTACAATTAATAAATGACAACCAAAACAATCTTATTTTAATGCTTTACGACTTGTGATCAACAAAGCAAGACACTTGTGAGATTACTACCATGTTCCTCCTCACCAAAGTGAGATTCCACATCATGCCCATTAACATGAGGGTTGTGCCCTTGCACGACAAATCCTAATTCATTTCATACAAAATATTCTCAACTGAACCCTACATGTGCGGTGGCTTACGTGAGTTAACCCTTCACATGTGGTAAAATAAATAGTACAACGAAGTACGAATAATTGGCTCAAAGTATGCTAGACATCCCGTACAATAGCATACAAATAAATAATCCATCCCTTGCATGTGAAACAAACCATACATGCATAAATATTGAACAACATGATTGACAATGAAACCCATATTCATAATAATCCGAACATGCTTGTTCAATCAACAATTCAATAATTCCAATAATACTAATCCACATGATCATTCACCAAAGCAAATATGAATCCACATAATATAATTCACATCATCAACAATCATGTAATGTCCTTGAAAAATAGTATGGTCGCCCTAGACTTGTACGTACCTTGAATACCTAAGCGTAGGGGCCACTTTGCAACAACGAGCACTCACTCAGAAATCACCTCCTATGATCAAAATAATGAAACTTAAATTACTTCCATGTTCATTAAATTTCCAGCAACTTTATAAAATCTAAAACCTCATTTAAACTTTAGAATTCAATCGTTTTTCAACATATAATCGTCTCAATTTGTAAAACCAATTCTTAGTACGAAAACATACTTTTTCCGCCTTTAAAATCAATAAAAACCAACACTTTAAGCCTTTATTCAAATCTGAAAATATAATTGATTATCATAATTAAAATCATCACCTAATTATGCTAATCAATTGACTCATTAGTGAAGGAAATAATGCCCTTGGTCCAAGTATGCATTCTATGTTAAGTCTAATAAATGCGGTTCAGTATTAACTAACAAGTTAATAATTCAGTGAGATCAAGTGAGCTGAATGCCTAGCTAGAGGCCGCTTCAGTTCAAGTGGAATTAATGATATTAATCCACAGCTTACTCTTGACTGAACCCGTAGGGTCACACAAATAGTACGTAAACGGATCAAGTATTTAATGGCATTAAATACTCTATCTATGGATATTCGGAATCGACGGATCTTGGTTTCAGTGGGAGCTGAGATCGTCACAAGCAAGAAATGAATACTCCGGAAACGATGATATTGCCGGAAACGGAAATATGGATCGTATCGGAAATATAAATATTATCCAAGTCGTAGATGTTGCCGGAAACGGAAACATGGTACGTATCGGAAAATATTATCGGAAATGGAAATATTGCCGGAATCGGAAAAATTGTCGGAAACGGAAATATTGTCAGAATCGGAAATATTATCGGAATCGGAAAATAATTCCGGAAATGGAAATATTAAATATTTGTTCGAAACGGAAATTAATTCCGGAATCGGAAATATTAAATATTGTTCGTATCGGAAATGAATTCCGGAATCGGGAATTTAATCGGAAGCGTATCGTACGAATTAGCATCGGACGAGGCCCGCTAGACGAAGGCCCAACACGAAGCCAGGCCATCTCCCAGCGAGCCGCACGCACCAACGCACGCCTCGACCAGGCCCAGCGCAAGGTCAGGCCCAACCAAGGGCGCGCGCGCGCGAGAGCACAGCAGCGTGGGCGAGCGCTGTGCGCCTGTCGTGGGCCGCAAGGCATGCGCGGGTGCACGGCTCATGCAACGCTTGTGCGAGAAATCCTAATCCTATTAGGATTTGTGCAAAGATTAAAATCCTAATCCTATTAGATTGGTTTTGTTATTTAGAGTCCTAATAAAGTTCTAACTAGCAAATCCACATCCTAGTAGGATTACAATTCCTTTTCAATACTCCTATAAATAGGTGCCTAGGGTCACAATTTATGGGTACGATTGAAGTATTCAAAGGGTAAGTTTTTGAAATAAAAATCAGCCATACACTTGCAAACACTAGCCGAAATTCCTAAGCACCTTAAGGGCGATTCTAGTTGGTCTAACTTGAGGCGGATCCGGACGTACTGTGGACTATCTACGGAGGGACGACATTTGAAGTCCTAAAGACTTGTTCTTGTTCGGTTCGGGCGCAGCTAGGGAAGGCACGCTACAACATGTATGCATCTATTCTATGCTAAATGATTATGTGTAAATAATATGCTTTCCTGGCTTTATGGTTTTTCCGCATGATTTATGAATTGTCATATGTATCATAACCTAACGGTGGTATCACGAGCCTCTTATTATTTTCATAATCTAAATTGCATAAACATGGTTAAATATTACAAATTTGCAAGAATTAAAAGGGGTGATTAATTTTCGTAATTGTTAATTAATTGCAAATTGCGTTTATTTAATTATATGTACGCAGTTTTTCGGCAGTTTCTTCGTTACTCATCCAAATCGAGTGATTTTTGTGTCAATTCCGCATGTAAAAGGCATTCTAAAATTTTGACAAAAACAATATTTTTCGGCCGAACCCAGAATTCTCAAATTCGAAGCCTAACTATGACTTTTCGGAGGTTTTAGTTTTTCGAACGCAAAATTTCGTAAATTTAAGATGTTAAATTAAATATTTGCGATTCTTGTTGTTAAATCTTCAATTTTTGATTGACCTACTGTATATGTTTAACAAGTTTGAATGCCTAGCCTTGTTAATTATGCAATCTAATTTGTAATTATGATTAATTTGTTGAAAATTGGAATAATTTAGAATTAATTTGATTTTCATAATTAGTTTTAATTTAATTAGATGCCTATGATTAAAAACCACCATAAAAATTGTAAATTTATGTTAAATTTTAAATTTTTATGACCTAGACTTGAATCCATGTAAATCGGAAAACAATAAATTAATAAATTTTCGATTTTTCGCCCTAAAATTATGAAATTAATATGATTTATTAATTTGTCATTAATTTTGAAAATAAAGTTTTAATTTTTATGCGATTCGCTCATATAACTTGCACTCACAAAGCAATGGACGCTACGTGTTACCCTTAAGGGGTGTTGTATAGTGCGGGCATGCGACGACGAGCAAGGGAGCTCGTCGCCCATGTGGTACGAATGCATCGAGCAAGGGCATGGTGCACGAGCACAAGGCAGCAGCCCTGCCTTGTGTCGTGGGCTGTGTGCAATGGGCGCATGGGCAAGGGCGAGAGCAAGGCACGAGCAGTCGAGTGTGGGCAGCAAGCGAGCTGCGCCACAGCGCGCACTGCCTCGCGCAAGCGTGCGGAGCCTCGCGCGCAGCGAGCGCAAGCTCGCGTGCCACGAGCGCTACGCCCAGCATCGATCGCTCGCGCGCAACGAGCGCCAGCTCGCATGCCACTGCCTCGTGCGATGAGCGCAAGCTCGCGTGCGACGAGGGCAGGCGCGCAGCGAGCTATAGGCCAAGCGTGCCTCGGATGCCTTGCGATGGAATGCAGCAGCAATGCGACGCAGCGCATGGGCTGCGCGCACATGGCCAGCGATGGCTGCGTGCGTGTGGCCTATGGCTGTGCGTTGCGTGGTGATGTTGCGACACGATTAGATCGTTTTTAAAATTTTAATTTGAAATTTTCAGTTTTAGTAATTTTAATTAATTTTAAAATTAATAATTTAAATTATTTTCTGGGATTTTAATTTTGAATATTGTAATTATAATAAATTTCATTTATTCTAATTATTTTACTAAAATTAAAATCATGAATTAATTTAAATACGACTGAAAGTAAAATTAAATTTGTGGATTCAATTATAAATTTATATGAGCTTTAAATTTTAATTAAATTTGTATGATTCCGGTTAGACTAGAAATACATTTTTATGTTTAAAATTAGTAAAGCATATGAATGTATTGGTTTAAGTGGGAGCCCTTTTAGTCATAAACTCTTGATGAGGTCTACAAATCCTTAAGGTTAAAACAACTTGATTAGAATTAATAAGGACTGAATAATTTGTAGATTATTGGTGCCCTTGATTAATTGCTGCAAATGTTTATGTGATGCATAATGTGTTTTACTAACCAGCTATGTGGGCCATTCATGATAATGAATGGGTGAATGGTATATATTGTATATGTACTGTTTTGCAGGTTATGAAGTGACTAGTATGGCCCAAATAGGATAGAAAATATGGTCTGCGTACCATTAATTTGAATGTAATTGGTCTAAAGTACCAAAATTGTTTTTCAATTCAAATATGGTCTGCGTACCATCAAATAATTGTAATTAGTTTTAATTATAGCTTATCCTATTTGAAGAAAATGGTGCCTCCCACGGAGATTTTCAAGACGGGCTTTGAAGTTGAAGCTTCAAGATGAAGTCGGACCATACTAGATCACATTTATCTTATGCATGTTTTAAGTTATTTATCGCTTTTAAATATGTCTTAAATATGCATGAGGTCAAAGCTTGATTATGTTGCATGATTAAGGATTTTAGTTCACTTAAAATCTAACCAACATAGTAAGAGCCTTAAGTTCCAAACTTAAAAATTGAGTTAAAAGGTGCCATGCCAAAATATACACTTGCTTGGATATCCTTTACATCAATCTAGTAATAGTTTTCGCTTAGCGAGGTGTTACTTATTGGTCCTAAAGGGGCAAGGTACACAAATAATTGTGAGTACATGTTAGTTTTGGTGAAACTCAACAATATAAGTAAGGAGTCCTTTTATGTCGTGGCAAAATCGATAAGTTTACCTAATAAGTTCTTAGACGTGCCTATCAACCAAGAATAGTTTCTAGTCTATTAGCAAAAGGTTTTTGCTTACCTAAGATGTTTTAGGATTAAGTCGACGAACTTTGCTTAATTCTTCAATGATTTTAGGATCTTGGAATCATTTTATTCACATCCGCCGGAACACATAACTTGAATAAAATGCTTAATGAACATTGAATTATGCATGTATGCTAGAATTTAAGTTTATTAAGAGAAACTGTGAATGGTTATTTATTTGTTTATTTTTTCAATTGTAGTTTTAACTATGGCAAACAACAATTCCTTCAACATTCGATCAATTCTCGAAAAGGAGAAATTGAGCGGGAAAAACTTCCTTGACTGGCAAAGGAACTTGCAAATAGTTCTTATGCAGGAAGAAAAGGAGTATGGATATGTCCTGGAAGAGGCGATGCCCGAAGCCGCAGGCGACGGGGTCACTCAGGCAGCCCTCAATCGTTGGATTGATGCCAACAAGGATGTGAAATGTCTAATGCTCGCCACCATGAGTGCAGATCTGCAGAAAACGTTCATCAACTCAGATGCTTTCACGATCATCAGTGAGTTAAAGAACATGTTCCAAGATCTGGCTCGAGTCGAAAGATTCGAGACTCATAGGAAAATTCTTGAGACCAAGCTTAAGAAAGGCGAGCCCGTAATTCCACATGTTCTCAAAATGATTGGACTCGTTGAGAATATGAGTCGGCTGGATCAGCAATTCTCTCAGGAAATGGCTGTAGACACCATCCTCCATTCTCTTCATAACGGGTATGATCAGTTTAAATTGAACTACAGTATGAATAGTCTGGACAAAACGCTCACTGAGCTTCACGGTATGCTGAAAACCGCTGAAAAGACGCTCAAAAGTGATAAGCAAGATGTGCTTATGGTGCGTGGGGGCAAGTTCAAGAAATCTGGAAAGAAGAGGAATGCTAAGAAAGGTGGCAACAAGGCCAGCCCAACTAAGCAAACTGGCGCCAAGTCTGAAAAGAGGAAGGTCAGTCAACCCACTTCTGAATCCGAATGCTTCTACTGCAAGAAGAAGGGGCATTGGAAGAGAGATTGCTTGAAGCTAAAGGAAGATCAGAAGAACGGAACAGTCGTTCCATCTTCAGGTATTTTCGTTATAGACTGTATACTTGCTAATTCAACTTCTTGGATATTAGATACAGGTTGTGGCTCACACTTATGTTCCAATCCACAGGGACTAAGAAGAAGTAGAAAGTTAAGCAAGGGTGAAGTCGACCTACGAGTGGGAAATGGAGCACGGATTGCTGCATTAGCTGTAGGAACTTATTATTTGTCGTTGCCCTCCGGGCTAGTTTTGGAACTGGAAGAATGTTTCCATGTTCCATGTCTTACTAAAAACATCATTTCAGTTTCTTGCTTAGATGCTAAGGGATTTTCCTTTTTAATAAAAGACAATAGTTGTTCGTTTTATTTTAAAGAGATGTTTTATGGATCTGCTAGATTAGTCAATGGACTTTATTTATTAGATCACGACAAACAAGTTTATAACATAAATACCAAAATGGCCAAAAAGGATGATTCAGATCTCACCTATCTGTGGCATTGTCGATTAGGCCATATTAACTTGAAACGCTTAGAAAGACTTCAAAAGGAAGGAATTCTAGAACCATTTGACTTAGAGGATTATGGTAAATGCGAATCATGTTTACTTGTCTCTAAAGTTGGAGAAAGAGCAACTGAACTATTGGGTTTAATCCATACAGATGTATGTGGACCAATGAGTACAAATGCTAGAGGTGGTTTCAGCTACTTTATCACTTTCACTGATGACTTCAGTAGATATGGTTATGTATACCTAATGAAGCATAAGTCTGAATCCTTTGACAAATTCAAGGAATTTCAGAGTGAAGTAGAGAATCAATTAGGCAAGAAGATTAAGGCACTGCGGTCTGATAGAGGCGGTGAATATCTGAGCTATGAATTTGATGACCATCTGAAAGAATGTGGAATTCTATCAGAATTGAATCCTCCTGGAACACCACAATGGAACGGTGTGTCGGAACGGAGGAACAGAACCTTGCTAGACATGACAGGTCAATGATGGGTCAGGCCGAACTTCGAATAGAATTTTGGGGACATGCACTAAATACAGCTGCACTCACTATAAATAGAGCTCCGTCTAAAGCTGTCGAAAAGACTCCATATGAGTTATGGTTTGGAAAGCCTCCAAATGTGTCTTTTCTTAAGATTTGGGGATGTGAAGTATACGTCAAGCGATTAATTTCAGACAAACTTCATCCGAAATCTGACAAATGTATCCTTGTGGGCTATCCAAAGGAAACAAAGGGGTATTACTTCTACACTACATCTGAGAACAAGGTGTTTGTTGCTCGAGATGGTGTCTTTTTGGAGAAGAATCACGTTTCCAAAATGACAAGTGGGAGAAAAGTAGACCTCGAAGAAATTCGAGTCGAACAACAAACTCTAGAGAATGCTCAAGATGACATTCAAGATGAAACTGAGAGATCTTTAGAAGAATCTGGTGAGAATCATGGTCAATCTAGAAATGTTACCCCGCGTAGATCGCAAAGATATAGATCTCAACCGGAAAGGTACTTAGGTAATTTGACGAACGAGAGCTATGACGTTCTATTACTTGAAAGTGATGAACCTGCGACTTACAAACAAGCTATGACGAGCCCTAGCTCCAAGCAATGGCAAGAAGCCATGCAATCTGAATTAGACTCCATGTCTGAAAACCAAGTATGGGATTTGGTCGATTTGCCAGATGGCTTAGCCATTGGAAGCAAATGGGTTTTCAAACTGAAAAAGGACAAGGATGGGAAACTTGAAGTTTTCAAAGCTAGATTGGTTGCAAAGGGTTACAGGCAAGTCCACGGTGTGGATTACGATGAAACCTTTTCACCAGTTGCAATGCTAAAGTCATTCGGATAATGTTAGCAATCGCTGCATATTACGATTACGAAATATGGCAGATGGATGTCAAAACTGCTTTCTTAAACGGCGTTTTAACAGAAACTGTGTTTATGACACAACCTGAAGGTTTTGAGGATCCAAAGAATGCTAAAAAGGTATGCAAGCTAAAGAAATCAATATACGGATTGAAGCAGGCATCAAGGAGCTGGAATATACGTTTTGATGAAGCAGTCAGTGACTTTGGTTTCATCAAGAACGCAGACGAATCTTGTGTATACAAGAAGGTCAGTGGGAGCAAAATTGCTTTCCTAGTATTGTATGTCGACGACATATTACTTATCGGAAATGACATTCCTATGTTGAACTCTGTCAAGATTTGGCTTGGGAAATGTTTTTCGATGAAGGATCTAGGAGAAGCACAGTACATATTGGGCATCAAGATTTACAGAGATAGATCTAAAAAGATGATTGGACTTAGTCAAAGCACTTATATCAATAAGGTGCTTGATAGGTTCAAGATGGCAGACTCCAAGCGAGGCTACCTACCCATGTCTCATGGAATAACTCTAAGCAAGACTCAGTGCCCAAAAACACTTGATGAGCGTAGACGAATGAATGGGATTCCATATGCATCATTGATTGGTTCAATAATGTATCCTATGATATGTACACGCCCGGATGTTGCGGATGCACTCAGTGCTACGAGCAGATACCAGTCAGACCCAGGAGAGGCGCATTGGACTGATGCCAAGAATATTCTGAAGTACCTGAAAAGGCACAAAGATGACTTCCTGGTCTATGGTGGAGATGATGAATTAATTGTTAAAGGCTATACGGACGCAAGTTTCCAAACCGACAAAGATGATTTCAGATCACAGTCTGGGTTTGTCTTCTGCCTCAACGGAGGTGCAGTAAGCTGGAAATGTGCTAAGCAAAGCACCATTGCGGATTCTACAACTGAAGCGGAGTACATTGCTGCACATGAAGCAGCAAAGGAAGCTATATGGCTAAGGAAGTTTATAGGCGAACTTGGTGTAGTCCCCTCTATTAAAGGACCAATAGCCCTGTATTGTGATAATAACGGAGCTATTGCACAGACAAAGGAGCCTAGACACCACCAGAGAGTCAAGCATGTACTTTGTAGATATCACCTTCTACGAGAGTTCGTTGAAAGAAAAGAAGTCGAGATAAGCAAGATTGGAACTGATGACAACATATCAGATCCATTGACTAAACCTCTGCCGCAGGCGAAGCACAACTCGCACGCTGCAGCTATGGGAATCAAGAATATTGGAGAATGGCTTTGATATCCTTATTTAATGTTTTAAAGTTTTAGAGTTTAAATCTTTGTAAAACATTTTTGGTTAATCATTCACAATAAATGAATAGAATTCATTTTTCCATTTAATTTATGGTTTATTAAATGATGAGTCCCTTCAATTTGACGATATATTCAAGATAGACTGTCAGGACCAGTCATGTGACTAAGAAATGTCTATCAAGTGAACTTTAATGTCAAAGGTTGAAAATGGTCCCTAGTCGGAGTTTTCTATAAAATTGGACGCATAGAAAACGTTAGACGACTAGAATGCAAGATGACTAGTAGTTCTGTTTCTTGAACTATGTGGACATGGCAATGTCATAATCATTTGCATAGATACTTACTTTGGGAAGACTAGTATCGGACAGACCTATGAAACTTTACTGTAAGAGATGAAAATCTGTCATAAGTAAATTTCATTAAATTATTAGACACTAAATCTTCAATACCTGAGTAATTTGAGATTACTTGTTTGAGAACTGGTTGCTTTGATGTTGACCAACCGTCGCACCGTAAAAAGAGGCTATAAAGGCAACGCTCAGGTAATCACCTATCAAACGAAATCTAATCTCAAGATCGCAAGATAGGGATTGTCCTCCCATAAATCGGGATGAGATGCTTAAAAGTTGTACAAGGCCACTCGGAGAGCTAGAAACTGTGAAATGCATGGCCGTACTCGGATGAATCATAGGGTATGATTATCTGTTTATTTGATCAGTTGAACTCTGAAACCGAGAAACATCTCTGGACATAATAAGGATGACAACTCTTACCTTATGTTCAAGAGCAAGCATCGAGCGACAAAGGAATTAGGAAATGCACACTTGTCCCTAAGGACAAGTGGGAGACTGAAGGAAATAATGCCCTTGGTCCAAGTATGCATTCTATGTTAAGTCTAATAAATGCGGTTCAATATTAATTAACAAGTTAATAATTCAGTGAGATCAAGTGAGCTGAATGCCTAGCTAGAGGCCGCTTCAGTTCAAGTGGAATTAATGATATTAATCCACAGCTTACTCTTGACTGAACCCGTAGGGTCACACAAATAGTACGTAAACGGATCAAGTATTTAATGGCATTAAATACTCTATCTATGGATATTCGGAATCGACCGATCTTGGTTTCAGTGGGAGCTGAGATCGTCACAAGCAAGAAATGAATACTCCGGAAACGATGATATTGCCGGAAACGGAAATATGGATCGTATCGGAAATATAAATATTATCCAAGTCGTAGATGTTGCCGGAAACGGAAACATGGTACGTATCGGAAAATATTATCGGAAATGGAAATATTGCCGGAATCGGAAAAATTGCCGGAAACGGAAATATTGTCAGAATCGGAAATATTATCGGAATCGGAAAATAATTCCGGAAACGGAAATATTAAATATTTATTCGAAACGGAAATTAATTCCGGAATCGGAAATATTAAATATTGTTCGTATCGGAAATGAATTCCGGAATCGAGAATTTAATCGGAAGCGTATCGTACAAATTAGCATCGGACAAGGCCCGCTAGACGAAGTCCCAGCACGAAGCCAGGCCATCGCCCAGCGAGCCGCACGTACCAACGCACGCCTCGACCAGGCCCAGAGCAAGGCCAGGCCCAGCCAAGGGCGCGCGCGCGAGAGCACATCAGCGTGGGCGAGCGCTGTGCGCCTGTCGTGGGATGCAAGGCTTGCGTGGGTGCACGGCTCATGCAACGCTTGTGCAGGAAATCCTAATCCTATTAGGATTTGTGCAAAGATTAAAATCCTAATCCTATTAGATTGGTTTTGTTATTTAGAGTCCTAATAAAGTTCTAACTAGCAAATCCACATCCTAGTAGGATTACAATTCCTTTTCCATACTCCTATAAATAGGTGCCTAGGGTCACAATTTATGGGTACGATTGAAGTATTCAAAGGGTAAGTTTTTGAAATAAAAATCAGCTATACACTTGCAAACACTAGCCGAAATTCCTAAGCACCTTAAGGGCGATTCTAGTTGGTCTAACTTGAGGCGGATCCGGACGTACTGTGGACTATCTACGGAGGGACGACATTTGGAGTCCTAAAGACTTGTTCTTGTTCGGTTCGGGCGCAGCTAGGGAAGGCACTCTACAACATGTATGCATCTATTCTATGCTAAATGATTATGTGTAAATAATATGCTTTCCTGGCTTTATGGTTTTTCCGCATGATTTATGAATTGTCATATGTATCATAACCTAACAATTAGGTCTAGATTAAAACCCTAACTTGAAAATCCCAATAAAACCAATTTCTCATCATAAAAATTCAATTCTTTATTAAATAAACAAATCTGAAAATATACTTTAATAATTAAAACAAGCCTAATGAATCACAACACGTAAATCCTCAAAGCACGGTGTTCATAACCGATTCCCAGCATTTTAATCACTTAAAACAATAATAATATTATAATTTAAAATACGGAATTTAAATAAAATAATTTAAAAGAATTAGGGTTATACCAATCTGGCCTATAGCACGGAACAACCACGAATTAGAGTGATTGGGCGAAAAGGAATTGAATAATAAACACGAACAACACACACACACACACGCCCGTGTGTGCGCGCGCGGGATTGAGGGGCGACGAGCAGCGCTGGCGCGCGGGAAAAGGCAGTAGGGCACGCTAGGTGTGCGCGGGACATAGGCAGCACGACGCGCTGGGCGATGCGCGCGAGGAGGGGCGAGAGAGCAGGGCGCTGCGCGTGAAGGAGGGGCGAGAGCAGGGCTAGCGTGCCGCAAGGCATACAACAACAATAGCAGCAGCACACGCGCACAGCAGCACGCAAGGGAGGCAAGCTGTGCGGTGCGCGAAAGGGAGTGGGCGAGAAAAATGGGCAAGCGACGGGCGAGCACGAAGGCACGCAACACTCAAAGGCCGAGTGTGGTGCTGGGCGTGCGTGTTAGGTTATGATACATATGACAAAACATAAATCATGCGGAAAAACCTTAATGCCAGGAAACATATTATTTACACATAATCATTTAGCATAATTTAGGAGCATACACTTTGTAGCGTGCCCTCCCTAGCTGCGCCCGAACCGAACAAGAACAAGCCTTTAGGACTCCAAATGTCGTCCCTCCGTAGATAGTCCACAGTACGTCCGGATCCGCCTCAAGTTAGACCAACTAGAATCGCCCTTAAGGTTACTAGGAAATTCGGTTAAGTGTTTGCAAGTGTTTGGCTTATTTTTCTTTCAAAACTTACCCTTAGAATACTTCAATCCCATGTACATAAATTATGACCCTAGGCCCTTATTTATAGAGGTTTGGAAAGGGAATTGGAATCCTAGTAGGATACGATTTAATTAAACTTAGAATCCTACAAGGACTCTAATTAATTAAATAATCCTTTTAGGAATAGGAATTTAATCATACACCAAATCCTAATAGATTTAGGAATTGTGCATGGACACAAACACACACACGCACGGAGCCACGAGGGCGCCCACGCGTGCGAGCGCTTGGCCCACGCTACGCAGCCCACGCTACGCAGCCACGCCTTGGCGCGGTGGGCCTGCCTTGCGGTGGGCCTGGGGCTGCCATGGGTTGTGCGTGTTGGCGTGCGTCTTGCTTGCTGGGCGATGGCCCGGCTTCGTGCTGGGCCTTCGTCCGGCAGGCCTCGTCCGATGCTAATTCGTACGATACGCTTCCGATTAAATTCCCGGTTCCGGAATTCATTTCCGATACGAACAATATTTAATATTTCCGATTCCGGAATTAATTTCCGTTTCGAACAAATATTTAATATTTCCGTTTCCGGAATTATTTTCCGATTCCGATAATATTTCCGATTCTGACAATATTTCCGTTTCCGGCAATATTTCCGATTCCGGCAATATTTCCATTTCCGATAATATTTTCCGATACGTACCATGTTTCAGTTTCCGGCAACATCTACGACTTGGATAACATTTATATTTCCGATACGATCCATATTTCCGTTTCCGGCAATATCATCGTTTCCGGAGTATTCACTTGCTTGTGACGATCTCAGCTCCCACTGAAACCAAGATCCGTCGATTCCGAATATCCATAGATGGAGTATTTAATGCCATTAAATACTTGATCCGTTTACGTACTATTTGTGTGACCCTACGGGTTCAGTCAAGAGTAAGTTGTGGATTAATATCATTAATTCCACTTGAACTGAAGCGGCCTCTAGCTAGGCATTCAGCTCACTTGATCTCACTGAATTATTAACTTGTTAATTAATACTGAACCGCGTTTATTAGACTTATCATTGAATGCATACTTGGACCAAGGGCATTATTTCCTTCAGTCTCCCACTTGTCCTTAGGGACAAGTGTGCATTACCTAATTCCTTTGTCGCTCGATGCTTGCTCTTGAACATAAGGTAAGAGTTGTCATCCTTATTATGTCCAGAGGTGTTTCTCGGTTTCAGAGTTCAACTGATCAAATAAACAGATAATCATAGCCTATAATTCATCTGAGCACGGCCATGCATTTTACAGTTTCTAGCTCTCCGAGTGGCCTTGTACAACTTTTAGCATCTCATCCCGATTTATGGGAGGACAATCCCAATCTCGCGATCTTGAGATTAGACTTTGTTTGATAGGTGATTACCTGAGCGTTGCCTTTATAGTCTCCTTTTACGGTGCGACGGTTGGTCAATGTCAAAGCAACCAGTTCTCAAACAAGTAATCTCAAATCACTCAGGTATTGAGGATTTAGTGTCTAATAATTTTAATGAATTTTACTTATGACAGATTTTCATCTCTTATAGTAAAGTTTCATAGGTCTGTCCGATACTAGTCTTCCCAAAGTAAGTATCTATGCAAATGATTATGACATTGCCATGTCCACATAGTTCAAGAAACAGAACTACTAGTCATCTTGCATTCTAGTCGTCTAACGTTTTCTATGCGTCCAATTTTATAGAAAACTCCGACTAGGGACCATTTTCAACCTTTGACATTAAAGTTCACTTGATAGACATTTCTTAGTCACATGACTGGTCCTGACAGTCTATCTTGAATATATCGTCAAATTGAAGGGACTCATCATTTAATAAACCATAAATTAAATGGAAAAATGAATTCTATTCATTTATTGTGAATGATTAACCAAAAATGTTTTACAAAGATTTAAACTCTAAAACTTTAAAACATTAAATAAGGATATCAAAGCCATTCTCCAATATGCTTGATTCCCATAGCTGCAGCGTGCGAGTTGTGCTTCGCCTGCGGCAGAGGTTTAGTCAATGGATCTGATATGTTGTCATCAGTTCCAATCTTGCTTATCTCGACTTCTTTTCTTTCAACGAACTCTCGTAGAAGGTGAAATCTACGAAGTACATGCTTGACTCTTTGGTGGTGTCTAGGCTCCTTTGCCTGTGCAATAGCTCCGTTATTATCACAATACAGGGTTATTGTTCCTTTAATGGAGGGGACTACACCAAGTTCGCCTATGAACTTCCTTAGCCATATAGCTTCCTTTGCTGCTTCATGTGCAACAATGTACTCCGCTTCAGTTGTAGAATCCGCAATGGTGCTTTGCTTAGCACTTTTTCAGCTTACTGCACCTCCGTTGAGGCAGAAGACAAACCCAGACTGTGCTCTCAAATCATCTTTGTCGGTTTGGAAACTTGCGTCCGTATAGCCTTTAACAATTAATTCATCATCTCCACCATAGACCAGGAAGTCATCTTTGTGCCTTTTCAGGTACTTCAGAATATTCTTGGCATCAGTCCAATGTGCTTCTCCTGGGTCTGACTGGTATCTGCTTGTAGCACTGAGTGCGTACACAACATCCGGGCGTGTATATATCATAGCATACATTATTGAACCAATCAATGATGCATATGGAATCCCATTCATTCGTCTACGCTCATCAAGTGTTTTTGGGCACTGATTCTTGCTTAGAGTCATTCCATGAGACATGGGTAGGTAGCCTCGCTTGGAGTCTGCCATCTTGAACCTTTCAAGCACCTTATTGATATAAGTGTTTTGACTAAGTCCAATCATCTTTTTAGATCTATCTCTGTAAATCTTGATGCCCAATATGTACTGTGCTTTTCCTAGATCCTTCATCGAAAAACATTTCCCAAGCCAAATCTTGACAGAGTTCAACACAGGAATGTCATTTCCGATAAGTAATATGTCGTTGACATATAATACTAGGAAAGCAATTTTGCTCCCAGTGACCTTCTTGTATACACAAGATTCGTCTGCGTTCTTGATGAAACCAAAGTCACTGACTGTTTCATCAAAACGTATATTCCAGCAACTGGATGCCTGCTTCAATCCGTAGATTGATTTCTTTAGCTTGCATACCTTTTTAGCATTCTTTGGATCCTCAAAACCTTCAGGCTGTGTCATAAACACAGTTTCTGTTAAAACGCCGTTTAAGAAAGCGGTTTTGACATCCATCTGCCATATTTTGTAATCGTAATATGCAGCGATTGCTAACATTATCCGAATAGACTTTAGCATTGCAACTGGTGAAAAGGTTTCATCGTAATCCACACCATGGACTTGCCTGTAACCTTTTGCAACTAATCTAGCTTTGAAAACTTCAAGTTTCCCATCCTTGTCCTTTTTAAGTATGAAAACCCATTTGCTTCCAATGGCTTGGTAGCCATCTGGCAAATCGACCAAATCCCATACTTGGTTTTCTGACATGGAGTCTAATTCAGATTGCATGGCTTCTTGCCATTTCTTGGAGCTAGGGCTCGTCATAGCTTGTTTGGAAGTCGCAGGTTCATCACTTTCAAGTAATAGAACATCATAGCTCTCGTTCGTCAAAGTACCTAAGTACCTTTCCGGTTGAGATCTATATCTCTGCGATCTACGCGGGGTTACATCTCTAGATTGACCATGATCCTCACCAGATACTTCTAAAGATCTCTGAGTTTCATCTTTAATGTCATCTTGAGCATTCTCTAGAGTTTGTTGTTCGACTCGAATTTCTTCGAGGTCTACTTTTCTCCCACTTGTCATTTTGGAAATGTGATCCTTCTCCAAAAAGACACCATCTCGAGCAACAAACACCTTGTTCTCAGATGTATTGTAGAAGTAATACCCCTTTGTTTCCTTTGGATATCCCACAAGGATACATTTGTCAGATTTTGGATGAAGTTTGTCTGAAATTAATCGTTTGACGTATATTTCACATCCCCAAATCTTAAGAAAAGACACTTTTGGAGGCTTTCCAAACCATAACTCATATGGAGTCTTTTCGACAGCTTTAGACAGAGCTCTATTTATAGTGAGTGCAGCTGTATTTAGTGCATGTCCCCAAAATTCTAATGGAAGTTCGGCCTAACCCATCATTGACCTAACCATGTCTAGCAAGGTTCTGTTCCTCCGTTCTGACACACCGTTCCATTGTGGTGTTCCAGGAGGAGTCAATTCTGATAGAATTCCACATTCTTTCAGATGGTCATCAAATTCATAGCTCAGATATTCACCGCCTCTATCAGACCGCAGTGCTTTAATCTTCTTGCCTAATTGATTCTCTACTTCACTCTGAAACTCCTTGAATTTATCAAAGGATTCAGACTTATGCTTAATTAGGTAGACATAACCATATCTACTGAAGTCATCAGTGAAAGTGATAAAGTAGCTGAAGCCACCTCTAGCATTTGTACTCATTGGTCCACATACATCTGTATGGATCAAACCCAATAGTTCAGTTGCTCTTTCTCCAACTTTAGAGAAAGGTTGCTTTATCATTTTGCCAAGTAAACATGATTCGCACTTACCATAATCCTCTAAGTCAAATGGTTCTAGAATTCCTTCCTTTTGAAGTCTTTCCATGCGTTTCAAGTTAATATGGCCTAATCGACAATGCCACAGATAGGTGAGATCTGAATCATCCTTTTTGGCCTTTTTGGTATTTATGTTATAAACTTGTTTGTCGTGATCTAATAAATAAAGTCCAATGACTAATCTAGCAGATCCATAAAACATCTCTTTAAAATAAAACGAACAACTATTGTCTTTTATTAAAAAGGAAAATCCCTTAGCATCTAAGCAAGAAACTGAAATGATGTTTTTAGTAAGACTTGGAACATAGAAACACTCTTCCAGTTCCAAAACTAGCCCAGAGGGCAACGACAAATAATAAGTTCCTACAGCTAATGCAGAATCCGTGCTCCATTTCCCACTCGTAGGTCGACTTCACCCTTGCTTAACTTTCTACTTCTTCTTAGTCCCTGTGAATTGGAACATAAGTGTGAGCCACAACCTGTATCTAATACCCAAGAAGTTGAATTAGCAAGTATACAGTCTATAACGAAAATACCTGAAGATGGAACGACTGTTCCGTTCTTCTGATCTTCCTTTAGCTTCAAGCAATCTCTCTTCCAATGCCCCTTCTTCTTGCAGTAGAAGCATTCGGATTCAGAAGTGGGTTGGCTGACCTTCCTCTTTTCAGACTTGGCGCCAGTTTTCTTAGTTGGGCTGGCCTTGTTGCCACCTTTCTTAGCATTCCTCTTCTTTCCAGATTTCTTGAACTTGCCCCCACGCACCATAAGCACATCTTGCTTATCACTTTTGAGCGTCTTTTCAGCGGTCTTCAGCATACCGTGAAGCTCAGTGAGCGTTTTGTCCAGACTATTCATACTGTAGTTCAGTTTGAACTGATCATACCCGTTATGAAGAGAATGGAGGATGGTGTCTACAGCCATTTCCTGAGAGAATTGCTGATCCAGCCGACTCATATTCTCAATGAGTCCAATCATTTTGAGATCATGTGGACTTACGGGCTCGCCTTTCTTAGGCTTGGTCTCAAGAATTTGCCTATGAGTCTCGAATCTTTCGACTCGAGCCAGATCTTGGAACATGTTCTTCAACTCACTGATGCTTGTGAAAGCATCTGAGTTGATGAACGTTTTCTGCAGATCTGCACTCATGGTGGCGAGCATTAGACATTTCACATCCTTGTTGGCATCAATCCAACGATTGAGGGCTGCCTGAGTGACCCCGTTGCCTGCGGCTTCGGGCATCGCCTCTTCCAGGACATACTCCTTTTCTTCCTGCATAAGAACTATTTGCAAGTTCCTTTGCCAGTCAAGGAAGTTTTTCCCGCTCAACTTCTCCTTTTCGAGAATTGATCGAATGTTGAATGAATTGTTGTTTGCCATAATTAAAACTACAATTGAAAAGAATAAACAAATAAATAATCATTCACAGTTTCTCTTAATAAACTTAAATTCTAGCATACATGCATAATTCAATGTTCATTAAGAATTTTATTCAAGTTATGTGTTCCGGCAGATATGAATAAAATGATTCCAAGATCCTAAAACCCATTGAAGAATTAAGCACATTATGTATTTAGACTCAATTCTAAAATCTTTTAGGTAAGAAAAAGCCTTTTGCTAATAGTCTAGAAACTATTCTTGGTTGATAGGTACGTCTAAGAACTTATTAGGTAAACCTATCGACTTTGCCACGACATAAAAGGACTCCTTACTTATATCGTTGAGTTTCACCAAAACTAACATGTACTCACAATTATTTGTGTACCTTACCCCTTTAGTATCGACAAGTAACACCTCGCTATGGCGGAAAACTATTACTAAGATCGATGTAAAGGATATCCAAGTAAGTGTTATTTTGGCATGGCACCTTTTAACTCAATTTTTACGTTTGGAACTTAAGGCTCTTACTATGTTGGTTAGATTTTAAGTGAACTAAAATCCTTAATCATGCAACATAATCAAGCTTTGATCTCATGCATATTTAAGACATATTTAAAGCAATAAATAACTTAAAGCATGCATAAGATAAATGTGATCTAGTATGGCCCGACTTCATCTTGAAGCTTCAACTTCAAAGTTCGTCTTGAAAATCTCTGTGGGAGGCGCCATTTTCTTCAAATAGGATAAGCTATAATTAAAACTAATTACAAATATTTGATGGTACGCAGACCATATTTGAATTGAAAAACAAATTTGGTGCTTTAGACCAATTACATTCAAATTAATGGTACGCAGACCATATTTTCTATCCTATTTGGGCCATACTAGTCACTTCATAACACTGCAAAATAGTACATATACAATATATACCATTCACCCATTCATTATCATGAATGGCCCACATAATTGGTTAGTTAAAAACACATTGTATGCATCACATAAACATTTGCAGCAATTAATCAAGGGCACCAATAATCTACAAATTATTCAGTCCTTATTAATTCTAATCCAGTTGTTTTAACCTTAAGGATTTGTAGACCTAATCAAGAGTTTATGACTAAAATGGCTCCCACTTAAACCAATAAATTCATATGCTTTACTAATTTTAAACATAAAAATGTATTTCTAGTCTAACCGGAAACATACAAATTTAATTAAAATTTAAAGCTCATATAAATTTATAATTGAATCCACATATTTAATTTATTTTCAGTCGTATTTAAATTAATTCATGATTTTAATTTTAGTAAAATAATTAGAATAAATGAAATTTATTATAATTATAATATTCAAAATTAAAATCCAAGAAAACAATTTCAAAATTAAAATCCAAGAAAACAATATTCAAAATTAATTAAAATTACATAAACTGAAAATTTCAAATTAAAATTTTAAAACGATCTAATCGTAACACAAGGTACGCAACATCACCACGCAACGCACAGCCATAGGCCACACGCACGCAGCCATCGCTGGCCATGTGCGCGCAGCCTATGTGCTGCGTCGCATCCATCGCTGCACACCATCGCAAGGCGCCTCGAGGCACGCTTGGCCTCTGGCTCGCTGCGCGCGCCTGCCCTCGACGCACGCGAGCTTGCGCTCGCTGCTCGAGGCAGTGCTCGTAGCTTGCGAGCAAGCTGCTGCGCGCGAGCGTTCGTCGCTGGGTGTAGCGCTCGTCGCACGCGAGCTTGCGCTCGCTGCGCCTGAGGCTTCGCACGTTGCGCGAGGCAGTTGCGTCGTGGCGCAGCTCGCCTGCTGCCTACATGCGAATGTCGCTGCCTTGCTCTCGCCCTTGCCCACTCGCCCATCGCACATAGCACTCGACACAAGGCAGGGCTGCTGCCTTGTGCTCGTGCACCATAGCCTTGCTCGCTGCATTCGTACCGCATGGGCGACGAGCTCCCTTGCTCGTCGTCGCATGCCCGCACTATACAACACCCCTTAAGGGTAACACGTAGCGTTCATTGCTTTGTGCGTGCAAGTTATATGAGCGAATCGCATAAAAATTAAAAATTTTATTTTCAAAATTAATGACAAATTAATAAATCATATTAATTTCATAATTTTAGGGCGAAAAATGGAAAATTTATTAATTAATTGATTTCCGAGTAACATGGATTCAAGTCTAGGTCATAAAAATTTAAAATTTAACACAAATTTACAATTTTTATGGTGGTTTTTAATCATAGGTATCTAATTAAATTATTAATTAATTATGAAAATCAAATTAATTCTAAATTATTCCAATTTTCAACAAATTAATCACAATTACAAATTAGATTGCATAATTAACAAGGCTAGGCATTCAAACTTGTTAAACATATACAGTAGGTCAATCAAAAATTCAAGATTTAGCAACAAGAATCGCAAATATTTAATTTAACATCTTAAATTTACAAACTTTTGCGTTCGAAAAACTAAAACCTCCGAAAAGTCATAGTTAGGCTTCGGAATTGGAAATTCTGGGTTTCGGCGAAAAATTACTATTTTTGTCAAAATTTTAGAATGCCTTTTACATGCGGAATTGACTCAAAAATCACTCAATTTGGTTGAGTAACGAATATTCTCCCGAAAAAATGCGTACATATAATTAAATAAATGCAATTTGCAATTAATTAACAATTACGAAAATTAATCACCCCTTTTAATTTCTTGCAAATTTGTATAATTTAACCATGTTCATGCAATTAGATTATGAAAATAATAAGAGGCTCTGATACCACTGTTAGGTTATGATACATATGACAAAACATAAATCATGCGGAAAAACCTTAATGCCAGGAAACATATTATTTACACGTAATCATTTAGCATAATTTAGGAGCATACACTTTGTAGCGTGCCCTCCCTAGCTGCGCCCGAACCGAACAAGAACAAGCCTTTAGGACTCCAAATGTCGTCCCTCCGTAGATAGTCCACAGTACGTCCGGATCCGCCTCAAGTTAGACCAACTAGAATCGCCCTTAAGGTTACTAGGAAATTCGGTTAAGTGTTTGCAAGTGTTTGGCTTATTTTTCTTTCAAAACTTACCCTTAGAATACTTCAATCCCATGTACATAAATTATGACCCTAGGCCCTTATTTATAGAGGTTTGGAAAGGGAATTGAAATCCTAGTAGGATAGGATTTAATTAAACTTAGAATCCTACAAGGACTCTAATTAATTAAATAATCCTTTTAGGAATAGGAATTTAATCATACACCAAATCCTAATAGATTTAGGAATTGTGCATGGACACAAACACACACACGCACGGAGCCACGAGGGCGCCCACGCGTGCGTGCGCTTGGCCCACGCTACGCAGCCCACGCTACGCAGCCACGCCTTGGCGCGCTGGGCCTGCCTTGCGGTGGGCCTGGCGCTGCCATGGGCTGTGCGTGTTGGCGTGCGTCTTGCTTGCTGGGCGATGGCCCGACTTCGTGTTGGGCCTTCGTCCGGCAGGCCTCGTCCGATGCTAATTCGTACGATACGCTTCCGATTAAATTCCCGGTTCCGGAATTCATTTCCGATACGAACAATATTTAATATTTCCGATTCCGGAATTAATTTCCGTTTCGAACAAATATTTAATATTTCCGTTTCCGGAATTATTTTCCGATTCCGATAATATTTCCGATTCTGACAATATTTCCGTTTCCGGCAATATTTCCGATTCCGGCAATATTTCCATTTCCGATAATATTTTCCGATACGTACCATGTTTCCGTTTCCGGCAACATCTACGACTTGGATAACATTTATATTTCCGATACGATCCATATTTCCGTTTCCGGCAATATCATCGTTTCCGGAGTATTCACTTGCTTGTGACGATCTCAGCTCCCACTGAAACCAAGATCCGTCGATTCCGAATATCCATAGATGGAGTATTTAATGCCATTAAATACTTGTTCCGTTTACGTACTATTTGTGTGACCCTACGGGTTCAGTCAAGAGTAAGTTGTGGATTAATATCATTAATTCCACTTGAACTGAAGCGGCCTCTAGCTAGGCATTCAGCTCACTTGATCTCACTGAATTATTAACTTGTTAATTAATACTGAACCGCATTTATTAGACTTATCATTGAATGCATACTTGGACCAAGGACATTATTTCCTTCAGTGCGGGACTGCCAAGCAAAAGAGAGAGGAGAGGGAGTTGGAGTGTGGGGCAAGAAAAGCAAAAGAGGGTTTATGAAATTAAGGGGTTCATTTAATGATGGGGAGTCCTATTTATAGGCTCCCTATTTTCAACGGGCTAGGCTTAGGAAAATAGAATTGAGCTTAGGGAATTAAATGATTGGGCTAGCTTAGGACTTGAATTAAATTCTTTTGATTGGGCTCGTTTAATAAAACGAATTGGACTTTTCATTTAAAACCCAAACCTTTTAAAATTACTTGCGACCCATTAAAATTCCCGACTCGAAAATTAAATTCGTTTCGTAATTAATTAAAATAATAAATATTCTAATTAATTAAAATACATTTAAATATTATTTAAATGCGAATTAAATTCCAAAAATCGTAAAATGCTTTATAAATATAATAAAATATATTTATAAAAATTATAAAAATACGAGGTATTACAAGGGATGTTAGTGGGGCGGGTTTTATGGGAGACCCGCCTCGCATCCGGCCCTAGTAGGCAGGGATGGGAGGTGGTTTGGCGGGTGATGGGGAGGGGATGGGTATAAAAATTATACACGCCATGGGTGATAGTGTGCGTGAGGATTTTGTGTTGGATACACCCCATCCCTACCCTCCCCGCTCATATTCGTCAACCCAACCCGAGTACCTTTCCTACTTGAATTAAAACTTTTAAAGAAGATCTAAAATTGAACAATTTTTTAATGTGTTTGGATTTTTTTCCATTTTTAATTTATGTTATTTTTAGTTGTAATTTAAAAAAAAAATCAATTTGTTCTCAGGTGTTTGCTAAATAAAAATAATTAAGCGGGTATTGGCGCGGGTATGTACGGAGATGAGACGGGGATGAGACGGGGATGGATACCCAGGCGGGTGATGGAATGAGGATGAATTTTAGTTTGTACCTGTTGGGATGAGGATGAGGGCAAATTTTGTATCCACCATGGGTATTGGGGCGAGGACGGAGATGCAAATTTTAGGTGGGATGGGATGGGGGGAGCTACATCCGCATCCCCTGTTTGAAATCCCTAGTCTTGGCTTAGCAATATAGACCGAAAGCCCACTTACATACATACGACAGTTAGATCAAAGGATCAAATCCCCTTCCACATTTTATAATTTATAAAATCGTTATGATTCATTCGGACCCAACTTTTTTTAGCAGAAGTGTTTACCTATAGACGGATATGAAAGAAAATTATACATATGAAGTCGATTAGAAATTGTAAATGCCATTCTCAAACATTTAACTGCTAAAAATATTTTGTGAGCCACTACCTTTTAATTTACCACTGGTTTAAATCATGAACATATTAATTTAATCATCTAATGTGCAATTTTCGTTCTACTATGTGTTACATATTCCATCCGTCCCAATTTAATCGTCGCGATTTATTTTTTCGTTCGTCCTAATTAATTTAATAGTCATACTTCCTTTTATGACATATGATTAGTAATATTTTATTACCTCAATCTTCCCAATACCAAAAGTTATGCATGGCCTCACATCTTCTCACATTCATTTTAAAAAGAATATTCCACTATCTTTTACCACACCTGCTTTTCTATTAAACTATAATAAATAAGCTTAGGGTGAGTTTATTCCTATGCTGAAGGTGAGTCTGGAACCAGACTATTGGGATAATGCGATAGAAGAATACACCAAGTCTGGAGGCCGATTTCAAAATCTCAAACTCACTTAAAACTCCACTTTTCTATCCCACCAAATCAAATCATGCCACATTATCAAACTTAATTACTTCATATCTTTTTTTACATCCTAAAAAAACTTAATTAAATTTTCATTTATTTTAGCTGCACTTCAACAACTATATTATTTTTGTTGCACTTCGGAATTCGGAATTCGTAATCGAACTCAATATCAAGTTTAACATGATGTGATCGAACACATTTGGTAACGTTTGGAGGAGTTGCTAATTAAATTATTGTCGCTTTATGTATTATTTTATTTCATTTGCCTTTAAATTCATGTTCTAGATTTTTTTTAATTCATTGTGTTGTATTGTTGTTCCTAATTTATTACATAATATATGCCGGTTTCCAAATTAACATTAATTTTTTATTTCCATTTTTTTTTCAAATTATAAATTTCTTTATTGTATATAAGAAAACATCATTTCAATATTATTTAGAAAATGTACCAAAAAATAGATATATAAAAAATGTTATTTTAGGAGTTTAGGTAAGTCTAAGGTGAGTCTGGATAATGTGTAAAAATAGGGAGAGTATTGTGTGAGTTTGAATAATGAAAAAGCAGGTAAAATTTAGTGGACAACTGATGTGACATAGTCTAAATATCGGAGTTGAGTTTGAGGGATAAACTCACCCTTACAATAACTTACCGTATAAAACTCCGTGAAAAATCTATTCCGACAATTAAATTGGAATGGAGGGAGTATTTTATATGCTTCATATTCTAATTTGATCAAAATGTCAAATATATTTATTATGCTAATTTGACCAAAATATTGGGTAAATATATTTTCATTATTTATTACTATACATATTTGACTAAAATATTAACAAAATTCATTTTTATTAAAATATTATTGAGGGTTTGGAAATTGTCATAATCTATAAACAAATCCTTTTTCCATACATAAGTTGTTATCCTGTTAATAAAAAAAGTATAAAATAAATAAATGAATAAAAATAAAAAAAAATTTAGAAAAATATTTTTGACGAGAAAATTTTGCACTAGAAAGTGGCATGTCACATTTCTGGTGTCTGTAACATGTCACATAATTAGAGAAATTAGTAGTTGTTGGTCATCAAATTAGCACATAGAAAAAGGAATGAGAGAAAACACGAGAGAAAACGAGAGCCTATCGACCGAGGAAACAGATCTCATGAGGAGATCAAGCAAGAAAGTCAAGCACCGCGACAATTGTGATTTCTCTTCAGCCATGGAAAAGGATAACCTGACCCATGTGTCACCTACTTTGGAGGCGCCTCCTCATGAATCTAGCTTTAGACAGGACGGTATGTCTTATAAAAACGTCACTGGTGGGCATGGCTGTCCACAAGGAGAGTTTGACATTGATGAAAGTTTCTTCCAAGATGAAATTTCAGATGATGAAATAGAAGTGGAAGGTGAAGGAGAGGACCCTAACTGTCCCACAATCAAACTTTCAAGGAGGGAGAAGATGAGATTGAGATCACCTTGGATGAATGCTTTGATTGTCAACTTTTCGACAAAAGGTTAAGGTATGAAGACTTGGTTCGAAGATTGAGGAATAAATGGAGCCTTAAAGGTGAGTTTTCGCTTACTGATGTAGGGTGTTCGTATTACGTGGTTCGTTTCTTAAACAAGGAGGACTACTCTTTCGTCTTGACTCAAGGCTCCTGGATGATTAGTGATATCTATCTCACGATTCGTAAGTGGGTTCCAAGCTTCGTTCTTGACGAATAACCAATCAAAGTGTTAACAACTTGGGTTCGTATCCCAAATCTCTCCGTCGAATATTTTGATAGATCATTTCTTATGAAAATAGGGGGCCGTATTGGCCGGGTTGTTAAAATTGATAAACATACAGAGTCTATGAGCCGTGGTAAGTACATCAGGTTATGCATTGAGTTCGATATCACTAAACCATTAATGTCAAAATTCTGGCTCAATGGAAGGGTTTGGATGGTCCAATATGAAGGTCTCAGACAGATATGTTTCAAATGTGGTAAATTAGGCCATAAAGATAGTTCTTGCACCACGTTTAACCAAGATATGGTTCCTTCTCCCCCTGTAGCTGGAGAGGGACAACAGACTACAAGCCAACGTCCGATTCAGCAAGTGGTCATGAACAATATGGTGCCTGGATGTTAGTCCAAAGACCCCTTAGGAGGAAACCTGTTAAGCAAAAAGGTTCCCTGTCCAAAGGTAGCGGGAATAACCAGGAAACCCAGAAAGGTGCGTTGAACGGGCCAAAGTCTTCTGACCAAAGGAGAAAGGATCATTCCTTGGCGCAAAATCAGGGTAACAAATCAAATGGGTCAAGATTTGATATTCTAAATCAGGTAGTGATTGAGGATGGAGGGGTGATAAATCCTCAAGAAATAATTAGGGAAGAAAATCAGCCTACTCTAGTGGAGGAAAATATGGAAACTATTGCAAATGAAGATTTGGCGGTGGAAATGAATTATACGGTCAATGATATTGTTATGGAAAATCATATTTTTTCGAAGACCCACATTAATCTAGACTTACCCGTATTGGACTTGGAGAAGGACTCTTGTTCCTTAGATTCTAATAAGGCTGGGATGGAGGAAGTTTCCTTGGATGGGATTGATCACAGTGTATCGACGATTCGTTTAGACTCGATGGCAACACCTACTATTAGGGAGAGAAGAGACACCCGTATCATAACTGGTGGGGCTAAGTTGAACTCGGCTGGAACCCAAGGGAAGAAAGCCTTTGGGCCTAGGCATTTCCCCTTTAAGGAGAATAGGTTACTCTCCTCACCTATTTTAAACTCCTTAGGGATAATAGGTAAAGAAAATAACATAATTATTCATAACTCCGTCTTGCCTCTCTCCCACGAGGGTGCCCTTCATCCTGTAGATCGAGTTGGAAGTCTTGTTGGCCATGAACCCCCTCCACCCCCCGATAACCTTGGAAGTTCATGTCCCATCGGCATTCACAACGTTCTTGGAGTATCGGACGGAGGGTCCAACAATGACCTCAGTGCACCCATTAATCAATCAAGATGGAACTCAATTTGAGTTCGTTCCTGCCACCAATTCATGTCCCCAAGGTGCTAATGGCCACAGTTCAACTCCCCTTGGACTTAGTGAACCGGATGAATGCCTTGAGGGACGCGTTTATGGACATCTTGCCTAAAGTTCCTTTGAACGTGTATGATCGTTACCCCACCTTCTCCATGTATAATATGTCCACAAAAATAATTACTTGAAATGTTCAAGGAGCTTCGAAGCCGGCTTTTTTGCCAAAAATTAGGGAACTTATTCGTATCAACCGCCCTAATGTCCTTGCCCTCGTTGAGACCCATATTAGTGGTGATAAAGCCCAAAGGATTTGTGATCGGATTGGTTTCTCTGGCCAGACTAGAGTTGAAGCACGAGGCTTTGGTGGAGGTATCTGGATCTTCTTGAAACAAGAGGATGTTACTGTCACCCCAGTAGAGTCCCGCTCTCAGCACATTACTGTCAAGATCGCTAAGCATGGGGAGGATCCTTGGATATTTTCGGCTATCTATGCTAGTCCCGACTCTACTATCCGTAGGAACTTGTGGAGTGAATTGGCAGACATGAAAAAAAAACTTCTCTGGCCTGTGGCTCATTGCGGGATACTTCAATGAAACTCGGTAGATGAATGAAAGACATGGAGTAGGGGGTTCAGAGATGCAGCGTAGGTGCTTAAATTTCAGTAACTAGATGGAGGAAAACGGTTTAATTGACTTGGGCTTTTCTAGTCCGAATCATACTTGGTTTCTAGGAGACTCGGTATCCACTTTCAAGTCATCTATACTAGATCGGTTTATTGCTAATGAAGATTGGCGTCTGCGCTTCGGTGAAGGTGCTGTTAAACATCTCCCTAAATCATGCTCAGATCACTTCCCCATTCTGTTGAGTACGTGTGGTTATGCGCCCATTCCAATTGTTTGCATGCCGTTTCGGTTCCAAGCTGCTTGGCTAACACACGAAATGTTTGACGAGTTTATTCGTCTTAACTGGGATAATTCAACTCCGCTAATTCCTTTTCTGTTGGTTTTTTCAAACAAATTAAATCAATAGAATAGGAAAAAAATTCACAACATTTTTTGGACAAAATCCCAATTGTGGGCTCGCCTTGAAGGAGTTCAAAAACAGCTCTCAGTCAGACGTTTTGATCACCTCATTAAGATGGAGAAACCTATTAGACAAGAAATGGATGTGGTGCTGCCAACGTCCCCCTCATTGAAATAGACACTTTAAAGAGGGGCATGAGCATGGAGGTGGGAAATGGAAAAGATACTCTTTTCTGGAAACACCCGGCTACCAACGTCCCCCTCATTGATCGAGTCACAAGAGCTCCACCTGCTGAATATCTAGAGCTCCACCTACTGAATATCCAGAGCTCCCAGTCAAGGAGATGTGGGAAATGAACTCTGGGTGGAGATTGGAATTGTTTGCCGACTTCCTGCCTTCAAGCATTCTGAAAATAATTGATTCTTTTAAACTTCATGAGGACCCAAAGGCTATAGACAAGATTTATTGGAATGGTGAAGCTTCAGGTGGATTCTCCATCAAGTTTTCACTCCGGTTGATACGCACAGATGATGAAGACACTTTACAGTGTCCATGGAAACTAGTATGGAAGCTTCGGATCCCTCAATGTATCAGGTTCTTTCTGTGGCTTATTTTCCGTAATGGACTGATGTCCAACACGAATAGGTTAATGAGGGGCTTAACTCAGGACCCTAGTTGCGTTGTATGTGGAGCAGTTGAGGAGTCAGTTGAACACATTTTGAAAAGTTGTCCATCTGCCATTCTGATCTGGAAGCAGTTTTCTTGGCTTAACAATCATGATTTCCTCTCTAAACCTTTCTATGAATTGCTGCACTGCAATTTAGATGAACAAAATCAGACTTGGATGGCTGACTGGCATGTTGTTTTTGTTGTTACTCTCTGGTGGTTATGGAAGTGGAGATGTATAAAATGTTTTAACACTGTTGTGGAGATTCCACTCGATCAATTCAGTTTCATTATAAGCAGAGTTGGATTTATCAAGCAGGTCATGAACAAAGAAGACCTAATGTTGGGCAAGAGGAAGCGTGATCGGGTTGAGGTTTATGTAAAATGGACTACACCAAGGGAGGGTTGGGTGAAATTAAACACGGATGGGGCATCGAAAGGTAATCCTGGTAATGTTGGTTGTGGTGGGTTGATTCTGTTAGGTTATGACAAATATAAATCATATATTTCATGCGGAAAAACCATAAAGCCAGGAATCCAAATTAATTGCTACATAGTCAGTTAGCATAATTTAGGATACATATATGTGATGCGTGCCTTCCCTAGCTGCTCCCGAACCGAACAAGAACAAGTTTAGGACTCCAAATGTCGCCCCTCCGTAGATAGTTCACAGCACGTTCGGATCCGCCTTAGATTCAACCAACTAGGATATTCTCTAAGGTATTATGTTTATTCGGAAAGGTTAATTATTAATTTAGACAAATTATTAAATTCCCCCTTGAACTTAAACTATATGAATACTTATTGAATTGTTGTATATAAATTGTGATTATGAACCACGTATTTATAGGGAGGAAATAACGGACTTAGATTTCTACTAGGATTCAAATAACTAAATCTATTAGGATTGTAGTTAAATTAATCCTTTAGAATTTAATGTTTAATTAAACACAAAAACATTCAATTCGAGTAGAATTAGGAAAACGATATTAAGCAAGAAATCCCAAACGACCAAGGACTCGGTCGTAGGTAGCATCGCAGTCACGCAGCCCATAAGGGGCGTTGGTACGCGGCTCAGCCCAAGGCAGGGCGTTGGCAGCACGCGGCCCATCGTGGGCGCTGCTGCTGGGCCTTGCCTTGCTCGTTTTCTACGCGCACTGGGCCTGCCTTCCTGCTCGCTGCGCGCGCGGGCTTTGCTAGGCGCGGGTCTGGCTTCGTGCTGGGCCTTGCGTCTAGCAAGCTCGTCCGTCGATCGTTTCGTACGTCGTGCTTCCGATTCGTTTTTCGATTCGTTTTCCGATAACGGAATTCATTTCCGATTCAAACAACATTTAATATTTCCGATTCCAGAATTTATTTCCGATTCGAACAAATATTTAATATTTCCGATTCCGACAATATTTCCGATTCCGGTAATATTCCGTTTCCGGCAATATTCCCGATTCCGGCAATATTTCTATTTCCGATAATATTTTCCAGTACGTAACATGTTTCCGTTTCCGGCAACATCTACGACTTAGGTAATATTTATATTTTCGTTATGATCCATATTTCCGTTTCCGGAAATATCATAATTTCCGGAGTATTCATATTTTGCCTTTTGACGATTTCAGCTCCCACTGGAACCGAGATCCGTCGATTCCGAATATTTATAAATAGAGTATTTAATTTACTTAAATACTTGATCCGTTCACGTACTAATTGTGTGACCCTACGGGTTCAGTCAATAGGAAGTTGTGGATTAATATTATTAATTCCACTTGAACTGAAGCGGCCTCTAGCTAGGCATTCAGCTCACTCGATCTCACTGAATTATTAACTTGTTTAATTAATTAATACTGAAACGCATTTATTAGACTTAGAATTGAATGCATATTTGGACAAAGGGCATTATTTTCTTCAGATTCGGGGTCACATGGGAGAGATTTTTGATGTTTTTGCTGCAAACTGTAGGGTATGTACTAGTACGAAGGCTGAACTGTTGGGTGTATTGTGTGGGTTGGCAGTGGCATGGAATGCGGGCTTTGCTAAAGTCCAACTTAATGTGGATTTAGAGATTGTTGTAAAGCTTCTGGTGGATACAACCATCTCTAATTCACCATCCTTTCAATTAATTCGGAGATGTAAAAGTATGATTAGTAGAGATGGTTGGGACGTGACAATTCGACATTGTTATCGTGAGGCCAACCGAGCTGCAGATTGGCTTGCTAATTATGGAGTTGAGATGGAGCAACGACTAATAATCTTTGAGGCGATCCCGGAGGATCTTCGAACCGTTTTATTGGAGGATTTGAGGTGCATGACAATAGCTAGGCGGATCCCTACGCCTACTGCTTAAGGCTACTGCCTTGTTTTATTTCCTGATTTTACTTAGTTTCTTTATTATTGTATTTTTCTTTCCTTTAGAGGTTATCCTCTCTTTCACACCAAAAAAAACATTTATGTTGTCTGTTTTAGTAAAAAGATATAGATATATTTTTCTGAGTTGCTACCTTTTAAGATTTTTTTTAAAAAAAACTACCTATATTTAACAAAAAGTTATCACTACCTTTTAGCAACAAGAACGCTAATTTTCTCCGTTTATGGCCCCACTTTAACTACAATTTTTAAATTGTTAGCCCCTTTATAAAGTAAGAAGTCATATTATACTGTAATGATTATTTTACGCAAAATTCATAAAATTAGAACTATTCAAATGAAGGGTGATGATAAAGGTCGCAAGTTGCGACAATACTTAGTTGTCGCAATCTTACGTGTCGCAGTTTAATTGGCACATATAGGCGCCACATAGACTATGCGTCATTAGAATATTTTTACTATCAATGCAATATTTTTACTATGAAAATATGTAAATAAGGTAATCAATATAAAGAAGGAAATAAATTAGAATATTAAGATTTTCCTACCTTTTTTCTAAAACATGTATAATAGGTTATATAAGTTAAAAATTTTAATTTCCAATTTAAATCATGACACATAAGCATGTCATGTCATCATTGTGACACGGCTTAAAGGTCGCATGTTGCGACCTTTATCATTACAATTTGGAGAGTTTTTAGACAAAGAGAGGGTAGACCGATAAAGAGGGTAGATGTTGGCAAGTTAACAATGTAAAATATAATTTCGAGCGGTGAAAAGGAAAAGTTGGTTTAGCAAACGGAAAAAAGTAACATGTGCCGTAAAAGGTATTGGTACTCAAATAATATTATGTAACACAAATGTAATATTTTTGTTAAGAAAAATATTCTTGAACGGTATAAAATTACAAAATTCACAAACTAAAATTAAGATGGTGTTTCACAAAGTTTTCAATAGCTAAAGTAGCTGGTATGAATAAATTATAATTCGACCAGGTTAAGTTTGGTATTTACGGAGTACTTGTTTTAATTTCTCACCACTATATTAATGCGTTATATTTCCTACTACGTACAAGACTATGAATTTTCTTAATTGCATCCCAAGTAATGCTTAATAAGGATAATCAAGTAAATGGATATTTTAATGTGGACTAAATGGATATTATGTCTCATCCAAACAAAGACAAAGGCAGCCACCAAGAAACAAACCTTTCTGAGATTTGTCTTTCACATTTCAAAAACTAGAGCAACATAAAGCCATTTCGGGCAAATCTAGGATTTTGTCAACAAGTTAAGTGCAGTCTTCTCATCGCCAACTTGTCCAAATACATAGATTCTACTTCATGAACATTGTCTACTATAAGTATATTATTTATTTAATCTATACCTAGTATTTAAAAAGCAAAATCATAAATGTTTAGAAGACATGTAACACCCCCTTCTTTCACTCATCATTTTTTTTCAGTTGTTCCTTCTGCTGTTTTAAAACAAGTATAAAAATCAATACCTAGTACTCCGTATTTAAAAAGAAAAACCGTAAATGTTTAGAAAACATGTGACATCCCCTTCTTTCACTCATCATTGTTTTTTTCAATTGTTCATTCTGTTGTTTTAAAAAAATATAAAAATTAATATATGAATAAAAGTAATTTCTGTAAAGGCCTTTTCCACTTCATCTTCTTTGTCCAACATTAATCATATATTCATTCACTTTTTTCCACTTCATCCACTTCTCTAATACTCAATATTATTTAAACATTTAATTTAATTTATATATTCTTTAAACCTCAAATTTCACATCTATTTAAATTATATATTCCCACTAAAATCACAAACCCTCAAAATATTCGAACTTTAAAAGACGTAAACAACCATTAATTACCCGTTCTTGAAACGGGATCAAGTGCTATTTTAGTTAGTAAATCGTGTGTGCAACGTGTATTAGAGTAATGCCTTTTGTATTAACATTTCCGCGGGTTGGTTGTGGCATTTTGTCTTAACCACGGGTTGGCCGTGGAATTTACTTCTATTCTTGGAGATTTCTTGTTATTTGAGGTTGTTGGCATCTTCATGTTTATTGCACACTCTTTGTCACTATTTGCCTCATTATTTGAGACGACGTTTGATATTCAATTTAAATCCCATTTGTTATTCAATATTCTCATTAAGTGGAGAGTTGAGTAAAATCAAGTTTGTTATTGTCATTAAGTGGGCAAGTAAGATATTGATATGGAGATTGCTGAGGTCGGCTAAAAACATATTCGGGCTTGTTCATTTTGTGACTAACATGCTTGGTACAAATTAGTTTGTTGTTGATAGTCATCACTATTCATAAAACAATAAAACAAAAGTCTTATTGGTAGTGATTAATTGTGTACTCAATGTATATCAATACCATAATACTAATAGCTAGAAACTCCGGAGATAATTTCTCTCTCTAAAAAATATTCTCTGCCTTCTCTCTTCAAAAAACCACAAACCCTAGCCTCCTTGTTCGTCGGTGGCCTGAGTTCGCCTCTCAACTTGGGTCGCCGGCGAGCATCAAGCCTAGTTTTTTGTTTAATTTTTCGCTTGTTATAGCTAGAAGGAGGATTTTTACCCAGATTTCGATACTAGGATTTCGAATTTGGTCCTCTTTGTTGGGTTTTCGAAGGAGAAGACGAAGATTGAGTCAAGCTTACATCTAAAGTTTCCACCTCCTCTTAGTGCGTCGGCCTTCTCATCGGAAACTTTTAGATCTAGGGTTTTGCTGTTTGCGCTGCCATCCAACCAAGCTAGGGTTTCGACTCATCCGTTTCGGAGGTTATTGGACCAGAATTTCAACCTAATCTATTCCACCTACCTCCTAATCGCCGCCGCTTTTATCATCGGTAAAGGTAAAGTGCCGCCGGTGTTTATTCACAGGTAAAGGTTAATTTTTAGGGGTAGGGTTTAATTGTTTGGGATAGATTTTCTGGGTTTGGGTTGTATTCTTGGTGTTTGAGAATTAAGTCTCTGTTTTCTAAAGGTTTCCTAATCGCCGTCGTCTTGTAGTGCCGGGAAAATCCCGATCTTGCCGATAAAGGTAAAGGTTAGGTCCGGATTCAGTTTAAGGCTTTTAATTTCCTCTTGTTTTAGTAACCTCAATGATTATGGGTTTGTTATCTTATTTGGTTGTTTTTATGTGTTTATGGTGGGTGCATAGGTTGTGTGTAGTTGAATGTAGATTGCTTTGGATAGCTCTGTTTTGCTTTTCTTTGTGTAGGTTGGTTGTTTACCAATTTGAGGTTGTTGTAGGTTTAATTAAAGATGGGATTTTGAGTTCTTGGATGTTTCTAGGGAGTCCTATGTGGGATGTCCTAATTTGGAAGACTGAAGTAGGTGTGTTGGGATTAGGTAATTGGAAATTTGAGGGAATGTGTGTTAAGACATTTCCTTTCTTGGGCATTCGTTTTCTTCAAATGGTCGAACGTCCTGTTGTGGTGTTAGCATCATTGGAAGCTCTGTTTTGGGTGCTATGCTGAGGAATTGAGATATGCGTGGGAGGGGGTTCAGGTTTACATGGGTCTTGGTTGTTAGGCCGTTTATGGGATTAACTTATGTTAATTCTCATTTTAGGTTAATGATGACTGTGTTTGTCGCTTTCAAAACCTTATATCTTAGCGCTGCTGTTCATAGCATGGTTTTTGAGTCACTTTTAGTGACTCATGCCTCTTGTGAGCAAATCACAAGTCCTTTGCAACTGGCTAGTGTCATTACTACTCTTCTACTTCTTTCTTTGGATTTTAATTATTTCAGTATCTTAAGGGAAACTCCAAGTTATTGTCCCAATATCTCAGTCTTCCACAAAGAAAGCATCAAGAAAGGCTTTGACATGCTACTTTCAGTGTGGCAATGTAAACAAAGTCAAGTCAACAATCGGGGTGCCAACCGAGAAGAGCATGCTATCTTAGCAATCAATAATAAGTTTATGTTTTTAGTTTGTTTTGTAGTATATGTAATGGTCTATAAGGACCTTAGTTTGTAAACTCTTTTATTTATGCAAATTTGAGCTTATGTCAAAAAAAAAAAAAAACATAATACTAATAAGTTATTGGTAGTGATGCAATATAATACTGAGTACAACTTAATTATACAAGATACAAGAATACTAATTATAATGTATTATTTGTAGTATTAATTTACCAATTGCTAAATACTCCGTACATTCATGGGTGGAGCCAGGGGCTGGGGTAGGCCATGGCCCGCCCTATGGTTGTGAATAAGTAGTAAATGTTGCAAATAATCAACACAAAAAATAAGTAGATGAGATGGTAAACGTGTATTTTTAAGACAATGTGGATGTTGATCATTTGTTCAAGCCTCAACACATGCAATTTCAACTGTAATTACAGCAGCAAGTGTCTCAAAGTGCTTACAGCTAGCTTGGCTTGGGATACAGATGAATAATTCTACTTTGCAAACTATCATTAGTGGTATCAGCCACAGAAGGTACTCTAAGTTTAGAAGATTCGTCTGTTATGCAAGGGTGGCAGCTCTGGTGTATTTTGTTTGGAGAAGCAGGAATAGTAGCTAGCTTTTGAAAGCAGGCAGTTCCCACAATTCATTGTAGCAGGAAAGACCACTTGTTTTTTTTTTTTTTTTTTTTTTTTTTTTTTTTTTTTTTTTGATGCAAATGTGGGGAAGTAACCCCGACTATGAAAGAAATTAAAATACAAAGCGCGGTGTCGTAACACCCATGATGTCTTCAAAAAGAAGGCTAGAGATCTCATACGGGGAAGTATGAAAGTACCTAATCTTCTCTTCTTGGAGCACCCCTATGTTAGCTAAACAATCTGCTACCTTATTCCCCTCTCTATAAGTATGAAAAACCTTAACTTCCCAATCTGAATTAATGATGTGGCTTCTGCACTGATTAATGATGTGGTGGCACTCACCGCCTTGAAACTCTGTATTTGTAATAACTTGAACACACGCCTCATTATCTAGTTGAAGTATTAGCTTTTGCACTCCCATTTCTCTTGCCATCTCAAGTCCCATAACTGCAGCCATCAATTCTGCTTTGAAAGCTGTACATATTCCATAGTTTGCAGCAAAAGCTTTTTGGAATAGGCCTCTTTCATCTCTTATGACACCGCCCCCGCCAGCTGGACCAGGGGTTCCTTTCGACGCCCCGTCTGTGTTAAGCGTTAGCCAATTCATAGGGGGAGCTATCCACTTGACTAAAATTTCTCTTCTGGTATGGCTGGTTGAAGCACTATTCTCCCCAGGGAGGTTGAAACTCTTCCATGTTTGTTCAATTTGGTGATAGAGAAAGGGGCCAACATCAATGGGGACTTCATTGCTTCTCCCGAAGACTATGTGGTTTCTCCATTTCCACATCCACCATAGCGTTGTTGCAAAACAGGTGGGCCATTTCTCCGAGTGAATGAGGTCTGCCGCCTTCAGGTTTCTTGTTACCCAGGTGTTTAAATCTCCTGTGAAAAAGGATGGGTAATTGGATGAGCCTCCCACAGAATGCCAAATATGTCTAGCCGTCGGGCAGTCCCTAAACATATGCAGGATCGTTTCTTCATGACTGCGACAGCGCTGGCAGCTAGGGTCGTCTCCCAACTTACGCACTACCCTATTTGCATTACACAATAGTCGATTGTGTAGGACTAACCATAGAAACAGTCGGATTCGTTGCTGAACTTTTGTTTTCCATGCCAAGTCCCATTTTGGATCCTTAGTTTCTGTAGGAGTAGTACGTATGATTGAGTAGGCAGTTTTGATTGAGAAGGAGCCGTTTTTTGTTCCTCGCCAGTAGAGTAGGTCCCCCTTCGAGGGATCATCAATTACCTTGTGAGCTGCAATTAACTTCAGAATATCAGCAGGGAGTAAATGTGAGAACAGATCCCACTTCCAGTCATCCCCCTCTCCCCACATTTCCCCAACAGTCGCTCCATCAATCTGTTCTGGAATTGGGTTGGTGATGAGGCTTCGAAGAGCTGTGTCTGCTGCCCAGGTATGATCCCAAAACAAGGTTTTTTCTCCATTTCCAATTGCTGTTGATGCTCCCTTTTGAATCCAGGTCGCATTTTCAGTGATTCCCCTCCAAACATTTGACATATTCGATGAGGGTGAGAACATATCGATGTCACAACGGCCCTTGCAGTATTTGTGTCGGAGAATTCGTGACCAAAGGGCATTGGGCTCGGTTAGGACCCTCCATCCCAACTTTGTCAGAAACGCTGAGTTGGCTTGTCTTGCTGATTTCAATCCGAGTCCACCATGGTCTCGAGGGAGTTGTAGTGTTTCCCACGAAAGTAAGTGGATCTTTCTCTTTTCATCATCACCTCCCCAAACAAATCTTCGTGTTTTTTTATCAATTTCATCGCATACAGTGCGGGGGATTTTTGCTGTCTGCATTGAATAATATGCTAAGGTTGAGATGGTTGATTTAGCGAGGGTAATGCGTCCTGCTAGAGATAGGAACTTCGTCTTCCACCCTGAAAGTTTCCTGTCCACCTTTTCACAGAGGTGTTTGAAAGTTTCTCGCGTAACTCTGCTTGTTAATGTTGGCATTCCCAAGTATAAGCCCATGTCAAGAGTTTCTTCCATATTTAGAGTGCTGCAGATGGAAGCTTTTGTCTCCATAGAGACATTAGTTGAGAAGAAAACACTGGACTTGCTAACACTTACTTTTTGACCAGAGGCTGCGCAAAAACGGTGGAGGCAATCTGCTAATACGTGGGCTTGATCCAGCGAAGCTTCCGCAAAGAGCATGATATCATCGGCGAAAAAGAGGTTGGAGAGTTGCGGACCACCCCTGCTTACTTGGATAGGTTTCCATTTACCTCCTATGATGGCTTCCTCTATAACTTGGTTTAGTCTTTCCATACAAAGTACGAAGATATAGGGTGAAAGTGGGTCGCCCTGTCGTATGCCTCGGGATGGAGTGAAGGCATCTGTTTTTTCGCCATTCCAAAGAACCCTCATCGAGGGGGAGGTAATGCAATCCATTATTACTTCATTCATTAATAATGGGAAATTCATCTCATTTAGGGTGTCTCGGATGAAAGACCATCGTAGTCTATCGTATGCTTTTTCAAAGTCGATTTTTATAGCCATGAAACCCTTCCTACCCTGCTTCCTTTTCATCGTGTGCAAAACCTCTTGGACTATGACAATGTTGTCAGTGATTTGACGTCCCGGAATGAAACTGGTTTGAGTATTGGAGGTTATATGTGGAAGGACCAATTTTATGCGATTGACTATGGCCTTGGTTATGATTTTGTATGTCACATTGCAAAGGCCGATCGGGCGAAATTGGGAAGGTAGCTCGGGGTTATCAACTTTCGGTATTAGAACCAAGTAGGTCTCGTTCAGAGAGTGGGGTAACCCTTTACCCTCGAGTACTGAGAGCACCATATCGTACACACTGGGGGCGACTATATCCCAGTTCTTTTGGTAGAAGATGGCTTGGAAACCGTCAGGGCCGGGGGCTTTGAGGGAGCCCATATGTTTGATGACACAATCAATGTCACTCTTTGTATACCTTCTATTTAGTTTCTGCCAATCTTCTGATGATAATTGGGGACTGACCCCTGATGGTATATCATATTCAGCAATGCTACCATCATCTGTGAACAAATTAGCAAAATACTCCACCACTTTTTCTTTGACTTGGGCGTTATCATAAACCCATTGCCCATCAGAATTCTTGATGGCTGTGATTTTATTTTTCCAGCGCTGTATCACCGTGCTCAAATGGAAGAAAGAAGTGTTGCGATCTCCATCCTTAATCCAATCTACTCGAGCTTTTTGATACCATAGCATTTCTTCTTGTTCAAGCACTTCATCTAGCTCCCTTCGAAGGGCCCCCTCAAGTTTCAGCAGAGTTGAGTTACGACCTTTAGAGAGACTTGCCTGAATGCCCCCTATGCGTGCCATTAAAGTCCGTTTCTGACGAAAGATGTTGTAGAAAATGTCTTTGTTCCACTGTTGTAGCTCATTCGAGAATTCTCCCAGTTGGGTTAAAAGAGGGGTTTCAGATTTCCATTTGTCTTGCAAAAGTACACGAAATTTCTCGTGTGTAAGCCAGGCCGCTTGAAATCTAAAGGGTCTATTGATTACTTCTAGTGGTGCGAACCCATTAGGCGATATGAGAAGAGGGCAATGGTCAGATTGGATTGCTGGAAGATGTTTGACCCTTGCCATATCAAAATGCAGACCCCATTCTGTGTTGCACAGAGCTCTGTCAAGCCTTGCACTTCGTCTGGTTTCAACCGAGTTGCCACGCGCCCAAGTATGAGAGGGGCCTGAGAATTCTACTTCAAGTAGCTGATTGCTTTCAACCCAATGGTTGAATCTTTCCGTTCTTCTTGTAGTTTCATAACAGCTTGAGGATCTTTCCCATCCAAATCGTGTTTCATTGAAGTCGCCTGCTAGCAACCATGGTTTATTGTTATTTTGAGCAAATTCTTCCAAGTTGCGCCATAGTTCATGGCGCTTAGATGGGTCCGGGCTAGCGTAAATAGCTGTCAAGTACCACGGGATTTCACCGTTTCGAGTGATCTCCATGGTAATATACTGATTATGTTGATCAATGGGGGCAATAGTCACTAATTCGGGTTTCCAGTAGACCCATATCCCTCCACTGAAGCCTTGGGCATCAACTCTAGTGTGCCCAGTATAGCCTAGTAAAGTAGCAATTTTCAAAGCATGTTCACCCCCCATGTGAGTTTCGACTAAGGCCATTACCATGGGCCTATGAGTGCGAACGATTTCTCTTAGTGCCACTGTAAATTCCCGACTACCGGCTCCTTGAACGTTCCAAACCAAACACGTGATGGCTGGAAGATTTGGTGCAAAGTTGTGTGAATTATTCATAAGTCCAGTAGAGTTTGGGAACGCTGACATAAAGGCTCTAGACATTGATTTCAATGCTTGGTCAACATCATAGGGTAACTTCAGTGCTACCATCATCTCTGTCTTCTCCTGGTTGGGAGCTAACCATGAGTGTATTTCTATCACCAATTTGTTGGTCAGGGGGTCGGTTGTGCCCATATATGGGTTGGTCATCGGGTAACTCGCACATATGACTTTCTCCGGGGGGATCCGAAGATGGATGGGGTTGGGATTGAGGTGTAGGTGAGACATGAGTGAGGGTTGTCACAGGGTTCAGAATACTGTTTTGCTGGGGGGGGTCTGTCAATGGCTTAAAGGTCGTAGTTTTGGCTTTGGGGGGGATAGATGGGGTACTTATATTGCTTGTGACTGCTTTTGCTGGGTTAGCTTCAGAGTTTGCTTGGAAGTATACCACTGTGTTTTCCTTATCTCCTGTTGGAAACTCAAAAGATCGGGGCAAGGGGATCTTTTCTCTATTAGAAATATCTTGTAGTGCAAAGTTGGAAGGAGAGATAATTGCCTTCTTTTTAACTTGCCAGTGTTTGTTTTTGGAAAGGTTGTTTCCTTGGTTATTCGAGATCCCTACATTAAAGGGGTTTCCAACTGTACCATTATGGTTATATTGGGAGTCTTTCCCTAAGTCCACTATTTCCAAGGATTCAACAAATGAATCGGTTCCGAGATTTACTCCATCTGATTTGTTACCATTGTTCTCTTGATTTGTTTCCAGATTTTGCCCAATTAACGCCGAGAATCTCGACCCTCCTATTCTGTCACCATTAGGGTTGACTGTTCTGTTTTGACTCTGGGTGGACTGTTTTGGCATTGCTCTGCCGGCATCTGCCTGACCTTTTTCCGGCCTTGGTGTTCGTTTCCGAGGAGGTGGCTTTTTTACCAGCATCCAAGACCCAAATAATTGGTCTTCATTGTCATTGCTTTTTTCACGGTCCTTTGTTTGGATCAGTGGTTCTTGAGTTTCTTCCTGTTGCATCACCATATCTTTGTTGGTACTACATGTTTCCCCAGAATGGCCAATTTTTCCACACGCAAAGCAAATCATGCGTAAGCCCTCGTATTGTACTTTCCAAGTCTTACCTCTGAACCAGAATTTTGATAGGAGTGGCTTTGATAAATCCAATTCAATGCTTAATCTTGTGAATTGCCCTCTTTCAGCCGAGGCAGTGTTTTGATCTATACGGATTACTTTTCCAATTCTACTCCCTACCTTCTTTAGGAACTCCTGATCAAAGTATTCCACTGAGAGATGTGGGATACGGACCCATGCCGTGAGGAATCTCATTGGGGCACTGTCAGCAGTAAAGTTTGGGATCCATTTCCTAATCGTTAGGTAATTGTCATCCAACATCCAAGGACCCTGGGTGAGTACATGGTTGTAATCTGCGATGTTCGAAAACCGAGCAATGAAGTAGTCATGTCCAACATCTGTGAGTATAAGACCACCAGTTAAATCCCACTTTTTCTTGAGGCGTTTCATAAGAGACATATACCCAATTTTACTGTCAAACATTTTGATAATGAGAGCATGTTTCCATGGTTGTCTTAGGCGTTTTTTCTCCTCTTTTGATAGTAGGATTACCGGGCATGTAGGATCGTCAGCAACATCCTCAGGGGCAGTGTCATCATCAGATAAGTCTTCATCTTCTGTTTCATTGAAGTTCACTGCCGAGCGGTTGAGTTGGTCCGCTATGATAAGGTCGCGAAAGGATCTTCTCACAACAGGAAGTCTGTTGTTTGCATTTGGAGAGGTTCTTGGTTCCGGCCCGGGTGGTCGTTGTTGGTTTTGATCCACCATTTCCTCATCTGGCTGGCGATTGAAGATTAGGTGTGTGATTTTGCGTTTAGGTTTTTTGTTCGATCTATTAATTAGATCGAGTTCTTCTGTTGAAGGCTCGTTGTTAGTCGTTTTTTCCATCTTTTTTACAAGATTCTAGCAATAGTTAACTTTTGTTATGCATATCGATTGGGCTTCTGTTAATCAGGTTGGAAAGACCACTTGTGGTTTGTAGCTTTGTGAGCCTTTTAGCCGATCTTTGTTGTTGGTTTCAACTCTTTGTTGAGGGGGGGGCAACCTAGTTGGTTCGTCTCTAATTTAATTGATTAGGTTGTAACCTTTTTTGGTGATCTAATATCATTCTTATTTGCTTACAAAAAAAAAAAACACATGCAATTTTAGTTGTCATTTCCTTCCTTTTTTTTTTTTTTTTTTTTTTTCCAAATTCATCTTTCATTGCTTTGACAAATTTATTATTTATTTTAAAGGTAAAAGAATATTAAAGAGTATATTTATTTATTCTCGAAGGGAATATCATATAACATATTTCACAGTATATTTGGCCCCCCGATTAATTTTTTTTGGCTACGCCATGTACATTATTGTATTATTAACATGCAAGAGAAAAAGGTCCATTAATTCCATAATTAAATATGTTATTATCTTTTTTTGGTCAGTCAATTAAGGCTATAATATTTTGATATACTACAATTTGGCATAATTAAATCCACAATTTAATTAATATACTCGTACACTATATAGTTTATTATATTTCATGTGCATGCTGGGAGGTGTAATCGTCTATGTCATGTACTCCCTCCGTTTTAAAATGTTTGTTACGTTTGGATTTTGGTACGTTTATTAACGTATTAATGAAGATTTTCTTTTTTTAATTTTAAATGTTCTAGATTCCATCATAAATCTGATTCCATCTTTCCAAATTCTGACATTTATTACTCTCTTTAAATATAGTGCAAATTTGCTTTCATCTTTTATTAAAAAAACATATATACCTCAATCCACTAATCATTGAAACAACCAATAAGATTGTTTTTATTATCAAAATGAACAAATAATTAAAAATCACATAGATTGCTAACTTGTCATAATGTAACTTTTGGTTGCATGAGATTTATTGAGTTGAAAAGTTGGACCAATTAGAAATAAAAGTTGGCTCAAACAATAATAATAGTAACAAGTTTATAAATAGAAAGATTCATTATGTAACAAACATTTTGAAACACTATTAAAGGAATACGTAACAAACATTTTCGAACGGAGGGAGTGTGTAATAGTTGACCTCCAATTATATATGAAAAATAAATTAGAAGAGTTAAACAAAGAAGATAATTAATGAATTCATTAATTTATTGATTGATCTTGTTTTTTCAGCTAAATTGAAAGTCATATTCGAAGCATCTCACCAAGATGTAAGCTAACCGCCTCCACAAGCTTCCTCTTTGAATCATGATGATGACGGAAGGAATGACGGCGACGGCGACGAAGAAAACGGCTATCGAAATAATGCAGATATATATACCACATTGAGGAAAAGAGCATTGCAAATAAATAAAATAAGAGTGAATGCGTATGTATATCTTCTACTACGTACCTACCTACATTTATGTAGATCAATTGTACATAACCCTACATATTGATAGAATAGTTGAAGTTGCAGAATCAAAATTGACATTTACGTATATTAAATAGTTGTATAATTTGCAATCATAAATTAAAGCCAGGGACGATGAAAATGAGGAAGATTTTAATTTAATTTGTACCAATATCTATTTTATTAATGAATGTGAATCAAATCCAATACAATCCAAAACAATCGATCGATCTAACTAAAACTGGTAAAATTGAACTTAAATCAAGTTAAATACATGTGTATAATTTTGTTTTTCATGTTTTTTGTTCTATTTTTTTTTTCACGCGTTCAACTATCTAAAACGCGCTGCAAAAAATCTAGAGAATTAGGGGAAAACATGGTACTAGGAGAAGTGAAATTGGTCGAAAAGGGACTAGGTAAGTAACCTCCTTCGATTAAACTCTTATTTCCATGTTGTACACCACCTAAGTCATGATGTTGTAGGTTTAAGTTATTTGAATCATGGAAAAAGGGGGAGAACAAGTTTGGTGAAATTGGGGGTAGGGAACCCGGTCCGGGAGATAAAATACCCGGAAAAACCATGGTTCGTTCTACTCCTTCAATGCCACCGCCGCCGCCGCCACCACCACCACCACCACTATTGACATATTCTTCAATATCCATTACTTCTCTTCTGAAAACTTCACTTGGACCAACAAACTTCTTAGCCTCCGAGTGCATTTTCGTCTTTTCGATACTCGCAAACCTCGCTGCTGGCGATATGCCCCCCGTTACGTGATGGGACCTTGTTGTAGTAGTAGAAGAAGAAAAGCCATCAACAATGGTACTACTTGAAGAAGTAACATTACTAGAAGTAGCATATGATGATGACGTGGCATCTGATCCCGTTAGCCTTTGGACAAGTGTCATAAATTCACTAGGGTGTGTATGGATTACCTTAGGAGACACGGTGTATATGATCACAGGCTGACGTGGTGGCGGCAGATAAGGTGGAAGTTGTTGGTTTTGTGTCGGATAAGCTGGTGGCGCAACCGGCGGTTTTCTGATCTTGTGTGATTCTTTCCTAACCTTCAAGGGTGCCGGCCTTGGACCGTGTAGCTCCTTTCGAGGCGGTCGGCCGCCTCCCGGGGAATCAGGATGGTCCATGGAGGAGAAAGGTGAAAGCTAGAGTTGGTAATTAAACACAAATTAAAGGATCGATGGTGGTTATGAAGATAAGTAAGTGGTAATGGGTATTTAATTTTTTTGAAAAAGCAAAGTGGGTAAGAAATATATATAAAGGATATGATATTTGAAAAATTGAAAATTGAAAGGAAGAGGGAAGAGGGAAGATGGGTGGAAAAGTATAGACATGGAAATAATTAGTCAATGGGACATGAGGATGTATAACATATTAACATGAATTGATGAAGTGGTTGAGAGTGTTAATTTGTCTTGTTCTTTCTTCAACAAGTGAGCATATCACATATGCAACTTGGGTGTCATTAGGTTTTCCATTAGTACGTGATGCTAATTAAATATGTAATCATGAGTAACAAAAGGCAGGTTTCGTGGTGTAATTAGTGTTTGAACTTGTCTAACTTTTTTTTAAGGATATAGCTTAGAAATTTCTAATCAACATGTGGCATTAAATTAAACTGGATACGATTTGTATTGAATAATTTAGGTCGGGTTATTTTTTAGTCTTTTTTAACATTCAGTTAAGATTGAATATTGATCAGATTTTATAAAAATCATGTTAAAGGGTATGATGTTCGAGTTAGGTCATTTATCGGCTCAGTTAAACATTAGGTAGTATATATACTACTCCGTATATTTAGTCCAAAGCAATTCCAACCTAAAGGCTAGATTACTCTTACCAATATACCACAAGATAATTTAAGGAAATGAGTTATTAATTTAACTATTAGAAAAATTGGTAAAAGGCCAACTATTCGTTTTAATCAAATTACCAAAATTGCTTTTTTTTTTTTGTTTTGGTTTAAATTTAACGGCGATGTTACTCTTATTAATTCCTGCATTAGAGAATAAGAAAAAAGGTGACTAACTTATAACATCTCATTTTAATCAATTGATTTTACATTGACAGTAGTTAGACTTTTTTTTCTTCCATCTTAACAAATCCCATCAATTACTCGATCTCTGTTTTTTACTCCCTCCGTCCCGGAATACTTTACATGTTTTTCTTATCGGGCCGTCCCTTAATACTTGACCTGTTTTTAAAAATGGAAATATTTTAACAATATTATATTCTTTCTCACCCCACCCCTATTAACCCACCTACCCTCTACTCCATATAAAAAATAATTAAAAATTCAACCCCTACTCTCCCCCAACCCCACCACTTTACACATTTCCCACTAACTACATTAAAATAATACCCCACTATCAACTACTACCTATTAAATTAAATAAGTCAATTCAAGTCCCTTAAACTTTATGCCGGTCAAACCGGGTCGAGTATTCCGGGACGGAGGGAGTACTATACAACGTATTTGTTGTTGTAACAAAACTGATGAATTCATGTTGGTTATGATAAACGTGAATACAAAATCCGGACCGAAGGAGTAGTTACCATTTTGTGTGCAAAGACCTTAATGAATACTTTTTTCCCTAATAGTGAACATAATATAATATCTTATAATATTATGTAAAAAATACTACGGATTACTTCGTAAAAGTAATTAAGAAAGAACAAGTCATGAAGAACAATAGAACATAGCTAACCACCATAAAGAACCTGTAGAAAGGGCCAGGAGTAGTAGTTAGCCTTCATCAGGGAGAAACAGAAAGCTGGAACCTTCTATTACATTTTTTAATTTTTTTGTTGTCTTTACCTCTAAAAGCATCTTTACTCTTTGTAAAAAAAAAAAAAACCATTAACACTACAAGAAATTGTACTATTAACGACGGGAAATCCCATCGCGAAAGGCCAATAATTGTTGATTAACGACGGGATTTTCTGTCGCGAACCCGTCATAAAAGGGGGCCGTCGTTAATAGAAATCCCGTCGTAAACCCGTCGTAAAAGACATTTGCGACGGTTATTCCCGTCATTGTTTAGTTGTTAGCCCCGTCGTAAAAGGCTTTTGCGACGGGATTTTTGACCCGTCGTAATTAGGTTGTCGTAAAAGATACAAATTTTTGTAGTGTTATAACTATTTAAAGTCAATTTTGCACTTGAATTATATTTACCAGATTTGTGTCGAATTACTTGCCTCAATTAAATCGAATTCGGTTTATTTTATCACTTAAAACCACCAAAATAAGAGTTTTGACAAATTATTATAATGTAATTTTTTTTGATAAGATATGATTTTTGCAAGTTGTATGTATAACTCCTACCACAAAAATGTTATACACAACAATAGAAATACTTAAATGTGTTTCCTCATAATACGTACAATTATCAAACACATTTCCTCTCAAAGAAGGAAACCCATTCACCCAAACCCTAACTCCGCCGCCTTAGTTCGTCGGCGGCCTGAGCACCGCTCTCCTCGGGTCGCCGGCGAGCTTGTCCCTGTAAGTGTTTGTCTTGCCGCCGTCATAGAGTAGAAGTGATTGGCGAGGTTGTCTTCGGCAAAGAAGAAGAAGAGGAAAACAAGGTTGGTGTAATCAAATCTTCAATTCCTCTTAGTGTTTTCTCTCTAGCCGGTTTTCTTTCAAGTAGGGAGTTTTTCAACCAAGCTTATCTTTGCTTGGGGGATCGTTCTTAGCACTTAGAGGGTGGAGATAAATCTCACTCTGGTTTTCAGTTGTCGTGGGCTCTCTAATCTCGAATCTATCTTGTACGTCGTCGTCGGAATCGCCGGTAAAGGTAAAGTACGAGCTAGGGTTTCTATTTTGGGTATATTAGGGGTTATTGGCATTCAGATCTGATTTGGAGGGGATTCCGGTCATCAAAATTGGAGCTACTCTCGTCGTCGTCGTCTCGTGGTATCGGGAAAAACCCTGATCTCGACGATAAAGGAGAGGAGGGGTATTAATTGGAGCCAACCTGGTCATCGTTGTCTTGTGGTATCGGAAAAACGCCGATCTTGACAATAAAAGGTGAAAGGTGGGTTGGGGTTCTGCTACTGATTTTGGAGTAGTCAAGTTGAGGGTTTCACTGATCTTTGTAAGTGGTATACCTCTTCCAATTTTTTTCCGACCTTCTAATTTGTTGAGTTAATTAGTTTAATTTGTTGGTTTTTGGGTTTAGGGATGACCATAGTTATGTCCCTGCTTAGTTTGTTCATTGTCTTAGTTGTTGGCTCATTGGTATGTATGTTTTGGGTCAACTTGTTTTGGGTAGCTTGGTGTTGTTTCTCTGTGTTTAGTTTGGTTGTTTCCCCATATGAGATTGTTGTAGGATTGGTTAAAGTTTCAGGGAATTTTATGTGGGAGTTCCTATTACAGAAGCTTGGGATAGGAATGTTGGGATTTGTTGTTAAGTTTGTGGAGGTAATGCGTGTTAATAGCATTTCCTGGTTTGGGCAATTTTGTTCATTAGGTGGACGATTGTCCTTCTGTGGTATAAGAAACGCTGGAGGTTATGTTTTGGGTGCCATATCAAGGGAAGGGGATATGTGTGGGAGGGGGTTTGAGTTTACTCTGGTCATGGTTGTCAGGTCGTTTATGGGGTTAACTAACGTTAATTCTCATTTTAGGTTAGCGATAACTGTGTTTGTCGCTTTCAAAACCATATATTTTAACGCTGATCCCCATTTTTTGGGGATTCATAACATGCTTTTTGAGTCACTTTTAGTGATTCATGCCGCTTGTGAGCAAATCACAAGTCCTTTGCAACCGGGTCGTGTCATTACTACTCTTCTACTTCTTTCTTTGGGTCTTAAGTGTTTGAGGTTCTTAAGGGAGCCTCCAGTTTATTATCCTAGCATCTCAGGTTTCTACAAGGAAACGATCAAAAATGGCTTTGGCATGCTACTAGTAGTGAATTTGGCAATGTAAACAAAGTCAAGTCAACAACCGGGGGCCATGTGAGAAGAATTAGCTATCCTTGTAATGTTAAGTAGTTTATTTTTAGTTTGTTATGTAAGTTAGTTATTGTAATTTGTAAACTTCGTTATTTTATGCAAAATTAAGCCTATGTAAAAATAATAATAATAATAATACGTACAATCATATTTTACACTATTAATAAGATAATTTTTTGTTGTACGTTCTAGTTAAAAACGGATTCGGTTTGGTTTGACACTGTATTTAGAGTGGGTTGAACTTAGATAAATTCAGATTTTTTTCTCACAGTAAATATTTTTTAAAAAATAAAATAACTCGTTTTAATTTTTAACATGCCTATAGATAAATGAAATGACAGAAGAAAACAATTAATCATGATATAATAACTCGCTTTAATTTTTAACATGTCTACTCATAAATGAATTTTGACAGAAAAAAATAATTAATCATGCATGATATATAAGTTGTGGAAGGAAAAAATCGATAACCAATCTCAAATTAATAAGAAACTCTAATATGAGCTCCCGGTTTTTCTTTTGTGTGGGTATGAGTCACAATGGTAATATAAATTATAAATAGGGGCGGGGATTCAAAAATGATACTTGTCGTACACATGACCTCGATCAAAATTGATTTAGATTAAGTAATTTGAGTTTAAGTAGAATCCGTATCATGATGTCTGAGTGACAATGAGATATGTCAAACATAAAAACAAACCAGGTCAAGTGGAGGCGTTGTTAAGAAAAAACCAAGTCTTGATCGACCACCAAAAATCTTGACTCTTGAAAGAACTTAGTCAAACTATACCCACAACACGTCTACATGGCTAATTAAATCCCATCCAGAACAATAAACCTAAACTCTACTGTACAATTACGTTGCCTCTATCATGGTTTCACTTTTACTCCATTATTTGTCTTTTCATCTTTTTACTTTTTTTAACTTGAATATGGAGTTTGAATTATTACCACGTGTTTTGACATCGTGTTAGCTAATGCGAATCGAATACGTAAAATTGGTTATTTTTTACACTAATTCTTAAATGAACTTGTTTATACTAAATTTGTTGTGGATCATGTTTTTTTTTTATTTTTTATAAGCAAGTAGTAGTATATATATTGCAACATCATCTACAACTCAAACAAAGATCAAGAGGACAGGCCCTCTGATCTGGAGATCACAGGAAAAACCTGTGAAGAACTACCCTTGGTCAGGGTTACAAACCAGCTATGATCCCTAGTGCTAACAGCCCTAGGTAAAACAGTAGAAATCCTATTATGTATAGTCTTCTGTATGGTATCACACACCTTGTCTACTCTTCTAATCTGTGCATTCCAGAGTGCATTATTCCTTTCCTTCCATATATGCTAAACTGTACAAAGTATACCAGTGATAATCACTCCCTTTCTGAACCTTGAAAATTTCCTTTTTTGAACCCAATGAATCAATCTGTGAAGATCAGAGATAGCTGGATATATACCTAGCCATTTAGATACATTATCCCAACATTTGGAGCTGTACTCACATCTAAAAAACAGGTGATTTTGATTCTCCACTGCTGTCCCACACAAAAGACAGAGATTATCAACAGTAACACCTATTTTCATCAGTTTCTCCTTGGTGCTAAGTCTATCCAGCATAGCCAGCCAAGTGATAAATCTATGTTTTGGAACTCCCAACCTATCCCAAATAGCATTTGCCCATGGCAGTCTGGCATTTACAGGAAGCAAACTGTTGTAAGCCAGTTTAATGGAATATTTAGGCATAGCCACAACTCGGTCAAAAATGAGGTAGCCCTTCATTATGTCCTTGACTTGGCAAATTGTTCTCCAATACCAACTGTCACCAGCTTTGGGAGCATAATCCCACCAGTTGCTGTCTTTGATGTACACTGAATGCACCCATTTTACCCAAATGTTGTCTTTCTTTGTGGCAATCATCCACACATGTTTTCCCATTGCAGCAATATTCCACAATTTTAAGTTCAGGAAGCCAAGACCACCCTCTTTTTTTGATTTACAAACATTTCTCCAAGCCACTTTCCCAGGAATACTGTAATCAGCAGAACCACTCCATAGAAAATTCCTGCAAATACTATTAACTGCTTTGAAAACTCCCTTTGGCAAAATCATGATTTGGGACCAGTATGACTGTAAAGTCATTAGCACTGAGTTCACCAATGTGAGTCTACCAGCAAATGACAAATTCCTGGAACTCCAAAGCTTCACTCTGGCACACATCTTCTCAACTATCTTTTCACAATCAGCTATTGAAATTTTCTTGGAACAAATAGGAATACCCAAGTATCTGAATGGGGAACAGCCTTTAACAAACCTTGTCATATCCAAAATTCTCTGGACATCAGCTTCAACATGCCAGAAAAAAACACTGAAGGTTTTGAGGGACTGGCTTTCAGATCAGTAGTGTCAGAAAAGAGTTTAAACCCTTGCATCAAGAGATAAACAGATCTGAATTCACCTTTGCAACATAAAATTAGGTCATCAGCAAAACACAAGTGAGTTAGCTTGGACTGTTTGCATTTGGGGTAAAAACTGAATCCATCCTTTTCCCCTACCATCAGAAGAAGTCTAGACGGATATTCAATGCAAAGAACAAAAAGCAATGGAGACAAGGGGTCACCTTGCCTTAATCCCCTTTTTCCTTCAAAGAATCCATGCATGAAGAGCTCCATTGATAGAAAGTGAATATCTAGGAGTTCTGACACATTGCATGATCAAGTGTGTAAAGTGAGTAGGAAACTGTAAGCTAACCAACATCTCTTCCACAAAATCTCATTCTACTGTGTCATAAGCCTTTTGGAGATCCAGCTTTATTATGCAACCAGCACCCCCATTCTTCCTTTCATAACCTTGTGCCAAGTCTTGACAAACCATAATGTTGTGAGCTATGAACCTACTGTGCACAAAAGCTCCTTGATTCTGGGATATCAACTCTGGTAAGACCTCCCTTAATCTATTACACAACACCTTTGAGATGCATTTGTAAAGAACATTACAGCAAGAAATAGGCCTAAAATCTTGAACACTCTCAGGACAATTTCCTTTTGGGATGAGAGTAATCCTGGTTGTATTAATTTCCCTCAAAAGTTTCCCACTATTCAGGAAATCCAAGACAGCAGAGCAAACATCAACCCCTACATCCTCCCAGGAACCTTTAAAAAATGTACCCCCAAAGCCATCAGGGCCAGGTGCCTTGTTTCCATCTATATCCCACATAGCAGCTTTTATTTCCTCATTTGTGTACCCTGTGTTCAGTAAATTTCTCATTGCATCAGTAATCAAGGGACCATTGTTCACTACAGCTTGCTTTACATGTGTTCTATCACAATTACTAGTACCCAACAGCCAGTTGTAGTATTCCAAGAATACACCAGGAACCTGAGAAGGGTCACTGGTCCAGTTTCCATGCATGTCTTTTATGGAGAAAATGCTATTGTGAATGTGTCTTTGCCTAATCGATCTGTGAAAGAGAATAGTATTATCATCTCCCCCTTTAATCCAATCTACCTTTGCTTTATGAGACAAAAAACTCATATAAGCTGTATGTGCCAAATTATACTCCAGCAGAGCAACCCTTTCCTGGTCAGCTAGCTCCCCATCAGATGGATTTAGATGAAGTGCAGTTTGGATTGTACTGAGGTGTTGAGAAGCTTTAAATTCTTTGACCTCAATTTCACCAAACCCCTCTCTATTCAGTTTCTTCAAGGCTATCTTCACATTTTTCAGCTTCTGAACCACTTGGAACATTTTAGTACCTTGATGAGCACCATTCCAAGCAGTTTTGACAATATCATTATACTGTGGAGCTGCTAGCCACATTGAAAAGTATTTAAAGGGTTTTCTCCCCCCTGCAACTTGAGGATACACTGTGATTATCCCTGGACAATGATCAAAATAACCCTCATTCCTGAAACACACCTCAGTGTTGGGATACTGATTACTCCGAGCTTGATTGATTAGTACTCTATCAAGCTTAGAAAACACCCTCTTATCCCCTTGCTGCTTATTATTCCATGTGTAGAAGTTCCCACTTGATTTAGCATCCTCAATCTGACACTTGCTAATGCAATTTTGGAAATCCTGCATTTCACTAAGTCTAACTGCACTCCCCACCCTCTCACCAGTGTGAAGAACACAATTAAAATCACCCATCAAAATCCAGGGGCCATTCAATCTGTCAGCAATATCACAGAGATCTTTCCATAATGCCACCCTTTCCTTTTGAGAATTATGACCATAAATGAAAGAACACCAGAAACTACTGCCATTCTTCACAACTATTTCACAATGTACCAACTGACTGGAACAAAAAATAGGACTCACTTGGAACTCACCAGGATTCCAGGCTAAAATTATTCTCCCACCAGGGTGGGACATGGTATTAGAAGTGAATGACCAACCCTTAAACAGATTAAGGTACAAAGCACCAAGATTCTTTGCTTTGACCTTTGTTTCAAGGAGACAAACAAGACTGCACCTGTTATTGTACAGAAAAGACTTGACATCTCTCTGCTTGGTGCCCTTGTTTACCCCCCTGACATTCCAGAATAATATTCTATCCATCAATATTGTGGATCATGTTTTAAAAAATCAAAAACTTGCTTATAATTAATTTTTTGACGTGTTTATTAGAATATTATGAAAAAATATTAAAAAGGTGTCGTTAATACATGTTGGGCTTGAATAATGTGATTTTAAGTCACAATTATCTTTTAAAAACGTAGGGTTATTTTGATTCAACAAATGGTTATTATATCTAAGGAATTTTGGTGTTTAATTTGTTATAGTCACAATGCGTTCTTTGTATGCTAGCTTCCCTGAGAAGGGTGGGACTTTAGCATACCGCATGCTCTGTATTCAGCTGCCAACAGGTAAGCCTCGTATAACCTAGTTTTTTTTTTGTTTTTTTTATTTTTTTATTTTTTTTATTTTTAGAATAGCTATGCCAATTTCATTTATATGTACTATATGAGGGGAATACAAGGAGGTACTTGGCTTTTTCGCCTTGTTACATTACTAGCTTTGTGTATCTATGCATAATACTTTTTGAGCATATTGGCATTCCAACTATTCTTTAACTCTCTTCCATCCATTGTCATGAGATGGTATGAGCCAGTGACTATTTCTCTTGTGATCTGATATGGTCCTTCCCAATTAGCAGTGAACTTTCCCTCTATTTTGCCTTTCCTATGGCTGATGTTCGTCTAAGGACCAGATCCCCCACTTGCATTGGTATGTGCTTAACCCTCTTGTTGTATGGCCTACTCATTCTTTCCTTGTTTGCTGCTAGCCTAAGTTCTGCGTGCAGCCTGACTTCTAGCAAGAGGTCCAGCGATTTTCTCATGAGCTGCTCATTTGTGCTTTCATCATAGTACTACACTCTGAAACTAGGCAGACCCACTTCTACTAGCAGCACTTCCTCAGCTCCGAAGGCTAGCTTATAGGGACTTTCTTCTGTCGCTTCCTTTTCAGTAGTTCTGTTAGACCACATAATTTCTGGTATGAGGTCGGCCCATGCGCCCTTGAAGTCCTCTATTTTCTTCTTTAGTGCATTTAGGATCTTCTTGTTATCTGCCTTAGTCTGCCCATAGCTCAGGGGGTGACATACGGACGCATACGCGAACTTAATGCTTAGCTCTGCCCAATAGTCTTTTACTGGGGTGCAGCCAAACTGCGTGCCATGGTCAAAGACTAGACTCTCAGGAATTCCGAACGATGTCACAATATTCTTCCAAATAAAGTCTTTCATCCTTTTGGCTGTGATGCTTTTTGTGGGTTCTGCCTCAATCCATTTAGTGAAGTAGTCCACTGCCACAATCAAGTATTTCCTACCCCCACTTGCTGTTGTAAACGGGCCCAGGATGTCCATTCCCCATTGGGCAAATGGAATAGGGTTGATGATGGGTTGTAGGTCCTTAGAGGGTTGATTGATGACATGAGCGAACTTTTGATATTTATCGCACTTTTTCACATACGACTGCGAGTCTCCCACCATGGTTGGCCAATAGTATCCTGCCCTTAAGGCCTTTAAAGCCAATGTTCTGCCTCCAATATGATTCCCGCAGATTCCCTCATGAATTTCTTCGATGATTTTTTGTGACTCTTCTGCTGAGACACATCTCAGTAGAGGCAGGAGAAAGACTTTTTGTACAACTTTCCTTGATAAATGACGAACCAGTGCTCGTTTCGTTTTACCTTTTTCTGCTCTGGCTCTGCTGTGGGAAGACCCCTACCCAATTTGTACGACACTATGCTGTCATACCATTGTGGCTCAGTGTTCACAAAATTCATTGTAAGCTTCTTGTAGATGATCTTCTCCTCCTGCACTTCAACTATTATTGTCCTTTCCAAGTCCTGTAGTGTTGAGCTTGTCAACTTGGACAGAGCATCAGCTTGGTTGTTTTCTGCTCTAGGCACCAACTGAATCTCAAAGCTTTCCAACTGAGCCATTGCTTCTTTCATGAGTGCCAAGTATCTCTGCATCGATGGTTCTCGGGCTTCGTATTCACCCCTATACTGGCTGGCCACCAACTGTGAATCGGTTTTTAATATAATCTTCCTCGCATCAGCTGCCTTGCACATTTGTTTGCCTGCGATAGCTGCCTCGTACCCTGCCTCGTTATTTGAGGCTTTGAACTTTAATTTTATGGCATATTAAAAAATGTTACCCTCTGGTGAAATCATGATGATACCTGACCCAGACCCTGTGACTGCGGCTGAGCCATCTACTGAGATCTTCCATGTCCCTAGAGGTTCCTCCTCTTCCTCATAAGAGGCCTCTTCTATGAAGTCTGTCAGTGCTTGCGCTTGTATGGCAATTCTAGGCCTGTATTCAATGTCATACTCTGATAGTTTGACTGCCCATTTCAGCAACCTACCGAAAGTGTCCAGCCTTTGCAGTGATTTTTCCAAGGGTTGGTTAGTCAATACCTGCACTTTGTGAGAATTAAAGTATGGTTTCAATTTTCTAGCAGCTATCATGATGGCAAAGGCCATCTTTTCAATCAAAGGTTACCTCTGCTCTGCTGGGGTGAGTATGTCGCTCACGAAATATACTGGCTGCTGGATTTTGTTCTTCTCCAGTATCAAAGCTGCTGCTACTGCCTTCTGAGAGGCGGAGATGTACAGTTGTAACAGATCCCCTATCTCCGGTCTGGCGATGGTTGAGAGGCTTTTTAGGTGATTTTTCACCTCTGTGAACGCCCTTTCCTTCTCTTCTCCCCATTTGAATGTGTTATTCCCTTTCAACAGCTGGAAAAACGGAAGAGATACATCGGCAGACTTACTAATGAATCTGGTAAGTGCTGCCATTTTTCCTGTTAGCCTCTGGATGTCTCTTACGCTTTTTGGCTTTGGTAGGTTCAATATGGCCTCCACCTTTTTTGGGTTGGCATCAATTCCTCTTTCACTGACCAGGAAACCCATAAATTTTCATGACTTGACCCCGAAAACACATTTCTTTGGGTTGAGTTTCATACCATACTGTTTCAGTGTTGCAAATGTTTCCCGCAGATATCCAATGTGGTCTGCCCCCTTTTTACTCTATACTATAGAATCCTCAACGTATACTTCGACATTTTTCCCTTTCTGTTCAGCGAATATTTTGTCCACGAGCTTCTTATATGTTGCCCCGACGTTCTTTAGGCCAAATGGTATTGCCTTGTAATTGTAAACTCCTGCCTCTGTGATAAAAGCAACTTTCTTACGATCCGACTAAAATAAACTGATCTGGTGATAGCCGGAGAATGCGTCCATAAAACTAGCAGATCATGTCCGCTCGTGGAATCAACTAATTGGTCTATCCTGGGAGTGGGTAGCAATCCTTTGGGCAAGCTCTGTTTAAGTCTGTAAAGTCCACGCACATCCGTCACTGGCCATTGGCTTTCTTGACCATCACAATATTAGCCAACCACTCTGTATAGTCACATTCCTCTATGAACTTAGCTGCTAATAGCTTATTGACCTCCTCTTGGATGGCTACATTCTTCTCCGTAGAGAAATTTCTCTTCTTCTATCTTACCGACCTAACCTCCTTGTTAACATTCAACCTATGAACCATGACGCTGGGGTCAATCCCATGCATTTCGTTAGCTGAAAAGGCGAAGATGTCAGCATGTTCTCTTAGCAGATCAATGAGATTTACTCTGAGGGAGAGGTCGATGTCTATGCCGATTCGAACTGTTCTATTTTCCACGTACTCCTTCCAACACTATCTCCCCGGTTTCCTCTGCAGGGGTTGGTTTCAATGATTCTTCCTCGCGATGCTCAAAATTTTCCATACTTAGCAGTTTATCTTTTTTACGCTCTGCTCTTTTTCTCTTTCGGGAGTGGGGTAGTTTTGTCTCTTCCAACGTTGGTGGTCTGACAGGTTGTTTTAGTGCTGTGTGATAACACTTCTTGGCTTGCTCCTTGCTTCCTCCGACCTTAGCGGAACGATTATCATTTGTGGTGTAAATCATCGTATGGTGATAAGTAGAAACTACGGCTCCTGCATCGTGAATGAATGGTCTGCCTAAGATGGCATTGTAAGCTGCGGGGACCTTTACTATTATAAAGTCTACCATGACATCTTTGATGTCCTTTCCTTGCCCAACCCGCACTAGAAGACTTACTATTCCTTCTGGTATCACCGACGCCCCAGTGAAGCCAATTACTGGGTAACTGACCGGTTTTATATGTTTGTTGTTGATTTGTAGTTCTTGAAAAGCTGGCCAGAACAAGATATTCGCAGAGCTACCTCCATCTATCAGAATACGGTGGATTTTCCTGTTGGCGACACTCAGTACTAACACCATGGGGTCCTCATGGGGGTAGATTATGCCTTTGCAATCGTCTTCTGTGAAGGTACATTGTGGAATCTTTGGTGGAGCAGGCCATTTGCCCACATTGTGGTAGTTAACCTGGTGCCTGAACTTGTTCACACTAGCCTTTACCCCGTTGGTTGTTGTCCCAGCGTAAACTGGTCCTCCTGTTATGACCAATATATCCCCTGATTCTGATCTGCTGACTAGTTCTGTCTATGATCCACCTTCTTGCCTTCAACTCTACACTCATTATCCCTGTTTTCATATGTCCTGGTATATGAGCATTTTGCTTTAAACTGCGTTAAATATCCTCTTCGAATCAAATCTTCAATGTTGTCCTTGAGATGGGTTCATTCCTCTATGAGGTGACCGTGGTCTCTATGAAAATCATAGTATTTCTTTGGGTCCCTGTACTTGTTGTACATCTTAGGTGGCCTCTGCCATTTTTCATCTTCCTTGCTAATGGCAAAAATTTGTGTCCTGAATGCAGTCAAAGGAGTGTATTCATTGAATTTGCCTCTTTTTTCAGCTCTGAACTCACTACCCTTGCCTTTATTCTGTCCACCCCATTCCTTCATGGGCTGGTGGTTATCTCTTATGTCTGTTTATTCCCTTCTATATGGTTCTCTTCTGCTCTGATTGGCATGGTTGTTCTCGCCCGCTACATACCTTCAAGAAGTTTCTCTGCCAATCTCTTCGCTCTTTATGAACTCATTTGCTTTTTCCAGTACTTCAGCCAGGGTCGTGAATGATTTTCTACCCAGGTAACTCTTGAACTCTCCACCCCGCGGACCAGACATCATTGCAAGGACAACTACCTCCTTCTGTAACTTGGGTATGTTCGATGCCTCCAGGTTGAACCTAGAGATATAGTCTCTTCAAGACTCTTGCAACCCTTGGACGACTGACATCAGCTCTCCTATCATCCTTTCCCTGGCAATGTTTGCCACGCATTGAGGGCGAAACAAAATGTCCAGTTGCCGGAAAGACGTTATTGTCCCCTTGGGTATCTTGTCAAACCAACTCTGTGCTATCCCATCAAGGGTGGAAGGGAATACTGAAGGAAATAATGCCCTTGGTCCAAGTATGCATTCTATGTTAAGTCTAATAAGTGCGGTTCAGTATTAATTAACAAGTTAATAATTCAGTGAGATCAAGTGAGCTGAATGCCTAGCTAGAGGCCGCTTCAGTTCAAGTGGAATTAATTATATTAATCCACAGCTTACTCTTGACTGAACCCGTAGGGTCACACAAATAGTACGTAAACGGATCAAGTATTGAATGGCATTAAATACTCCATCTATGGATATTCGGAATCGACGGATCTTGGTTTCAGTGGGAGCTGAGATCGTCACAGGCAAGAAATGAATACTCCGGAAACGATGATATTGCCGGAAACGGAAATATGGATCGTATCGGAAATATAAATATTATCCAAGTCGTAGATGTTGTCGGAAACGGAAACATGGTACGTATCGGAAAATATTATCGGAAATGGAAATATTGCCGGAATCGGAAATATTGCCGGAAACGGAAATATTGTCAGAATCGGAAATATTATCGGAATCGGAAAATAATTCCGGAAACGAAAATATTAAATATTTGTTCGAAACGGAAAATAATTCCGGAATCGAAAATATTAAATATTGTTCGTATCGGAAATAAGTTCCGGAATCGGGAATTTAATCGGAAGCGTATCGTACGAATAAACATCGGACGAGGCCTGCCGGACGAGGGCCCAGCACGAAGCCAGGCCATCGCCCAGCAAGCCAAGCGCGCCACACGAACAGCCAAGGCCACGCCAGGCCCAACGCAAGGCCAGGCCCAGCTGGCCGTGGCAGCGCGCGCAGCTGCGAGCAGTGGGCTGCGAGCATTGCTGCAGCTCGCGTGGGCTTGTAGCTCGCGTGGGCCGAGCGGCCGTGTGGGCTGTGCGCAGGCATGGCCTGCACGCTTGCGGGTCATACTCGTGTAGAGTTTGTGTTCACATACGAAACCTAAAGAGTATAGGATTTGTTTAATGATTAAAATTCCTAATCCTAAAAGATAAATTAATTAAATAAGAATTCTACTAGGATTCTAATTTAATTAATTCGTATCCTAGTAGGATTCGATTACTTATTCCATGGTCTATAAATATGAGTTAAGGGCTCATAATTTATATCGAGTATTCAAGTATTCAAAGTGATTTTTGAGAGCAAAAATTCAGTCATATAATTGCCTACAATAGCCGAAAATTCTAAGTACCTTAAGGGCGATTCTAGTTGGTCAAGCTTAAGGCGGATCCGGACGTGCTGTGGACTATCTACGGAGGGACGACACTTGGAGTCCTAAAGACTTGTTCTTGTTCGGTTCGGGCGCAGCTAGGGAGGGCACGCAACAAAGTGTATGCATCTAAACTATGCTAAATGATTATGTGTAAATAATATGCTTTCCTGGCTTTATGGTTTTTCCACATGATTTATGTTTTGTCATATGAATCATAACTTAACAGTGGTATCACGAGCCTCTTATTATTTTCATAATCTAAATTGCATGAACATGGTTAAATATTACAAATTGGCAAGAATTAAAAGGGGTGATTAATTTTCGTAATTGTTAATTAATTGCAAATTGCGTTTATTTAATTATACGTACGCAGTTTTTCGGCAGTTTCTTCGTTACTCATCCAAATCGAGTGATTTTTGTGTCAATTCCGCATGTAAAAGGCATTCTAAAATTTTGACAAAAAAAGTATTTCGAAGCCTAACTATGACTTTTCGGAGGTTTTAGTTTTTCGAATGCAAAATTTCGTAAATTTAAGATGTTAAATTAAATATTTGCGATTCTTGTTGATAAATCTTGAATTTTTGATTGACCTACTGTATATGTTTAACAAGTTTGAATGCCTAGCCTTGTTAATTATGCAATCTAATTTGTAATTATGATTAATTTGTTGAAAATTGAAATAATTTAGAATTAATTTGATTTTCATACTTAGTTATAATTTAATTAGAAACCTATGATTAAAAACCACCATAAAAATTGTAAATTTATGTTAAATTTAAAATTTTTTATGACCTAGACTTGAATCCATGTTAATCGGAAATCAATTAAATAATAAATTTTCGATTTTTCTCCCTAAAATTATGAAATTAATATTATTTATTAATTTGTCATTAATTTTGAATATAAATTTTTAATTTTTATGCGACTCGCTCATATAACTTGCACGCACAAAGCAATGGACGCTACGTGTTACCCTTAAGGGGTGTTGTATAGTGCGGGCATGCGATGACGAGCAAGGGAGCTCGTCGCCCATGCGGTACGAATGCAGCGAGCAAGGGCATGGTGCACGAGCACAAGGCAGCAGCCCTGCCTTGTGTCGTGGGCTGTGAGCAATGGGCATGTGGGCAGGGGCGAGAGCAAGGCACGAGCAGTCGCGTGTGGGCAGCAAGCGTGTTGCGCCACAGCGCGCACTGCCTCGCGTAAGCATGCGGAGCCTCGCACGCAGCGAGCGCAAGCTCGCGTGCCACGAGCGCTACGCACAGCGTCGATGGCTCGCGCGCAGCGAGCGCCAGCTCGCATACAGCTGCCTCGTGCGATGAGCGCAAGCTCGCGTGTGGGAAAGGCAGGCGCGCAGCGAGCGATGGCTCGCATGGATCGAGCGCTGGCAAGCGAGCGCAGCGAGCGATGGCTCGCGTGCATCGAGCGCTGGCGCGCGCAGCGAGCACCAGCTCGCGTGTTCGATTGATGCCTTGCGATGGGGAGCAGCAGCGATGCGACGCAGCGCATGGGCTGCGCGCACATGGCCAGCGATGGCTGTGTGCGTGTGGCCCATGGGCGTGCGTTGCGTGGGGTTGTTGCGTTGCGATTAGATCGTTTTGAAATTTTAATTTGAGATTTTCAGTTTACGTAATTTTAATTAATTTTAAAATTAATAATTTAAATTATTTTCTTGGATTTTAATTTTGAATATTGTAATTATAATAAATTTTATTTATTCTAATTATTTTACTAAAATTATAATCATGAATTAATTTAAATACGACTGAAATTAAATTAAATTTATGGATTCAATTATAAATTTATATGAGCTTTAAATTTTAATTAAATTTGTATGTTTCCGGTTAGACTAGAAATACATTTTTATGTTTAAAATTAGTAAAGCATATAAATTTATTGGTTTAAGTGGGAGCCCTTTTAGTCATATACTCTTGATTAGGTCTACAAATCCTTAAGGTTAAAACAACTTGATTAGAATTAATAAGGACTGAATAATTTGTAGATTATTGGTGCCCTTGATTAATTGCTGCAAATGTTTATGTGATGCATAATGTGTTTTACTAACCAGCTATGTGGGCCATTCATGATAATGAATGGGTGAATGGTATATATTGTATATGTACTGTTTTGCAGGTTATGAAGTGACTAGTATGGCCCAAATAGGATAGAAAATATGGTCTGCGTACCATTAATTTGAATGTAATTGGTCTAAAGTACCAAAGTTGTTTTTCAATTCAAATATGGTCTGCGTACCATCAAATAGTTGTAATTAGTTTTAATTATAGCTTATCCTATTTGAAGAAAATGATGCCTCCCACGGAGATTTTCAAGACGGACTTTGAAGTTAAAGCTTCAAGATGAAGTCGGGCCATACTAGATCACATTTATCTTATGCATGTTTTAAGTTATTTATTGCTTTTAAATATGTCTTAAAATGCATGAGATCAAAGCTTGATTATGTTGCATGATTAAGGATTTTAGTTCACTTAAAATCTAACCAACATAGTAAGAGTCTTAAGTTCCAAACTTAAAAATTGAGTTAAAAGGTGCCATGCCAAAATATACACTTGCTTGGATATCCTTTACATCAATCTAGTAATAGTTTTCGCTCAGCGAGGTGTTACTTATTGGTCCTAAAGGGGCAAGGTACACAAATAATTGTGAGTACATGTTAGTTTTGGTGAAACTCAACGATATAAGTAAGGAGTCCTTTTATGTCGTGGCAAAATCGATAGGTTTACCTAATAAGTTCTTAGACGTACCTATCAACCAAGAATAGTTTCTAGACTATTAGCAAAAGGCTTTTGCTTACCTAAGATGTTTTAGGATTAAGTTGACAAACTGTGCTTAGTTCTTCAATGATTTTAGGATCTTGGAATCATTTTATTCACACCTGCAGGAACACATAACTTGAATAAAATTCTTAATGAACATTGAATTATGCATGTATGCTAGAATTTAAGTTTATTAAGAGAAACTGTGAATGGTTATTTATTTGTTTATTCTTTTCAATTGTAGTTTTAAATATGGCAAACAACAATTCATTCAACATTCGATCAATTCTCGAAAAGGAGAAGTTGAGCGGGAAAAACTTCCTTGACTGGCAAAGGAACTTGCAAATAGTTCTTATGCAGGAAGAAAAGGAGTATGTCCTAGAAGAGGCGATGCCCGAAGCCGCAGGCGACGGGGTCACTCAGGCAGCCCTCAATCGTTGGATTGATGCCAACAAGGATGTGAAATGTCTAATGCTCGCCACCATGAGTGCAGATCTGCAGAAAACGTTCATCAACTCAGATGCTTTCACAATCATCAATGAGTTGAAGAACATGTTCCAAGATCTGGCTCGAGTCGAAAGATTCGAGACTCATAGGAAAATTCTTGAGACCAAGCTTAAGAAAGGCGAGCCCGTAAGTCCACATGTTCTCAAAATGATTGGACTCATTGAGAATATGAGTCGGCTGGATCAGCAATTTTCTCAGGAAATTGCTATAGACACCATCCTCCATTCTCTTCATAGCGGGTATGATCAGTTCAAACTGAACTACAGTATGAATAGTCTGGACAAAACGCTCACTGAGCTTCACGGTATGCTGAAGACCGCTGAAAAGACGCTCAAAAGTGATAAGCAGGATGTGCTTATGGTGCGTGGGGGCAAGTTCAAGAAATCTGGAAAGAAGAGGAATGCTAAGAAAGGTGGCAACAAGGCCAGCCCAACTAAGCAAACTGGCGCCAAATCTGTAAAGAGGAAGGTCAGTCAACCCACTTCTGAATCCGAATGCTTCTACTGCAAGAAGAAGGGGCATTGGAAGATTGATTGCTTGAAGCTAAAGGAAGATCAGAAGAACGGAACAGTCGTTCCATCTTCAGGTATTTTCGTTATAGACTATATACTTGCTAATTCAACTTCTTGGGTATTAGATACAGGTTGTGGCTCACACTTATGTTCCAATCCACAGGGACTAAGAAGAAGTAGGAAGTTAAGCAAGGGTGAAGTCGACCTACGAGTGGGAAATGGAGCACGGATTGCTGCATTAGCTGTAGGAACTTATTATTTGTCGTTGCCCTCCGGGCTAGTTTTGGAACTGGAAGAATGTTTCCATGTTCCAAGTCTTACTAAAAACATCATTTCAGTTTCTTGCTTAGATGCTAAGGGATTTTCCTTTTTAATAAAAGACAATAGTTGTTCGTTTTATTTTAAAGAGATGTTTTATGGATCTGCTAGATTAGTCAATGGACTTTATTTATTAGATCACGACAAACAAGTTTATAACATAAATACCAAAAGGGCCAAACAGGATGATTCAGATCTCACCTATCTGTGGCATTGTCGATTAGGCCATATAAACTTGAAACGCTTAGAAAGACTTCAAAAGGAAGGAATTCTAGAACCATTTGACTTAGAGGATTATGGTAAATGCGAATCATGTTTACTTGGCAAAATGACAAAGCAACCTTTCTCTAAAGTTGGAAAAAGAGCAAATGAACTATTGGGTTTAATCCATACAGATGTATGTGGACCAATGAGTACAAATGCTAGAGGTGGTTTCAGCTACTTTATCACTTTCACTGATGACTTCAGTAGATATGGTTATGTCTACCTAATGAAGCATAAGTCTGAGTCCTTTGACAAATTCAAGGAATTTCAGAGTGAAGTAGAGAATCAATTAGGCAAGAAGATTAAGGCACTGCGGTCTGATAGAAGCGGTGAATATCTGAGCTATGAATTTGATGACCATCTGAAAGAATGTGGAATTCTATCAGAATTGACTCCTCCTGGAACACCACAATGGAACGGTGTGTCGGAACGGAGAAACAGAACCTTGCTAGACATGGTCAGGTCAATGATGGGTCAAGCCAAACTTCCATTAGAATTTTGGGGACATGCACTAAATACAGCTGCACTCACTATAAATAGAGCTCCGTCTAAAGCTGTCGAAAAGACTCCATGTGAGTTATGGTTTGGAAAGCCTCCAAATGTGTCTTTTCTTAAGATTTGGGGATGTAAAGTATACGTCAAACGATTAATTTCAGACAAACTTCATCCAAAATCTGACAAATGTATCCTTGTGGGCTATCTAAAGGAACAAAGGGGTATTACTTCTACAATACATCTGAGAACAAGGTGTTTGTTGCTCGAGATGGTGTCTTTTTGGAGAAAGATCACATTTCCAAAATGACAAGTGGGAGAAAAGTAGACCTTGAAGAAATTCGAGTCGAACAACAAACTCTAGAGAATGCTCAAGATGACATTCAGGATGAAACTCAGAGATCTTTAGAAGAATCTGGTGAGAATCATGGTCAATCTAGAAATGTTACCCCGCGTAGATCGCAAAGATATAGATCTCAACCGGAAAGGTACTTAGGTATTTTGACGAATGAGAGCTATGACGTTCTATTACTTGAAAGTGATGAACCTGCGACTTACAAACAAGCTATGACGAGCCCTAGCTCCAAGCAATGGCAAGAAGCCATGCAATCTGAATTAGACTCCATGTCTGAAAACCAAGTATGGAATTTGGTCGATTTGCCAGATGGCTACCAAGCCATTGGAAGCAAATGGGTTTTGAAACTGAAAAAGGACAAGGATGGGAAACTTGAAGTTTTCAAAGCTAGATTGGTTGCAAAAGGTTACAGGTAAGTCCACGGTGTAAATTACGATGATACCTTTTCACCAGTTGCAATGCTAAAGTCTATTCGGATAATGTTAGCAACCGCTGCATATTACGATTACGAAATATGGCAGATGGATGTCAAAACTGCTTTCTTAAACGGCGTTTTAATAGAAACTGTGTTTATGACACAGCCTGAAGGTTTTGAGGATCCAAAGAATGCTAAAAAGGTATGCAAGCTAAAGAAGTCAATCTACGGATTGAAGCAGGCATCCAGGAGCTGGAATATACGTTTTGATGAAGCAGTCAGTGACTTTGGTTTCATCAAGAACGCAGACGAATCTTGTGTATACAAGAAGGTCAGTGGGAGCAAAATTGCTTTCCTAGTATTATATGTCGACGACATATTACTTATCGGAAATGACATTCCTATGTTGGACTCTGTCAAGATTTGGCTTGGGAAATGTTTTTCGATGAAAGATCTAGGAGAAGCACAGTACATATTGGGCATCAAGATTTACAAGGATGATTGGACTTAGTCAAAGCACTTATATCAATAAGGTGCTTGATAGGTTCAAGATGGCAGACTCCAAGCGAGGCTACCTACCCATGTCTCATGGAATAACTCTAAGCAAGACTCAGTGCCCAAAAACACTTGATGAGCGTAGACGAATGAATGGGATTCCATATGCATCATTGATTGGTTCAATAATGTATGCTATGATATGTACACGCCCGGATGTTGCGTACGCACTCAGTGCTACGAGCAGATACCAGTCAGACCCAGGAGAGGCGCATTGGACGGCTGCCAAGAATATTCTGAAGTACCTGAAAAGGCACAAAGATGACTTCCTGGTTTATGGTGGAGATGATGAATTAATTGTTAAAGGCTATACGGACGCAAGTTTCCAAACCGACAAAGATGATTTCAGATCACAGTCTGGGTTTGTCTTCTGCCTCAACGGAGGTGCAGTAAGCTGGAAAAGTGCTAAACAAAGCACCATTGCGGATTCTACAACTGAAGCGGAGTACATTGCTGCACATAAAGCAGGAAAGGAAGCTATATGGCTAAGGAAGTTCATAGGTGAACTTGGTGTAGTCCCCTCCATTAAAGGACCAATAGCCCTGTATTGTGATAATAACGGAGCTATTGCACAGGCAAAGGAGCCTAGACACCACCAGAGAGTCAAGCATGTACTTCGTAGATTTCACCTTCTACGAGAGTTCTTTGAAAGAAATGAAGTCGAAATAAGCAAAATTGGAACTGATGACAACATATCAGATCCATTGACTAAACCTCTGCCGCAGGCGAAGCACAACTCGCACACTGCAGCTATGGGAATCAAGCATATTAGAGAATGACTTTGAAATCCTTGTTTAATGTTTTAAAGTTTTAGAGTTTAAATCTTTGTAAAACATTATTGGTTAATCATTCACAATAAATGAAGAGAATTCATTTTTCCATTTAATTTTTGGTTTATTAAATGATGAGTCCCTTCAATTTGGCGATATATTCAAGATAGACTGTCAGGACCAGTCATGTGACTAAGAAATGTCTATCAAGTGAACTTGAATGTCAAAGGTTGAAAATGGTCCCTAGTCGGAGTTTTCTATAAAATTGGACGCATAGAAAACGTTAGACGATTAGAATGCAAGATGACTAGTAGTTCTGTTTCTTGAACTATGTGGACATGGAAATGTCATAATCATTTGCATAGATACTTACTTTGGGAAGACTAGTATCGGACAAGACCTATGAAACTTTACTGTAAGAGATGAAAATCTGTCATAAGTAAATTTCATTAAAATTATTAGACACTAAATCCTCAATACTAAATCATGGATCGTATCGGAAATATAAATATTATCCAAGTCGTAGATGTTGCCGGAAACGGAAACATGGTACGTATCGGAAAATATTATCGAAAATGGAAATATTGCCGGAATCGGAAATATTGCCGGAAACGGAAATATTGTCAGAATCGGAAATATTATCGGAATCGGAAAATAAATCCGGAAACGGAAATATTAAATATTTGTTCGAAATGGAAAATAATTCCGGAATCGAAAATATTAAATATTGTTCGTATCGGAAATAAATTCCGGAATCGGGAATTTAATCGGAAGCGTATCGTACGAATAAACATCGGACGAGGCCTGCCGGACGAGGGCCCAGCACGAAGCCAGGCCATCGCCCAGCAAGCCAAGCGCGCCACACGAACAGCCAAGGCCACGCCAGGCCCAGCGCAAGGCCAGGCCCAGCTGGCCGTGGCAGCGCGCGCAGCTGCGAGCAGTGGGCTGCGAGCATTGCTGCAGCTCGTGTGGGCTTGTAGCTCGCGTGGGCCGAGCGGCCGTGTGGGCTATGCGCGGGCATGGCCTGCACGCTTGCGGGTCATGCTCGTGTAGAGTTTGTGTTCACATACGAAACCTAAAGAGTATAGGATTTGTTTAATGATTAAAATTCCTAATCCTAAAAGATAAATTAATTAAATAAGAATTCTACTAGGATTCTAATTTAATTAATTCGTATCCTAGTAGGATTCGATTACTTATTTCATGGTCTATAAATATGAGTTAAGGGCTCATAATTTATATCGAGTATTCAAGTATTCAAAGTGATTTTTGAGAGCAAAAATTCAGTCATATAATTGCCTACAATAGCCGAAAATTCTAAGTACCTTAAGGGCGATTCTAGTTGGTCAAGCTTAAGGCGGATCCGGACGTGCTGTGGACTATCTACGGAGGGACGACACTTGGAGTCCTAAAGACTTGTTCTTGTTCGGTTCGGGCGCAGCTAGGGAGGGCACGCAACAAAGTGTATGCATCTAAACTATGCTAAATGATTATGTGTAAATAATATGCTTTCCTGGCTTTATGGTTTTTCCGCATGATTTATGTTTTGTCATATGTATCATAACCTAACAAATACCTTACACCACATAGAATCTGTGTTGGTATACAACATCATGTGTCCTCAAAAGGCTGATAGATGGTTAACTGGATATGTCTTCCCAGAGTACTTGCATGTGGGCATTTTTATCTTCTCTATTTTCTCGGAGAGGATTTCATCACAAAAAGGAGAGTTATCAGGCTTAACTATAGCTCGAATGGGGTTCAGAATACCTGATATAAAGCGATGCATTAGACTTGGTCCTTGTTATGTTCCTGCTCTGGGTCGAGCTCTGCTAGGGGTGGTACTCTCCGCCTCGTATTCCTGAGAGTCTGCACCCTCCATGTTTTGCTGTAAATTCCTTCTCCAGACATGAGGACTGTTCTGAGGTCTGGGCGTTTCCTCCTTTGCTCGACCTCTTCCTCTGGGGGTGGCCTTCTGGTTTGTGTCGGGGGGGGGGGGGGGGGTTAAAGCTGTACGCATTTGGTCTGCTGAGAACTGAGCTCCCAGACGCGCCAACGAGGCAACAGTTGGGACTTGGACAATCTGACTTGGGTTACCGTAGTTTTGGGTTTTGGTGTTTCTCTTGGTTGTCCGACACTTTGAGGCATGCCGAACTGAGGTTTCGCGGTGGGTCTTTGATTATTCTTTGAGGTAGGTGGTTCTGTGAGGGGGTCGAAAAAGTGCGAGGCTAATGCGTGACCTTGTCCCTCGTGGGTGTGACGATTCTTTTTATTCAATCAAGTGTAATTGAATTTCCTGTGAGTATACACTAAATTGACTAGTAATATAGGAGTCGCCATTCAGTTTTTAACAACAATGAGAAAAACTGACAAAACCCGGTTATCGTGACATAAAGGGGTGCAATTATGTTTGACCACGACGGCCGTAGGTTCCCTTGTGATCCCTGGTGTGGGGATCTCTCAATATACACCCGCAAGGTAGAGATTGAGGGTTCGGGGGACTGTAACTACCGAGAGGAGTAATTCGCTCGTCGATAACTCCAGAGGCAGGATATCCTTACTAGCTCAGCATAAATAATTGAAGGGACATGCGTTAACTATTAAACTAATCTGAATTGATTTTAGCAATATGCAGCATATAATACTAATTCGATCGTGATTATCTGATTTAAATAGCATTAAGGGACCTAGCATGATAATCCGATTTCCCAAAAATATTATATTTATTAGGCGTGATAGAACAATCATATTAGGTTAGTTTAACAGTTCATAAAAAGGGCGAGGAAAGCAATTAAATCATCGAAAAGGGACACATTACGACGCACCCTTGAGAGGTGCGTCACGGTTCTCAGAAAACTAACCACTTTGACTTTGCTATTTCTTTTTTTTATTTAACGAATCTCCATTATGGGACAGGATACGTTCTGTTCGATTTATGGATCGATTGCGACAGAACGCGTGAACAGTTTCGCAGCGAGAGGCTTAGGCTAAGGGGTTTAGAGTCAATACTCAGAGTATATTATGTGTTGTTGTGTGTTGTTTCATGTCGAAACTAGGGGCCTATTTATAGGGAAGAGTTTGTGGAAAGATAGAATTGCATAGTTCTAATCCACAAAGAATTAGGAAAAGAGATGTACCCAGGTATTTTTAGCGCCCAGGCCTGGGCGCCGAATATTTCGGCGCCCAGAGCCAGGCGTTGAAAATAGGGTCTGGGCAGTTTTTGTTTAGTCAGATTCGGATTCTAAAATCCGTAGAGTTTGAGATTAATTTGAGTCTTTTAGCGCGTATCAATTTGTGACGGAATGCGTCTGGGCCCGTTACGAACTCTAGGCTCGTTAGGATTTTAATTAATACGTAACTCTTATTTCCGAATCCTATTAGGAATAGGATTCTCGCAGTTTTCTATCTCATTTAGGATTTATGTTGGAATGAAACACCTAATTCTGACAGGTTTCTATCTTTTATGATTTGCCACTTTTAGAAGCTACCTTTTACGGCAGTTACTATTTTTAGCAGGTTTCCATAAATAGCAGGTTTCGGGTGAAATGAAATAGGGAATCGAGATTCGTTTATTTTATAGGAGATGCGTTGTCAAGTGGAGTTTTTATGCTTTCATCATCGAACCTTTCCCTTGCGGGAATGGGGACAAAAGTAGGTGTCTACAGTTAGCCCCCACTTTGACTGAGTCTTGGAGTAAGAAGATGGTCAAAGTATTAGACGGAGTGCGTCACACAAGCCATGGTGTATGTGACCTGTTTTGCGAGGGTCTCACGAGCCCCCGAGTGATAACATTTGACTTAAGGGTCATCACTTGAAGTGTCGACATATCCCTCACGTGTCATTGGGATTTGTCAACTGATAGTATAGAAACTTCCTCACTTTGTCATTGGAAGGATCTAAAGATGCGTAGAAACTCCCTCACTTTGTCATTGGGAGTAACTACAGATGTTTTCGAAATTAAAGCTGTAAAGTGTAATTGGGCCTGGCCAAGCCCAATCACGAGGTAAAACATTTTTAAAGATTCTCATTTTCAGGGCTAGCTAAACGAGAAAACCCCCTTGTTTTTATAGGATGTAAAACGAAGGAAAATCCAACAAACCATTCCTTTAATTTTTGGAAAAAGGGAAAACCAATAAAAGTTATCGCTGCAGCGACTAAGGACCTGCGCTGTTAGTGACGCAGACCCCGCCCGCTGAAGGTGGGCGAGCCTGTCCTCTGAGGGGGACCCCCCGTCCGATAGAAGTGGACGAATCTGTTTGATGTTTTTGAAAATAAGGACCTACGCGGTTTGTGACGTAGACCCCGCCGGCTAAAGGTGGCGAACCTTGTCCGCTGAGGGTGGACACCCCGTCCGATAGAAGTGGACGAATGTGTTTTTTGAAAATAAGGACCTACGCGGTTTGTGACGTAGACCCCGCCGGCTGAATATGGCGAGCCTGTCCTCAGAGGGGGACCCCCCGTCCGATAGAAGTGGACGAATCTGTTTTTTGAAAATAAGGACCTACGCGGTTTGTGACGTAGACCCCGCCGGCTGAAGATGGCGAGCCTGTCCGCTGAGGGTGGACCCCCCGTCCGATAGAAGTGGACGAATCTGTTTGAAATTTTATTATGTTTTTTTTTTGAAAATAAGGACCTACGTGTTTTGCGCCGTAGACCCTGCCGGCTGAAGATGGCGAGCCTATTTTAAATTTGAAGACTTTATTTTTCGAAAACTGAGGACCTGCGCGGCTAGTAACGCAGACCCCGCCCGCTGAGGGTGGGCGAGCCCATTTTGAATTTCTTATTTTGCCTATGTAGAAGGGCTTTTGTGATTACAACCTGTTGGTGGGTCGTAATATTTCCTGATTAGATGTGTCCTATAAGTGGGTCCACATTGTGTATATTTGTTTAACAATATTTTTTTTCAGATATCCAAACATGTTATGGTGCGTGGTGCAGTCTGGGAATGTGATTTTGATTGCACGCTCTTTGTTGGAGTCCACTTTTCGCGAGCCCCCAAGTGTTGGGGCTCGTCGGTTGGTTTTCGCGTCTCGTAATCATGTTCGGGGTCACGCTCGTATGTGCGAGCGACCTCCTATAGTAGTGTGCTATTTTAGTGAAGCCGTGGAGTGCGACTTTAGCTTTCAGGCGACATCCGGTTTTGGCTTGGCCCGGATTATCCCTTTGACAGACAGACATTTTCTATTTGGAAAACCAATGACTTGACGACACATATTTTTGGTGTTTCGAAGAATGACCATGATATTTAACTTGCTTTTTTTTTGAAAAGTGTACATGAGCGTTTTCTGAGATGAGTCTAAGTTTCGACCAAGTTTCAATGTTATTATTATTTTTTGCTTATTTGGGAGCTAAAGGTGCTTTGGGCTTGATCTTACTTGTAATAGGGCCTCGTGTTTTAGCAACACGGTCTTAAGTCCTTTCCTATTCCGTGTTTTTGTGAAATCTGGGCCTTGGGCTGCATTTTCAGCGCCCAAGCTCAGGCGTTCAAAATTTCGGCGCCCAGAGGTGGGCGCTGAAAGTTCTTTCTTGGTAATATTTGATTTTCGGATTTCTAAACACGTTTCCGAATGGGATCAGGATGTTTATTGGGTGCGTTCAGCTATATATAGGGGCTAGGTACGTCCTTATTTTCCACCACTCTCAAATTCTTTCTCTCTTTTTTGCTGTGCTCTAATTATTTACTGCTTTTGCCATGTCGATCCCTACTTTCTCACTCCAACGGACTGTTAGGCGTTGGCTACGAGCCCTTACTCCCACAGAAAAAGCTTTGTTAAAAGAATACCACTTAGAGGCACTTTTAGGCTTACAACAAATTAATATTGATTATAATTTTCTGCATGCTGCCCTAAACTTTTGGGACTCTGATCATCATGTTTTTTCCTTTCGGGGCAATGAAATATGTCCTTTGCCTGATGAATTTGCTGCGATCCTTGGTTATCCTACTAATGTTACTCCTGTTACCCCTGGCACTACTGAAGAGGGTAAAACAACCATAAGGGCTTTCCTAGGGCTAGATGATAACATGTTTGCTGAACTTGTTGTAGACGATAAGGTTAACTTGGCAAAACTCGTAAAACATCATTTTAGGCCTAGTAAGAATATGACCGAAAAAAAATTGAACATTCGAGCCCTTGTATTTTGCTTGTTGAATCATTATTTGCTGTCGAATAATATTGGTGAGTTCGGTGACATAAGGCTGATCCTCTTGATTAGCCAGATGGAAAGTTGCTATTCTATTATGCCGTTGGTTGTTGCTGAGACTTTGCTGAGTGCGGATGAGCTGAAGAAGGATGCCAAATCCGAAATTTTTAAGGGAAGCCCCCTATTACTGCAGGTAATCTATTTTTTCCTTTGCGCACACATACGCCATTTTTATATATTTCTCTTGCCTGGGGCTGAGTTTCAACGCCTAGGGCTGGGCGCTGGAATAATCGGCGCCTGGTCCTGGGCATTGAAACTGCGCCCCAGTAACCTTCTTTCTTTCTTTTCATTCTTTTGATTCGATCGTACCTATTTTTGCAGATTTGGCTTGCGGAACGGCTTAGACTTTTGGAAGCTCCTGCCGATCCTAAACATTATCGCCCTATAGCTTTGGGTAACCGAAAATACTTGCACCAAGGCCAGGACGAGGCCGAATGGACCTCCTTTTTTTACTTATGGCATTTGTTCTATTAAGTGGGTGGTACCATGGTGGGGTTTGACTACTATGACAGGGGGGCCTGATGTATCGGTTTATATTTCTTTGTTGGGGCTATCTTGTCCCATTTATATTTTCCCTTACCGAGTCATGCGTCAATATGGTTTAAGGCAGACTATCCCCTTTTCTGATACGGTACCACGACCTTTGCTCAAACACGGGTCTTAGCGTGGGCTAGGTATTATGATGGTCTTCCGCGTTGGGCTGTAGCTACAAATGGGTTTGTGGGTCTTTCTGAAAACTATAAGTTGTGGATGAGTTCCGATGACAATGATGTGAGGACCGAGGCTCGTAATGGGGAGCCGGCTGAGCTTTTGATACCTCGTATTCGTGTTAAGTATGAGGGTCCTGATTCTGCCAGACCTCGTACCTATAGTTTTAAGACTGTGAAAGCTCGTCCTGATCGAAAGCGAAAGGAAGTTCTTCCCCGTTCCAGTGTCAGGCCTAAAAAGATGCCTAACATGAAGGGGCCTGCTGTTGTTAAAAGAAATGCAAGCTCTCGCGGAGATCGTCGCCGGAACAATGTATATATGGGTTAGGAAGGCTCAGCCGCCTGTAGAAACAGTGGCTAGTCCAGTTGATGATAATAATCCTTCTCCCACCACTGTTTGTGCCCTTGAGGCTGAGCGGGCTATAACTGAGAATGTTTCTAAAGCTTTGACATCTTTGGAAGTTAGTGTCCAGGAGCCAGTTCTTATGGAGATTGATATTGGGGCAGCGCAGAAGACTATGGGGGTGGATCCTGCGAACATTGCTCTCTTCAAGACTTTATTTGATGATCCGGAAGAACTAGAGTAGTGTAGTTCTTTGCTAGGGTGTAGGTGCCCTCTATTTATTTCAGTTGTGTTTGTTTTTTATTCCTAGCACTTTGTTTTCCTTCTTATTATATTTTAATAAAGGCGTATTTTTTAGTTTCCATTCAATTTTGTTTATATGTCGAACACTTTTTACACAAAGAATATAATTTTTTATTATTATTTGGACCGAATCCTTGGTAAGGATTGCCTACGTATCTTGTCAGAATCAGGTCGCGCGTAGTTCTTAGCTTTTAGAATAAGTTCTAGTATGCCGGATTTCGGTAGATATGTCCTGAAGTGGAAACATATTACTTAATCGGTCAAATGAGTGAAGTATTTGCCATTTTTCATCTGCCGTTTTCCATAGGTTGCGTAAAATTCGACCAATTTGTTGGTAAACCTATTTGGATACGTACTGTACCCCCCAAGTGTTCGTTATTTTTCCGTTGTGTGCGGAAAAAATGACGAGCACTTTTCGAAAAAAGGAAAACTTTTGGCAGGCAGAGAGTTTCAACGCCCAGGTTGGGGCGTCAGAAATTTCGGCGCCCAGCCCTGGGCGCTGAAAATAACTTGGGCGGTCAATTTTGACGTTTTTGCTTCACATGTTCTTGCGTTTATTTCTATTTCGTTTTTTGTGCCTTGATATTTTGCTTCGTAGTTAAAGTTAATTTTGAGGCTATTTTGGAGGCTTTTTTTACTGTTAGCGTGAAACGCATTTTTGTCCAGATTAATTTTTTCTATTGGTGACTCAAAACAGTTTTGAAAATGGAGTTAGGGTGCGGAACTTATGAAGATCTTTGTGGAGGGTATGATGGAATCTATGTGAAAGCTGTTGGTGGATTCTATGTTTTGTGAATTTATTTTTTTGGTAACATTTGCATTTGTTTTAAATTTTTGATTTCTTTTTTATTTTGGGTTGCATGGATTGGCTCTTATGATGACATTGGTTGGCTAGTGTGGTTTATTTTGTGGGTTTCGGGAACTGGTTCACACACTAGTAGAAAAAACCCTTATTGCAGCGGGCTTTTAGACCCCTGTTGCAGCGTACATCGTATGCTGCAACTGGGGGGCCTGCAACAAGTCTGAACTTGTTGCAGCGTACATTGTTCGCTGCGAAAAGTGCTTTTTTGCAGCGTACATTTATATGTACGCTGCAACAAGTGTGTAAAATTTGGCCAAAATCTAGACTTGTTGCAGCGTACAAATTGGTGTACGCTGCAAAAAACCCATTCTGTTGCAGCGAACATCTCTTTGTACGCTGTAACAGGTAATGATTTTTGCTAAATTTTACACCCTTGTTGCAGCGTACATATATATGTACGCTGCAACAAAGAGCTTTAGGCGGAATTTTTTTAATTTATTTAGGGATATCTGGAGTGCCTTGCACACAAATATAGAAACCTGTCACAACAATAATAATATCACTAATAATATCGCTAATAATATCGCAACCTGTATAACAATTATAAAAACAATAACTGGTGTTTTGTATATTATATATCCCAAAACAAAGTGCATGTAGTACATTCAAAAATATGTATGTTCCAATTTCAACGTACGCATACATTTTAATATAAAAGATTGTTCTATAACATCTAAGCCAACTCGATCAAACGCGCTCAGGCCAATAATAAATACTTGCTGGTAAAAAACTTAGCCCATTGCTCAGGAACCACATCAATTTCCTCACTAGCATAAGGCGCATTCCTCGTAGTATAGACCTTCAAAAACAAAAATTTAATGGGAGCATTAGATTAAATGTCATTTTAGTCTAAATATGACATATAACGACCCAATGAGCCTTAAATGTGCATAAATACATTGGAATGAGTATTGAAAACTTTAAAACTAAGCATATTAATCATGTAAAAAGTTTGAAATAAGTCCTTAGGTTCTTTAGTTCAAAGTTGGAACGAAAATGTCATTTTAGTCTAAATATGACCTATAACGACCCAATGAGACTTAAATGTGCGTAAATAGATTGGAAGAAGTCTTGAAAACTTAAAACTAACCATATTAATCATGTAAAGGGTTTAAAATGAGTTTTTAGGTTCCTTGGTACAAGGTTAGGAGCGAAAATGTCTCATTTTAGCCTAAATATGACCTATAACGACCAAACAAGTCTCAAATGTGCATAAATAGATCGGATTGAGTCTTGAAAAGTTCAAAATAATCATATGAATCATATAATAAGTTGGAAATTAGTTCCTAAGTTCGTTAGTTCAAAGTTGGGAGCGAAAATGTCATTTTGGCCTAAATATGACCTATAACGGCCAAAGAAGTCTCAAATGCGCATAAATAGATTGGATTAAGTCTTGGAAAGTTGAAACTAATCATATGAATCATGTATTTAAGTTTGACATGAGTTTTTAGGTTCGTTAGTTCAAAGTTGGGAACGAAAGTGACATTTTAGCCTATATATGACCTATAACGGCAAAAGAAGTCTCGAATGTGCAGAGATAGATTGGAACGAGTGTTGGAAATTTAAAACTAATCATATTAATCATGTAATAAGTTTGAAATGAATCCTTAGGTTATCTAGTTATGAATTGGGGGCGAAACTGACTTATTTTAGCCTAACTATGACCTATAACGACCAAAGTCTCAAATGTGCATAAATAGATTGGATTGAGTCTTGGAAACTTAAAACTAATCATATGAATCATGTTATAAGTTTGAAATTAGTTCTTAAGTTCGTTAGTTCAAAGTTGGGAGCGAAAATGTCATTTTAGCCTAAATATGACCTATAACGGCCAAAGAAGTCTCGATTGTGCATAAATAGATTGGATTAAGTCTTGGAAAGTTAAAACTAATCATATGAATCATGTAGTAAGTTTGAAATGAGTTCTTAGGTTCGTTAGTTCAAAGTTGGGAGCGAAAATGTCATTTTAGCCTAAATATGACCTATAACGATCCAATTATCCTTAAATGTGAATAAATAGATTGAAACTAGTATTGAAAACTTAAAACTAAGCATATTAATCGTGTAATAAGTTTGACATGAATCATTAGCTTATCTAGTTCAAAATTGGGAGCGAAAATGCCTTATTTTAGCCTAAATATGACCTATAACGACCAAACAAGTCTCAAATGTGCATAAATAGATTGGATTGAGTCTTGGAAACTTAAAAATAATCATATGAATCATGTTATAAGTTTGAAATTAGTTCTTAAGTTCGTTAGTTTAAAGTTGGGAGCGAAAATGCCATTTTAGCCTAAATATGACCTATAACGGCCAAAGAAGTCTCGAATGTGCATAAATAGATTGGATTAAGTCTTGGAAAGTTAAAACTAATCATATGAATCATGTAGTAAGTTTGAAATGAGTTCTTAGGTTCGTTAGTTCAAAGTTAGGAGCGAAAATGTCATTTTAGCCTAAATATGACCTATAACGATCCAATTATCCTTAAATTTTCATAAATAGATTGGAACGAGTATTGAAAACTTAAAACTAAGCATATTAATCATGTAATAAGTTTGAAATGAGTCCTTAGGTTATCTAGCTCAAAATTGGGAGCGAAAATGCCTTATTTTAGCCTAAATATGACCTATACCGACCAAACAAGTCTCAAATGTGAATAAATAGATTGGATTGAGTCTTGGAAACTTAAAACTAATCGTATGAATTATGTTATAAGTTTGAAATGAGAAAACTCTACATAGAAAACTCAAACTCCACATAGAAATAAAATCAGTTTAATAATTGTGTTTGCGAGGGGGTATTTCACAAGCAGGAGATGACTAGTTTGCATGATGTATAAGGCTAATTATAATTATGGTAAATAAAAAGCAATTTAAAGACATACCAAGTCATCTGTCAGCATGTCCACCTTTTTCACTTCCTTGGAAAAAAACCAACGGTGACTGCATATTTTAAGCAAATTACAATTAGTACATGAAAGCTATTGACAGATAGACATACAACGACACTGTAAGTGCGAATAAAATTAGTTATTAGTGTCACTGATGTATTCGCCTAGCTAAGGAGATGCAAGACGGACAGCAAACCACCATAGGGTTATAGGGGCAATAGCATAAAGTAGCAAGAATATAAGCACGCACTTACTGTTCATCTTTGTAAACACGGTAATATTTCTCTACATGCTGCCGTTGACCAATAACTTGAGCGATATATATACTAATCAGTTGAGTCGTCCAATAAATCTCAACAAGAAGAGAATAAAGTGGAAAACCACTTTTGCATGAACCCTATAGAATCATCAACAATAAGCCAAGGAAAGGCTCATATGAGCGCAAAAGAGGGAATTACAAATTCACATAACAAGAGACCATAAGCTAACCTACTGAAACTATCATAAACACCTGATCATTTCACATCTCGACATGAAATGGATATTGGATTCAAGAAACTAGCTAGTAATACCATCAAACTAAAAGAGATCCTAAAAACAAAACAAACAAAACAGATTAATAGATCCCCTAACATTAATATATACTAAATCCTTCAAAAATCCAAGGACGGAGTAGAGAATAATGTAGCTAACTTCTAACCTAACTTACTGCACAGAGAATAAATCACTGTTTCAGATTAGCAATTATGGAATACATAAATAAGTTACAGAGATAACTAATTATAGTACCAGTATATATTCTGTATAGTGCAGACTCTGCAGACAAAAGATAAATTGATGTTTGTGATGCAGCAAGTCAGCAACTACCCCTTTCAATAGACAATAGTGTTTCCTTAAATGTAGAAACAACACAAAAATGGAACTTAAATAACCATTAAAAAATCCAAATCCTTGACACCAACCACCCCTCGCCTCAACCTTCCTCTTGATGAAAATAATTCATGCATGACCCCTTCCCCAAGACCCCTTCATTTGTCCATCATTCTAGCTATTAATTTGTCGTCACTGCCACTTAAATGTCGTTGCAGGTAGATTGAACATAAAAAATGGCGAATGAATACAACCATCTAAGTCAGAGTAATTACTTGGTCATTGACGATGTACTGAACTTCCATAAGTACAGGTGATCGAAATTTTTTCACGATGATAAAAATTGTATTCTGCAGTCTGCTTGTTTCAAACATCTTAAGCGCATTCGTCTTCACTTAATTATCACTTCAGGAAGACAGGGAGATTGCATTGCTAACAACTGTTTTATGGCTCGGGAATATATCATTTCAAGTTACTAACAATGAAAACCACGTAGAAGCTAACAACAGTTTTATGGCCCGGGAATGTATCATTTCAAGTTCTACCAATGATTTATTGCTTTGTAGTATGCATCATTTTATCCGGAGTATGAAAAAATAAGTTATAATATTGAGTGTTCTACAGCTCCAATTGCTAATATGAGTTGCATATCTGTTCTAGTGTATTTTAATTTCACCAGCTTCTCATATGGAAGCTACTTGTCAATTTAGTTGTCAATTTTTTTCATAGCTGCCTTGTTTATAGCTTTAACTCAGATTCATGACTCATTGATTCATGACTCATGTAGTTGGCGCCAATGAGTAATCGTAGACTTCCAGGCACAAAAATCGATTACTTTGCGAATGGTTTTTTGGGTAACTCTACCTTTTCTTATCCCCTACAAGCAAGAGGCTAGCTGGAACCATAGCAGAATAGGATTTGACTAGGGAGCGCTAACTCAAAGTCTAAAAGAACAGACAGATCTGATTGTAACTAGGCGAAAGAGAGTAAATGTAAATGTAATACTTCATAAGACCAACTCAAAATAATAAGTACCAGTAACAAATTCAGGAGGCTGAAGATTAAGTCGCAAAATAAGCCTTGCAAATGCTGGTGTCAACAACAAAATAGAAGCCTGCATTTTCAAAAAATCACAAAATAAGAAACTGCTCAAACTCCTGCATGTTCAATTGGTATCAAAATTATAAACTTCAGTTATGTGTCAGCGTATTGCCATGAAGTAAATCAATTTAATCCAAAAGGGTTACAGATATTCCAGCAAACATTTTCATCGACTTTACAATTAAATTATCAGATAATACAAACAAAAAGAAAACCAAAAAGGTGATTAGAAAAGAAGTGTTCCAGAATCAAATCCAACGTTTTTTCAAATTGCATTCAAATTACATACCAACTTGTAATTTATCTATAATTCTTAAATAATGCCGAAAATTGAACTTTTCAATTGCCAAAGATACAGAAATTATGACTTCCTATGAGCTGGCCTCAGACTTTTAAAAGAGGAAAAAGAGAAACTCTATGAATATAATTAGATATATCAATACCTTAATGCAGTTGTTGAAATCCAGACAAGCACGATGATAGATTCCTGCAGGCAGCTACAATCTTCAAAAATTAAGTGCAACGACTTGAACGACTAAGTAAAATTAAGAGGAAAAAGAGAAAATTCTGAATATAATTAGAACGAATTGAACAACTAGCAAAAGAAAAAAAATTGTACAAACCCTAATTCTGAAAACGAAAATCAAAAGGGGACAGGAAGAGAATTACTTGTTGTGGCGATTAGATTGACGGCCGAGCAAGCACCGAAGAACAGACCGTTCTTTCTTGGAACCACCGGCCGAGCTAGCTGAGTTTTAAGCGACTATGTCAGTCATGGTTCAGCGCGGAGAACGTACAGGACGCGACGGGTGGCGAGGAAGCGAGGAAAGACACTCACCGGCGAGGAGAGTGACGGCGGATCCGAGCAAGCTGAGTTCGACGGCGGCGCAGGACCGAGCAAGCTCTGAGTTTGACGACGACGGAGGGAATTGAAAACTGAGGGAAGAGTTGAGCGCGGGGAACTCCAAAGTTTTGAGAGAGACATTTTGGTTAAATGAAATCATTAATCAACAATAATATTATTGCAGCAAATAAATTTTGTTACACGGACTTATTGCAGGGTACAATGACATGTACGCTGCAACAGTATCTAGCTATTGCAGGGGGCTTTTAATATGTACGCTGCAAAAAACTCTTTTGCATGGGGCATTTAATTTGTACGCTGCAATAACCCTTTAAAGGGTTTGACCCGCGTTGAGCTACTGCTTGTTGAAGGGTATTAATACATGTACGCTGCAACAAGGGGGCTGCAACAGGGTTTTTTTTTCTACTAGTGACATGGCATTATTTCAAAACCGAGTGGGCTTTGTTTGTTGGGCCTATAGTGGGCCGCTTCTTTATTATTATATTTTTTATTTTTTTTTATTTTGCAAGTACATTTGGTGTTTATTTAGTGTTAGAATAAAATTTTTAGGAAAAATATTACGCCTTTATTGATTTGGAAAGTAAGGAAAACACACTGCAATAAAACTGACCCATATTCTAAAGGGCCTTAGGACCATCTGAAGTCTCTATTATTTTTTTCTATCAATCTAAAGAACTACTAGGCGTTTTTTACTAATGGTGCTCTATGTGGCTCAAGCCTGGGGTTTAGTCTCATAAAACTTTGGTCCTTCACCGGTACTCATCTTGAATTCCATTCCTTTTGCTTTGACCCACTGATATGTCTTCACTCATCCGTTCCCGACCTCTTCTAGTGTTGATGCCGGAGAGATTAACCGGGTTGGATCGAAACCTTCATCTTGTAAAGCTAAGGTAGTCATTACAGTCTCGTTCTCCATAGGCCTCGATTCGTTAAACAATGTCCATAGAGCCTGGTTGTCCAATATTTCAGCTGTTTTAGTCTTGGTGAGGTGGGGTGCCTCATCCAAGGTGTGGCAGTCATGCAAAATTTCAAATCCGGGTTTTAGCAAGCCATCCTGAACGAAGGGTTCAGGGAAATCACAACATGGGTGTTCTTCTCCTTCCCGAATAAACATCCCGTTAAGGGTCCTTCGATATGGGGGAAGGAGGGTGGTTTGTTTGGCTTTGTTAAGGCATAGCCTAGATAGGTGGTCAGCAATATCTTCCTCCGTTGGTTCATAACCTAAGCCAAAGGGAGTAGATTTGCCGGGAAAAGGATGGAATGTGCATTCCTTCTTCCTTATGCCCAATGGGGTTCCTGGGAAATAACCTTGAGCCAACAACATTCTAGGGATGACTCGGGATGCATGCGGGTCTAGGAATGCTGGATCCTAATCTTCGATGAACTAGATTGCTTCTTCCATTTGAAACCCATAAAGGTCATCTGCAGTTTCGGCCGTTCCAACCATAGTACAACTGACGTCGAGAGGAGGGGCGCGGATTTCTAGTACTACCCCGTTATGGTTAAGCTTAACCATTTGGTGCAAGGTAGAAGCCACACCTCCTAAGTCATGGAGCCAAGGTCGCCCCAAGAGGAGGTTGAAAGTGGGCTTGATGTCGATTATTTGAAACTCCGTGGTGCGTGCCACAGGCCCAGTTTGTATGGTAAGGTTGATTTTTCCCAACACAGGCCTTTGGGAGTTATCATAAGCTCGTACCCCTAGTGAGGAGGTTTGGAAGTCATCGCTTCCTAGCCCCAAGCAATGGGCGGTTTGCAATGGGCAGACATTAACTGCCGAACCATTATCTACGAGCGCTAGGGGGATGTTTTGTCCTTTGCATCCAACCACTAGGTAAAGGGCTTTATTGTGAGCACCCCCCTCTTTGGGTAAGTCTTTATCAGTGAAAACTATGGCCTTTTCTCCGGCATCTCTCGTGACATGGCTAACCAATGAGTCAGGTGTGATATCTGTGGGTACTGAGATGAGGTCAAGTGAGCGAATAATCTTTTCGCGATGTTCCTTTGAAGTACACATAAGATCCCAGATGGTAATCTCAGCCTTGGTTCTTTTCAGTTGTTTCAGGAGAGGATTTTCAATGACTTCCGCGACGGTGGCGTGCCGCCCGTTCTCAGGAGTTTGCCTAACCGGGATGTCGTCCATAGGAGGTGGGTGAATATCCGGTTGGTATATCCTTCCGGATCGGGTGAGGTTGTCGACTTCGGGCTCCTGAGGGGTGGTGTCAATGAGAGCATATCCGGGCCAAGTTTCAGTGAAGAGGTCCTGGCCCGAGACTTGAGATAGGTAAATATCTTCAGCATCATCGTTCCACACACCGTACACTTCCCCCTCGATTCGATCCATAGGTACCACAGCGAGTGGTGCACCATGAGGTGTAATATACACCGTGGGGTCGAAATTCTCTGGTTGGTCGAGAGAGATGTGACAAGAGCCGAGTGGGCTCTTGTTGTTGTTGGGTTTGCCAACGTTAGGGAGAGGTATTACTTCATCCTCTATCTTGTCCTGGATCGTATGTTTTAGATGCCAGCAGTTTTCAGTGTCATGCCCATTTCCTTGATGGAATTTGCAGTAAGTACCTTCGACCCAATATTTGTTTTTGACAGGAGGGTCACGGGTGGGGCCTATAGGTCTCAACTTTCCTTGATTAGTTAGTCTTTCAAAGGCTTGTACCAAGGTTGACCCGAGTGGGGCAAACTTTCGGTCTCGGACCCATCTTACAGGGTATCTTCGGGCGGGAGCCTCTTCTACAGCATGGACTTCTTGGGCTTGGGGTGTGTTTCCCCGATTATAGGTGTTGGTCTTATATGCAGGTTTGCTCTGTATGGTTTTGGCGAGGTCGTCCTCGATTTTTATTCCCACATCATAAACCCTTTTGAAAGTGTCGAGTCCCAGGTACCTAAGGTGTTGTCTGTAAGCCGGGTCCAAGTTGTCAATGAATTTTTGGACCAATTCTGTTTCGGGAGGCCTATTGATTAGCTGGGCCGCCTGGTCCCTCCATCTAGCAAAGTAGGTTGTGAAACCCTCATTTTTCTTTTGGAAGAGGACTTCCATCTCGCGCATGGTGACTGGGAAATCCATGTTCGACGAGTATTGCTTGATGAAGACATTGACAAAGTCTTCCCAGGTGGGGAAGAGCTTAGGGTCCTGGTGATAGTACCATTTGAGCGGCACAGGTTCCAAGGACAAAGGAAAGGCAGGTAGGTACATGGACTTGTCCACGCCTTTCAAGTTCATGGTATTCACAAAGCTCAGTAGATGATCACGGGGGTTGTCCGTGGCCTTGAACTTTCGTAAGTCAGATGAACTGAACTTTTCTGGTAATTTGCCAGAAAAAGGTTCAGGCTCTAGGGAGAAGTATTTGCTCCCCATGGTTTGCTGTAGGACCATTTTTTCGATCCTCTTCTCGTTTTCGAGGTCATTTTTGGATTGTGCAGCCGCTAAGGCTTCGTTTTCCATTTTCAGTTGGCCCATGAGTTGGGTCATTTGGACCATCTGGTCTCGCAAATCTTCGATGGACATGTTTGGAGGTGCGAATCGAGGTTGGGGAAGCGGAGATCCTTGAAATGAGGGACGACGGACGGAGCTTGGAGTTGCTAGACCTGGTGATGTATCTTCGGGACGCACTAGCCGTTGATTCCATGATCGGCACCAAGTGGCAGGACCAGTCCTAGGCATAAGATAAGCTAAAGTTTAGGTTCCCAAAGTTTCAGGCATTACTTAGTCTAGACTTCGACTCTCTAAATTGGTTTTTTACTTTTTCGCTCTTTCTTCTGTCGGTACACTTTTTGGGGTTTTTTTTTTTATTTTGGTCATTCTTTGGATTTTCGAAACACTTGCCTGTGTGACATTCATAGTTGTTAGCATGTTCGGTTTTGGTGCCGAGCATTGCCGTCGTAGGAGGCCTAACGACGACACAAAGAGTTATTAATTTTTCGAGAGTCGCCTTTTGAAATCGAGTGCTTTTCTTACGCCCTCGTAGCAATTCTTTTGATGAACATTTTTTTGTGCTACGTACTTTCTTTTTGCTTGGGCACCGAGGTTGCTGCGCCTGACCAGAAAGTCAAGCAGCAACTTCAGCGCCCAGCAGTGGGCGTGAGAAATTTTGGCGCCCAGCCAGGGGCGTTGAAAATGCGTCCCTGGCTGGTTCTCGTTTTCTGTTTTCTGTTTATGCAACTCCGATTTGCGTGCTTGCCTAATAACGTCCTTCACGCGTAACAGCGTTTGTGGGATTCGTTACAGGCCATCCCGAGTGTCGCTTATTTTGTGGCGATCATTCGGGTTTGCGGAACACGTGTTTCGGTATAACTCTTTGGCAAATTAGTCTATGAATGTTTGGGCAATTTTTAAGGTCATTGGCTTTCTAGGATAGTTTGTCACACACAATCACATATTTCGCTACACATAACTACAATACAAACATGGATTTGAAAATTAAATATGCCACGTAGTTTATGATAGGCTTCTGTGGGTAGTATTTGCGCCTGGCTTGGTACCGCTTCTATCGTAGATCCAACACCTGCCCCGGTCGAGGTAGTGTCTTCAACAGACGAATTTCGCTCAAGAGGCCAACTCGCAAGTGCAAGCCAAGGGGGCATGCAGGCGAGAGGGACCTAATGAGCGAGCGATTGGGTTCGGGATAAGTGTACTACCTGCACAAGTACCGAGTGGGAAACATGCGCGGCGTATGCACCCCCCTATTGGCGAAAAAAGGTATCCTTAGTCCCAACTCCCGAGGGAGCCGAGATTCGTTATGATGTTCTGCCTGTTCACATTAATATGCTGATTTTCAGGTCGTCCCAACTTGATGGGGAAATAAACGCGGGGTAGGATCATTTCACCCTTCGGCTATTTTGATTACCTACAAGCACGAGTATTTCCTTCACTATCCCCAGTGGAGTCGCCACTGTGAGGGGGTCGAAAAAGCGCGAGGCTAATGCGTGACCTTGTCCCTCGTGGGTGTGACGATTCTTTTTATTCAATCAAGTGTAATTCGATTTCCTGTGAGTATACACTCAATTGACTAGTAATATAGGAGTCGCCATTCAGCTTTTAACAACAATGAGAAAAACTGACAAAACCCGGTTATCGTGACATAAAGGGAGTGCAATTATGTTTGACCACGACGGCCGTAGGTTCCCTTGTGATCCCTGGTGTGGGGATCTCTCAATATACACCCGCAAGGTAGAGATTGAGGGTTCGGGGGACTGTAACTACAGAGAGGAGTAATTCGCTCGTCGATAACTCCAGAGGCAGGATATCCTTACTAGCTCAGCATAAATAATTGAAGGGACATGCGTTAACTATTAAACTAATCTGAATTGATTTTAGCAATATGCAGCATATAATACTAATTCGATCGTGATTATCTGATTTAAATAGCATTAAGGGACCTAGCATGATAATCCGATTTCCCAAAAATATTATATTTATTAGGCGTGATAGAACATTCATATTAGGTTAGTTTAACAGTTCATAAAAAGGGCGAGGAAAGCTGTTAAATCATCGAAAAGGGACACATTACGACGCACCCTTGAGAGGTGCGTCACGGTTATCAGAAAACTAACCACTTTGACTTTGCTATTTCTCCTTTTTATTTAACGAATCTCGATTATGGGACAGGATACGTTCTGTTCGATTTATGGATCGATTGCGACAGAACGCGTGAACAGTTTCGCAGCGAGAGGCTTAGGCTAAGGGGTTTAGAGTCAATACTCAGAGTATATTATGTGTTGTTGTGTGTTGTTTCACGTCGAAACTAGGGGCCTATTTATAGGGAAGAGTTCGTGGAAAGATAGAATTGCAGAGTTCTAATCCACAAAGAATTAGGAAAAGAGACGTACCCAGGTATTTTTAGCGCCCAGGCCTGGGCGCCGAAGATTTCGGCGCCCAAGCCAGGCGTTGAAAATAGGGTCTGGGCAGTTTTTGTTTAGTCAGATTCGGATTCTAAAATCCGTAGAGTTTGAGATTAATTTGAGTCTTTTAGCGCGTATCAATTTGTGACGGAATGCGTCTAGGCCCGTTACGAACTCTTGGCTCGTTAGGATTTTAATTAATACGTAACTCTTATTTCCGAATCCTATTAGGAATAGGATTCTCGCAGTTTTCTATCTCATTTAGGATTTATGTTGGAATGAAACACCTAATTCTGACAGGTTTCTATCTTTTATGATTTTCCACTTTTAGAAGCTACCTTTTACGGCAGTTACTATTTTTAGCAGGTTTCCATAAATAGCAGGTTTCGGGTGAAATGAAATAGGGAATCGAGATTCGTTTATTTTATAGGAGATGCGTTGTCAAGTGGAGTTTTTATGCTTTCATCATCGAACCTTTGCCTTGCGGGAATGGGGACAAAAGTAGGTGTCTACAGGTTCTATTTGTTGGATTATTGGTTCGCTTGACTCTGTCATTATGGGGGTGAGGTCTAGGAGATTGTGTTAGCTAATGCGAATCAAATACGTAAAAATGGTTATTTTTTACACTAATTCTTAAATGAACTTGTCTATACTAAATTTGTTGTGGGTGTTTTAGAAAATCAAAAACTTGATTATAATAATAATTTTTTGACGTGTTTATTAGAATATTATGAAAAAAATATCAAAAAGGACATGTTGTGCTTGAATAATGTGATTTTAAGTCACAATTATCTTTTAAAAACGTAGGGTTATTTTGATTTAACAAATGGTTATTATATCTAAGGAATTTTGGTGTCTAATTTGTTATAGTCACTATGTGAACAATAAAAGTCAATATTTATGTAAATGAGTACTAGAGTAAATTGCTAGCTTTAGATCCACAATAATATTATTGTGGACCAGGACCATGCAAGAATAATATTTTTTTTTTTGATTATTATTGGATTTTGTTCAAATCGGATTAACTTTTTACGCTCTATTTATTCAACCCGAGTCAGGTTATGTTATCCCACTTTTTGTACTGACATCGTAACTACTTGTCGTATGATCATGTCTTGTCGCAAGGTATTTTTTTGTCTACAGGTCTCGACGTGTCGCCTGGAATGGTCGTGAGTAGAAGCAAGCGACCGACGATGGAGAGCAGACGACAGGAATTAGGTCAGGAGCATGGGCCAAAGTCCAAACCACAACTCCGGCTAGAGGGTTGACCGGGTCAAAGCAGTAACAAGCGTCAAAGTAAACCACAAGGCACAAGCGGGAGATGTAGAGGAGTTAACTTCTCAACCGACTCCTATTTCCTCGGGATACTCCCAACAAACAGAGCCGTTGCCCTAATTCTATAAAACGCCCCAGCCGGCGCTGCATCAAACACAAGTTCTCTCACACATTCTAGCACTTCTATGAAGGAAATAATGCCTGTGAGGGGGTCGAAAAAGCACGAGGCTAATGCGTGACCTCGTCCCTCGTGGGTGTGACGCTTCTTTTTGTCAAATCAAGTGTAATTGGATTTCCTGTGAGTTTACACCCAATTGACTAGTAATATAGGAGTCGCCATTCAGTTTTTAACGACAATGAGAAAAACTGACAAAACCCGGTTATCGTGACATAAAGGGAGTGCAATTATGTTTGACCACGACGGCCGTAGGTTCCCTTGTGATCCCTGGTGGTGGGGATCGCTCAACATACACCCGCAGGGTAGAGATTGAGGGTTCGGGGGACTGTAACTACCTAGAGGAGTACTCGCTCTTCGATAACTCCAGAGGCAGGATATCCTTACTAGCTCAGCATAAATAATTGAAGGGACATGCGTTAACTATTAAACTAATCTGAGTTGATTTTAATAATATGCAACATATAGTACTAGATCGAACGCGATTATCTGATTTAGATTGTTTTAAGGGACCTAGCATGATAATCCAATTTCCCAAAAATATCATATTTGTTAAGCGTGATCGAATAATGAGATTTTAGTTAGTTTAACAGTTCATTAAAGGGCGAGGAAAGCAATTAAACCATGGAAAAGGGACACATTACGACGCACCCTTGAGAGGTGCGTCACGGTTCTCAGAAAACTAACCACTTTGACTTTGCTATTTCTCCTTTTATTTAACGAATCTCAAATTATGGGACGGGATACGTTCTGTTCGATTTATGGATCGATTGCGACAGAACGCGTGATCAGTTTTGCAGCGTGAGGCTTAAGCTTAGGGGTTTAGAGTCAATACTTAGAATAATAATTGTGTGTTGTGTCTTTTTCACGTCGAACTTAAGGGTCTATTTATAGGAAAGAGTGGCATAGAAAGATAGTTTTTCAGGAATTTGAATACGAAACGGATTAGGAAAAGAATCCGTCCCAGGTATTTTCGGCGCCCGGCTCTGGGCGTCAAAGATTTCGGCGCCCAGGGCTGGGCGTTGAAAATAGGGTCTGGCAGAATTCTTTGTCAGATTGGACTCTAGAGTACGGAGTTCATTAAGAGACTTAATCCGAGTTATTTGGTGCGTATCAATTTACGACGGAATGCGTCTGGGCCCTTTACGAACTCTAGGTTCGTTATGAGTTTAATTAATACGTTAACTCTTTTATCGAACTGCGATAGGAATAGAATTCCTTTTACAATTTCTATTTCTTTTAGGATTTACGTTGGAGTGCAACACCTAATTCTGACAGGTTTCTATCTTTTTATTCTTACTACTTTTAGCAACTACCCTTTACGGCAGTTACTATTTTTAGCAGGTTTCCATAAATAGCAGGCTTTGGGTGAAATGAAAAGGGTGATTGAGATTCGTTATTTTATAGGAGATGCGTTGTCAAGTGGAGATTTACGTTTTCATCATCGAACCTTCCCTTTCGGGAATGGGGACAAAAGTAGGTGTCTACAGTTAGCCCCCACTTTGACTGAGTTTTGGAGTAAGACGATGGTCAAAGTATTAGACAGAGTGCGTCGCACAAGCCATGGTGACCTGTTTTGGCGAGGGTCTCACGAGCCCCCGAGTGATAACATTTGACTTAAGGGTCATCACTTGAAGTGTCGACATATCCCTCACGTGTCATTAGGATTTGTCAACGGATAGTATAGAAACTCCCTCACTTTGTCATTGGAAGTATCTAAAGAGGCGTAGAAACTCCCTCACTTTGTCATTGGGAGTAGCTACAGATGTTTTCGAAATCAAAGCTATAAACTTTAATTGGGCCTGGACAAGCCCAACCACGAGGTAAAAATGTTTTTAAAGATTCTCATTTTCAGGGTTAGCTAAACGAGAAAAACCCCCTTGTTTTTATGGGACGTAAAACGAAGGAAAATCCAGCGCATCGTTCTTTTTTGGAAAAACGGAAAACTAATCCTTTAATTTTTGGAAAAAGGGAAAATCGATCCTTTAATTTTTGGAAAAAGGGAAAACCGATCTTTTAATTTTTGGAAAAAGGGAAAACCGATCCTTTAATTTTTGGAAAAACGGAAAACCGATCCTTTAATTTTTGGAAAAAGGGAAAACCGATCCTTTAATTTTTGGAAAAAGGGAAAACCGATCCTTTAATTTTCGGAAAAAGGGAAAACCAGAAAAAGTTATCGCTGCAGCGACTAAGGACCTGCGCGGTTAGTGGCGCAGACCCCGCCGGCTAAAGATGGCGAGCCTGTCCGCTAAGGGTGGACACCCCGTCCAATAGAAGTGGACGAATCTGTTTTGAAGTTTGTTTGCTTTTTTTTTTTGAAAATTAGGACCTACGCGGCTTGTGACGTAGACCCCGCCGGCTAAAGATGGCGAACCTGTCCGCTAAGGGTGGACACCCCGTCCGATAGAAGTGGACGAATCTATTTTGAAATTTGTTTGCGCTTTTTGAAAATAAGGACCTACGTGGTTTGTGACGTAGACCCCGCCGGCTGAAGATGCGAGCCTATTTTGAATTTGAAGACTTGATTTTTTCGAAAACTGAGGACCTGCGCGGCTAGTGACGCAGACCCCGCCCGCTGAAGGTGGGCGAGCCCTGTCCGCTAAGGGTGGACACCCCGCTCGCTGGAGGTGAGCGAACCTGAATTCGTCTTTTTGATTTGGGATTCGCGTGCCGCGGTCTTGCCTGATTGAGGTGGACAAGTCCCTATTTCATTTTTTTTTCTTGTGATTTCTCTTGAGAATTTCTTTTCATTCATTCTTGTAGGAGCGAATTCTTTCGAGGGATGCTCGGATTTAGTTGCAACCTGAATGTGGGTTGACAACGTGCTTAGACGGACCATTGTCTTGTGGTCATCTTCTTTCATGGTTTTGAGCTAGTCTTTATGGCTCAATTTTGCCATTACCTGGGTCCTTGATTAGGGGACTATGTATAAGTATCAACGACGACCTTTGTCTTGAGGTCGTAATCCGGTTTTATCTTTTTATCCAAACACGGGACTTCGTACAGTGTAGTCTAGGAATACCGTTTTAACTTTGCACACTTTCTTTTGAAATATATATTTTCTTTCGAGCCCCCAAGCACTCGTGCTTGACGGTTATTTTTTGTCAAAGAGGTTCCTACGCATTTTGTAATGTCTTTGATCGTGTTTGGGATCGTGCTCGTAAGTGCGAGCGATCTTTGTAGTGGTGTGCTACTTTTGACAAAGTCGTGAGGTGCGACTTTCGGCAATTTTCAAGTCGAATGAGTATGGCAGGGCCCACTAGAAGTTAGGGCCTTTTTTGAGCCTGGGTACATTTTCGGCGCCCAGGCCTGGGCGTTGAAATAATTCACGCCCAGGTGGGGCGTTGAAAGTGTTGTTTGGGCTGGTCTTTAGATGACACAGTTGGCCTTTTGTTCATTCGTTTATTTCACTTGGAAGTTCTATGTATTCTCTTTTCGTTTGTTTTTTCTTTGTTTTTAGAACGTGATGATTTTCTTGAGAAGCCGTAGCCGATTGGTGGACTACGGTGCTTGTCGCTTTGGGGCGATTATTTTAAGGAACTGTTGCTCTTAAGGCGTACAGTTATTGTGATAGTTGGGCGAGTCTATATGGCCCGAGGAACATACCTTGAGGCGTGAGACTTTGACCGCTCTTGTTGTTGTATATTTTTCCTTTTGAACGCGTTCGTGAATGTTCGATACTTAGAATGATGATATGTATGTGCGAACGGGCGTTCATGGAATGGCCGTTGTGTGCGGTCCATTAATCAGTTTGCTTGAATCATTTTTATTTTTTTTGAGCGATGACTGATTTTGAATAGTTTGCTTTAGAAGCTTGATAGGGTTCAGGCCCATTCATGAAGTGGGCTCAAACATCGTGCCCTTTCGATTGTTCAAATATTTGCTTCGAGATTTTTTTATTTGCTATAGTTGTTTCGTAGCTTGGAGCCCCCAAGTATGCATGTTGGGATGCTTCCTTTTGGCATACGATTTTTGTAGGTTCTTTCGAGAAAGATGCCTTGGGGTTCCGCTCGTGTAGGTGCGAGCTATCCCTTTCGTGGTAGGTAATATTTGGCTACCTTTAATCCTTAATGTAGAAGTCGTGTGGCCTGTACTTTGAATTTGGGCGGTAAGTAGTCTTTGCCTCTTTTACACATGCTCTTTGGTCGTGTCCGCATTAGTGCAATATGCCATACTCTCCTTTTTTAGACTTGTACCGTGGGATGGTTGACCTTATGGTGCGACGTAGGCTTGTGTGGCCTAACAGTGTGTCTTAGAACATTCCTGCAGGTGTTGGGATATCATTATCATTTTTTGCATTGGAGTACTTCATCATACCTCGTTCAGGTGTTCGAACAAGTGTAGCACCTTTTGTGTGGGTTTGCACGGCTTATTACTTCGTTCGATGCGAGGATTCATAGGTGTTTCTTTCTTATTTTTATATCTGGGCAAAACTTGGCTAGCAGAAAGATTCAGCGCCCAGGCTGGGGCGTGAAAAATATCGGCGCCCAGCTCTGGGCGTTGAAAATGATTTCTGGGTATATTTTGACATTTCTTATCCTTGATTTTTTCCTTTCGCTTTTGCTTTGGAACGATGTAGACTGTGTAACGGGCGCTTTATAGGGCGAGCGTTATGTGCAGTGGTTTGATCGGAGTTTTAGTGACTCGCGATTTTCAGTTACCCTTGATAGTGGGGTGACTTTATATATTCTAAGTAGTGCTTTAGAATTTGGGAGGGGTTGTAGCCATTCTAAGGTTCGTTTTACACGATTAAAGCTTAGGATTGTGCCCCTATGATGTATGTATAGCATTAGCGTCGAGAATTTGCGATAAAATCGTCATTTTGAGTATTTTTAGAGTGTTTTTCTCAAGCCCCCAATTGTAGCTACGGGATTGGCTTGGTGCTATAATGCTTTGCATACGTTTTTATGCATTCATGGTGACATGGATCATGAATAGTTTGAACCAGACTCGTTTAGTGCGAGGTACGTTCGAGTAGTGATTTTGCTGCTTCTCTTGTAAATGTCGTATTGTGCGACATTGGCATGGTCAAGGTAGTCACATGTTGAAGTGTGCCTTGACCAAAAGCTAGGTGCCTTTCTTTACCCATAATCATATTAAGAAATCTTTTGACTCACTTGCAACATTGAGATAAACGCATACTTAGCTTAAACCAACGATACTTTATTATGTTCGAGGAAGTCTATGAAAATCATTTAAAATTATTTAAAATCCGAATCCTATTGTGTACAATCCGAGGTGTCCTAAGTAAGTTGACTTGTAGAAGGGTTCGCACAGGATTACTTGAGTGAATTAAAATACTGTTACGATTTTTGGAATGCTGTCTAAGGATTTGCTGGAGGCCAGGGTGCAGGCGTCAAGATACACTTGTGCCCGTTTGGCATATGCTTTAGGCTTTTAGGGCCATCTTTTCCAGAATTGCGGGAATATAAACCATTTTCAAATCGACTTAGATTTACTTGGTGTATGTCTGCACAAAAGGTCAACGTATACCTAGTTCTTTCCCTAGCTCTTTCATTTCAATTTTTAGCCCCCAGTTGCTATTATGTCTTCCCATTAACGATGTTTTTAGATTTCGATTTTAGATGCCCGTGTCATATGTCTGAGTAGGGTGAGCCTTGGTTAAGTTCCAAGTCCTATTGACAATGTCTGTTTTTTTTTTCAAAGGGGATTCGCAAGCATTTGAATTACCATGAACGGGTGCCCTGAGTTCGAAGGAACGATGGGGCAATGCCGTAGAACAATTCTCTTTATTGCAAGCTTACTGCCTTTACTACTTGTTGGCGATCATGACTGTGTCTAGTGGTGAAAGAAGGTCTTTAAGCGAACGACCATGTCTAGTGGTGAAAGAAAGTCTTTAAGTGAGTTAGTTCGCTTTAGGGAGGGTCAAGTCGAGTACTTTAGAGGTCATGGACGCTTGCGCTAGCCCCCACTTAATTGAGGCAAAGCGATCTTTTGAGTCTTGGCTAGGTGCCTAGGAGTGTGAGTGCTCTTTCTGGCAAGGGTACGTGCCCTTATTATTTTTCGATGTGTGCTCATTAATTTTGGCATCTTGATGACTTGGATTCTTCCTTTGATTTAAATTTTTCTTTCGACTTGGATTGCAAGTAATTAAATTTCAATAAGGGACTCTATTTCTTATTCTTGTTATTCTATAGGCTTTAATATTTTTGTAAATTGGCTGGACCGAATCATGGATTGCCTACGTATCCGCCTTAAATAGATTTAATTTGGAATCAGGTCTTGCGTAGTTCTTAGCCAGAAAATGGTTTCTTAGAATGCCGAATTCGATAAGTATGTTCTGAGATGGAAACATATTATTTGAAACGGTAGAATAAGTGAGGTTTATTATTATTTTAATCTGCTGCTTTGCCGTGAGCCAAAAATTTGTTTTGTATATTTTTTTTTAGTACATGTATTTTTTGGTGGTACGTATATCTGAATACGTGATGTACCCCTCCAAGTGTTCGTTATTTTTTCGTGCATGTGCGGATAAAATGACGAGCACTTCTGGACAAAATTTTAGCAAGCAGAGAGATTCAGCGCCCAGGCTGGGGCGTTAAAGATTTCGGCGCCCAGCTCTGGGCGCTGGAAATGATATCTGGGCAAATTTTTTGGTTTTGTGCCAAATATTTGTGAATCTTTTTTGTGCACTAAATGTTCTTTTTCTTTTTAAACGAATTTTCAAAGGGGCTTTGCAAAGTTTTATTTTTTATTTATTTATTATTTTTTTGTAATTTTCATTTGTTTTCCTTTTTTACTCGTGACTCAAGACGGTACGAGGATTATATCTGCTAGGACTCACAATTTGCAGCCTCAAGCTAGTGTCATGAGTTTACATCAACCAAGGCCGATGAGTAGCATGTGGACGGCTCAAGGGTATATCAACAGGATGTATCCAAACAAGTTATATGGTCATTATGCTAATGGTGGTGTAAGAGCAGGTTTGGGAAATAACGGGTATGACGCACGTGTCAATGGCCGTACGTGGTTTGTAGTTGACGACAAGCTCAGGACCAAGAGTCGAGGTAATGGTTTCTTGGGTTATGGCAATAAGAATATGGATGGGTTAAATGAGCTGAACAGGGGCCCCAGAGCGAAGGCGTCTAAGAGCATAAGGATTGGAAAGGGTAGACATCGTAGAATTTTATGATTTGGATTGGTTGACTCAATTCTTTTCCTTCGTTTGCTTGGGTAAATTCCGCACTTTGGGAGGTACGGGCTAACTCAATTCTTTCCCTTTGTTTACTTGGGTTAATTTCGCACTTTGGGAGGTACGGGCTAAGTACTTCATGGCTCGCTCTTTTCGCTCTCCCCTTTTCTCTTTCTATTTTCTCTTTTTGCTTGGGATTTCTCCCCAACATAACATTTTTTATTTGGGCTAAAAGGTAGATGGTTGTGGTTTTTGAGTCACGAGGCGAGACTGAGTGAGCCTCGTTTGGTAGGCCTATAGTGGACCTTTAACTTTAGTAGGCCTAGGGTGGACCTTTAGCTTTAATAGGCCTAGGGTGGACCTTTTAATTCTCTTACTTTGCAAGCGTATTTAGTCGTTTCTTAAAATGTGCAAATAGCGTAGATTCAAAATGTTATTTTTACCTATTGAAATTTAACGAAAGAATTACATCGAAAATAATTTTTTTGTTTTTTTTCAGGCTCCAGTTTCTGGCATTTAATTGGAAGTTGTGATTTAGACTCGAACTTTCATTAATTTTTCTGATTATAACCCGTGTATGAACACAGGGAGGTGGCCTAGACTCAAAATAATGACGTGGCGTAAGCCTATAATACTTGACCAAGCGACCCTCAGACTTAGGCTCATTGGACCATAACTTTCGTCGGTTGACACTTTAGATTTTAACCCTTGGGTGTTCGTTTGTCATGCGCCATTTTCCTTAATGTTGGCAAGGTAGTTAATTGGGGAGATCGAATTTCCATTTTTACAAGGCTAGAATCATTAGTGCGTCTTCTCTCTTAGTGTGTATTGCTTTACCCCAATGGTAGCCTTATGGTATGCCGATTTGGGTATTTTCATGGTTGGTCATGTTGCATTCATGGAAAATCTTTTAGTCCGTACTTAGTAGTATTTCAAGGAGCGAGTGACTCGAGAGGACTATGATAGTCGTGACCCAATGTGATTATAAGCCTTGGGGGCCATTAATTTTTTCTTTGCCAATGGTATTAACACCTTAGGTTCACTTTGGGGGTTGTACGACTATGGGGGAATGATTTCCAGAATGTGACCGTTTCCATTTTGCAAATACTATAATATATTATTTTTATTGGTGGGAGAGAGTATTGAGACCGTAGATTCTTAGCAAGGGATGACAATTACATATGGGTGCTTATTGATTTAAATGTTAGGAAGGGAGACTCAATATGGTTTAACCTTTTAACTTGTAGAACGACACCAAGCATTAGGACCGATTCTATGGATAAGACAACTAAGACTTTAGGATTCAGATTGTACTTTGGCATAGCCTAGTCTAGACTCGGATTTACTTTTTATACGAACATTATTTTTTTAAAAACTTCATTTGAACATTATTTTTGAATACTTTGCCCATGTGACATTCATAATTATTAGCATGTTCGGTTTTGATGCCGAGCATTGTCGTCGTAGGAGGCCTAACAACGACGCAAAGAGTTTATTAATTTTTTACGAGTCGCTTTTGAAATCGAGTGCTTTTCTTATGCCCTCGTAGCAATTTTTTTACGAACGTTTTTTTTGTGCTACGTATTTTCCTTTTGCGCGGGCACCGAGGCTGCTGCGCCTGACCAGAAGGCCAAGCAACAACTTCAGCGCCCAGTGTAGGGCGTGAGAAATTCTTGTGCCCAGCCAGGGGCGTTGAAAATGCGTCCCTGGCTGGTTCTCGTTTTCTGTTTGCGTCTACCTTTGTTTTCGCGACTTCGATTTTGCGTGCTTGCCTAATAACGTCCTTTACGTGTTGTGCAGCGTTTGTGGGATTCGTTACAGGCCATATATCCCGATCGTCGCTTATTTTTGTGGCGATCGTTCGGGTTTGCGGAACACGTGTTTCGGTATAACTCTTTGGCAAATTGGTTTATGAATGTTTGGGCAATTTTTAAGGTCGTTGGTTTTTCTAGGATAGTTTGTCACACACAATCATATATTTTGCTACACATAACTAACATTCCATCGTGAGGCAATAATAATATGTCATGTAGTTTATGATAGGCTTCTATGGGTAGTTATTTGCGCCTGGCTTGGTACCGCTTCTATCGTAGATCCAACACATGCCCCGGTCGAGGTAGTGTCTTCAGCAGACGAATTTCGCTCAAGAGGCCAACCCGCAAGTGCAAGCCAAGGGGGCATGCAGGCGAGAGGGACCTAATGGGCGAGCGATTGGGTTTGGGACGGGTGTACTACTAGCGAAAGTGCCGAGTGGACAACATTCGAAGCGTATGCACCCCCCGGTTGGCGATGGGTATCCTTAGTCCCAACTCCCAAGATGAAACACCAAGGGAGCCAAGATTCGTTATGCGGTTCTGTCTGTTCACATTAATATGCTGATTTTCAGGTCGTCCCAACTTGATTGGGAAATAAACGCGGGGTAGGATCGTTTCACCCTTCGGCTATTTTGATTACCTACAAGCACGAGTATTTCCTTCACTTTCCCCAGTGGAGTCGCCACTGTGAGGGGGTCGAAAAAGCACGAGGCTAATGCGTGACCTCGTCCCTCGTGGGTGTGACGCTTCTTTTTGTCAAATCAAGTGTAATTGGATTTCCTGTGAGTTTACACCCAATTGACTAGTAATATAGGAGTCGCCATTCAGTTTTTAACGACAATGAGAAAAACTGACAAAACCCGGTTATCGTGACATAAAGGGAGTGCAATTATGTTTGACCACGACGGCCGTAGGTTCCCTTGTGATCCCTGGTGGTGGGGATCGCTCAACGTACACCCGCAGGGTAGAGATTGAGGGTTTGGGGGACTGTAACTACCTAGAGGAGTACTCGCTCTTCGATAACTCCAGAGGCAGGATATCCTTACTAGCTCAGCATAAATAATTGACGGGACATGCGTTAACTATTAAACTAATCTGAGTTGATTTTAATAATATGCAACATATAGTACTAAATCGAACGCGATTATCTGATTTAGATTGTTTTAAGGGACCTAGCATGATAATCCAATTTCCCAAAAATATCATATTTGTTAAGCGTGATCGAATAATCAGATTTTAGTTAGTTTAACAGTTCATAAAAGGGCGAGGAAAGCAATTAAACCATGGAAAAGGGACACATTATGACGCACCCTTGAGAGGTGCGTCACGGTTCTCAGAAAACTAACCACTTTGACTTTGCTATTTCTCCTTTTATTTAATGAATCTCAAATTATGGGACGGGATACGTTCTGTTCGAGTTATTTGGTGCGTATCAATTTACGACGGAATGCGTCTGGGCCCTTTACGAACTCTAGGTTCGTTATGAGTTTAATTAATACGTTAACTCTTTTATCGAACTGCGATAGGAATAGAATTCCTTTTACAATTTCTATCTCTTTTAGGATTTAAGTTGGAGTGCAACACCTAATTCTGACAGGTTTTTATCTTTTTATTCTTACTACTTTTAGCAACTACCCTTTACGGCAGTTACTATTTTTAGCGGGTTTCCATAAATAGCAGGCTTCGGGTGAAATGAAAAGGGTGATTGAGATTCATTATTTTATAGGAGATGCGTTGTCAAGTGGAGATTTACGTTTTCATCATCGAACCTTCCCTTTCGGGAATGGGGACAAAAGTAGGTGTCTACAGTTAGCCCCCACTTTGACTGAGTTTTGGAGTAAGACGATGGTCAAAGTATTAGACAGAGTGCGTCGCACAAGCCATGGTGACCTGTTTTGGCGAGGGTCTCACGAGCGCCCGAGTGATAACATTTGACTTAAGGGTCATCACTTGAAGTGTCGACATATCCCTCACATGTCATTGGGATTTGTCAACGGATAGTATAGAAACTCCCTCACTTTGTCATTGGAAGTATCTAAAGAGGCGTAGAAACTCCCTCACTTTGTCATTGGGAGTAGCTACAAATGTTTTCGAAATCAAAGCTATAAAGTGTAATTGGGCCTGGCCAAGCCCAACCACGAGGTAAAAATGTTTTTAAAGATTCTCATTTTCAGGGTTAGCTAAACGAGAAAAACCCCCTTGTTTTTATGGGACGTAAAACGAAGGAAAATCCACCACATCGTTCTTTTTTGGAAAAACGGAAAACCAATCCTTTAATTTTTGGAAAAAGGGAAAACCGATCCTTTAATTTTTGGAAAAAGGGAAAACCGATCCTTTAATTTTTGGAAAAAGGGAAAACCGATCCTTTAATTTTTGGAAAAAGGGAAAACCGATCCTTTAATTTTTGGAAAAAGGGAAAACCGATCCTTTAATTTTTGGAAAAAGGGAAAACCGATCCTTTAATTTTCGGAAAAAGGGAAAACCAGAAAAAGTTATCGGTGCAACGACTAAGGACCTGCGCGGTTAGTGGCGCAGACCCCGCCGGCTAAAGATGGCGAGCCTGTCCGCTAAGGGTGGACACCCCGTCCAATAGAAGTGGACGAATCTGTTTTGAAGTTTGTTTGCTTTTTTTTTGAAAATAAGGAACTACGCGGCTTGTGACGTAGACCCCGCCGGCTAAAGATGGCGAACCTGTCCGCTAAGGGTGGACACCCCGTCCGATAGAAGTGGACGAATCTATTTTGAAATTTGTTTGCGCTTTTTGAAAATAAGGAGCTATGTGGTTTGTGACGTTGACCCCGCCGGCTGAAGATGGCGAGCCTATTTTGAATTTGAAGACTTTATTTTTCGAAAACTGAGGACCTGCGCGGCTAGTGACGCAGACCCCGCCCGCTGAAGGTGGGCGAGCCCTGTCCGCTAAGGGTGGATACCCCGCTCGCTGGAGGTGAGCGAACCTGAATTCGTCTTTTTGATTTGGGATTCGCGTGCCGCGGTCTTGCCTGATTGAGGTGGACAAGTCCCTATTTTATTTTTTTTCTTGTGATTTCTCTTGAGAATTTCTTTTCATTCATTCTTGTAGGAGCGAATTCTTTCGAGGGATGCTCGGATTTAGTTGCAACCTGAATGTGGGTTGACAACGTGCTTAGACGGACCATTGTCTTGTGGTCATCTTCTTTCATGGTTTTGAGCTAGTCTTTATGGCTCAATTTTGCCATTACCTGGGTCCTTGATTAGGGGACTATGTATAAGTATCAACGGCGACCTTTGTCTTGAGGTCGTAATCCGGTTTTATCTTTTTATCCAAACACGGGACTTCGTACAGTGTAGTCTGGGAATACCGTTTTAACTTTGCACACTTTCTTTTGAAATATATATTTTCTTTCGAGCCCCCAAGCACTCGTGCTTGACGGTCATTTTTTGTCAAAGAGGTTCATACGCATTTTGTAATGTCTTTGATCGTGTTTGGGATCGTGCTCGTAAGTGCGAGCGATCTTTGTAGTGGTGTGCTACTTTTGACAAAGTCGTGAGGTGCGACTTTCGGCAATTTTTAAGTCGAATATGGCAGGGCCCACTAGAAGTTAGGGCCTTTTTTGAGCCTGGGTACATTTTCGGCGCCCAGGCCTGGGCGTTTAAATAATTCACGCCCAGGCCTGGGCGTTTAAATAATTCACGCCCAGGTGGGGCGTTGAAAGTGTTGTTTGGGCTGATCTTTTGATGACACAGTTGGCCTTTTGTTCATTCGTTTATTTCACTTGGAAGTTCTATGTATTCTCTTTTCTTTTGTTTTTTCTTTGTTTTTAGAACGTGATGATTTTCTTGAGAAGCCGTAGCCGATTGGTGGACTACGGTGCTTGTCGCTTTGGGGCTATTATTTTAAGGAACTGTTGCTCTTAAGGCGTACAGTTATTGTGATAGTTGGGCGAGTCTATATGGCCCGAGAAACATACCTTGAGGCGTGAGACTTTGACCGCTCTTGTTGTTGTATATTTTTCCTTTTGAACGCGTTCGTGAATGTTCGATACTTAGAATGATGATATGTATGTGCGAACGAGCGTTCATGGAATGGCCGTTGTGTGCGGTCCATTAATCAGTTAGCTTGAATCATTTTTTTTTTTGAGCGATGACTGATTTTGAATAGTTTGCTTTAGAAGCTTGATAGGGTTCAGGCCCATTCATGAAGTGGGCTCAAACATCGTGCATAGATTAAATCCTAAACCTAAAAGATTAAATTAATTATTTAGAGTTCTAAAAGGATTCTAATTAATTAATTAGTATTCTAACAGGATTCGAAATCCTTTCCAAGGTTCTATAAATATATGCCTAGGGTCATAAATTTATACACGAGTTTTTCAACAAGTATTCATACAATAAAAGCTGTGATTTTGAGCAGAAAAATCAGTCACATTACTTGCCCATATTAGCCGAAAATAATAGTACCTTAAGGGCGATTCTAGTTGGTCAATCTTAAGGCGGATCCGGACGTGCTGTGGACTATCTACGGAGGGACGACACTTGGAGTCCTAAAGACTTGTTCTTGTTCGGTTTGGGCGCAGCTAGGGAGGGCACGCTACAAAGTGTATGCACCTAAATTATGCTAACTGGTTATGTGTAAATAATATGTTTCCTGGCATTAAGGTTTTTCCGCATGATTTATGTTTTTCATATGTATCATAACCTAACAGTGGTATCACGAGCCTCTTATTAGTCAATAGACTTTATTTATTAGAGATGTTTTATGGATCTGCTAGATTGTTCGTTTTATGTTTTTCCGCATGATTTATGTTTTTCATATATATCATAACCTAACAGTGGTATCACGAGCCTCTTATTAGTCAATAGACTTTATTTATTAGAGATATTAAGGTTGTTCGTTTTATTTTAAAGAGATGTTTTATGGATCTGCTAGATTAGTCAATAGACTTTATTTATTAGATCACGACAAACAAGTTTATAACATAAATACCAAAAAGGCCAAAAAGGATGATTCAGATCTCACCTATCTGTGGCATTGTCGATTAGGCCATATTAACTTGAAACGCATAGAAAGACTTCAAAAGGAAGGAATTCTAGAACCATTTCACTTAAAGGATTATGGTAAGTGCGAATCATGTTTACTTGGAAAAATGACAAAGCAACCTTTTTCTAAAGTTGGAGAAAGAGCAACTGAACTATTGGGTTTAATCCATACAGATGTATGTGGACCAATGAGTACAAATGCTAGAGGTGGTTTAATCCATACTTTTATTGATGACTTCAGTAGATATGGTTAGGTCTACCTAATGAAGCATAAGTTTGAATCCTTTGACAAACTCAAGGAATTTCAGAGTAAAGTAGAGAATCAATAAGGCAAGAAGATTAAGGCACTGCGGTCTGATAGAAGCGGTGAATATCTGAGCTATGAATTTGATGACCATCTGAAAGAATGTGGAATTCTATCAGAATTTACTCCTCCTGGAACACCACAATGGAACGGTGTGTCAGAACGGAGGAACAGAACCTTGCTAGACATGGTTAGATCAATGATGGGTCAGGCCGAACTTCCAATAGAATTTTGGGGACATGCACTAAATACAGCTGCACTCACTATAAATAGAGCCCCGTCTAAAGCTGTTGAAAAGACTCCATATGAGTTATGGTTTGGAAAGCCTCCAAATTTGTCTTTTCTTAAGATTTGGGGATGTGAAGTATACGTCAAACGATTAATTTCAGACAAACTTCATCCAAAATCTGACAAATGTATCCTTGTGGGCTATCCAAAGGAAACAAAGGGGTATTACTTCTACAATACATCTGAGAACAAGGTGTTTGTTGCTCGAGATGGTATCTTTTTGGAAAAGAATCACATTTCCAAAATGTCAAGTGGGAGAAAAGTAGACCTCGAAGAAATTCCAGTTGAACAACAAACTCTAGAGAATGCTCAAGATAACATTCAGGATGAAACTCAGAGATCTTTAGAAGTATCTGGTGAGAATCATGGACAATCTAGAAATGTAACCCCGCGTAGATCGCAAAGATATAGATCTCAACCGGAAAGGTACTTAGGTATTTTGACGAACGAGAGCTATGATGTTTTATTACTTGAAAGTGATGAACCTGCGACATACAAACAAGCTATGACGAGCCCTAGCTCCAAGCAATGGCATGAAGCCATGCAATCTGAATAGGACTCCATGTCGGAAAACAAAGTATGGGATTTGGTCAATTTTCCAGATGGCTACCAAGCCATAGGAAGAAAATGGGTTTTCAAACTGAAAAAGGACAAGGATGGGAAACTTGAAGTTTTCAAAGCTAGATTGGTTGCAAAAGGTTACAGGCAAGTCCACGGTGTGGATTACGATGAAACCTTTTCACCAGTTGCAATGCTAAAGTCTATTCGGATAATGTTAGCAATCGCTGCATATTACGGTTACGAAATATGGCAGATGGATGTCAAAACCGCTTTCTTAAACGGAACTGTGTTTATGACACAGCCTGAGGGTTTTGAGGATCCAAAGAATGCTAAAAAGGTATGCAAGCTTAAGAAATCAATCTACGGATTGAAGCAGGCATCAAGGAGCTGGAATATACGTTTTGATGAAGCAGTCAGTGACTTTGGTTTCATCAAGAACGCAGACGAATCTTGTGTATAGAAGAAGGTCAGTGGGAGAAAAATTTCTTTTCTAGTGTTATATGTCGACGACATATTACTTATCGGAAATGACATTCCTATGTTGAACTCTGTCAAGATTTGGCTTGGGAAATGTTTTTCGATGAAGGATCAAGGAGAAGCACAGTACATACTGGGCGCAAAGATTTACAGAGATAGATCTAAAAGGATGATTAGACTTACTCAGAGAACTTATATCAATAAGGTGCTTGAAAGGTTCAAGATGGCAGACTCCAAGCAAGGCTACCTACCCATGTCTCGTGGAATGACTCTAAGCAAGACTCAGTGCCCAAAAACACTTGATGAGCGTAGACGAATGAATGGGATTCCATATGCATCATTGATTGGTTCAATAATGTATGCTATGATATGTACACGCCCGGATGTTGCGTATGCACTCAGTGCTACGAGCAGATACCAGTCAGACCCAGGAGAGACACATTGGACTACTGCCAAGAACATTCTGAAGTACCTGAAAAGGCACAAAGATGATTTCCTGGTCTATGGTGGAGATGATGAATTAATTGTTAAAGGCTATACGGATGCAAGTTTCCAAACCGACAAAGATGATTTCAGATCACAGTTTGGGTTTGTCTTCTGCCTCAACGGAGGTGCAGTAAGATGGAAAAGTGCTAAGCAAAGCACCATTGCGGATTCTACAACTGAAGCGGAGTACATTGCTGCACATGAAGCAGCAAAGGAAGCTATATGGCTAAGTAATTTCATAGGTGAACTTGGTGTAGTCCCCTCCATTAAAGGACCAATAGCCCTATATTGTGATAATAATGGAGCTATTGCACAGGCAAAGGAGCCTAGACACCACCAAAGAGTCAAGCATGTACTTCGTAGATTTCAACTTCTACGAGAGTTCGTTGAAAAAAAAGAAGTCGAGATAAGCAAGATTGGAACTGATGACAACATCTCAGATCCATTGACTAAACCTCTGCCGCAGGCGAAGCACAACTCGCACACTGCAGCTATGGGAATCAAGCATATTGGAGAATGGCTTTGATGTCCTTGTTTAATGTTTTAAAGTTTTAGAGTTTAATACTTTGTAAAACATTATTGGTTAATCATTCGCATAAATGAATAGAATTCATTTTTCCATTTAATTTGTGGTTTATTAAATGATGAGTCCCTTCAATTTGACGATATATTCAAGATAGACTATCAGGACCAGTCCTGTGACTAAGAAATGTCTATCAAGTGAACTTGAATCGTCAAAAGTTGAAAATGGTCCCTGGTCGGAGTTTTCTATAAAGATGGACGCATAGAAAACGTTAGACGACTAGAATGCAAGATGACTAGTAGTTCTGTTTCTTGAACTATGTGGACATGGCAATGTCGTAATCATTTGCATAGATACTTACTTTGGGAAGACTAGTATCGGAAAGACCTATGAAACTTTACTGTAAGAGATGAAAATATGTCATAAGTAAATTTCATTAAAATTATTCGACACTAATCCTCAATACCTGACTGATTTGAGATTACTTGTTTGAGAACTGCTTGCTTTGACGTTGTCAACCGTCGCACCGTAAAAGGAGGCTATAAAGGCAACGCTCAAGTAATCACCTATCAAACGAAGTCTAATCTCAAGATCGCAAGATTGGGATTGTCCTCCCATAAATCGGGATGAGATGCTTAAAAGTTGTACAAGGCCACTCGGAGAGCTAGAAACTGTAAAATGCATGGCCGTGCTCAGATGAATCATAGGCTATGATTATCTGTTTATTTGATCAGTTGAACTCTGAAACCGAGAAACCTCTCTGGACATAATAAGGATGACAACTCTTACCTTATGTTCAAGAGCAAGCATCGAGCGACAAAGGAATTAGGAAATGCACACTTGTCCCTAAGGACAAGTGGGAGACTGAAGGAAATAATGCCCTTGGTCCAAGTATGCATTTAATGATAAGTCTAATAAATGCGGTTCAGTATTAATTAACAAGTTAATAATTCAGTGAGATCAAGTGATCTGAATGCCTAGCTAGAGGCCGCTTCAGTTCAAGTGGAATTAATGATATTAATCCACAGCTTACTCTTGACTGAACCCGTAGGGTCACACAAATAGTACGTAAACGGATCAAGTATTTAATGGCATTAAATACTCCATCTATGAATATTCGGAATCGACGGATATTGGATTCAGTGGGAGCTGAGATCGTCAAATGCAAGTAAATGAATACTCCGGAAACAATGATATTGCCGGAAACGGAAATATGGATCGTATCGAAAATATAAATATTATCCAAGTCGTAGATGTTGCTGGAAACGGAAACATGGTACGTATCGGAAAATATTGTCGAAAATGGAAATATTACCGGAATCGGAAATATTGTCGGAAACGGAAATATTGTCAGAATCGGAAATATTATCGGAATCGGAAAATAATTCCGGAAACGGAAATATTAAATATTTGTTCGAAACAGAAATTAATTCCGGAATTGGAAATGTTAAATATTGTTCGTGTCGGAAATGAATTCCGGAATCGGGAATTTAATCGGAAAGCATATCGTACGAATTAGTATCAGACGAGGCTTGCTAGACGAATGCCCAGCACGAAGCCAAGCCGTCGCCCAGCAAGCCACACGCATCCAACAACACGCCAAGGCCTCGACCAGGCCCAGCGCAAGGTCAGGCCCAGCCAAGGCTGGCGCGCGCGCTCAGCGATGGGCTGCGAGCAGTGGGCCTCAGCGATGTGCGCTCAGCGTGGGCCGCGAGGCTTGCGCATGGGCGTGCGCTGCTCGTGTGGTACGTGTGTGCGTGCTATACGAATCCTAACGCTATCGGAATTCGTGCATAGATTAAATCCTAATCCTAAAAGATTAAATTAATTATTTAGAGTTCTAAAAGGATTCTAGTTAATTAATTAGTATTCTAACAGGATTCGAAATCCTTTCCAAGGTTCTATAAATATATGCCTAGGGTCATAAATTTATACACGAGTTTTTCAACAAGTATTCATACAATAAAAGCTGTGATTTTGAGCAGAAAAATCAGTCACATTACTTGCCCATATTAGCCGAAAATAATAGTACCTTAAGGGCGATTCTAGTTGGTAAATCTTAAGGCGGATTCGGACGTGTTGTGGACTATCTATGGAGGGACGACACTTGGAGTCCTAAAGACTTGTTCTTGTTCGGTTCGGGCGCAGCTAGGGAGGGCACGCTACAAAGTGTATGCACCTAAATTATGCTAACTGATTATGTGTAAATAATATGTTTCCTGTCATTAAGGTTTTTCCGCATGATTTATGTTTTTCATATGTATCATAACCTAACATTCTACTCTTTCTAGCATTCTAGAAATCACCGATCATCATTGTATTTCTTTTATCACAAACACTTATTTATTTTTACTAGATTATTCTTAGGGATTATAGTGGATTTGTGGCCTCATTGCCACCCGCGGTTTTTTTCGCTATTCCTGGGTTTTCCGTGTCACCATTTCTTGTGTCATGTCATCTTTCTTTTCTTGCCTTCCTTATTCCTTTGCTAAGTTAGAGTCGAATCAATCCAAGTGTCGCCCCTTAGACGAAATTTAGCGTAAATAATTTGGCGCCGTCTGTGGGGACATTATCTAGGTTTTCCTCAAAAATTTCTCTCAAAAATTTCTTCTGGAGATATGACACTCGAGGAGATCCGGACCGCCTATGTCCAGGCCCAAGGAGAGCTGGCTCGCCAAAAGGCAGAAAATGAGCGGCTTACATCAGAAAACGTTTCCTCAAAAGCCTCTGTCGAGAACCTCCAAGAAGGAACTGCTGCGAAGAGCTCAAATAACCAGTCTCGCTTCGAGTCTCCCAGAAAAACTCACCAGATATTCCATGAATTCATCTACGGCGAAGAAGAAGATGTCGCCTCCGAAGAAGAGCCGCTCTCTCCCAAACACCATGATAATGACGACGGAGGCCTCGACCCCTTCGCCCATCGCCTGAAGTTCTTGGAGAAGTAGAGTTCGCTGATGTTGAATCTGATGTCCAAGTTGTCAGGGGCATCAACACCGGTGGAGACTGAACCGACCAACGGGTATGCTGCATCACCATTATTCAAGGAGATCGCTATGGTAACGGTCACTCACAAGCTGAGGTTTCCTGTCTGGACCACCCTTTATGACGGGAGACGACTCCTTATCACCATGTCAACGTTTACAAGCAGCGGATATGGAAGATTCCGTGGGACCTAGTTGATGCAGTTATGTGCAAATCGTTCGGAGCTACCCTCACTGGGCCAGCGTTGGAATGGCTTATCAACAACACACCTGGCTCCGTCGCCTGTGTAATCCCCCGTAAATTTATAAATTTTATTAATATATTTTAACGTATAGTTATTTATATTTTAAATAGAATTTACGAATTTTAGTAATAAATATATAATTAACGTTTGTTTGGGCTCCCAATTGAATACCAATTGGGCCATTAAGTCCAAAGCCCAAGGGCTCACAACAACAACATCAAACCCACTACAGTCCAAAAGGCTATTCAGCCGCCAACCAAGGCCCAAGGCCCATTCGCAATAAATAACCTAAGGGGATTTATTGTACAAACACTATAAATAAGCCGCCAGGGCTCACTTACCAAGGGACGTCCATTTCACGCCTTAAGACTACTCTTCTAGAGAACTTCTCTCTAGAATCTGAGCATTGTTCTTACTTAGGCATCGGAGGGGCTTTCCTCGGAAACACCCCCGAGGCTAGTAACTTGTTTATTGTGCAGGTTAACTTGGACACGACACATTCGAACTAGCAAGATCTTCAACACACACAAAAGGGCCTTCATTTGAAGCTCATTGTTTCATCCACTTCAACACCGGAACAATTTGGCGCCATCTGTGGGGAGGAACACTTGAAAGCTTCGAAAAACACTTCACTTTCCACGTAAAAAATGGAAATTCCCAACAATGACAACCAGGTGGGAGATGTCCTTGTCCAAACGGATTCGGAATCCGACGGAGGGGAACAACTGCACTCAGTGGCGAGATCGCAGCCAACAAGGGCCACCGCCACAACCAGTAGACCGCTCCCCTCTCGAGAAGAGCTCGCTGCGGCCATGACCATCATGCAGAACTTCCTCTTCAACGAGAAAGAACAAGCCCAGGCAGCAGCACGGCGAGAAGCGAGGAGAGCTAGGCGACAGGTATTGCTGAACATGCCCTCGACTGACGAGGACAATGCGAGGCCCGAGCAAGATCTCTCCACAATGTCAGGAACGCACCTAATGACAAGGTGGAGAGAGAGCACGTGGGACACGCAGCAGAGAGCTGCACAGCAGCTAGAGTGGTTCGCAACACCGTCTCCAACTCCGCAAGCTCTCCAGAGCGGGGCAAGCGATCGCGCTCGGATCCGAAGCTCGGTCCATAGCAGACTGCGACCTTCAGTTCATGATAGGCTGGGTAGCCCCTATGGGTCCAGTAGACAACCCGAAGGCAGTGGCCAGTCGAGTAGGAGAAGGAGAAGTGACCGAACTCCTAGCCCCCTACACGCCCCCGAGCAATCCCTTAGAGGGAACTCGAGGAGCGAAGGTATCAGGGCGAGGCTAGGAAAGAGGATCATGACTCCAGCATCGTCCCCATTCTCGGATGACATTGTCATGGAGACAATCCCCAAAGTGAGGCTGCCAGCACACTTAACATACAGCGGGATCACGGATCCGAGGGATCACGTCATCTCCTATGAAAAACAGATGTTTTTAAGTCCCTACTCCGAAGCCTGTTGGTGCAAATACTTCCGAACCGCGCTGACAGGAGTTGCGGGAGAATGGTTCAGATCGCTGCCGAAGGGGTCGATCAAAAGTTGGAAGAAGATGAAGAAGAGGTTCTGTGTGCAGTTCGTGAGCAACAATCGACCGGAACGAACCACTGCCGAGCTAACTTCTATACAGCAAAAAAGGGACGAAAGCCTGCGAGAATTCATGGCCAGATTCATGAAGGAATCCACCAACATTCCGAACCTGCAACCAGACGTGGCAATCTTCGCCTTGAAGCACGCGCTACGGGAGGGAAAATTCCGAGACAAACTGAGAATGAAAAACCCCTCCAGGATAGCAGACGTACTCCAAATGGCAGATGCGTTCATCAGAACAGAAGAGTTCAACAAGGCCGCGGCAAGGCTAAGAGGATCCTCGGATCCGAAAGATAACAAAGCAAATCAGAGTAAGCCCGAGGGCAATTCGAGAAAGGGGAAAGAGAAGGTGGGTGCGAGAGAGGCGAGCCCAAAGAAGGATGGGAAAAAGGGTGAATTTCAACCCAAATACACTAACTACACTCCACTCGCCATACCCCGAAGAGAAATTTTCAATCTTCACAAAGATGATGAAAAGTGGAAGCTACCAGACAAGCTCAGATCCAACCCCCTCCGTAGGAACAAGAATAAGTGGTGTGAGTTCCACGATGACTTCGGCCATACCACTGAGGAATGCAACTCGCTGAAGGACAACATCGAGGACCTCTTCCGCCGAGGCTACCTAAAGCAATACTTGCTCGACCGTAGAGCGGAGAGGGAAGAAAAATAGAAAGAAACGTCTGGAAAGCTACAAGAGCAAGCCCAGAGGAGAGTCCATGAGACCGAGGGGAAAAAGAAGAAACCGATTCTCGTGGTGTTCGGAGGACAAAGGTCTGGCCACGCCAGCAAGAAACACTTAAGAGCTCTCTCCCACCGAGTCAACTTCAGCAGTGTTGGGGAGAACCAGCCTACCCCCCCAAACATGACCTTCACGCTGATGACTGCCTCGGGACCCAGTACAAACATGACGACCCGTTGGTGATCGAAATGGATCTCAACAACCACAATGTCCACAGAGTACTAGTCGATGGAGGAAGCGCCGTCAATATCATCTTCAGGAACTGTTTCGAGCAGCTCATCCTCGAAGAGGGAGAAGAGTCACTGACCAAGGTCAGCTACCCATTGATCGGGTTCAACGGATCCGCAGCTATCCCCCGAGGAAAGATCACCCTACCCGTCACAATCGGCCAAGGCCTGGTGGCGAGAAACGTCCGAGAAGAATTCCTGGTGATGGACTGCGACTCAGTGTATAACGTCATCATGGGACGAACCATGATCCACAAAATACAAGCAGTCCCATCCACATACCATCAGATGATGATGTACGTCTCGGACGCAGGCTTCGCCGAGCGGATAAAAGGCGACCAAGAGGTGGCAAGATCAACCTGTCACATGGCCATCCGAAAGCCGAAGCTAGGAGACAGTCCTGAAGACGAAGATGAGAAGGGCCCTCCCCCAAGCGGAGAAAAAGAGGCAAAGAGGAAAAAGGCAGAGCCGAGCAGTCTGGTAAAGCCCGCAGAGGTTGATGCTGGACCGGAGACCCTTTCCCCCAAACCAGACCATGAAATGGAAGACATTCCCCTAGAGGATGATTCAGACATAAGTGTCCGAATAGGCAGAGGCCTAGGCTCGGGACTTCGAATAGAGTTGATCCAATTGCTGAGGGATCACAAAGACATCTTCGCGTGGTCGGCAGCTGACATGCCAGGGATAGATCCGAAGATGATCTGTCACAAGCTGGATGTCACTTCCGAATCCCGGCCAATCAAACAGAAGAAAAGAAACCACTCCTCGGAGAAAAACAAAGTTATCGCCGAGGAGGTAAAGAAACTGCAAGAGGCAGGCTTCATCGAGCCATGCATGTACCCCAAGTGGTTGGCCAATGTGGTCATGGTCAAGAAAGCGAATGGCTCATGGCGCATGTGCGTCGATTTCACAGATCTGAACCGAGCTTGCCCAAAATATTGCTATCCCCTCCCAAGGATAGATCAGCTAGTGGACTCAACCAGTGGCCATGCATTGCTGAGCTTCATGGACGCCTTTTCAGGGTACCACCAAGTGTTCATGCACCCCGACGATAGAGCGAAGACCGCCTTCATCACAAGCGCGGGAGTGTTCAACTACAGAATGATGCCCTTCAGATTGAAAAATGCCGAAGCCACCTACCAAAGACTAGTTGATCATGTCTTCGCCGATCAAAAGGGAAGGAACGTCGAGGTTTATGTGGACGATTCCATAGTAAAAAGCGTGAAAGAAGAAGATCACATCAAAGACTTGGCTGAGACCTTCGCCAACCTGAGGAAATACAACATGAAATTGAACCCGAAGAAGTGTGTCTTCGGGGTAAAGTCAGGGAAGTTCCTCGAATTCATGGTGAGTGAAAGGGGAATAGACACGAACCCGGACAAGGTCCAGGCCGCGCTAGATTTTCCCGAACCAAAGACAAAGAGAGACGTGCAAAGGCTAACAGGCAGGTTAGCCGCACTATCGAGATTCATATCGAAAGCTTCGGATAAAGGGGCACCCTTCTTCAAAGCTCTCAAACCTAAGACCCTACCAGGAGGAGAAGCAGAACCCATCAAAAAGAAAGGCGTCCCGAGGAAAGTGGACCCCGAGTTGACATGGGAACAAGAGCAAAAAGACGCATTCCAGCAACTCAGGGCTCAGTTAGCTCAACTACCGACGCTAGCCAGGCCAAAAGAGGGGGAAACTCTGTATTTGTACGTCGCAGTCAGCCTCGGAACCGTAAGCGCAGTGCTCCTCCGGGAGGAGGAAAAGAAACAACAGCCAATCTATTTTACCAGCCGAACCTTGACAGACGCCGAAACTCGATATCAACTCATTGAGAAAGTAGCATACGTAGTGGTGGTAGCAGCTCAGAAATTGAGACCCTATTTCGATTCTCATCAAATAGTGGTGCTAACTGACCAACCACTGGAGAAAGTGCTAGACAAAATAGAGAGATCAGGAAGATTGGCTGCATGGGCTTTCGAGCTATCTGAGTTCGGGATCAAGTATCAGCCAAGGACGGCCATCAAAGCGCAAGCGCTCGCAGACTTCTTGGCCGCTTCAGTTCAAGTGGAATTAATGATATTAATCCAAAGCTTACTCTTGACTGAACCCGTAGGGTCACACAAATAGTACGTAAACGGATCAAGTATTTAATGGCATTAGATACTCCATCTATGGATATTCGGAATCGACGGATCTTGGTTTCAGTGGGAGCTAAGATCGTCACAGGCAAGAAATGAATACTCCGGAAACGATGATATTGCCGGAAACGGAAATATGGATCGTATCGGAAATATAAATATTATCCAAGTCGTAGATGTTGCCGGAAACGGAAACATGGTACGTATCGGAAAATATTATCGGAAATGGAAATATTGCCAGAATCGGAAATATTACCGGAAACGGAAATATTGTCAGAATCGGAAATATTATCGGAATCGGAAAATAATTCCGGAAACAGAAATATTAAATATTTGTTCGAAACAGAAATTAATTCCGGAATCGGAAATATTAAATATTGTTCGTATCGGAAATGAATTCCGAAATTGGGAATTTAATCGGAAGCGTATCGTACGAATTAGCATCGGACGAGGCCCGCTAGACAAAGGCCCAGCACGAAGCCAGGCCGTCGCCCAGCGAGCCAACGCACACCAGCGCACGCCAAGCCTCGACCAGGCCCAGCGCAAGGCCAGGCCCAGCCAAGGCCTTGGGCGCGCGCGCGCGGAGCGCAGCAATGGGCCGAGCGCTGTGCGCCTAGCGTGGGCCGCAAGGCTTGCGCGGGTGTACGGTGCTCGTGCAATGCTTGTGCGGGAATCCTGAAGCAATCAGAATTCGAAGTGTGATTAAATCCTAAAACTATTAGATAATGATTATTTAATTAGAGTCCTAGTAGGGTTATAATTAAATAAATTAGTATCCTAATAGGATTCCAAAACCCTTTCCATAACTCTATAAATAAGTGCCTAGGGTCACATGTTTTCAGAGATTATTCAAGTATTCAAAGTGAGTTTTTGAGAGAAAATTCAGACACATTTCTTGACCATAAGTGCCGAAAATCTTTAGTACCTTAAGGGCAATTCTAGTTGGTTAATCTTAAGGCGGATCCGGACGTGCTGTGGACTATCTACGGAGGGACGACACTTGGAGTCCTAAAGACTTGTTCTTGTTCGGTTCGGGCGCAGCTAGGGAAGGCACGCAACAAAGAGTATGCATCTAAACTATGCTATATGATTATGTGTAAATAATATGTATTCCTGGCTAAATGGTTTTTTCCGCATGATTTATGAATTGTCATATGTATCATAACCTAACAGTGGTATCACGAGCCTCTTATTATTTTCATAATCTAAATTGCATGAACATGGTTAAATATTACAAATTTGCAAGAATTAGAAGGGGTGATTAATTTTCGTAATTGTTAATTAATCGCAAATTGCGTTTATTTAATTATACGTACGCAGTTTTTCGGCAGTTTCTTCGTTACTCATCCAAGTCGAGTGATTTTTGTGTCAATTCCGCATGTAAAAGGCATTCTAAAATTCGAAGCCTAACTATGACTTTTCGAAGGTTTTAGTTTTTCGAATGCAAAATTTCGTAAATTTAAGATGTTAAATTAAATATTTGCGATTCTTGTTGATAAATCTTGAATTTTTGATTGACCTACTGTATATGTTTAACAAGTTTGAATGCCTAGCCTTGTTAATTATGCAATCTAATTTGTAATTATGATTAATTTGTTGAAAATTAGAATAATTTAGAATTAATTTGATTTTCATAATTAATTATAATTTAATTAGAAACCTATGATTAAAAACCACCATAAAAATTGTAAATTTATGATAAATTTTAAATTTTTATGACCTAGGCTTGAATCCATAATAATCGGAAATCAATTAAATAAAAAAATTTCGATTTTTCGCCCTAAAATTATGAAATTAATATTATTTATTAATTTGTCATTAATTTTAAATATAAATTTTAAATTTTTATGCGATTCGTTCATATAACTTGCACGCACAAAGCAATGGACGCTTCGTGTTACCCTTGAAGGGTGTTGTATAATGCGGGCATGCGACGACGAGCAAGGGAGCTCGTCGCCCGTGCGGCACGAATGCAATGAGCAGGGGCATGGTGCACGAGCACAAGGCAGCAGCCCTGCCTTGTGTCGTGGACCACGAGTTATGGATGAATGGGCATGGGCGAAGGCAAGGCATGGCAGTCGCGTGTGGGCAGCAAGCGAGCTGCGCCACAACGCGCACTGCCTCGCGCAAGCGCGCGCAGCCTCACGCGCAGCGAGCGCAAGCTCGCGTGCCATGAGCACTGCGCCCAGCGTTGATCGCGTGCAATTGCTCGCGCACAGCGAGCGATGGCTCGCGTGCATCAAGCGCTGGAGGGCGCGCAGCAAGCGCTGGCGAGCGCGCACAACGAGCGATGGCTTGCGTGCGTCGAGCGCTGGCGCGCGCGCAGCGAGCACCACTTGTGCGATGGCTTGCGATGGAAGATGCAGCAACTATGCGACGAGCGCATGGGCTGCGCGCACATGGCCAGCGATGGCTGTGTGCGTGAGGCCCATGGGCGTGCGATGCGTAGGGTGTTTGCGTTGCGATTAGATCGTTTTGAATGTTTAATTTGAAATTTTCAGTTTACGTAATTTTAATTAATTTTAAATTAATAATTTAAATTATTTTCTTGGATTTTAATTTTGAATATTGTAATTATAATAAATATTATTTATTCTAATTATTTTACTAAAATTAAAATCATGAATTAATTTAAATACGACTGAAATTAAATTAAACTTTTTGGATTCAATTATAAATTTATATGAGCTTTAAATTTTAATTAAATTTGTATGTTTCCGGTTAGACTAGAAATACATTTTTATGTTTAAAATTAGTAAAGCATATGAATTTATTGGTTTAAGTGGGAGCCCTTTTAGTCATGAACTCTTGATTAGGTCTACAAATCCTTAAGGTTAAAACAACTTGATTAGAATTAATAAGGACTGAATAATTGGTAGATTATTGGTGCCCTTGATTAATTGCTGCAAATGTTTACGTGATGCATAATGTGTTTTACTAACCAGCTATGTGGGCCATTCATGATAATGAATGGGTGAATGGTATATATTGTATATGTACTGTTTTGCAGGTTATGAAGTGACTAGTATGGCCCAAATAGGATAGAAAATATGGTATGCGCACCATTAATTTGAATGTAATTGGTCTAAAGTACCAAAGTTATTTTTCAATTCAAATATGGTCTGCGTACCATCAAATAGTTGTAATTAGTTATAGCTTATCCTATTTGAAGAAAATGGTGCCTCCCACGGAGATTTTCAAGACGGACTTTGAAGTCAAAGCTTCAAGATGAAGTCGGGCCATACTAGATCACATTTATCTTATGCATGCTTTAAGTTATTTATTGCTTTAAATATGTCTTAATTATGCATAAGATTGTGGCTTGATTATGTTGCATGATTAAGGATTTTAGTTCACTTAAAATCTAACCAACATAGTAAGAGCCTTAAGTTCCAAACTTAAAAATTGAGTTAAAAGGTGCCATGCCAAAATATACACTTGCTTGGATATCCTTTACATCAATCTAGTAATAGTTTTCGCTCAGCGAGGTGTTACTTATTGGTCCTAAAGGGGCAAGGTACACAAATTATTGTGAGTACATGTTAGTTTTGGTGAAACTCAACGATATAAGTAAGGAGTCCTTTTATGTCGTGGCAAAATCGATAGGTTTACCTAATAAGTTCTTAGACGTACCTATCAACCAAGAATAGTTTCTAGACTATTAGCAAAAGGCTTTTGCTTACCTAAGATGTTTTAGGATTAAGTCGACAAACTGTGCTTAGTTCTTCAATGATTTTAGGATCTTGGAATCATTTTATTCACACCTGCCGAAACACATAACTTGAATAAAATGCTTAATAAACATTGAATTATGCATGTATGCTAGGATTTAAGTTTATTAAGAGAAACTGTGAATGGTTATTTATTTGTTTATTCTTTTCAATTGTAGTTTTTAATATGGCAAACAACAATTCATTCAACATTCGATCAATTCTCGAAAAGGAGAAGTTGAACGGGAAAAACTTCCTTGACTGGCAAAGGAACTTGCAAATAGTTCTTATGCAGGAAGAAAAGGAGTATGTCCTAGATGAGGCGATGCCCGAAGCCGCAGGCGACGGGGTCACTCAGGCAGCCCTCAATCGTTGGATTGATGCCAACAAGGATGTGAAATGTCTAATGCTCGCCACCATGAGTGCGGATCTGCAGAAAACGTTCATCAACTCAGATGCTTTCACAATCATCAGTGAGTTGAAGAACATGTTCCAAGATCTGGCTCGAGTCGAAAGATTCGAGACTCATAGGCAAATTCTTGAGACCAAGCTTAAGAAAGGCGAGCCCGTAAGTCCACATGTTCTCAAAATGATTGGACTCATTGAGAATATGAGTCGGCTGGATCAGCAATTTTCTCAGGAAATGGCTATAGAAACCATCCTCCATTCTCTTCATAGCGGGTATGATCAGTTCAAACTGAACTACAGTATGAATAGTCTGGACAAAACGCTCACTGAGCTTCACGGTATGCTGAAGACCGCTGAAAAGACGCTCAAAAGTGATAAGCAGGATGTGCTTATGGTGCGTGGGGGCAAGTTCAAGAAATCTGGAAAGAAGAGGAATGCTAAGAAAGGTGGCGACAAGGCCAGCCCAACTAAGCAAACTGGCGCCAAATCTGTAAAGAGGAAGGTCAGTCAACCCACTTCTGAATCCGAATGCTTCTACTGCAAGAAGAAGGGGCATTGGAAGAGAGATTGCTTGAAGCTAAAGGAAGATCAGAAGAACGGAACAGTCGTTCCATCTTCAGGTATTTTCGTTATAGACTGTATACTTGCTAATTCAACTTCTTGGGTATTAGATACAGGTTGTGGCTCACACTTATGTTCCAATCCACAGGGACTAAGAAGAAGTAGAAAGTTAAGCAAGGGTGAAGTCGACCTACGAGTGGGAAATGGAGCACGGATTGCTGCATTAGCTGTAGGAACTTACTATTTGTCGTTGCCCTCCGGGCTAGTTTTGGAACTGGAAGAATGTTTCCATGTTCCAAGTCTTACTAAAAACATCATTTCAGTTTCTTACTTAGATGCTAAGGGATTTTCCTTTTTAATAAAAGACAATAGTTGTTCATTTTATTTTAAAGAGATGTTTTATGGATCTGCTAGATTAGTCAATGGACTTTATTTATTAGATCACGACAAACAAGTATATAACATAAATACCAAAAAGGCCAAAAAGGATGATTCAGATCTCACCTATCTGTGGCATTGTCGATTAGGCCATATAAACTTGAAACGCTTAGAAAGACTTCAAAAGGAAGGAATTCTAGAACCATTTGACTTAGAGGATTATGGTAAATGCGAATCATGTTTACTTGGCAAAATGACAAAGCAACCTTTCTCTAAAGTTGGAGAAAGAGCAAATGAACTATTGGGTTTAATCCATACAGATGTATGTGGACCAATGAGTACAAATGCTAGAGGTGGTTTCAGCTACTTTATAACTTTCACTGATGACTTCAGTAGGTATGGTTATGTCTACCTAATGAAGCATAAGTCTGAATCCTTTGATAAATTCAAGGAATTTCAGAGTGAAGTAGAGAATCAATTAGGCAAGAAGATTAAGGCACTGCGGTCTGATAGAGGCGGTGAATATCTGAGCTATGAATTTGATGACCATCTGAAAGAATGTGGAATTCTATCAGAATTGACTCCTCCAGGAACACCACAATGGAACGGTGTGTCGGAACGGAGGAACAGAACCTTGCTAGACATGGTCAGGTCAATGATGGGTCAGGCCGAACTTCCATTAGAATTTTGGGGACATGCACTAAATACAGCTGCACTCACTATAAATAGAGCTCCGTCTAAAGCTGTCGAAAAGACTCCATACGAATTATGGTTTGGAAAGCCTCCAAATGTGTCTTTTCTTAAGATTTGGGGATGTGAAGTATACGTCAAACGATTAATTTCAGACAAACTTCATCCAAAATCTGACAAATGTATCCTTGTGGGCTATCCAAAGGAAACAAAGGGGTATTACTTCTACAATACATCTGAGAACAAGGTATTTGTTGCTCGAGATGGTGTCTTTTTGGAGAAAGATCACATTTCCAAAATGACAAGTGGGAGAAAAGTAGACCTCGAAGAAATTCGAGTCGAACAACAAACTCTAGAGAATGCTCAAGATGACATTCAGGATGAAACTCAGAGATCTTTAGAAGAATCTGGTGAGAATCATGGTCAAACTAGAAATGTTACCCCGCGTAGATCGCAAAGATATAGATCTCAACCGGAAAGGTACTTAGGTATTTTGACGAACGAGAGCTATGACGTTCTATTACTTGAAAGTGATGAACCTGCGACTTACAAACAAGCTATGACGAGCCCTAGCTCCAAGCAATGGCATGAAGCCATGCAATCTGAATTAGACTCCATGTCTGAAAACCAAGTATGGGATTTGGTCGATTTTCCAGATGGCTACCAAGCCATTGGAAGCAAATGGGTTTTCAAACTGAAAAAGGACAAGGATGGGAAACTTGAAGTTTTCAAAGCTAGATTGGTTGCAAAAGGTTACAGGCAAGTCCACGGTGTGGATTACGATGAAACCTTTTCACCAGTTGCAATGCTAAAATCTATTCGGATAATGTTAGCAATCGCTGCATATTACGATTACGAAATATGGCAGATGGATGTCAAAACTGCTTTCTTAAACGGCGTTTTAACAGAAACTGTGTTTATGACACAGCCTGAAGGTTTTGAGGATCCAAAGAATGCTAAAAAGGTATGCAAGCTAAAGAAGTCAATCTACGGATTGAAGCAGGCATCCAGGAGCTGGAATATACGTTTTGATGAAGCAGTCAGTGACTTTGGTTTCATCAAGAACGCAGACGAATCTTGTGTATACAAGAAGGTCAGTGGGAGCAAAATTGCTTTCCTAGTATTATATGTCGACGACATATTACTTATCGGAAATGACATTCCTATGTTGAACTCTGTCAAGATTTGGCTTGGGAAATGTTTTTCGATGAAGGATCTAGGAGAAGCACAGTACATATTGGGCATCAAGATTTACAGAGATAGATCTGAAAGGATGATTGGACTTAGTCAAAGCACTTATATCAATAAGGTGCTTGATAGGTTCAAGATGGCGGACTCCAAGCGAGGCTACCTACCCATGTCTCATGGAATGACTCTAAGCAAGACTCAGTGCCCAAAAACACTTGATGAGCGTAGACGAATGAATGGGATTCCATATGCATCATTGATTGGTTCAATAATGTATGCTATGATATGTACACGCCCGGATGTTGCGTACGCACTCAGTGCTACGAGCAGATACCAGTCAGACCCAGGAGAGGCGCATTGGACTGCTGCCAAGAATATTCTGAAGTACCTGAAAAGGCACAAAGATGACTTCTTGGTCTATGGTGGAGATGATGAATTAATTGTTAAAGGCTATACGGACGCAAGTTTCCAAACCGACAAAGATTATTTCAGATCACAATCTGGGTTTGTCTTCTGCCTCAACGGAGGAGCAGTAAGCTGGAAAAGTGCTAAGCAAAGCACCATTGCGGATTCTACAACTGAAGCGGAGTACATTGCTGCACATGAAGCAGCAAAGGAAGCTATATGGCTAAGGAAGTTCATAGGTGAACTTGGTGTAGTCCCCTCCATTAAAGGACCAATAGCCCTGTATTGTGACAATAACGGAGCTATTGCACAGGCAAAGGAGCCTAGATACCACCAGAGAGTCAAGCATGTACTTCGTAGATTTCACCTTCTACGAGAATTCGTTGAAAGAAAAGAAGTCGAGATAAGCAAAATTGGAACTGATGACAACATATCAGATCCATTGACTAAACCTCTGCCGCAAGCGAAGCACAACTCGCACACTGCAGCTATGGGAATCAAGCATATTGGAGAATGGCTTTGATGTCTCTGTTTAATGTTTTAAAGTTTTAGAGTTTAAATCTTTGTAAAACATTATTGATTAATCATTCACAATAAATGAAAAGAATTCATTTTTCCATTTAATTTGTGGTTTATTAAATGATGAGTCCCTTCAATTTGACGATATATTCAAGATATACTGTCAGGGCCAGTCCTGTGACTAAGAAATGTCTATCAAGTGAACTTGAATGTCAAAGGTTGAAAAAGGTCCCTAGTCGGAGTTTTCTATAAAATTGGACGCATAGAAAACGTTAGACGATTAGAATGCAAGATGACTAGTAGTTCTGTTTCTTGAACTATGTGGACATGGCAATGTCATAATCATTTGCATAGATACTTACTTTGGGAAGACTAGTATCGGACAAGACCTATGAAACTTTACTGTAAGAGATGAAAATCTGTCATAAGTAAATTTCATTAAAATTATTAGACACTAAATCGTCAATACCTGAGTGATTTGAGATTACTTGTTTGAGAACTGGTTGCTTTGACGTTGACCAAACGTCGCACCGTAAAAGGAGGCTATAAAGGCAACGCTCAGGTAATCACCTATCAAACGAAGTCTAATCTCAAGATCGCAAGATTGGGATTGTCCTCCCATAAATCGGGATGAGATGCTTAAAAGTTGTACAAGGCCACTCGGAGAGCTAGAAACTGTGAAATGCATGGTCGTGCTCGGATGAATCATAGGCTATGATTATCTGTTTATTTGATCAGTTGAACTCTGAAACCGAGGAACACCTCTGGACATAATAAGGATGACAACTCTTACCTTATGTTCAAGAGCAAGCATCGAGCGACAAAGGAATTAGGAAATGCACACTTGTTCCTAAGGACAAGTGGGAGACTGAAGGAAATAATGCCCTTGGTCCAAGTATGCATTCTACGTTAAGTCTAATAAATGCGGTTCAGTATTAATTAACAAGTTAATAATTCAGTGAGATCAAGTGAGCTGAATGCCTAGCTAGAGGCCGCTTCAGTTCAAGTGGAATTAATGATATTAATCCACAGCTTACTCTTGACTGAACCCGTAGGGTCACACAAATAGTACGTAAACGGATCAAGTATTTAATGGCATTAGATACTCCATCTATGGATATTTGGAATCGACGGATCTTGGTTTCAGTGGGAGCTAAGATCGTCACAGGCAAGAAATGAATACTCCGGAAACGATGATATTGCCGGAAACGGAAATATGGATCGTATCGGAAATATAAATATTATCCAAGTCGTAGATGTTGCCGGAAACGGAAACATGGTACGTATCGGAAAATATTATCGGAAATGGAAATATTGCCAGAATCGGAAATATTACCGGAAACGGAAATATTGTCAGAATCGGAAATATTATCGGAATCGGAAAATAATTCCGGAAACGGAAATATTAAATATTTGTTCGAAACGGAAATTAATTACGGAATCGGAAATATTAAATATTGTTCGTATCGGAAATGAATTCCGGAATCGGGAATTTAATCGGAAGCGTATCGTACGAATTAGCATCGGACGAGGCCCGCTAGACGAAGGCCTAGCATGAAGCCAGGCCGTCGCCCAGCGAGCCAACGCACACCAGCGCACGCCAAGCCTCGACCAGGCCCAGCGCAAGGCCAGGCCCAGCCAAGGCCTTGGGCGCGCGCGCGCGGAGCGCAGCAATGGGCCGAGCGTTGTGCGCCTAGCGTGGGCCGCAAGGCTTGCGCGGGTGTACGGTGCTCGTGCAATGCTTGTGCGGGAATCCTGAAGCAATCAGAATTCGAAGTGTGATTAAATCCTAAAACTATTAGATAATGATTATTTAATTAGAGTCCTAGTAGGGTTATAATTAAATAAATTAGTATCCTAATAGGATTCCAAAACCCTTTCCATAACTCTATAAATAAGTGCCTAGGGTCACATATTTTCAGAGATTATTCAAGTATTCAAAGTGAGTTTTTGAGAGAAAATTCAGACACATTTCTTGACCATAAGTGCCGAAAATCTTTAGTACCTTAAGGGCAATTCTAGTTGGTTAATCTTAAGGCGGATCCGGACGTGCTGTGGACTATCTACGGAGGGACGACACTTGGAGTCCTAAAGACTTGTTCTTGTTCGGTTCGGGCGCAGCTAGGGAAGGCACGCAACAAAGAGTATGCATCTAAACTATGCTATATGATTATGTGTAAATAATATGTATTCCTGGCTAAATGGTTTTTTCCGCATGATTTATGAATTGTCATATGTATCATAACCTAACATGCTTATCTCTGGACGCCGAACATGTTTGTCTCAAGAATGATTCTCAGCTCGTAGCCAACCAGATCCGAAGGGAGTATGAAACCAAATGGCCAAGCATGACAGCTTACCTAGCAAAAATCAATTCCTTAACGTCAAAGTTAAGATCCTTCGAAGTCATACTCATCCCCCGAGGTCAGAACGCACAAGCAGATGCATTATCCAAACTTGCAAGTTCAACGCTCACCGACCTAAACAGGTCAGTCCATGTGGAAGTACACCAAGAAAGAAGCATTGACATGCCACCCCCCACAGTGTGCAATGTGCGTCCAGAACCGAGCTGGATGGACGCAGTCATTGGGTACAAAGAGAGGGGAGAACTTCTCGAAGACAAGCTGCAAGCAAGGAAGCTGAAAAGGTTCAACCAGTGGTTCATCATTGACGCCAACGGAGAGCTCATGAGGAAGTCATTCTCAGCCCCACTGCTGAAGTGTGTAGGCCCAACCGATGCCGATTCTATCCTAAGGGAAATCCACCTCGGCATATGCGGAAATCACATCGGAGGCAGGGCACTGGCACACAAGGCACTAAGGGCCGGATTCTGGTGGCCCACCATGGTCTCCGAAGCAAAGGCGCTGATAAGGAAATGCGAAAAATGCCAAAAGTTCGCACCTGCAATCCACCAGCCAGCCCAAACCCTGCAAGCAACGCTTTACCCCTTACCATTTGCACAATGGGGCTTGGATATCATCGGTCTATTCCCTTCGGCTGTGAATCATAAAAAGTGGCTGATTGTAGGGGTCGACTACTTCAGTAAGTGGATTGAGGCCGAAGCAGTCTCATCCATTACGGAGCAGCAGGTTCGCAAGTTCATTTGGAAAAATATCATCACAAGGTTCGGAATACCGAGGCTAATGGTCTTTGACCATGGGAAGCAATTCGACAACACACCACTGCAAAGATGGTGTGAACAGTTCGGTATCCGCCTCGCCTACTCAGCATTGCGCCATCCTCAGAGCAACGGCCAAGCCGAAGCCGCAAACAAGCTCATCCTCAATGCACTCAAGAAGAGAGTCAAAGACGAAAAGAGCAAATGGCTAGAGGAGCTCCCTGGAACACTCTGGTCCCTTCGGACCACTGAGAAGGAAGCCACGGGACAGACCCCCTTCCACTTGGTTTATGGTTCCGAAGCTGTCATCCCTGTAGACATCGGAACAGAAAGCCTAAGAGTCCAAGCATACGACAAGTATGATGGAATCCATGGGCAAAGCAACAATCAACTTCTGTCCGAATCCTTGGATCTACTAGATGAGGCTCCGGACGAAGCCAGAACTCTCAACGCAGCCTATCAGCAAAGAGGCAGCAAGCACTATAACCGAAGAGTCAATGCCAGACCTTTAAAGGTCGGTGACCTAGTGCTCAGAAACGCTGCTGCAGTTCAGAAAGGGAAGATCCACGGGAAACTCTCGGCGACATGGGAAGGACCATACATCATCCACTCCAAGTAAGTCATTTAATGAGAAGAGGAAAGCCACTGGCACCATGTGTTTCATTAAACATATCCCTATGTCTTTTATTCTATCACTATGTTTTTATACGAGTACATGCAACTTCGAATCTGATCAATCCGAAGCTAAAATCAACCCGAAGTAGCCATTTCCGGGGGTCAAAAGGCCCAAGAAATAGCTAATTCGAAACAACCCGCAAGGTACCGTCCAGAATCCTCGGATTCGCGGTACCCAGGGATATTCCGTTCGCAACAAAGTCTCTCGAACACAGTTATAAAGAGTTCGGCTCGGATCCACTGATCCCCGAAACTCATAACTAAGAGTCAGACTTGCGACTTCTTGCCCAGGTTTCCGAACCACAAGAAGTCGGAAGAGCGGAAGTAGACATTAAAAGAGCTCAAAAGCAGACTCGACAGATCCACATATCTGAAGAGCTCAGAAGCAGACTCTAGACGTGTCTACAAACGTTAAAAGAGCTCAAAAGCAGACTCTTAAACAGATCCACGGATCTGAAGAGCACAGAAGCAGACTGTAAACATGTCTACATGCGTTAAAGAGCTCAAAAGCAGACTCTTAAACAGATCCACGGATCCGAAGAGCTCGAAAGCAGACTCTAAATACGTAAACAGGTGTTAAAAAGCTCAGAGTAGCCCTTCAACAGATCCTCGAATCTAAAGTAATCAAAGACTAAAGTCCAAAGCTACCGAATGCACCCGCAGAGCCTAACCAAAACTCGAAACGAGCCTTAGAAAATCTACGGATTGGGAGAACTCGCAAACGAGGAAACAACTTAGCAAAACGGTGGATTCAAAAGCAAAAAACAGATACGTTGATAATATACGAAACAGCAAAGTCATTTTTCATTCAATATTTGGGGGGACAAGTACAATCATACCAACTAAAGCTCGGCACAGCCCTAGGAGTCCTCAAAAATTGAAAACAAAATGACCAAAAGAAAAAGATAAATTCGGCAGCCATCAACAGACAAAACATCGGCCTACCGAAGTACTAAAGGAAAGCAAAAAGATATTATTAAAGTACAACGCAGCACCGAGGCAAAAAGGGAGAAAATAAAGCGCAAGTTCGGAGGCCCTCAACTGGAACCGACCGACTCTGAGGAAGACGACTGCCCGAGTTCCTAAGGGACATCACCAACACGTCCCTGAGGAGCAGACCGCGAAGAGGCGCCGGCAGTGGTATCACCTTCCGAGGCGACCTTCCGAGCTTGCTGCGCCTTAGCAGCTTCTTCGCGCTCCTTGGCAGCATCGTCTCTGTCAGCCTGACATTCCACCAAGTTGTCCTCGGCCTCGAGCCACTAAGGCACATGCTCAGTCCACTTGAAGTCAGGCATATGCTTGGCGAACATCCGACGAGCACCAAGGATCCCCTCCCAGTATTGATCTCGACACTGGTCGGCGGTGTACAGCAAGGCCTTCTCCGCTTCGAGCTGGCGAACCTTAGCCTTAAGTTCATCAGCTTCGTGCTCAGGCACGGGGATCCGTTCAAGAGCAGCCGTGAACTTCTGAGCGCTCTCGGGAAGGTTCAGGATGACAGCATCCTTGCTCTGCAGCGCTGCATCAAAGCGAGCCTTCTCCTCAGCTTTCTCCGTCTTCAAGGCCTCGTGCTCCCGAGCATCAGCCTCCATCTTCGACTTCAGATCATGAATCCCCTTGCCGAGAAGCTCGAGTGTGCCCGCCTGTTCCCGAGTAAACTCGGCAACCAAGCCCTTTGTTTCTTCAAGCTCGGCAAGGAGAGTGTTCGCCTTGATCATAGCGCTCCTCAAATCTGGCCAGCTTCACTTCGTCAAAGTACTGACATTCCGCAGCGAAGGAAGACCAGAAGTGCGCCTACGAGGATGAAAAAAGAACAGTGAATACAAAAGAAGAATAAAAACAAAAATGCACAAGAAGGAAATAATTCTTACCTCGTTCAAATGGAACTGAGCCATTTGAGTAGGGTGGTTCGCCTCCTGCCTAGGGACACGCTAGTCAGGGATGTCCCGAAGCATGTTCTCCCTGGCGGCGCTAGGGCCAATCATGGACTCGGGGTGTGCCTCGGGGTCTTCACCCAGGACAGAAGCACGAGCAAACCGAGCCATGGTGTCCCTCACCTTCCGAGGAACCCTCCTGATCGGCACGTCGAAGGAAGGGTAGGCCAGACGCTCCAACACCGAAGTAGATGTGGAGCCCAAAGTCTCACGGAACTTCCTTTTCAGTCCGCGTTGTGGGCCGAGCTCCCCACCTTCGGGAACCGCGAAATCAGCGCCCTTGACTGCCGAAGGACCACCTTCCTCAGTACCCGGAGAGGTAAGGTCGACAACCACCTTCGGGGGATCTTGTAGATCATCCCCCTGTCCAGCGGCAGTAGCGTCCTCGGACCCAGCAGCCTCAGCAGAGCCGGATCCATCTCAAACCTCTCCACCATAGGAGTGACATCAGCGACAGTCCCCCCCACTGGAGTAAACTCAGGCTTCAGAGGCGAAGGCGTAGTAAACTCTTCGCCCATGGGCTGGTTCACAGGTTCATCCTGTACCAGAATTGCAACGCTTTTCAGCTTCTGGCCAGGGAGCGGAAGCTTACTCCTAAGGCTCGGCGGTGGACCCATCTCTTCCTTCTCCCGAGCAAGGTAGTGTTCGCCCGCCTCAGCTAGACTGGGATCCGCGGCAACAACCTGCCGAATTCTTTCCTCAGTCAGATAAGGGCGACGGCTCAAAAACTCGAGAACTTCAGGACTAGGGGTTACCTTCGACGAAGAAGCAACTTTCTTCTTCAACTTCGAAGGAGACCTCTCCTTTTTGTGCTTCTTAGGAGAAGTCTCTTTCTCCGAAGCTTTCCTCTTCTTTAGCTTCTTCGACTCCTACAAAAAGAAGGGGCGGATGAGAAACGACCAAAACACCGAAGAAGGCAAACAGAGTACGAATGTAAGATCGCTTACTTCGGGAGCGGCGAAAGAAGGAGGAGACAAAACAGAGGAAATGACAGGCGCAGCGGCTGTTACCTCTGGTCCTTACGAAAAACAGACACCGAAGACAGGGTCAAAATCGAGACCACAAGAGTTCACAGAGCCGAAGTCTAAACAAAATGAACGAACTAATCAGCGTTACCGGATCAGAGGTAGTTACCAATTCAGGAAGCACTGTCCGCCTTGGAACAGCCTCTCCGGGGTTCTGAGAATCCCAAGGGTCGGCTCGAACGTCTTCCAGATGTGCAAGAGCGTGATCAGAGAACTTGTGATCCTCGAGCTTCGGCTGCCAAGGATTCTGCGCTTTGAAATCGTAGGGAGGGCAACGAACGAGAATCCCTTCGCCGTTGAGCTGGTAGCCGAGCACCGCGGGGTCAACAGCTTTCTCGCCTTGATCTACACAAAAAAGAGATAGAAAAGATGAGATTCAAAGAAGTAAAGAAATGGGAGGCCAACACCCCAACTGAAGCACGATCTCAGCAAAGAAAATCTCACCCTTGTCATATATCCTACTGAGACCAGCAGCAGCGAGGATGACCTCCCGTGTGATATAGTGCAGGTTCGGAAGCCAATACATCGGCTCCCGAGCCGTCTTGGCTTTAAACCACTCCAGCTGCATGGCGTGATCGGAATTCTCTCGATCAACAGGGCCAACCCGCGACATCGAGGGATCCGGCTTCACGAACCACTTCGGCGGCGAGAAATACTGAGGATGCCTCGGATCAACGGGAACACGGACCAACAGCCATCGTTCTTTCCACCCATGGACCGAGGATACATACGGAAAAGCGGTCATATGAAGATCCTCGCCTTTTTGTTTGTTCTTATTGTTGATGGCCCACCAACCAGCCTCGGCATTCGCGTTCCTCACGAGCTCATGCATCTCTTTGAAAACCTCGACCGACGGCTCGTAGCCGAGGTAATCGCACATCCAGCGATACCCCACAATATGGCGCATGGACTTCGGGGTCAACTGACACAACGAGACGTTGTATTCCTCCAGCACACGGGCGATGAACGGATCCAAGGGGAACCGAAGCCCGTAGTCGAAGTGGTGGAGATACACAGGAACATACTCCGGAGGAGTACGAGTCACCCTCGCATTTTTCTGCTTCGGGAGCTCGCACCAATAGCCCAGGGCATGTTGAATGCCATATAAATCCTCGGCAAGCCGATGATACCTCCCTTTCTTGGCATCCACTAGCCACTTCCCATCAACTGCCACTCCATCCTGGCCAGCAATCTCGGACTTATCCTCGTAGAGGCTAGCAAGCCTCCCCAAAGGGTTAGCCTCCTCCCACCGTCTCGGAAAGAGCGAGCGAATAGGAAAACGACCCGTCACTGCCAGCCCCTTGGCTCGACTCAGCACGGGCCTCATTCCTCGAGTCCTCTCTAGCACCAACCCCGGGAGCAACCCTATCCTCCTCATCACTAGAGGAGGACACCACAATCAGATTTCTTCTTCCATCTTCCCCCGGCCATGGCGAAACAGAGAACGCCGAAGATACACAGAAAGGAGTAGAAAAAAAAGGGAGCAAAAACGGAAAACAAATTACCTTTCCGGAAGCGAAAAACGCCGATGAAACGAACGAAGTAAAGTCCTGAAGCAAATTCACGGTGAATATGCAAAGATCTGAAGAAAACACCCAAAGAAATCGCCGGAATTCTGAAGATATGGAAAACGTTTGAGTGAATAAAGTTTGAAATGAGGAAAAAGATGCGGTATTTATAGGCCACGTCCTAAAAACCGCCCAACTTCCGCTCTCCACACTTGTCACTCATCCACGAACTCGCATCGTCTTCTCCTCGAAAAAAGAGAGAACCTTTGGACTTCTCACAGCTGGAAACCCACCCATTTAATTCTAAATGGGCCGGGTCTGGGGGGCATGTTGTTTGGGCTCCTAATTGAATACCAATTGGGCCATTAAGTCCAAAGCCCAAGGGCTCACAACAACAACATCAAACCCACTACAGTCCAAAAGGCTATTCAGCCGCCAACCAAGGCCCAAGGCCCATTCGCAATAAATAACCTAAGGGGATTTATTGTACAAACACTATAAATAAGCCGCCAGGGCTCACTTACCAAGGGACGTCCATTTCACGCCTTAAGACTACTCTTCTAGAGAACTTCTCTCTAGAATTCGAGCATTGTTCTTACTTAGGCATCGGAGGGGCTTTCCTCGGAAACACCCCCGAGGCTAGTAACTTGTTTATTGTGCAGGTTAACTTGGACACAACACATTCGAACTAGCAAGATCTTCAACACACACAAAAGGGCCTTCATTTGAAGCCCATTGTTTCATCCACTTCAACACCGGAACAACGTTTATTTATTTTATTTAATTACATTTTAAGCATTTTAACTGTTTATGAAATCAAAAATAATTTTAGAATTTTTATGTTGAAAAGAATTGAATTACGAAAACACGTTCGATCGAATTTGGAAAACAATTCTAACTGTTTTGGATTCAAACAACCTAAATCCTACTCCTAGCCCAATTAGGTAAAGCCCAAACCAATGAAACCCAAAACAATACTCCCTCCCCTTTTCTAATTCACGTGAAACCAAAAGAAAATCCCTGTTATAACCAAACGCGTGCCACGAACGATTGAGAACAAACCCACAAATATAATATAGGATAAATAGCAAAGACAATAATAAAAGACACAAGTGTTTATAAGGAAATTTAGATTTCCTCCCCTCAAATATTATCGTATTATTAAGTTCCTACAAAAAAACACAATAACCCCTCAATTGATGATTTCTCTCACCAATGTATTTTCCCCTCTTATTTTCTAGCTAGGCCTAAACCCCCTTTTATAGGCTAAACTAGAAACCCACGTCTACTAGAATTATACTTGCTCCCCAAGTCTAAATAATTCTAGAGATTGTTACATACCGAAATATATCTACTTTCCTAATTACAATTATAATTAAACTAGGAACCAATATATTAAATCAAACAAGTCCGTTTCGTATTTTTGTCAACTTAACTAAGTTGTGTTTATTCCCTAACAAACCTTCCCTGAAACTCAACTTAGTCTCTTCGCGAACTAACGAACAACTTTCGGAGCTTGCCTTCCCTTGAGCCAAAATTTGTCCCTCATTACCTCCTTCAAGTATGAAGAGATTTTGTTTGTTACGTCGTCCCTTCAAGATCACACTCCTAGCCTTGGTGACCTCCAAACGACCTCCCTCAATATGAATAGCATAACCCAAGCCATCCAAACGACCCAAAGATATAAGATTGCGATCAAGTCTCGAAATGTACCTCACCTCTCGTAATTTTCGAGTCTTCCCATCATGTGTCTTGATCTCAACCTCACCTATACCCTCAACCTTAGCCTCTTCCCCGTTAGGCAAGGTAACACACAATCCATCACTTTGTTTATAAGAAGTAAACCACTCCTTCCTATAACAAATATGTTGTGAGCATCCCGAATCTAAAATCCAACCCTCTTTTGGATCTTTACTCTCCTCCACCATTAGAGCCATATCCTCATCAATAGCAATAGTAGCAGCACCTCTAACCCTTCCGTTCCTCAACGCCATCAAGTCTTCCTTGTACCGAGGACGCTTTGATTGTATATGTCCTACCTCGTCACAGTACCAACCTTTGATATTAGGGTTTGTATTGCTCGCCTTCTTTTTGCCTTTCCAGTTATTGCTACTACCCCCCGCTACCAATCCTGCTCCTCCATGGATTGATGATGATCCCCCTTGCTTCATGAACCTCGAATAACGTCACCAAAGTATCGTCTAAAGAAATTGTTGTCTTCCCTACAAGTAAACTAGTTATCATAGAGTTATACCTTTTAGGGAGAGATGTCAACAATAAAATTGCTTTGTCCTCCTCCTCAATTTTCACATCTAAACTCGCCAATTGGGTGATCAATCCATTAAACTTATTCAGAAGATCTTGTAATGCGCTGTCTTCCTCCATCTAGAGTGAATAAAGGTCTTTTTTCAAGAACAACTTGTTGGCCAATGACTTAAATGCGTACATCTTAATCAATTTGTCCCACAACTCTTTTGGATTATTATCCTCTAAGACGTTGTACTTGATCTCCGGTGCAAGAGCCAATCTGATCGTACTAGTAGCTCGTACGTAGTTGCATATCTTCCCACTTGTCCTTGTCCACCGAATCGGGTTTCTTATCCTCCAAAATCTTGTGAAGACCTTGATGTATAAGAATATCCTTAATTGTACTTTGCCATAATGAGAAATTCGTCTTCCCATTAAAAAGTTCTACCTTGTACTTGTTCCCGAAATCATCCATGACTAAACTCAGCTCTTGATACCAGTTTGTTATAACCAAACGCGTGCCACGAACGATTGAGAACAAACCCACAAATATAATATAGGACAAATAGCAAAGACAATAATAAAAGACACAAGTGTTTATGAGGAAATTTAGATTTCCTCCCCTCAAATATTATCGTATTATTTAGTTCCTACAAAATAACACAATAACCCCTCAATTGAAGATTCCTCTCACCAATGTATTTTCCCCTCTTATTTTCTAGCTAGGCCTAAACCCCCTTTTATAGGCTAAACTAGAAACCCACGTCTAGTAGAATTATACTTGCTCCCCAAATCTAAATAATTCTAGAGATTATTACATACCAAAATATATCTACTTTCCTAATTACAATTCTAATTAAACTAGGAAACAATATATTAAATCAAACAAGTCCGTTTCGTATTTTTGTCAACTTAACTAAGTTGTGTTTATTCCCTAACAATCCCTATTCACGTAACTCCTCCTCACTGCTGCTTCTCTCTCCTCCCTTCACGTTCATTGCCCAGCCACCGACCCTCTCTGCCAACTTGCCCCGCCACCGGACCACCGCTCGCCGCCGGTAAGCTTGCTTTCCCTTTCCTTCGACCTTCTCCTTCGTCATCCTTTTCCCTCCCTGTTTGTCTTTCTTCCTTGCAATTTTCCTCCTCCTTAATGTGCTTTCTTCTTGCAGCCACCAAGGCCGCCGGACCACCGTCGTCAGTCACGCCGGTAAGCCGCCGCATCCCCTCCGTCGCTCCCTTTTCTTTTCGTGCCATTGTCGTTGGTCCTCCCTCACTCCCTTCCCTTTTTGTTCGGTTTTCGGCAGCACCACCGTTGTCGCCTCGTGCACCGCCGCCCACGACAGCAGCCAGCCACCGCCGCTGTCGCCTCGTGCACCGCCGCCCAGCCTCCTCTCTCCCACTTTCTTGGTTATTTCTTAAACCCTAAGTGACTAATAATTTTAATTATAAATGATGTTCTTGAATTAAATTTATAATTTTTATTGTTGAATATGATTTCCAGATTTGGTGTTGATATTATAAACTAATTATTTTCAGTTTTGGTTGATTAAAATATAAGTTAGGGCTTAATCATGTTTTATTAATTCGAATTATGTTTTCTTGAATTAAAGTTATGGTTTTTGTGATTTAAATTATAAATTTCAAATTATACGAATTATATAATAAAGTTATTAATTTTCAGATTATCTAATTACATTGAAATATTGATTTTTGATTGTTTAAAGTATGAAATTAAAGGTTTTTATGATTGTAAATCATGGTAGGTTGAGTATGGATTATTAAATCTATTGTTTTGATGTATTAGGAACGTAGATTGACCTTGGTGAAGTTTTTAAATGAATTTACATTGCTGAAAATTTAAAGTATGATGTTTGCAAAAAGTTTTCAACGAATTTCAGTCACTAGTTCAATAATTATGATGCTTGGAAATCAAATGTTTAACTTTTGATATTGGGGAAGGTTTAATATGCTTAGGATGCATTTAGAATGCTTTATTATGGTCGCCAATGATTAGAAATTGATTGGGATTATTTGTTGGTTATTTTAGGCGGAGAATTCTCTGTAGGCGACTTTTGAATTATTAAAGTGGTCTTGCAGTTTGTTTACACAAGGTACGTACATACCTGTGTGCTTGGAATGTGTGTTATTTGTTGAAACCGTGTTGAAATTGTTGATGAACTTGGGTATGTTGGAATTCCATGTTTAATATTGTTGGATGGACATGTTGAACATATATATTTCGTTGTGAGTATTATAACATGTTAGTATGGATGATTGATGCAAACATGTTGGTTGGGAACACTAGATTATTTTATTCATATATTGATTCAGGTCGATTGATCGTTGTTCCCTTCTAGCTTTTCACTACTTTATGAGGGCCGAGGACCTTGTTCAGTAAGTTGAAACCTTATACCCATATAGAGGGGTTGATCAGTATTAAAGGAAAGGTTGAATTTAATTGGAATGAGTCTTGATTGATACCTTTGTGATCACTTACTTAATTCCAAGATAAAAACATTTGTGAATAAATGTGGATTGTATACCTTATGTGATTGTTGAATAATAACAGAGTTTCAATTTGTAAATCATGTAAAGTGAAACTGAGTAGCAATAGCTTTAGACTGTGCACGTCTAAAGTGACGGACAAACAGGAGTTGGGGTTCATGGTGGTAGCCCATGGCCTTTTTCTCGGACCGGATTGATCAACGTGTCCTATTTTTATTCAAACGTTCCTCGATATCGCATGCCACTGAGGTTACGGAGTCGCGCCCGTACCTCTTCTTCCTTAGTGAAGCTTCTAGCTAGAAAACTCGGTCCATTGACTATTTCAATTAAAATAATATTATTGTTATAAAGTCCAGTCCAGTCTAGCCTAGTCTAGTCAAGTGTGGTCGTCAAATTAACATGTGTTGTCTGCCCTTACTTATGTTTTATTAGTGTCATGTTAGGGTTGTTCGTTTAATAGTATCATGTTAAGATTGTTATTGTTTTAGTATGTAATACTCAGCTTTGCTGATTACGTGCTTTGTTTGTGTGTGTTGATCATGGCTATGCCTTATTGATCCTGTGATGACCCATTTTTTGTGAACAGTCTCTAGGGATCAATAAGCGTTGCCATCTACAGGTTTGAAGATGATGCATCATTAGGATCGGGATTAGAGAGCTTGTATTTAGTTTTGTTTGCTAAGTGACTTGGTTTGTTAATTTGGACTTGAAACTTGTCGTACTATTTATATTTCCTTATTTTCGTTGATTGGTTTTTGGATTTAATATGTAATCGATTATTTATAAACCTAAAGGTTAGTTTTATGTTTTCCGCTGCAAAATTCTGAATAAGCCATTACGTTTTCACACGGGCGATAATGCCTTGATAATTCTCTACGTTTTATGTTAAAAAGTTATTTTAGAAAAGAAAGAATTGTCGGGGTGTTACAGCTTGTCTTGCCGACCTGATTAATACCTTTTACCAACAGTTTTCCATCAGTCGTTAGCTAGAAAAGAAAACTAGCGGCCTTTATATGTTGGCCCTTCGGCCTTTATTGGTTGGCCCCAGCTCCCACCGAGTCAGTACGTAATTATTTAAGTAGATTTAATTGTGAAAAAATTAGTATAAAAAACTGTGATATCAAGACAGCTATAAAAGCCTTCAAGAAAGGTCTCATCCCCAACTCGGAGTTGTACCGGGAGATCACAAAATATCCCTGTGCGATGTTCGAAGAGGTCATGTCCAGAGCCCGTGCCCAAATGCGTATAGAGGACGATCAATCAATCCTATATCTATCATGCTTCATTCCAACGATAAATTAAATCACACGCGAAAGCCAATTAAGTAAACAATTAATCATGAATACAAGACTCGACTCTTGACACGACTCTTTACTCATAGATTAATTAGAATAAGCTTTGAACTGGCCTAAAGAAATATTCATTACGGAAGAGTGTTGGGAGCCAACCAAACACTAAAATAATAATAATAATAATAATAATAATAATAATAATAATAATAATAATAATAATAATAATAATAATAATAATAATAATAATAATAATAATAATCGGGTTTGCCATAGCTAGAGGAGTGGGGGCCCAGATTGTATCTCGGCTCCCCTCCAACTTCTTGTAGTTTACTTGATCTTTGTAGCTTGTTAAGCTTGTAACGTTTTGGTGGTTTCCCATAATAGTAATAACAATAATAATAATAATAATAATAATAATAATAATAATAATAATAATAATAATAATAATAATAATAATAATAATAATAATAACTAGGATAGGCTTTGATAATAATAATAATAATAATAATAATAATAATAATAATAATAATAATAATAATAATAATAATAATAATGATAAGAGAGGATGTACTTCTAGCTTAGTGGTTCCTTTATTAAAATGTACTTGTAGCTTAGTGGTTCCTTGATTACTATGCTTTATGGGTCACCTGGGTTCGAATCCTAGTAAGAGAGGATGGTGAACATAATTTTACAATTGGTGGTTGGTTAAGATGGTAATGAGAGTTATCATCTACATTTGAGGTCTCATGTTCGAACCTCGTTGTATTGATTTTCTGCTCATATTTTAACTAGGATAGGCTTTGCTATAGCCAGGGGAGTGGGGGCCCAGATTGTATCTCGGCTGCCCACTAACTATTTGTAAAATATTTGACTAATAATAATAATAATAACAATAACAACAACCAAGTTTGTCGGACCATACCGACGGAATTCCAGCGCATAAAAGAAATGAAACAACGTCTTATATCATTAATAAGAGTACAAGCCCCGGCCCTTCGCAAGGACTTACCCCATTGTTCATACTCAAGGTATATACGTTCCAAGAGTTTTGAAGCTTGTTCTAGTTGCACTTTACGTTTATTAATATTTATTCACAAAGCCGACTCAAGACAAAATCAAGCAAGGTATTTAATAAACGAACAACAAGACAATACTCCTTTTTACATTGTTAGGACTTGTGGCCAAACATTCAAAGCTCAAGTGGAATTACTCTCATGGTTCCTTCTCAACATACGGTTGAGTCCACGTCATGCTTGCTAACATGCGGGTTATGCACTAGGAACGAATAATCCTTAATTCAATTCACTTTTACTCATTCTACATATGCGGTGGCTTACGTGAGCGTACCCTTCATATGTACTTAATAAACATGACTCGAAAGTCTACCCTACACATGTGGTGGCTTACATGAGCATACCCTTCATATGTGGTAAATAACAATGGTGCAACTAGGCACAATATACTTGGCTCATAAAATGCTATACATAACGTACAATAGCATAAATCATTCCGTGCATGCGAATAAACCATACGTGCATAACCATATTTGGACAACATGCTTGTTATTTAAATTCAATAAACATAACCAATCATAACATGCTTGTTCACTTCAATTCAACAAACATAAACCATATCCATAACATGTTTGCTCACACATTCAAACATGAATTCATAAATGTTCAAAGTACATGAATGACAATATAAAATCACTAATGACTTGTACATGCCTTGAATTCTTAAGTACGGGGGCCACTTTGTGATTCAATCCACTAAATTAGAAATCTCCTCCTATCATTAAAATAATGAAACTTAAATTATTATCCATGCTCATTAAATTTCCAGCAACTTTATTTAGTTTTAAAATGCCTGAATTAATTAGAAATCAATCGTTAAAATAATAATTCCAATTAATCTTCTAAAACCCTATCATGAATTTCAATTAACTTCATGCTTAAAACCATTAAAAATTGACACTTTAGGTCTCAAAAACAAATATGAAAATTAGAATTGATTACCATAATTAAAATTGTTATCTAATTACGTTAATCAATTAGGCATAATGTTTAAGACAAAACCCTAACCCTATATCACCATTAAAATCATTAAAACCCTTAAAAATTGAAGCTTTATTTATCAAACCAAATCTGAAAAATTAATGTCCGCCAATTAAAAATAGTCCTCAACATTCTAATCATCAAAGTCCTCAACTTTGGTGTTCATAACCAATCCCAAAAACAATAATAAATCAAAATCCAATATCAATCATAATAAAAATACATGCTTTAAAATAGAGAAGATTAGGAAGAAGAGAAATTATACCAAGACGGCCTATAGCACGACAGGTTTACTTGGTTGGTGTAACCGGGAAAAAAAAGGACCAAAGAGGGGGTGATAGTGCGCGGCACAGCAGCAGCAAGGCTGCTTGCATGTGCGGGCAGCGGCTGACGCGCGAGAAGTAGGGGAAGCGAGCAGTGCTTGGGCGCGGGATGGGTGCGCATCAGCATCACGAGGTGTTGGGCATCGAGGCAGCCACACAACAGCAGCACCAAGGGGAGTTGGGCGCGGGGCGTGCTGCTCGGGCTGGGCACGAGAGAAAAGAAGAGAGGAGAGAAAGAGAAACTTGGGGAATAAGAAAGAGAGAGAAGAGAGAATTTGAGGCTTTCAAGAATGTGTGGGTATTTGTGAAACATCAAAGGGTATTTATAGGCTTCGTACCCTTGGTGATTAGGTTTAAGGGAAACTTCCTTTTTGGGTTTCATTAACTCAAGTTGGGCTTGCTTTAGTTTGTTTGGGCTAGAATTGAATAGGCTATTGAATTATTCACTTGGGCTTCTTATAAAGAATTGGATTAGGCTTTAGAATCAAATCGTTTTGATTTCAAAACCCAAATAAATTCTCAACTTGAAAATTATATTCGCTTCATAATTAATTAAAATCTTAAATATTTTTAATTAATTGAACACATTTAAATAAATTATTTAAATACGATTTAAATTCGTAAAATAAATAAAAGTGCTTTATAAATATAATAAAATATATTTATAATTACTTAAAAATACGAGGTATTACAATTTTTGTACCACCCCTGATTTAAAGTCCTGGTTCCACCACTGCTTGTTTACGATAGGTCTCAAGTTTGCATGCCCCACCACCGTTAGTAATTTATATTTCCCTATCACTCATTCATACCTAAAAAAATCACAAATTAGTTTTCCTTTGTTTGGTTCCTTACAAGTAAATTCATGCAAAAAAGAAAAATGAAATGAGAGTAGATGGGTGAGGATTCATGAGACAAGGGGGGGGTAAGGAGGGGAAAGTGTAAAGTGGTTTCCCTTCTTTTCAAATGAAAAATACTTTTCACCATTTTGAGAGTTATTGGAAAATTGTTTTACACCCATTGCAATAAAAAACAATGTAAAATGATTGAATTATGGGAAAATTATTTTACACGAAACGTTTTACATCAACCCAGACACTCCCTTATTTTCCAAGCATCTTCTAATGATGGGCTAGTTTACCAAGGGCTGAGAAAAACAAAGTGAAAATCGAAACTCGGTTCAATATCCGATTTAAAAAAGTGGTCGGGTACCTAAACTAACACATTTATGGGATTAGGTACCTGATTCGAAAATTCCGATTTTGAATAAAGTTACGAGATACTCTGTAAACCAATAACGATCCAACAAGCTTTTTTCTTACTTCATATTGCTTTTCCAACTTAACTTTTTTTTCAAAAGCGTAAATTCCTAAATTGTTTAATAATCGATCACTTTATGACCTGAGTAAATAGGAATTTTATTAGTAATGTATTCGAAATCATTTGGTAATGGTGGCATATAGTGTTGAAAGGTATTATTATAATATTGTTACAAACTCTAAATTTTACAATTGGATATCATATTGAATACCCGTTATCCTTTTTGAAAGTTTGTTTATCCAACGTTCGAGTATCCTAACTTATCGCGAACATAGCTTAAATGATCATTTCATGGATATCGATTTTAGTTTAATTTATTGGTTACCTGATGTCCGGTCTGATAATGATGTCGGTTTTGCAGCCTTCCACATATTCTAATCACAATATCAAAAGGTAAGAAAGTATATAATAGACAAGCCAACAACATGATTTGCATTTGACCTAGCTTGAACTTGAAACTCACTAAATCCAAATAATCATATCCAAAAATTAGAGGCTTACTTAATTCGAACTGACCTAAGTGGAGCGCTAAACCCGCCCTATTAATGCTTACCCGCCCTATTAAATGTCACAACTACCCCTCCCTATATTTACCCCTTCATGTTTTACCTTTCACCTTACTTTTACTCACCATCTTACCTTCAACCTTACCACCCACCTTCCACCTTCCAACATTCCTGTAACACCCTAATAATTCCTTGCTTTTATAAAACCATTTTCGAACTTAAATAAAGGAATTACTAAAGTATTGCCGCCACCGTGATAACGGTTACGGCTATTACCAGAATTACGCAGCGAATTAAATATCAACTAACTTTTAAAAAACATAATTAATGAAATATTGAGGCCTCCTACAATTTGGAACCATAATGGCCCAAAACCCAAAGTATAAATAATTCAAATGTTTCAAACATAATTAAAGTAAAGTTAAATAGTTCAAAATACGAAAACATGCAACTCTCTCGATCATCCCAAGCCACATGATTCCGATCAACCAACCTGCTATTTTATTTTACTCCCCAACAACGCAAGTGCAAATGATAGATCATCATAGGGTCATTAAGGCAAAGGCCATGACCAAAACACACAAAGCACTTAGTCAGCAAAAGCTGAGTACTTACAAGAATAGAGTGAAATGAAACTAAAACATGCATCACTCACTAAGTACTAATCAAGATGCAAAAGCCATATAATAATTAACAACCAATCATGAATACAAGACTCGACACTTGACTCGACTCGACTCTTGACTCACAATTTAATTAGAATAAGCTTCGAACGGGCCAAAAGAATAATCCACAAAGGGAAAAGGTGATGGGAGCCAACCATACACCAAATATATAATAATAAAATCGGGTCATACCGAGTGTCGGGCCATACTGATGTAATTCTTGCGCATAATATAAATGAAACAACGTCTTGTATCATTAGTAGGAGTACGAGCATTCCGGCAAGACTCCCCCCCATTGTTCATACTCAAGGTATATACGTTCCAAGAGTTTTGAAGCTTGTTCTGGTTGCACTTTACGTTTATTAATATTTTATTAAAGGCGAACTCAAGACTCAACAATATACACACATACAATTAATAAACAACAACCAAAACAATCTTATTTTAAATGCTTTAGGACTTGTGATCAACAAGGCAAGACACTTGTGATATTACTACCATGTTCCTCCTCACCAAGGTGAGACTCCACATCATGCACATTAACATGAGGGTTGTGCCCTTGCACGACAAATCCTAATTCATTTCATACATAATATTCCCAACAGAACCCTACTTGTGCGGTGGCTTACGTGAGCTAACCCTTCACATGTGGTAAAATAAATAGTACAACAAAGTACGAATAATTGGCTCAAAGTATGCTAGACATCCCGTACAATAGCATACAAATAAATAATCCATCCCTTGCATGTGAAATAAACCATACATGCATAAATATTGAACAACATGATTGACAATGAAATCCATACTCATAATAATTCCAACACGCTTGTTCAACAATTGATCCAATAAATCCAACATCACAAATCACATGCTCGTTCACCAAAATAAACATGATTCCACATAATGTAATTCACATCATCAACAATCATGTAATTTCATTGACAAAAGGTGTGGTCGCCCTAGACTTGTACGTACCTTGAATACCTAAGCGTAGGGGGCACTTTGCAATAACGAGCACTCAACTAGAAATCGCCTCCTATCATCAAAATAATGAAACTTAAATTATTTCCATGTTCATTAAATTTCCAGTAACTTTATAAAATTTAAAACCTCCTTTAGACTTTAGAATTCAATCGTTTTTCAATAATAAAAACGTCTCAATTTGCAAAATCAATCCCTAGTACGAAAACATACTTTTTCCGCCTTTAAAATGAATAAAAATCAACACTTTAAACCTTTGTTCAAATCTGAAAATATAATTGATTACCATAATTAAAATCATCACCTAATTATGCTAATCAATTGACTCATTAGGTCTAGGTTAAAACCCTAACTTGAAAATCCCAATAACACTAGTTTATTATCATAAAAATCAATGCTTTATTCAATAAACAAATCTGAAAATTTATCCTTTAATAATTAAAACAGGCCTAATGAATCACAACACGCAAATCCTCAAACCACGGTATTCATAACCGGTTCCCAACATTTTAATTACTCAAAACAATATTAATATAATAATTTAAAATACGGAATTTAAATAGAATAGGTAAGGAAGAAGATAATTATACCAATCCGGCCTATAGCACGGAACAACCACGGATTAGAGTGATTCGGCGAAAAGGAATTGGACAACGAACGAACAAGCAACAACGTCAACACACAACGCACCACTCGTGGGCGTGTTTGCAACGACGAAGAGGAACGGGCAGCAGGGGCGCGCAGCAGTGCTGGCGAGAGGGGAGCAGCGAGCTGGCGCGGGCGAAAGAAGTGAGGGAGTGTGGGCGCGAGGGCGAGAGAGAGAGGGAGTGTGAGCGTGCGGCTGGGCGAGGGAAGGCTGCAGCGGCAGCACCACACAACAACAACACACGCGCACAAATGGGGATGGGCGCTGTGCCGTGCAAGGGGCACGAGCAGCAGCGGGCACTCGTGTGCGGGACGAGGGCCGGACGAGCAAGGAGGAGAGAGAAAGAGGAGTGTTGGGCAAGAAAGAGAGAAAAGGGGTTAATGACAAAATAGGGGGTCATTTAATGATGGGGGGTCCTATTTATAGGCTCCCTAATCCCTTGATGGGCTAGGCTTAGGATATTTGAGTTGGGCTTAGGAAATAAATGATTTGGGCTAACTTAGGATTTAAATTAAACTCTATTGATTGGGCTCGTTTAATAAAACAAATTGGACTTTTTATTTAAAAGTCGAAGCTTTAAAAATCATTTGCAACTCATTTAATTTCCCGACTCAAGAATTAAATTCGTTTCGTAATTAATTAAAATAATAAATATTCTAATTAATTAAAATACATTAAATAAAATGCATTTAAATATTATTTAAATGTTAATAAATCGTAAAATGCTTTATAAATATAATAAAATATACTTATAAATATTATAAAAATACGAGGTATTACAGTCTACCCTCCTTAAAAGAAGTCTCGTCCCGAAACTTGGGTTCGGAAATCAAAATTCAACTCAAAACTTGAGACTTTCTGAGACTTTCAATACGTTCATTTACAAAAAATTTAAGTTGATGTACTCTTTACATGATTAAACAGGACAATAATAAGTGCAAATTCAATAGAAAGCACTAAATTGAGCATAAAATAGGGGAAAACAAGGTAAAAAGCGCGAAATTCTACCGCACTCTACCTCCCTTAAAAGACACGAGTTACGACCATGTAACTCAACTAACCTCGGGAAAAAGCTCGGGATATTTCTTTCTCATTTCGTCCTCCGCTTCCCAAGTGGCTTCCTCAAATTCTTGATTAGACCACAACACTTTGACAATTTTCACATCTTTAGTACGCGTACTACGCACTTTGCTATCAAGGATTTTGACAGGTCTTTCCTCAAAGGTTAGACTTTGGTCTAATTCTATGGTCTTCGGTTGCAACACATGCGATTTATCCGGGATATATTTCCTTAACTGAGATATGTAGAACACATTATGCACTCTATGCAAGTCCATAGGCAAGGCTAGTCTATAGGCTACCTTTCCGATTCTTTCTAAGATCTCATATGGGCCTATGTACTTAGGGCTTAACTTCCCTTTCTTTCCAAATCTCATGACACCTTTCATTGGTGACACTTTGAGTAACACTTTATCACCTATGTTGAACTCTTCATCCCTACGTTTCAAGTCTGCATAACTCTTTTGGCGATCCTGCGCCGCTTGAATCTTTGATTGGATGGTTCGGATTTGGTTCATGGTGTCCTCTATCATTTGAGGTCCCAACACTACGGTTTCACTAATATCGTTCCAGCAAAGTGGACTTCTACACTTTCGTCCATACAAAGCCTCAAATGGTGCCATTCCAATGCTAGCATGATAGCTATTGTTATATGAAAACTCAATCAAATCCAGGCTATCTTCCCAACTTCCTTGGAAATCAATAACGCATGCCAGAAGCATGTCCTCCAGGGTTTGCATAGTCCTTTCAGTTTGTCCATCCGTGGCTGGGTGGAAGGATGTACTCATTTTCAATGTCGTACCAAAGCTCTTCTGCACACTTTTCCAGAAATTTGAAAGAAACCTTGAATCCCTATCTGATACGATATCCTTAGGAACTCCATGTAACCTCACAACATTCTTAATGTAAGCTTTAGCAAGTTGTTCCATTTTCCAGGTTTCCTTCATTGGTATAAACACTGCTGACTTAGTCAACCTATCTACCACAACCCAAATTGTATCATTCCCAGTCTTTGACTTAGGTAAACAAGTGACGAAGTCCATAGAAATACAGTCCCATTTCCAGCTTGGAATCTCTAAAGGTTGGACCTTCCCTTGAGGTCTCCTATGCTCAATCTTAACTTTCTGACAAGTCAGACATCTAGCCACAAATTCAGCCACTTCGTTCTTCATCCTTGGCCACCAATAGACCTTTTCCAAGTCCTTATACAACTTGTCACCCTCTGGGTGCACAGAATATGGCGTGTTATGCCCTTCTTTCATCAATTTCTCCTTCAATTCTCCACACTTTTGAGGCACGCACCACCTGCCTTTGTACCTCAAACTTCCATCATCATGGATTCGGAAATCTAACTCCTTACCCTGCGAAATCTTTTCCTTGATTCGCTCCAACTTTACATCACCTGCCTGATTCTCCCTAATCTCCTAAAATATCGACGGCTGGATGGTTAAGGCATTCATTATTCCCACAAGGCTTTCACCACTTACTATTTCAACGTTCAAACGCTGTATGTTCTTACACAGATCGTTAGCAACTACTAACGCATTAACACTATGACTTGATTTCCTACTCAAGGCATCCGCAACTACATTGGCTTTTCCCTCATGGTACTGGATGTCCAAATCATAGTCCTTAATTAACTCCAACCACCTTCGTTGGCGCATATTCAGGTCCTTCTGTGTGAAGATGTACTTTAAACTCTTGTGGTCCGTAAATATCCTACACTTCACACCATACAGATAGTGTCTCCATATCTTCAATGCAAACACTATAGCAGCTAGCTCTAAATCATGGGTAGGGTAATTGGATTCATATGGCTTCAATTGCCTTGACGCATACGCAATAACCTTCCCGTTCTGCATCAATACACACCCTAAACCTTTCTTAGAGGCATCACTATACACATCATACGCACCACTCTCATCTGGCAAGGTTAATACTGGCGCGGTTGTCAATCGCGTCTTTAAGGCTTGGAATGCTTCCTCACACTGGTCACTCCATTCAAACTTGGTTTCCTTCTTCATCAAGGTAGTCATGGGCTTGGCTATCCTAGAGAAGTCTTGCACAAAGCGCCTATAGTAGCCAGCTAATCCCAGAAAACTACGAATGTCAGTCACACTCTTGGGTGTAGGCCATTCACTAACAGCTTTAATCTTAGCAGGGTCAACTGCCACTCCTTCTTTTGACATAAAATGTCCCAAAAATGCAACTCTTTCCAACCAAAACTCACACTTTAAGAACTTGGCATACAATTGGTCATCTCTCAAGGTACTCAACACCGATCTCAAGTGTTCCGCGTGATCCTCTTCACTCTTCTAATACACTAGGATGTCATATATGAAAATCACTACAAACTTGTCCAAATAGGCATGAAATACACGGTTCATTAAGTCCATAAATATTGCAGGGGCATTGGTTAACCCAAAAGGCATAACAGTGAACTCATAATGTCCGTATCTAGTCCTGAATGCGGTCTTTGGTATGTCATGGTTAGCGATTCTCAATTGATGATAACCCGAACGCAAATCGATCTTTGAAAGGATTCCTGCTCCTTTTAGGTGGTCAAATAGGTCTTCTATCCTAGGTAATGGATACTTGTTCTTGATTGTGACCTTATTGAGCTCCCTGTAGTCTATACAGAGCCTCATACTTCCATCCTTTTTCTTCACAAACAACACTGGTGCTCCCCAAGGCGATGCACTTGGCCTAATATAACCTTTCTCCAATAGATCCTCTAGTTGGCCTTTTAACTCATTCATTTCTGCTGGAGCCATTCGATAAGGTTCTTTTGAAATAGGGGCGGTTCCAGGCACTAAATCTATGGTAAAGTCAATAGGTCGATTCGGAGGCATCCCTGGGATCTCTTCTGGAAATACATCAAGGAATTCATTAACTACTACAATATCCTCAGGCTGATCCTTGATCACATGCTCTAGGTTTCTCACATTACATAAGAAGGCTGGGTTCCCTTTACTGACTAGCTTCACGAGTTCCATTGCCGTGATGATTCCTATGTTCTTAGGCTTACCAAAACGACGGTATGACACTACTTTACCTAGGCTAAACCTCAAGTGAACCTTCTGCTTCTCACAATCTATTTTTGCTTTAAACTTGGCCAACCAATCCATCCCTAGGATTACATCTAGCTCTCCTAACTCAAATTCGATTAGGTTAGATAAGAACACAGTCTTGGCTATGGTCAAAGGCACATCTCTATGAATTTTGGTACACTTCACTATACTACCAGTAGGTATGACTATAGGTACCTCAATTGGTTCAGGCTCTTTCAACCCTAGTCTCCCCAAAGCATCTACTGATATAAAAGAATAAGTCGCACCAGAATCAAATAGAACTTTAACTAACACGAAATTAATAGAAAAAGTACCCGCTATGACGTCAGAGGAAGTCTCCGCTTCTTGCATAGATATCACATTCAACTTTCCGTGGGCAACTCCTTTGTTATAGCCACCTCCATTGGTGTTCCCATTGTTGTTTCGGTTCCCATTCTGTTGTTGGTTTCCTCCAGGCTTTCCATGGTTCTGGTGGTTGCCATTGTTGTTGCTATTGTTACCACCTTGGTGGTTCCTTTGGTTTCCACCTCCATTTCCCCCCATTTCGGTTCTAATTGTTCCAATTATTGCCTTGGTGGTTACCTTGATTAGGCTTTCCATTCTTAGAATAGCATTCATACTCCCTATGGCCTAACTTTTGACATAATCTACAAGTCACCAAATTTCCATCACAATCCTTTCCAGGGTGATTCATGTTACAGCGCCTACATTCGTAGGTCCGTACTCCATTCCTTCCACACTGATTTCCACCACCTTGGTTGTTGCGATTACCACCATTGTTAGCCCTAAATTGGAAATTCCCATTTCCTTTGTGCTTCTTAAAATTCCCCTGATTCTGATGGTTATTCCCTTGATTCGAGCTTCCACCATCCTTTTTCTTTTCAGCACTACCATTCTTCCTTTGCTGTAACCCATACAGGTGAGCAACTTTTCCGTACAGGGTGTCTAATGAGGTAAAGGTCTCTCCAGACAACAACACCTGTAAGTCTATGGTCAAACCATTCTCAAATCTTTGAGCCTTGAGCTCTTCCATTGCCACCACTTCAGGTGCAAACCTAGACAGCTCTATAAACTTAGAATAGTATTCCGTCACAGACAGACCTCCCATTTTTAGTTCAATGAACTCTTGCGCCTTTTGCTTTTTCAGATAAGGTGGGTAAAACTTGTTCCTTAGTGCAGTTTTGAATGCTTCCCATCCAAGGTTAGGTGTGGCTCTAAGGGTATTTTCACATCGTTGCCACCATAAATCAGCTTCACCTCTTAGGTAGCACACAACACTATTCACCCTAAGGTTTTCGGGGCAATTCACAGCTACAATGAGTTTATCAAACTCTCTCAACCAGTTCTCAAGCACACTGGGCTCAATCTCTCCGCTATAGAGTGGAGGCTTGCTTTGAGCTATTTTCTTAAACATTTCCCCAGCCGGATCATGCATTGGGTTGGCTCTGGTTTGAGCTAGGTCTCGAACTACCTCAGCTAGTTGTCTAACCACTTCAGAAATCTCTTGGTTAGCCATATCCCTTCTCCTGAATAAATAAAAAGGCTAACTTTAATATTGGTTGGACATGACATTACTAAGGCACTAGTTCAACAACGAACCTACTCACAACAAGAACACATTTAGGCGCAACCTAGGGGAAGAGTTGGCGCCATTCTTGGGCCTTCCCACCCCACTATTCGATGCAAGTAAATTTAGATGGTTGCTACTAAACCACCTTGCACATAAAATTTCATTGAAGAAATAACAAGTAATCCCTTTGCGATACCCACAAGACTTAGAATTGAGAATTAAACTTAAAAGATAACGAAAAAGGAAATTCTATTCTTTTATTAAAACTCCAATGAGTAAGTCTTACATCCACTAATGCCATAGCATTTATTCTCCAACTATGATAAAACTAAAACCATAAATAGTAGCTTTGCCACTTTATTAATCAACGAAAATGAAACTAAGGATTACATTTCTCTAGAGACTAACATCATCACGACGATCATTTCTTTCCTTGTATTGCTCTGGAGTAAAGTCTTGATCATTAGGATCATCCAAGTCTTCTTCCGGATCCGAGTCTTCATCCATAGCCTCATTATTTTGCTGTGGCTCACTATCAACCACATTATTCTCTTCAAACTCATCTTCAGATCCACTGGATATCTCAATGGTGGGTTCAGGAACTATAGGGTTAGGATTTTCAATCTCTACCACATCATCATCACTATCCTCCTCAACCTCACTAGCTTGCTCATCATGGATCATGCCATCCTCACCATCACTTTCTATTCCTCCATAGCCCATACCTAGACCCGTAGAGTACTTCCCATCCTCATAGCTATTTTCCGCAACCTCTAAGATAGTAGCAAGAACCTCAGAGTCATACTTCCACCTACCATCACTAGTCCCATATTTGTACCAATTAGGGGTACCATCACCAAAATGCATGTCACTGAACTTGTTCTTGAGGTCTATGTAAGGGTTCTTATGGGGTAAACAATGTATAACCATACTAGCCATCATATATTTGTGCCTAAGGTGGGGCATATTCTTGGTCGAAGACAAATAGTCACAAGCAAACACGATCTTCTGAACATACGTCCGAGGAGTCTCATTATCCATCTTCTCTAAGTATCCTAGACTGGTGAACTTAGAAGGTAGCATCCTTAATTCCTGAAAATTCACAACTCAAAAGTCTTACTAACGCGTTTCCATAGAAATTCCAACCCCGAAAGGATACAATAAATAGTTCGTGGAGCCATACAATTTCAATGCACAAATATATGCTCAACATGAAATATGATGCAATTAATCACATAAAGCAAGATAAAACATGGTTAGAACATATTCATGGCACTTAATAAATCACATTGTCACATAATATGCATTCTTAGACTAATATGCCCTTCTTAGTCTACCCAATTCTCACTTGAAAATAATATTAATTTTCGAAATTAATTAAGAAATAACTCCTAACTTAGTTGAAATTATTTAAATTAAAATCGAAAATTAATAAGAATTATTGATTGATTAAATAAATAAATAAATAAATAAATAAATTTCGGATAATTTAAAATAAAATAAAAATAAATCCGAAAAATTTTAAAAAATAAATTCAAAAAATATTCGAATAAATAAATAAATAAATAATTAAGTAAATAATTAAAATAATTCGGATATTTAAATAAAATAATTTCCGAAATTATTAAAATAAATTCGAATTATTTTCGAAATTTTCGAATTAAAAAAAATTTCGGAAAAATTAATTAATTTTACGTAATAATCCAACTTTTCAACTCATTTCAAACGACCCAAAATAATTGATATTTGACCTTTAAAATATTGAGTACTCAAAATAATACGTTTTGACTTTAGGAAATTAATTTTCGAAAATCCTAAAGTTCCGCAATCGTAGTTTAAGGATTTACCACTTTGCACTATTAGTTAATGCAAAGCAGCTCTCAAACTAGAGCTCTGATACCACTTTGCAACACCCTAATAATTCATTGCTTTTATAAAACCATTTTCCAGCTTAAATAAAGGAATTACTAAAGTATTACCGCCACCGTGATAACGGTTAAGGATATTACCAGAATTACGCAGCGGAATTAAATGTCAACTAACTTTTAAAAAACATAATTAATGAAATATTGAGGCCTCCTACAATTTGGAACCATAATGGCCCAAAACCCAAAGTATAAATAATTCAAACGTTTCAAACATAATTAAAGTAAAGTTAAATAGTTCAAAATACGAAAACATGCAACTCTCTCGATCATCCCAAGCCACATGATTCCGATCAACCAACCTGCTATTTTATTCTACTCCCTATCAACTCAAGTGCAAATGATAGATCATCATAGGGTCATTAAGGCAAAGGCCATGACCAAAACACACAAAGCACGTAGTCAGCAAAAGCTGAGTACTTACAAGAATAGAGTGAAATGAAACTAAAACATGCATCACTCACTAAGTACTAATCAACATGCAAAAGCCATATAATGATTAACAACCAATCATGAATACAAGACTCGACACTTGACTCGACTCTTGACTAACAATTTAATTAGAATAAGCTTCGAATGGGCCAAAAGAATAATCCACAAAGGGAAAAGGTGATGGGAGCCAACCATACACCAAATATATAATAATAAAATCGGGCCATACCGAGTGTCGGGCCATACCGACGGAATTCCTGCGCATAATATAAATGAAACAACGTCTTGTATCATTAGTAGGAGTACGAGCTTTCCGGCAAGACTCCCCCCCCCCCCCATTGTTCATACTCAAGGTATATACGTTCCAAGAGTTTTGAAGCTTGTTCTGGTTGCACTTTACGTTTATTAATATTTTATTAAAGGCGAACTCAAGACTCAACAATATACACACATACAATTAATAAACAACAACCAAAACAATCTTATTTTAAATGCTTTAGGGCTTGTGATCAACAAGGCAAGACACTTGTGATATTACTACCATGTTCCTCCTCACCAAGGTGAGACTCCACATCATGCACATTAACATGAGGGTTGTGCCCTTGCACGACAAATCCTAATTCATTTCATACATAATATTCCCAACTGAACCCTACATGTGTGGTGGCTTACGTGAGCTAACCCTTCACATGTGGTAAAATAAATAGTACAACGAAGTACGAATAATTGGCTCAAAGTATGCTAGACATCCCGTACAATAGCATACAAATAAATAATCCATCCCTTGCATGTGAATAAACCATACATGCATAAATATTGAACAACATGATTGACAATGAAATCCATACTCATAATAATTCCAACATGCTTGTTCAACAATTGATCCAATAAATCCAACATCACAAATCACATGATCGTTCACCAAAATAAACATGATTCCACATAATGTAATTCACATCATCAACAATCATGTAATGTCATTGACAAAAGGTGTGGTCGCCCTAGACTTGTACGTACCTTGAATACCTAAGCGTAGGGGCCCCTTTGCAATAACGAGCACTCAACTAGAAATCACCTCCTATCATCAAACTAATGAAACTTAAATTATTTCCATGTTCATTAAATTTTCAGCAATTTTATAAAATTTAAAACCTCCTTTAGACTTTAGAATTCAATTGTTTTTCAATAATAAAAACGTTTCAATTTGCAAAATCAATCCCTAGTACGAAAACATACTTTTTCCGCCTTTAAAACCAATAAAAATCAACACTTTAAACCTTTGTTCAAATCTGAAAATATAATTGATTACCATAATTAAAATCATCACCTAATTATGCTAATCAATTGACTCATCATAGGTTAAAACCCTAACTTGAAAATCCCAATAACACTAGTTTATTATCATAAAAATCAATGCTTTATTCAATAAACAAATATGAAAATTTATCCTTTAATAATTAAAACAAGCCTAATGAATCACAATACGCAAATCCTCAAACCACGGTATTCATAACCGGTTCCCAGCATTTTAATTACTCAAAACAATATTAATATAATAATTTAAAATACGGAATTTAAATAGAATAGGTAAGGAAGAAGAGAATTATACCAATCCGGCCTATAGCACGGAACAACCACGAATTAGAGTGATTGGGCGAAAAGGAATTGGACAACGAACGAACAAGTAACAACGTCAACACACAACGCACCACTCGTGGGCGTGTGTGCAGCGATGAAGAGGAACGGGCAGCAGGGGCGCGCAACAGTGCTGGCGAGAGGGGAGCAGCGCGCTGGCGCGGGCGAAAGGAGTGAGGGAGTGTGGGCGCGAGGGCGAGAGAGAGAGGGAGTGTGGGCGTGCGGCTGGGCGAGGGAAGGCAGCAGCGGCAGCACCACACAACAACAACACACGCGCACAAAGGGGGATGGGCGTTGTGCCGTGCAAGGGGCACGAGCAGCAGCGGGCACTCGTGTGCGGGACGAGGGCCGGACGAGCAAGGAGGAGAGAGAAAGAGGAGTGTTGGGCAAGAAAGAGAGAAAAGGGGTTTATGACAAAATAGGGGGTCATTTAATGATGGGGGAGTCCTATTTATAGGCTCCCTAATCCCTTGATGGGCTAGGCTTAGGATATTTGAGTTGGGCTTAGGAAATAAATGATTTGGGCTAGCTTAGGATTTAAATTAAACTCTATTGATTGGGCTCGTTTAATAAAACGAATTGGACTTTTTATTTAAAACCCGAAGCTTTAAAAATCTTTTGCAACTCATTTAATTTCCCGACTCAAGAATTAAATTTGTTTCGTAATTAATTAAAATAATAAATATTCTAATTAATTAAAATACATTAAATAGAATGCATTTAAATATTATTTAAATGTTAATAAATGGTAAAATGCTTTATAAATATAATAAAATATACTTATAAATATTATAAAAATACGAGGTATTACAATTCCGACGGCCTCTACTTTGGCCAGACCTCCGGCAGACCTCCGACGACCCAAATTCCGGGTAGCCACCACTACGGCGAGGGAAATTTTTTTTTTGTCCGGTAAAACTTACAGAGGCTTCTTCTGTTTGAGCTTCCACCATGGTAGAGACTTCTGCAATTTAAGCTCGTAGCATGGTAGGAGCTCAAACTGCAGAAGTCTCCACCATGGTGGAAGCTTAAAATGAAGAAGTCTCCATATTAATTCAATTTTAATTACTGTTGAACTTGAAACTATTATTCCGGAAAATATTAGGTAGACTTTTTCGTTGTAAGCTCGCACCATGGTGGAGACTTCTGTTGTTTGAGCTTATACCATGGTAGAATCTTAAAACGAAGAAGTATTGACCGGAATATTTTCCGGAATCATTATTTCAAATTCAACAATAATTGCAATCGAATTAATATGCAGGCTTCTTCATTTTAAGCTTCCACCATGGTAGAGACTTCTGCAGTTTGAGCTCCTACCATGGTACGAGCTTAAACTTTAGGTAGAAGTCTCTACCATGGTGGAAGCTTAAAATGAAGAAGCCTCTGTAAGTTTTGCCGGACAAAAATGAAATAAAATTATCTCTTGGGATGACGTGGATGTTCCCCCAAATGACTCGTACAAGAATTTTGACGCATTTTTTTGCCAGAGATTTGCGTCGCCGAAAAAAGTGCTCCGGTCGGAGTGGTGGTTGTCGGAATGTTGGAAGGTTGAAGGTAAGTTAATTGTAACTTGTAAGATTGGAGGTAAGATGGTGAGTGAAGTAAGGTAAAAGGTAAAAATATGAAAGAGTAGGAGGGACAGTTAGGACATTTAATAGGACGGGTGAGTAATAGTGGGGCGGGGTTTAGTAAGCCCCTGACCTAAACCCATGTTTTGACCGACCTGATTATAACTTGTACTTGGCTCGCAGTGCAACACTCACCTACTTGACCCGTAACCGAAATAAACCAGTTCATATTCTTTCTAAAAACGATGTTGTTCAAACCAAATTAAGATTGTCCCAAATCGAATAATGACCCAAACTAAAACCGACCATAACCTGAAATGATAAATGATTTGCGTCTCTCAATATCCAAGTAACTATCATTCCGAATCTGATCTAACCCGAAAATCACACATATTCGACATCGATCATCCGACCCTTACATAATACTCTACCCAACCGCACAACAAACATAGATATTTCCCTAGACCTAATCTAGTTCGGTTAATTTTTGTTTGTTTGGGTGATTACGAGGGGTAGGCCGCCAAGCCGTAAAGATTGGTTGCTTAATATTCTTTCAAAATTCTTGAATTGGGTCTTGGTTTGTTCTGATTAATGGGCCAACCCATGCCCACTTTACAATTTCCCAACACAGTTTTGAATATGGGCTTATCAAGAAACAAAACAGCCAAATTCAAGAGTTCGACTCAAGCCAAGATGGTCCCAAGTGGACTGACCGACCCAGACCCAGTGACCCTTGAGCTAATCCATTGGCTGTTGTGATGTATCTCTATCAATTGATTTAAGTGTGGCCGGTTTCAAGTTTCAACGTTCGTACAATTTCTAAGGCTAATTTTACTTCCAACGTCTATTTCATCCTTCTAATTTTAGCTTTCAAGCTATAATAATTCATCAAATACGTCACTTAACCTTTCCACTTATAGAAAAAGAAGAGTTTAAAGGGAATTACAAATATAGAGATATGAATCTACACCACAAATCATTACCATTATATATTGGCAATTTGACAGTTTGACAATGTTTGTCAATGTGATGTTAATTTACAATAATTACATAAATTTCACGTACCCTTAGTTTACTAGTACGGAGTATTACATTATTTCATGGTCCTACTTACCCGTGGAGTATTACTTTCCTCGTTTCATAATAGATATGTATCATATTTACCTTTTACCCTGTTTAAATACTAACTTTTACCATCAATATTTTTAATTACATAATACTCCGTAATATAACTTAAAAAAAATAGATATTTGAAAATATTTTTTAAGATTAACTCAATAACAATTAAAAAAATAGAATTTGTTTTTACAAGTAATAAAAATTGTCAAAATTAAATGAATAGTGTGAAAAGTTAATACGAAGTATGATGCATGTATTTGAAGAACATAGGTATTATAACGGATGTAAAGAAAGATTAAATAACGTAATAAAGAACACAAAGATTTAACGTGGTTCACTTACAATGTGTTAGCTACGTCTACAAGTGGGGAGGAATTTTTTATTGATCTTGAGAACATAATACAACTAGGTTATGACCTAGAGAGTTTATGAGTACTCTCTAAACAGATGCGGAAAAAACCAGAAAATAGGCACAAAACAGATAACCCTAGTCCAGAATAACAGATACCGTAAAGTTCGGGGGTATTACCCCGAACCCCCATCGAGGACCACGTTGCTTCCCCGAACCCCTAAACCAGGGGCGTCGCCCCTGAACCCCAACTTGCTGACCAAACAACGAGATTACCGTACTGAAGTGTTACAGTAATAGACTTGACCGATTCAAGACATTATTCTTACCACAGGAAATATGAAACTTCGAGTTCTGACACGCAAATATGCAATTAAATACTCCGTATAACTTTTATTAAGTGTAAAGGGAAATTGAAAGGGAAATTGAGAGGGAAACTTTATGGAATGTCGACATGTCGTGCATATATGGGTGTTTCTTCATTGGAGGACAACAATTTGAGGAGCTATTTATCTCATTCTCCGTACGTTGCAACTAGATTGATTTGGAATAAAACTAATTATTGTCCCGCGCGATGTCCCGGTGACTATATGTAATATGAGAATTGATCTTGATTGGGTTAAATAAAAATAATTACGATAGTTTGGTATTAAATACTTACATATAATATGAGATAAATATTTGTACATAGTTTATTTTTATATTTTATTTATGTAAGGGTGATTCAATATAAAATTTGGTTAAACATCTTAGTAAGCTAAATTTAAATTTAAAATAGAGTAGTTTTTTGTTATGTGTAATACTCTTTTTTTATTGCTCAAGGTAAACTTACATGAACTGGCCTGCTAAAAAAACGTAATCATAAATGAACCTAAATGAAAATGTAAATGAAAAAAAATTAAGTATAATTTAGTTTCATAAGAAAATTATTAAAATGTATAATTATGATAGACATTAAAGTTTTAATACAGGGTATTAATAAACATAATTTATATGGTTTGAATTTCTTAAATATCATAAGTTGTATTATTGGATTAGTGGTTAAAGTTCTAACTTATGAACATGAGGACATGGGTTCAAGCATTGATATTTGCATTACTTCATCATTTTGCAAGAAAATATTATATGTCAATGTGGTTATGCCATGTCACTTGTCATCTAATGGTGGCGACATGTGGCGAGATGGCATGAAATGCCATTGAGATTTAATAATAGTATAGATTTCCTTTAGTTTTGTAGGTAGTTTAAACTAGGGGTGGTTATTCGGGTTAATGGGTCGTGTTTAATTTTAGGTTTGATTTCGATTTAATTTTCGGGTTTTATAAAGTAATATCAGAAATAGTGTAAAACTTGATATTAAAATAAATGGGTCAAATCGGGTCGAATTCATGTCATTCGACACATTCGAGTTCGATTTAGGTCGGGTTTAGGTTTCTCTCTTGCCGAGTTCGAGTTGAGTTATCGAGTTGGTTCAGACATTGCCAACACTAGTTTAAATTCTTCACTTCTTGGGTAGTGGCAGTGCTATATTGATTTTTGAGTCATGGATAATCCCCCATGCCGCAACAAATAAAAATAAGAACCTATGGGGTATTAAAAAAAAAGGTTTGCCGAATATTCCTCATTTATTTACAATATCACTTCGTAATATTCTGGTTGCTGATACTCAACTTTAAAATCCTACCTCCGTCATTTAGGGTATTCCTAGGCGCATAGCCATTTTCAAGGTTAAAGTGCCGGGTCTATTATTAAAATTGGGTGTATTAGTGTATATAATCAAGAAACAATTGATATTGACAGTCCCAACTATGGCCACTTCACTTTTAAAGGTCCCAACTTTTGATTATTCTAGAGTGGTCTCAACTTTAAGGTGTGTTTTCCCAGAATGGTCCTTTAGTTAATTAAACTGTTAATTAAGTTGATTTAAGCATATCATACTATTTCATTTACTTCATTTAATTAAAAAATATGATTATTGCACAAGAGATATGAGTCTTAATTAAGTTATTTAGCACTTAATTTTAACTAAGGGACCATTTTTGGAAAGGACTCTCTATAGTTAGGACCACTCTGAGATAATCAAAAGTTGGGACCTTTTAAAGTAAATCGGCCATAGTTAGGACTGATAATATCAATTTTTCCTATAATCAATTGATCATGCATGTATCGGGTTCTTCCAAATCTGTTACAGGGGATTACGACGTACCGAAGCTATAACAATATTGCATGGACCTGAATACAACTACAGTAGTAAACATTTAACAACAATGGGCTATTGTTCAATTATGTAGGTTCCCTCTAAAATGGGGCACCGATTTCTGGCCTCATATGTATTTTCTGAATCATAGATGTACATTTTTGGACAAACTATATCACATTTCAAAAGTTCTAGTAAACTTATTGTAGATGTTCATTATTATGGTAACTTTTAATTGATTTTGAAGTAATTTTAACATGTTTTGATTAACTTTAGTATGTTAAGTGATTTTTTTGTAAACAAAGTTTTTGATAAAATATTATTGAGGGGAAAATATATTATTGTACTGTGTGTTCATACGTCTTTGTTTATAATAATACAAACTAGATATTGTACGCTTCGTAGATTTCCTAAGTCATATAGACTTCTATCTTATATCATATAGTTACGATATAACACAACTTTACCACATACGATATTCACGTTATCCTAGATGATATTTTATCGATTAAAAATACTTTCGTTTCAGTATAACTTTTGATAATTTTTATATACGTATGTAACTTTAGGCATACTTTGCATTACTCCGTACTTATTGTGTATCCTCTTATTTAAAAGTTTATGATCACATTTTCACACCAGACTTTTCCAGTAATTTGCAGTAATAAATAAGCGAAAATGATAAAGGTCGCAACATGGAGTACATAGAGTGATTTCAGTATTTCACTTTGGTGCTTATTCGTGATCGTCCGAATTTGATTTTATCCGGACTATAATGATTAATTTTTTATTTTTTTTGAAAAGAATTTCACATAACCAGCTTATACTACGTATATAATTCAAAAAATTTAGCACACCTCCTTGGTATGAGTATATCACCAAAAATCGAAAAGTATAGCTCTCACAGTGGAGGAGCAGAACCATTTTCTACCAAAATCATTTTCTACTATGATGCTCTAGAAAAATCTACGTAGTCTAAACAAAAACATCAAGCATGAAAATGATTGAAAGAAACGTAGTACTATACCAAAAGTTGGATTGATGAATCCATCACTTTGTACAATATTGACTAATGTGTGATACAGTATTTCTTGGAAATCTTCTCAGACTACAGTATTTGGAGTAATAGCCATATATTATTAGAGAGTATGTACAACAGTAAAATTACTGTATAACCACAGTATTTTTCCTATATAATGGCTTGATCAACCACCTTTCTTCTTACATTCAAACTCGTTTTTCTTACTGAACAACTTGTGCACCTGCCTTAAACTCTTAATGTACTACTGGTAGTAATATTTTTGTCCAAGACGGCAAGACACATACTATAATCGGATTCATTTTGTTGTTAGTCTTAATGTTATGTTTTTGACAATTGACAATTGACAATATAATTTGAGTTGTGTATGTATCATGTATGTTTCAGTTGTGCAATCCAATGAGTGTAATGGAGGTGAACGAAGGTCCTAGCTCGCCTAAGCAAGGAAACGACAAGATTGGTGAGGGTGCAGGGTTTTGTATGTTGAGAGGAAGAAGCCTTGAATCAGAGAAATGTTCGAGTATTAATGGAGCTATTCGTAAGACAAAATCGTTCAACAGTCAAATCTTAATCAATACAGATGAACTTGTCAAGAATGTCTCAAGAAGATTTAACAGCATTGGTTTCCCATCTAACAACCATTTCAATATTGCTTTTGCATTTCAAAGAATGTCCTGTCCTCACCCTCAACTTTCTGGTATTAATTAATTCGTAATTAATTATTTATTTGATTCCAACATAATTATATCACTGCATCCTTTAATTTTGTTGCGTAAAATAGATGGTCCTGCAGCTGATGAAACAGGACAAGAAGAAACTGAGCAGCAGGACATGAGTCCAGATTCAAGCATGCGCAGTTGGAATATTGAACCAAGTTTACCAATATGCCTAAGGGTACTAAACTTAGTTTTATGTTACTAATTAATACTCAACTATAGAGTTTAACAATAATATTAATATAATTTGTTAAACAGTTTGAAGATGTCAAGTTCAAGGTAACAATGAACTCGGAAGGTGAAAAATATATACTGCATGGAGTAAGTGGGTCAGCCACTCCTGGAGAACTTCTGGCCATGATAGGTCCTTCAGGCGGTGGTAAAACGACTTTACTAAACCTACTTAGCGGAAGGCTTAAATTTAACAGCGGCACCATCACTTATAACAACCAACCTTACTCTAAGTCACTAAAGCGCAAGTGTGTGATACTTATATATATTTTTAATTATTATCTACTTAATTAATTAAGGTTTTATGAGAATGAATCTGAGTGATAGTAGAAAATGGATCAATGTAACAGGATTGGATTTGTAATGCAAGATGATGTTGCCTTCCCTCACCTTACTGTCAAGGAGACCTTGACTTATGCTGCTTTGCTTCGTCTTCCAAACACACTCACCAAAGACCAGAAAAGAGACAGAGCCATGGAAGTCATTACTGACCTCGCCCTAGAAAGGTACATCAAATTTAACAAACATTACATTTCTATCTATCATTTCTTGAACCTAGCTAAACATGGTATTTTAGGTGCCAAAATTCTATGATAGGAGGTGGACTTCTCAAGGGGATATCAGGAGGGGAAAGAAGACGGGTTTGCATTGCAAATGAAATCCTTCTTAACCCTCCTCTCTTACTCTTAGATGAACCTACATCCAGTCTTGATTCAGCTAGTGCACTGCGAATTGTTCAAATACTTCACAACATTGCTAAGGTACTTTAAACGTATATTCACCAAACAACACAGCCTCAGGCTTATTTTTCAGCTCAGTTCAGTTCAGTTCAGTTCAGCTTAAAAGAACAGGACCTTAATGGTCAGATATGTAAATAAAGCATTGAATCGAATATAATGGTTGACAGACAGGAAAAACAGTGGTGACAACAATTCACCAGCCATCAAGCAGACTATTTTCCAAATTCGACAAGCTTATACTAATCGGTAAAGGGAGCTCTCTATACTTTGGAAAAGCATCGGAAGCAATGATGTACTTCTCATCGATGGGTTGCTCACCACTTAGACCTATGAATCCCGCTGAGTTTCTTCTTGATCTTGCAAATGGAAACATGAATGACAAATCCGTTCCTTTGATTTTGGAAGACAAATTGTCACCCACTAATTCAACACAAACACCATCTTCACTTGAAGTCCATGAGGTAATTAAGTCCTCATAAAAATTCTCTGCTACAAAAATCAGTTTATGACTTGTATGTATGTATACATTATGCAGTATTTTGTGGAGGCCTGTGAATCAAGATCTTCTAAGATAGGAAAGTCAAAACTGTCAATGTCTACAATTCAACAAAGTGAAATGAAATCGAGTTCATCAAAGGAGCTGGGAGCAAGTTGGAGTGATCAATTTCGCATTCTTCTAAGCAGAGGGATTAAGGAAAGACGACACGAATATTTCAGTAGCGTTCGTGTCATACAAGTTGTTTCAACTGCTATCATTATGGGATTGATTTGGTGGCATCCCAATCATTCATCCTCTGTAGATCTCCAAGATCAGGCAATTAATACAAATATTTCATCTAACAACTTCAAAAGATGAAGTACTCCGTAATAATTATTAACCTGTGTTGTGTTGTTTTGTTTTCTGCACTTCTGCAGGCAGGGTTGCTGTTCTTCATATCTGTATTTTGGGGTTTTTTCCCGTTATTAACAGCCATTTTCACTTTCCCACAAGAGAGAGTTATGTTAATAAAGGAAAGATCTGCTGGAATGTACAGACTCAGCGCGTATTTTGCTGCTCGGAACATCACTGATCTGCCTTTGGACCTCATATTGCCCATATTTTTTATGCTCATTGTGTATTTTATGGTGGGACTGCAACCAAGTTTTGCAGCATTTTTCCTCACTTTACTAACCGTTTTCTTAAGCATTGTGGCTGCCCAGGTACTAAATGAGTAACATTAAAATTTCTTCATACCTCTTTACTGTTCTTAATAATAATAATAATAATAATAATAATAAAAAAAACTCTGCTTGGAAAATTTGCAGGGGCTAGGCCTAAGTATTGGAGCAGCATTCATGGATATAAAGAAGGCAATGACCTTGGGATCAGTAATCATCATGTCTTTCATGCTCGCGGCTGGATTTTTCATCCAAGTAAGTAACCAATCTTCAATTGTAATACACTTGAATTCTATAGAATCAACAATATGATTTGGATTGTAATAAGAAATGAATTAATTGTGTATACAGGATGTGCCATCATTCATGTATTGGGTGCGTTACGTGTCCTTCAACTATCACATATTCCGTCTGTTGCTAAAGATTCAACATGGGTGTTCAAAATCTGGTAGTTGTGAAGCTCCTGTAATTAAAGGAGTAAGAGTAGATTATTCTGGGAAAGTTGAAGTTGCAGCCTTGATAATCATGATCATTGGATATAGATTCCTAGCTTACTTGTTTCTCAGAAGAATGAAACTTAAGGCAATATGACTGCGAACGATAATATGTACTACGTACTACGTAATGCATGCGTATGGATCATACTGTAGTTCTGTGTTCCTTGGTTAGTATCTTGATTATTGTATGCTTAATTATTCTTTACTGTTCTTTTCTTTTTCATGTTGCTACCAAATGTTAAGATGCACTTCATTGACCTATATGCAGACATCCGCACAAGCACAAAACAAATAAATTCTCAAATGCATACATTTTAGTGACAAAACTAATTAGCACAAAACAGAAGTAGTTACCCATTTAATGTGTTACACACCCACAATCAGGTATGTGTTGTTGAAAACAACCAAACTCAGAACTATATAATTCATGTACTTAAGAGAAACTTAATTATCAGCAAAATAAATCCAATAGATTCTTCGGCTACGTTCTATTCACCTGATTTCCACTTATTTTTCATGAACTTATCTTATCTGTCTGAACTTATTAGAACTTATCAAAACTTATTTTAGTTATAAATTGTACTTGGTCAACCCTTATTTTTCATGAACTTATTTTTCCTGAAATAAGTGGAAATAAGGTGAACAGAACAGGGCCTTAAAGCTGCAATCATCTGAGTCCCAATTAACTACATAATCAAATAAAGGCAAATTAATACCTTTAGAAGCAACATCAGTAACAGTTAACAGCTTAGATTCTCCTGATTTGAACCTTAACTTGCTGATTTTGCGAGCTATCCATAGGAAATGTGTAAAATTAAAAGGCTTAGAGTTTGTGTGGTTCGAATGTTCTACTTGGTTATACCTTTCGGCATGGAATTGGGCCGGGTTTGGGTAATAGGGTGGAGAACTTTCTAGGGATAAGCCCAACCTTTCTTGAGACTTTTGTCCTTAAACCCCGATCGTTAGAAACTTGGTTGAATTTGATAAGCAAATGGACCATATGGTTAATGGTTTGAATTTCATAAATAGGGATTAGGGACTTAGGGCATGTTTATCAAACACCTTGCTTTGGTATTTAAGAGAGACAAGTGAATAAAAAATACTCCATTCGCCCCAGATTACTCGTTACACTTCTAAATTAGGAAAGACCTCACAATTATTATATTGTCTGTCTCTTCCAACTGGAATTTTTTTTGTCCCCACACATCAATTAAAAAACAAATATGATAAAGGTTGCAACATGCAACCTTTAAGCCGTGTCACAATAATGAAATAACATGCTTATTGATAGACTACGTATATTTTGTAATTCGCATTTATATTCTCTTTGTAAATATGGAAAGCACATTAGGTCCCTAACCCTAATGTAATTAGCATATAAGCGCTTGTTTACATCAATAATAATCACGCAATATATTTCTTATATGGTATCAGGCTAGGTCTACCAGCCGCTATTAATCTTCTCCCTTCTTCTTCTTCCTTCCATCTCTCCCTGACTGACAACAAATTTCACCCATCTTTTGCCGTTAACAATGTGAAAAGTTTCATCCAATGTCACCCTTGATATGTAGAGCTCTCAATACAATTCTTGGGCAACCTTGTTCAAGATTCACGCAAGAGCTTATCAGGTTCTCGACCACATTATCAAACCTTCTGCAACTCCAACAAGCAAGAAGAAAGCCTCGTCCACCGAGGCCTCCACCACCGAGGACCCTGATTTGTGGGATCGCTTTGATGCGATCGTCCTACAATGGATATACGAAACCATCTCTAATGACATCCTCCACACTATTCTCGAGCATGATGTCACCGCCATGGAAGCTTGGAATCGGTTAGCCGATCTCTTTCATGGCAATCAAATTACCCCTGCTGTCCAACTCGAGAATCAGCTTTCTCAGGTTCATCTTGATGATTTTCTGAACATCACTACATATTGTCAGCGTATTAAGATGTTGGCTGATCAACTCGGCAACGTCGGGGCTCCGGTTTCCGATCAATGAAAGGTGCTTCAACTTGTTGTTGGTCTCAATGAAGCCTATGGTGGTGTAGCTACGTTACTCCAGAACATCAGCCCTTTAGTTTCTTTTTCCAAGGCATGATCAATGCTGGTTCCAGAGGAGTCGAACCTCGATAAACGTGCTTCCCACGACGCCGGTGCCGCGCTTATTGTCGGTGCAAACCCACCGGACGATCCCCCTGCCCCAGCTGCACGTGGTGGCCACCAAAACAATAATAATAACAATCGCAGGGGTGGTGGCCGCGGACGTGGCAACAACAACAACAGTAACAACAATAGGGGGCGCGGTGGTCGTGGAGGGGGTCGCGGCACCAACGGCGTGCCCTTCCCAAGAGCCTGCCACACCACAGGCTCAACCATGGCCGCCTGCGTGGCAGTTCCCTCCGTCGGGAGCTTGGACCCCATAACCTTGGGCAACACCTCCTTGCCCCTATCCAACAACTTGGCAGCAACGTCCTCCTCAACCAAAGCAATCTGGGATTTTAGGTGCACGTCCTCAAGCTTATCAAGCTTCTTCCCTCCTAGCACCGGATATGCACCTACTGACATCGAGGCAGTGATGTACACTCTCTCACACACACCACCGGATGAAAATTGGTATATGGACACTGGCGCTACCTCCCACATGACCGTTAATCCAGGTACTCTCACGTCTTATTTTAATTTGAGCACTAATCATGAAATTGTTGTCGGAAATGGCCACTCAATTCCAATTCATGGTTATGGAAGCACATCCCTTACCCCACCTAACCCTCCCTTAAATTTGAATAATGTTTTGCATGCTCCCGAACTCATTAAGAACCTTGTTTCTGTTTGCAAATTTACTAATTGATAATTCTTGTTCTATTGAGTTTGATCCTTTTGGGTTTTCTGTGAAGGATTTATGGACGGGGAAGCACCTAATGAGATGTGAGAGCTCGGGAGATATTTATCCTATCACCAAAAATTGGGCCAATTTTCCTACTGTTTTTACTGCTTTATCACCTAGTCTTTGGCATAGCCGTTTAGGGCATCCTGGGGAATCTATTTTGAATTCTCTTCGTACGTAGTAACAATTTTATTGAATGTAATAAGGCCCGTAATTCTTTTTGCACTTCTTTACCTTTTGGGAAACACATGAAATTTCTATTTCAGAATTCTAATTACATTATTGCCATTTGAAATTGTTCACAGTGATTTACGGACTTCCCCAATTTTAAGTTCATCAGGTCACCGGTATTATGTCTTGGTTTTGGATAATTATTCGAATTATTTGTGGACTTTTGCAATATCAAATAAATCACAAGTTTTTTCGATATTCCAAAAATTCAAAGCCTTTATCAATACTCAATCTGAAAGGGATGTCAAAAAATTTCAATGTGACAAAGGGCGGGAACATGACAATGGGTCTTTCAATTAATTTTGTGAACAATATGGGATGCATTTTCGTTTTTTGTGTCCTTATACCTCCCCTCAAAATGGTAAATCTAAGCGAAAAATCAATTCCATTAACAACATTGTTCGGACTCTCCTTGCTCACTCTTCTATGCTCCCCTCTTTCTGGCATCATGCTCTTCAAATGGCAACTTATCTTCTCAACATTCTTCCCACAAAGGTTTTGGGATATAAATCACCGACTCAAATCTTCAATCAAAAAAATCCAACTTACACTCATCTTCGTGTATTTGGATGCTTGTGGTATCCTCTCTTCCCTTCCACCACCACCAACAAATTACAAGCACGTTCTACACCGTACGTTTTTTTGGGCTACCCTTCTAATCACCGGGGTTACAAGTGCTAGAACTTGTCAAATCGAAAAATAATAATTTCCCGCCATGGCATTTTTGAGCAAACCTATTTTTCACTTTCTAAGGTCCATTCTCCAACCCCCACCTCCTATGAATTTCTTGATGTACACTCTCCGTACCTTATTTCTCAAATGCAACATGCCAACAGTGAGCCTCAACCACTGGCCCAACAATCGAAAGCCTAGACGCAGGCCCAACTGGTTGATGTGCTTTCTCCTTCACCAATCCAGCAAACCCCAAGCCCAAAAAACTCACACACCCATTCCCTCTCTCTAGCGATCCACACTGATGCCCCCCCTCTGCCAGCTCGGCCCAACAACCCACTACTCCTCTCCCTCAAGCCCAATTTGCCATCCCTCCTAGGATATCAACTAGAAGTCAACATGGTATTTTTAAACCCAAGAAGCTTTTTAATTTGAGCTCCACCACTTCCAATTCCATTTCTCCAATTCCAAAAAACCCGGTAAGTGCTTTAAATGATCCGAATTGGAAATTGGCCATGTTGGATGAATATCCTACTCTAATTGAAAATAAGACGTGGGAATTAGTACCTCGTCCTCTGATGTGAATATTATTCGTTCTTTGTGGATTCTTTGTCATAAAAAGAAATATGACGGTTCTTTTGAGCGGCATAAAGCCCGTCTTGTAGGTGATGGCCAATCTCAGCAGGTGGGAGTTGATTGCTTTGAGACTTTTAGCCCGGTTGTCAAACCGACAACTATTCGAGCTGTGTTGATCATCTCTTTATCACATTCTTGGCCCATTCATCAGTTGGATGTCAAGAATGCTTTTCTCCATGGTAATCTCACCGAGAAAGTATATATGCATCAGCCCATGGGATTCCGGGATCCCACACATCCTGACTATGTTTTCTTGTTGAAGAAATCACTTTATGGCCTAAAACAGGCTCCCCGAGCATGGTATCAGCGTTTTGCGGACTATGTTTCCTCTATTGGTTTTTCTCACAGCAAGTCAGATCATTCTCTATTTATTTATCATCGTGGTACTGACATTGCCTACATTCTGTTATATGTTGATGATATTATTCTCACTGCTTCTACTGATGCTCTCAGAATGTCCAATATGTCTCTTCTGAGTTCTGAGTTTGCTATGAAGGACTTAGCTCCTCTCAGTTATTTTTTGGGCATTGCAGTTTCTCGGCATGCAGGTGGTCTCTTTCTTTCACAAAAGAAATATGCTGAGGAAATCATTCAGCGAGCAGGGATGACAACCTGCAAACCCTCTCCCACACTTGTTGACACCGGCTCCAAGCACAGTACCACCGCAGGCACCCCTTATGATGACCCCACTCAATATTGCAGTATTGTCGGTGCTTTACAGTATCTCACTTTCACCAGACCAGACATCTCTTATGCAGTCCAACAGGTTTGTCTTCACATGCACGATCCGAAGACAGAGCATATGAGCGCTCTTAAGCGCGTTCTGAAGGAAATAGTGCCCTTGGTCCAAGTATGCATTCAATGTTAAGTCTAATAAATGCGGTTCAGTATTAATTAACAAGTTAATAATTCAGTGAGATCAAGTGAGCTGAATGCCTAGCTAGAGGCCGCTTCAGTTCAAGTGGAATTAATGATATTAATCCACAGCTTACTCTTTCCTGAACCCGTAGGGTCACACAAATAGTACGTAAACGGATCAAGTATTTAATGGCATTAAATACTCCATCTATGGATATTCGAAATCGACGGATCTTTGTTTCAGTGGGAGCTGAGATCGTCACAAGCAAGAAAATGAATACTCCGGAAACGATGATATTGCCGGAAACGGAAATATGGATCGTATCGGAAATATAAATATTATCCAAGTCGTAGATGTTGCCGGAAACGGAAACATGGTACGTATCGGAAAATATTGATGGAAATGGAAATATTGCCGGAATCGGAAATATTGCCGGAAACGGAAATATTGTCTGAATCGGAAATATTATCGGAATCGGAAAATAATTCCGGAAACGGAAATATTAAATATTTGTTCAAAACGGAAATTAATTCCGGAATCGGAAATATTAAATATTGTTCGTATCGGAAATGAATTTCGGAACCGGGATTTTAATCGGAAGCGTATCGTACGAATAAGCATCGGACGAGGCCTGCCGGACGAAGGCCCAGCACAAAGCCGGGCCATCGCCCAGCAAGCCAAACGGGCGCCGCACGCCAAGCCAAGGCAGCGCCCAGGCCCACCGCAAGGCAGGCCCAGTGCGCGCCAAGGCCATGGCTGCGTTGCGGGCCTCGTGGCGTGGGCTGAGCGCGCGCGCGCATAGGCGCCCCTCGTGGGCTGCCGTGCGTGTGTGTGTTTGTGTTCATGCACGATTCCTAAAGCTATTAGGATTTGGTATATGATTAAAATCCTAATCCTAAAAGGATAAATTAATTAATTAGAGTTCTTATAGGATTCTAGTTTAATTAATTCGTATCCTAGTAGGATTCCAATTCCCTTTCCATACCTCTATAAATAAGAGCCTAGGGTCATAATTTATAGATACAATTGAAGTATTCAAAGGGTAAGTTTTTGAAAGAAAATTCAGCCATACACTTGCACTAACCTAGCCGAAAATCCTAGCACCTTAAGGGCGATTCTAGTTGGTCAATCTTGAGGCGGATCCGGACGTACTGTGGACTATCTACGGAGGGACGACACTTGGAGTCCTAAAGACTTGTTCTTGTTCGGTTCGGGCGCAGCTAGGGAGGGCACGCAACAAAGTGTATGCATCTAAACTATGCTAAATGATTATGTGTAAATAATATGCTTTCCTGGCTTTATGGTTTTTCCGCATGATTTATGTTTTGTCATATGAATCATAACCTAACACGTTCTGCGATATATTCAAGGTACTATTGATTTTGCTTTGCATCTTTACAATTCGCCTGTTACTTCTCTCATCTCCTATACAGACGCAGACTAGGGTGGTTGCCCAGACACTCGACGCTCCACCTCCGATTATTGTGTTTTTCTCGGTCACAATCTGATTTCTTGGTCTTCCAAATGACAACCCACTTTATCTCGGTCTAGTGCAGAAGCCGAATATAGGGGGGTCACAAATGTTGTCTCCGAATCTTGCTGGATCCACAACCTTCTTTTGGAACTATCTCGTCCGATCCGCAAAGGTATATTAGTCTACTGTGATAATGTTAGTGATATTCATCTCTCAGGCAATCTCATTCAACATCAACGCACTAAACATATCGAAATGGACATTCACTTTGTTTGTGAAAAGGTTTCCCGGGGTGAGGTCCGTGTCTTACATGTTCCTTCTCGTTAGCAGATTGCCGACATCTTTACTAAAGGCCTTCCGCGCGTACTCTTCAATGATTTTCGGGACAGTCTAAGCGTCTGTGAGCCTCCCGCTTCGACTGCGGGGGTGTGATATGAAGGAAATAATGCCCTTGGTCCAAGTATGCATTCTATGTTAAGTCTAATAAATGCGGTTCAGTATTAATTAACAAGTTAATAATTCAGTGAGATCAAGTGAGCTGAATGCCTAGCTAGAGGCCGCTTCAGTTCAAGTGGAATTAATGATATTAATCCACAGCTTACTCTTGACTGAACCCGTAGGGTCACACAAATAGTACGTAAACGGATCAAGTATTTAATGGCATTAGATACTCCATCTATGGATATTCGGAATCGACGGATCTTGGTTTCAGTGGGAGCTGAGATCGTCACAGGCAAGAAATGAATACTCTGGAAACGATGATATTGCCGGAAACGGAAATATGGATCGTATCGAAAATATAAATATTATCCAAGTCGTAGATGTTGCCGGAAACGGAAACATGGTACGTATCGGAAAATATTATCGGAAATGGAAATATTGCCAGAATCGGAAATATTGCCGGAAACGGAAATATTGTCAGAATCGGAAATATTATCGGAATCGGAAAATGATTCCGGAAACGGAAATATTAAATATTTGTTCGAAACGGAAATTGATTCCGGAATCGGAAATATTAAATATTGTTCGTATCGGAAATGAATTCCGGAACCGGGAATTTAATCGGAAGCGTATCGTACGAATTAGCATCGGACGAGGCCTGCCGGACGAAGGCCCAGCACGAAGTCGGGCCATCGCCCAGCAAGCCAAACGCGCGCCCAGCCAAGGCAGCGCCCAGGCCCACCGCAAGGCAGGCCCAGCGCGCGCCAAGGCCATGGCCTCGCTGCGTGGGCTGCTGCTCGCACGCACACGCATGAGCGGCCCTCGTGGCTGCCGTGTGTGTGTGAGTTTGTGTTCATGCATGATTCCTAAAACTATTAGAATTAGTATATGATTAAATTCCTATTCCTAAAAGGATAAATTAATTAAT